>NC_030821.1:66347209-66972209 GCF_001704415.2 Capra hircus
TCCTTGAGCCCCTCGCTGGGCTGGGTAGTGCGACTGCCACCCGTCCTGCCCTAGCGTCATACCTGAATCTGAGGCTGGTTCTGAATGATGGTCCAGCGTGTGGCCCCCTTCGCTTGACACAGGCCTCACCACAGCGCCCTGCTTTGGGTTATTGAAGCGCTCAAGCCGCGCCGTTTGCCAAGTCACCGCACACCCCGGCTTCCGCCGGAACCCGATCTCTGGAAACTGTAAAGGGAAGGCGAAGCCATGTCTACCCCTTCCCAAGAAGTCTTTGAGACCTTGACACTGAGAACACTGTTCCCCGTTTTGATGCAAGCACTTTGCAGATTGTTAATGCTGGAGCCCGAGGCAAGAAAGTCGCAGACCTTTTCCAGGTATTTGTTCAGGTCTGTTGGGTTGATTTTTTTCACCTATGCTGAAACGGAAAGAATTCTGCGATTTTCCATTTCCACGTGTCCTAGGCATTTTCGGAGGAGTCATAGGGTCTCCTTTTACAAGCTTGCATTTATCTTTTCCCAAGGGAGGAGATCTCTGCTCTGTCTGAACTCTCTGATGACACTTAGGCTTCCTGGCTTCTTAGAGAATAGATCCACTTAGAGAATAAATCTGCTCAAGTGTAATCAAGACCTAAATCCTATCCTTATATCCGCTGCTGCGCCCAGCCCAAGACCATATATGCCGTAGATGTGCTGTAAAAATGTAAGTACAAAAAATGTGAGTCATTGGAGGAACTTGGTCACCAAATCCTTCTACTGCTCTGACTCAGTTGTTCTCAGAGTATGGTCCCTAGACAACAGAACTTGTTAGACATGCAAATTCAGGTGCTCCACCAGAGACATCCTGCATCTGAAACTGGGTTTTGGACTCAGTCATCTGCGTTTTAACAGACCCTCCAGTTAATACTGATTCCTTCCCTGGTGGCTCAGATGGTAAAGAATCTGCCTGCAATGCGGGAGACCCAGGTTTGATCCTTGGGTTGGAAAGATTCCCCTGGAGAAGGGAATGACAACCCACTTCTGTATTGCCTGGAGAATTCCATGGACAGAGGAGCCTGGATGAGGCTACAGTCCATAGGGTCTCAAAAAGTCAGACACGACTGAGTGACTAACACATCACACACAGGCACAAGACAGAAGTTTGAGAACCACTGCTCTAACTTAAACAGGGAAAGCATTAAATTTTTTTTTTTAATTTCAGGGCAATGTTCCTGTTGTAATGATAATTAAGAATGTTCTCTTTGGAAAACGCAAGCCCTTAAGAGTGAAGAGACTCTCTTGTCTTTGAAACCCCCTACATGCCCCATGGTGTGTTGGAATCTTCTACAGAGTTATTTAAGTCTCAAATTCTTGGGATTTCTACCACCTCCTCCCATATATACCTTTTACCCCGAAGAGATTCTGATTCATTGGGTTTGGGGTGGGGCCTGGGAAGAGAGATTTGAAAAAGCTCTTCAGTAAGAATTCCTAGCAGTCTCCAGGACACCAGTTTTGTGTGTAAGCTCCAAAAGCATAGAGTGCTGAAAGTTCAATAATTGGATCAATCGCTTCCTAGCTATGTGTTAGTGTTCGATTGTTCCATTATGGTCCCAACAAATCATGCTTTGTGGTATACACCCCCTTGTGTAGACTTGTACCATATGATTGTGGGCATGGCCATGTGATACTTTCAGCAGTAAGTGGGACATCACAACCATGTTCCAATAAGTGTTTGTTCCTTGAGGCTTGCTGAAATGTGTTTGCTCATGCTTAAGGAGTAATCATCTCTGCTACAGAGATTAAGAGAAATGAAAACATAGATACAGTTTGCTTATAAGACATGTTACACATAGACTGAATGGGTTTGTGTTAAACATAAAAAGGCTGGAAAAAACGAAAGCGCTACTTTAGGGACTTACCTGGTGGTCCAGTGGTCAAGAATCCGCCTTCTAATGCAAGGTACATGGGTTGGATCCCTAGTTGGAAAACTAAGATTCCACATGCTGAGGGGCCACTAAGCCCATGCACGGCAACTAGAGAGAAGCTGCGTAGATCCCGCATGCCACAGCTAAGACCCAATGCAGTCAAATAAAGTTCTACTTTATATAGAAAGAGATAGACCAAGTGAACTTTAAATATTAATAAGGCATGGATCATACTACCTCTAGACTGACAGCTATGTTATCACCAACTCGTGATATCCATTATGCCCACATCATGGCCTTATATAGTCTCTGCACAGATAAATCTAGCAGATAAATTATTCTAGCAGATCCTAGCTACTCAGCCAGCTGATGGACAGCTATAGTTTTGACAAGACACACTTGCCTTGTGCTGATTCCAGGCCCCTTCAATCTGCTGAAACCCCTCACTTCCTCTCCACTCTGGTCCTTAAAACTATGCCATCTGTAGAGAAGACTGGCAGAGAGTGTTAACACATATGAACGTCGCATAAAACAAAATGGTTTTTACAATGGTCCTTCCACCCTGCTTATGTCTCATCCTAAGCTTGTTTATCTACTCCATCTCTTTCTCCTTGCTTCTCACTCTGTTCTAAATTGGTTGATAAACTGGGTTATTCTTGTTGCTATTTGAGTGAACATGTTAAACCAAACTTAGTGGCTTAACTAGGCAGTTTATCCTGCTCCTGATATTGTAACAGGAATTCAAGGAGGACTTGCTTGGGCAGTTCTTTATTGAAGTCTCTTATCAGATGTCACTGCAACTGCAGTCATTTAAAGGCTCATCAAGGTTGGATATCCAAGATGGCACAGTTATGTGGCTGACAGTTGATGCTGACTGTTGTCTGGCTGGAAGCTCAGCTAAGACTGTGAACCAGAGTACCTTCACATACCCCTCCCACAGGTCAGACGTCTCACATGGCAGCTGGCTTCCCTGAGAGCAAGTGTCTAAAAAAAAAAAAAAAAAAAAAAAACAGGTTCATGACCTTTAATGATTTATCCTAAGGAATCATACAGTATCACTTCCACTTATTCTACCAGCCACCAGCAAGCCACTAGGGCCAGCCCATGTAACAGGGAGATGGTAAAGAACAGGAGAGGCTGGCATGCTACAGTCCATGGGGTCAGACACCACCAAGAGACTGAATAACAATGGACCTCCACCTGTCAATGAAAGAAATGTCAAAGAATTTGGGGAAATGTTTTAAAGCTGCCACCTAACAATCTGATTCACGCATCTTAATTTGATCTATAAGCCTATCTGTTCCATGACCAATGGTACAATCTCAGTCAGCTGCAATGTAAACAGGTATGGAGTATCCTGTTGGAAAAGCCACTCGGAGGAGGAAGTGACAGCCAATCAGTTCAGTTCAGTCGCTCAGTCATGTCCGACTCTTTGCAACCCCATGAATCGTAGCACGACAGACCTCCCTGTCCATCACCAACTCCTGGAGTTCACTCAGACTCACCTCCATCGAGTCAGTGCTGCCATCCAGCCATCTCATCCTAGGTCGTCCCCTTCTCCTCCTGCCCCCAATCCCTCCCAGCATCAGAGTCTTTTCCAATTAGTCAACTCTTCACATGAGGTGGCCAAAGTACTAGAGTTTCAGCTTTAGCATCATTCCTTCCAAAGAAATCCCAGGGCTGATCTCCTTCAGAATGGACTGGTTGGATCTCCTTGGAGTCCAAGGGACTCTCAAGAGTCTTCTCCAACACCACAGTTCAAAAGCATCAATTCTTTGGCGCTCAGCCTTCTTCACAGTCCAACTCTCACATCCATACATGACCGCAGGAAAAACCATAGCCTTGACTGGGACGGAGCTTTGTTGGCAAAGTAATGTCTCTGCTTTTGAATATGCTATCTAGGTTGGTCATAACTTTTCTTCCAAGGAGTAAGTGTCTTTTACTTTCATGGCTGCAATCACCATCTGCAGTGATTTTGAAGCCCCCAAAATAAAGTCTGACACTGTTTCCACTGTTTCCCATCTATTTCCCATGAAGTGATGGGACTGGATGCCATGATCTTCATTTTCTGAATGTTGAGCTTTAAGCCAACTTTTTCACTCTCCTCTTTCACTTTCATCAAGAGGCTGTTTAGTTCCTCTTCACTTTCTGCCATAGGGTGATATCATCTGCATATCTGAGGTTATTGATATTTCTCCCAGCAATCTTGATTCCAGCTTGTGTTTCTTCCAGTCCAGCATTTCTCATGATGTATTCTGCATATAAGTTAAATAAGCAGGGTGACAATATACAGCCTTGACGTACTCCTTTTCTGATTTGGAACCAGTCTGTTGGTCCATGTCCAGTTCTAACTGTTGCTTCCTGACCTGCATACAGATTTCTCAAGAGGCAGGTCAGGTGGTCTGGTATTCCCATCTCTTTCAGAATTTTCCACAGTTTATTGTGATTCACACAGTCAAAGCTTTGGCATACTCAATAAAGCAGAAATAGATGTTTTTCTGGAACTCTCTTGCTTTTTCCATGATCCAGCAGATGTTGGCAATTTGATCTCTGGTTCCTCTGCCTTTTCTAAAACCAGCTTGAACATCTGGAAGTTCACGGTTCACGTATTGCTGAAGCCTGGCTTGGAGAATTTTGAGCGTTACTTTACTAGCGTGTGAGATGAGTGCAATTGTGTGGTACTTTGAACATTCTTTGTCATTGCCTTTCTTTGGGATTGGAATGAAAACTGACCTTTTCCAGTCCTGTGGCCACTGCTGAGTTTTCCAAATTTGCTGGCATATTGAGTGCAGCACTTTCACAGCATCATCTTTCAGGATTTGAAACAGCTCCACTGGAATTCCATCACCTCCACTAGCTTTCTTTGTAGTGATGCTTTCTAAGGCCCACTTGACTTCACATTCCAGGATGTCTGGCTCTAGGTGAATGATCACACCATCGTGATTATCTGGGTCGTGAAGATCATTTTTGTACACTTCGGTGTATTCTTGCCACCTCTTCTTAATATCTTCTGCTTCTGTTAGGTCCATACCATTTCTGTCCTTTATCGAGCCCATCTTTGCGTGAAATATTCCCTTGCTATCTCTAATTTTCTTGAAGAGATCTCTAGTCTTTCCCATTCTGTTGTTTTCCTCTATTTCTTTGCATTGACAGCCAATAGCCCCAGCTAACTACCAGACACATGCATGAGGCCATCTTGGACCATTCAGTCCCTGTCAAGTCCCAGATGACAACATTGCGCAGTGGTTGAGATCATTCTCTCTGGAGGCAGACTAGGTTTTGAGTCCCCACTCTACTACTTACTAGCTGTAAATGTATAACCTTGTATAACCTAGCTGTATAACTGTTCATGTCTTTGATGGTAATAAGAACATGTTGCTAAGTTTGCTTATGTGTTAAATGGAGGTAAGAGTATCTGCTTTAGAAAGTTACAGTGAAAGTAAATATCTGTAAAACATTTCAAACAGCACTTGAAACATGTAAGTGTGCAATACATCATTATTACCTTAATTCCTGTGGACCCCTCAGACCTCTAGGGTTAGGTCTTTGGACCCTAATTTGGGAAATACTTACCTAGCTATCATCATTTGATACATATATCATGTGTACTACCTGGATCCCCTATCCACTGTTTCTCTGAACACTTGAATACCCTAAATATACATAAATGAAGGAGATGGGGCAGGGTTCGTGTATAGAGCTATGGAGAAGGGTAGGATAAAGCAGGTCTAGCTACAGGCAGCAAGAGGAAGGCTGTGAGGAAATGGGAGGGTGCTGAGCAGGTAGCTTCAGCAGATTGGAGAAGGTTACAGAGGTGAAAGATGGAGAGAAGGAGGGCCCAGAAGGCAGTCTTGGCCTGGGCTCAGCAGAAGCTGCTCTTCACTTTTCAAGATGACAAAGATGAAAACATTGTGCCTCAGTTAACAATCACTGTCTCCTCCTCATGAAAAATTGTTGCTGAATCAGCAGTCCACAATAGGTTACATCATGCAGGTGCTCTCCAGAACTCCTGGCATCCCTGTTTATGGTATGGCACAAGGCCATGTTCTGTCTACATCTTATGATATGTTATATACCCAGCTATTGCTGTCCACTTTATTTTATTTTTTTAAGGATTTTTTTAATGTGGACCATTTTAAAGGTCCTGATTGTTACATATTAGTTCTGTTTTATGGTTTTTGTTTTTGTTTGGCTGTGAGGCATGTGGGATCTTAATTCCCTGACCAAGAATTCAATCTGTGGTCCCTGCATTGAAAGCATGGAGTCTTAACCACTGGACCTCAAAGGAAGTCCCTTTTGTTGTTTGGTTTTGAAGGAAAATAAGGCATCAACTCAGACTTTATTGAATAACTTTTAAATAGACATTTTATTAAATTATCTTCTAACACGTTGCTGTTGTTTAGTGACTAAGTCATGTCTGCCTCTTTTGCAACCCAACAGACTGTAGCCCACCAGACTCCTCTGTACATGGGATTTCCCAGGCAAGAATACTGGAGTGGATTGCCATTTCCTTCTCCAGGGAATCTTCCCAACCAAGGGATCAAACCTGCATCTCCTGCATTGGCAGGCAGGTTCTTTACCACTGAGACACTACGGAAGCCCCTTCTAACACATACCTGTGTTATCTGATATTCAAATAATATTGACCCTTCCCCTCTCTGTACCAGCCACCAAGCTAGGACTGGAAGTATAAAAATAAAAAATATTTTGTTTAAGGCCAGATTTTCCATTTCAGACCAAATATTTTCACTGTTATTAGTCACTACTGCTCAACAGAATTGATTCTCAGGGCATGAGAGGAGTATTCTTCCTTGTCCCCTTAAAGTTGAGGGTGGCCATGTGACATGCTATGGCCAATGAATGGAAACCTGACTGACACATTTTCACCTCCAGATACAGGCCCTTAATTGCTTGTGCTTAGCATGCAGCTCTGTCCTCCCCTAGCATGGTAAGATTCACAACATGTGTTGAAATGGAAGTTCCATGAAATCGAGGCGGTAAGACAGAATGATCTCTGTTCGTCTCCAAGGCAAACCATTCAATATCACAGTTATCCAAGTCTATGCTCCAACCAGTAACGCTGAAGAAACTGAAGTTGAACGGTTTTATGAAGACCTACAAGACCTTTTAGAACTAACACCCAAAAAAGATGTCCTTTTCATTATAGGGGGACTGGAATGCAAAAGTAGGAAGTCAAGAAACACCTGGAGTAACAGGCAAATTTGGCCTTGGAATGTGGAATGAGCAGGGCAAAGACTAATAGAGTTTTGCCAAGAAAAAGCACTGGTCATAGCAAACATCCTCTTGCAATAACACAAGAGAAGACTCTACACATGAACAGCACCAGATGGTCAACACCGAAATCAGATTGATTATATTCTTGGCAGCCAAAGATGGAGAAGCTCTATACAGTCAACAAAAACAAGACCAGGAGCTGACTGTGGCTCAGATCATGAACTCTTCATTACCAAATTCAGACTCAAATTGAAGAAAGAAGAGAAAACCGCTAGACCATTCAGGTATGACTTAAATCAAATCCCTTATGATTATGCAGTGGAAGTGAGAAATAGATTTAAGGGACTAGATCTGATAGATAGAATGCCTGATGAACTATGAATGGAGGTTCGTGACATTGTACAGGAGACAGGGATCAAGACCATCCCCATGGAAAAGAAATTCAAAAAAGCAAAATGGCTGTCTGGGGAGGCCTTACAAATAGCTATGAAAAGAAGAGAGGCGAAAAGCAAAGGAGAAAAGGAAAAATATAAGCATCTGAATGCAGAATTCCAAAGAATAGCAAGAAGAGATAAGAAAGCCTCTTCAGAAATGAATGCAAAGAAATAGAGGAAAACAACAGAATGGGAAAGACTAGAGATCTCTTCAAGAAAATTAGAGATACAAAGGTAACATTTCATGCAAAGATGGGCTTGATAAAGCACAGAAATGGTATGGACCTAACAGAAGCAGAAGATATTAAGAAGAGGTGGCAAGAATACACGGAAGAACTGTACAAAAATGATCTTCACGACCCAGATAATCATGATGATGTGATCACTAATCTAGAGCCAGACATCTTGGAATGTGAAGTCAAGTGGGCCTTAGAAAGCATCACTACAAAGAAAGCTAGTGGAGGTGATGGAATTCCAGTGGAGCTGTTTCAAATCCTGAAAGATGGTGCTGTGAAAGTGCTGCACTCAATATGCCAGCAAATTTGGAAAACTCAACAGTGGCCACAGGACTGGAAAAGGTCAGTTTTCATTCCAATCCCAAAGAAAGGCAATGCAAAAGAATGCTCAAACTACTGCACAATTGCACTCATCTCACACGCTAGTAAAGTAACACTCAAAATTCTCCAAGCCAGGCTTCAGCAATACGTGAACTGTGAACTTCCAGATGTTCAAGCTGGTTTTAGAAAAGGCAGAGGAACCAGAGATCAAATTGCCAACATCTGCTGGATCATGGAAAAAGCAAGAGAGTTCCAGAAAAACATCTATTTCTGCTTTATTGAACACCAAAGCCTTTGACTGTGTGAATCACAATAAACTGTGGGAAATTCTGAAAGAGATGGGAATACCAGACCACCTGACCTGCCTCTTGAGAAATCTGTATGCAGGTCAGGAAGCAACAGTTAGAACTGGACATGGACCAACAGACTGGTTCCAAATCGGAAAAGGAGTACATCAAGGCTATATATTGTCACCCTGCTTATTTAACTTATATGCAGAGTACATCATGAGAAACGCTGGACTGGAAGAAACACAGGTGGAATCAAGATTGCCGGGAGAAATATCAATAACCTCAGATATGCAGATGACACCACCCTTATGGCAGAAAGTGAAGAGGAGCTAAAAAGCCTCTTGATGAAAGTGAAAGAGGAGAGTGAAAAAGTTGGTTTAAAGCTCAACATTCAGAAAACGAAGATCATGGCATCTGGTCCCATCACTTCATGGGAAATAGATGGGGAAACAGTGGAAACAGTGTCAGACTTTATTTTGGGGGCTTCAAAATCACTGCAGATGGTGATTGCAGCCATGAAAGTAAAAGACACTTACTCCTTGGAAGAAAAGTTACGACCAACCTAGATAGTATATTCAAAAGCAGACACATTACTTTGCCGAATATGGTCCGTCTAGTCAAGGCTATGGTTTTTCCAGTGGTCATGTATGGATGTGAGAGTTGGACTGTGAAGAAGGCTGAGCGCTGAAGAATTGATGCTTTTGAACTGTGGTGTTGGAGAAGACTCTTGAGAGTCCCTTGGACTGCAAGGAAATCCAACCAGTCCATTCTGAAGGAGATCAGCCCTGGGATTTCTTTGGAAGGAATGAGGCTGAAGCTGAAACTCCAGTACTTTGGCCACCTCATGAGAAGAGTTGACTAATTGGAAAAGACTCTGATGCTGGGAGGGATTGGAGGTAGGAGGAGAACGGGACGACAGAGGATGAGATGGCTGGATGGCATCACAGACTCAATGGATGCGAGTCTGAGTGAACTCTGGGAGATGGTGATGGACAGGGAGGCCTGGCGTGCTGCGATTCATGGTGTTGCAAAGAGTTGGACACGACTGAGTGACTGAACTGAACTGAACTGAAGGAGTAGTGAGACAATATAGGAGGATAGCTGCCCTAGAGAGTTGCCCAGTTCACAGCAGATTTTACATGACAGATAAATCAACTTTTTTGTGTGTTGAGTCAGTGTGATTTAGACAAAAACTTCCATATTGTTATGACTAGTACAGCTCCTCCTTTGTTTCTTACCTTGAATGCCTTCCTTCATTCCTTCTATTTTCTTTAAAAGGATATTTTGGCTCCCAGGTGTTTGATTTTCCTCAGGCTTAAGATACAGGGAAACAGGACCCTCTTTCCCTTTGTCTGGTTTCTGTGATTTATGTGGGGCTGGGGTCACAGATAAATATTTGGGAGTCTATAACATTAAGGGGCAATGGCACCCCACGCCAGTACTCTTGCCTGGAAACTCCCATGGACAGAGGATCCCGGTGGGCTTCAGTCCATGGGGTCACTAAGAGTCGGATACGACTCAGTGACTTCACTTTCACTTTTCGCTTTCATGCATTGGGGAAGGAAATGGCAACCCACTCCAGTGTTCTTGCCTGGACAATCCCAGGGACGGGGGAGCCTGGTGAGCTGCCATCTATGGGATCACACAGAGTCGGACACGACTGAAGTGACATAGCAGCAGCAGCAGCAGCATTGAGAAAATGTAGGACATGACTGAGCAACTGATTCCAAATAGGGAAATGAGTACATCAAGGCTGTACATTGTCACTCTGCCTTTTTAAGTTATATGCGGAGTTCATCATGCAAAATGCTGGGCTGAATGAAGCACAAGCTGGAATCAAGATTGGCAGGAAAAATACCAATAACCTCAGAGATGCAGATGATACCACACTTATGGCAGAAAGCGAAGAAGAACTAAAGAGCCTCTTGGTGAAAGTGCAGGAAGGGAGTGTAAAAGCTGACTTAAAACTCAACATTCAGAAAACTAAGATCATGGCATCCAGTCCCATCACTTCATGACAAATAGATGGGGAAACAATGGAAACCATGAAAGATTTTATTTTGGAGGGCTCCAAAATCACTGCAGATGGTGACTGCAGCCATGAAATTAAAAGATGCTTGCTCTTTGGAAGAAAAGCTATGACCAACCTAGACAGCATATTAAAAAGCAGAGGCATTACTTTGCCGAAAAAGGTCTGTCTAGTCAAAGCTATGGTTTTTCCTGTGGTCATGTATGGATGTGAGAGTTGGACCACGTGGAGAGTTTCTGGCCAAAGTATTGGAATTTCAGCTTCAGCTTCAGTCCTTCCGTGCTTAGTGCTTAGTCACTCAGTTGTGTTGGACCCTGCAATCCTATGGACTGTTGCTCACCCAGTTCCTCTATGGGATTATCCAGGCAAACATACTAGCGTAGATTGCCACTTCCTCCACCAGTGAAAGTATAGTTGCTCAGTCATGTCTGACTCTTTGTGACCATATGGACTGTAGCCTACCAGGCTCCTAGCTCCATGGGATTCTCCAGGCAAGAGTACTGGAGTGGGTTGCCATTTTCCTTCTCCAGGGGATCTTCCCAGTGCAGGGATTGAACCTGAGTTTCCCGCATTCCAGGCAGATGCTCCTCTGAGCCACCAGGGAAGCAGTGAAGCAGTCCTTCCAGTGAACATTTATGGTTGATTTCCTTCAGGATTGACTGATTTGATCTTGCAGTCCAAGGGACTCTCAAGAGTCTTCTCCAGCACTGGTTCATTCTAGTAGCAGTCTCAAAAAAGTATAGAAATTGGAGGCATCAGGTATCTCTGAAGGTAGAAATATAATTGAACTAAAATTAGAAGATCTGGGTGAAAACTTTTAATGGAGCAGTTATAAACTCAGATTCCGTGCAGCTGGGATTGCCATTCCTTCACCCCAGGAGAAATCTAGATGTTTACTAGTGGAGAAACACTAGCTTGGGGGCTCCAGGAACACCTGAGGGTAAGGGAAGCCACCCACAAACAAGGAGGTTAAGTGAATGCCACAGATTGACTTATGAATCACTTATCTCTCTCCCGCTCTGCTTCAACAACACCATTAGCCATACTGTTGTTACAAAAATGTGTGGGATCTGGCTGCTCGCCACTTAAAAGCCAGTAAATAGGCTAGGCTTGTGGAAAGGAAAGTTTGCTTTATTTCAGATACCAGCAACTAGAGGGGAGTAACAGATGTCTGTCCAGAGGCCTCCTTCTGCACTGGCAAGCAGGGTGTAAGAGCTATAGACAGAGGAAGGGTGTTACATGCAGAAACGGCACAGTCAGCTCTGACAATCATCTTGAAACTGGTCATGCAGTGTTCTAACCAGTGTCATCTGGATTGTTTTAGGTACAGTTAATCTTCAGTTCCAGGGTCAGTTTGTTTCCATTTCCTTGAGGCCAGTTTTCAGAATTGTGGCAGCTTATGTCATGGCTACAGTCTGGTCATCATGTAGTTAACTTCACCTATTTGTGGCGGGGGGCGGTGTGGAGTTCAGTAACTATAAAACAGTTCGTAGGATATGGCTCAGAATATTATCTATAGCCCTCAAGAAGGAACTAAAAGTCCTTGACTTTGCTTAATGACTGCATTATTATTATTTGGTCTCCTTTGACTGTTTTCCTTTGTTTCTGCATTTTCTCATTTCTCTGATAATACTTATTCTTTGACTAAAGTTTTCCATAGACAAAGGGCAGGCAGAGGACATGAAGGGACGTATCATAGGTTCTGTTCTGTTTCATTATTCCACTCTGAGAATCCAATAAGAGAGTACAACCAGGCCACCTTCAGTTAACCAGGCCACCAGTTAACCAGTTTCACTAGTCTCAGTTTCCAGCTTTTTGTTGTCTTACTCTTATATACAAAATATGAGCTACCAACCTAAATTCACTAGTCAGCTGAAGAAAGCCTTCAAGATGGAAAAACAGAACTGAATTTTAAAAAAAGGACCTCTGAGCACATGGGGAGCAAAATAAAACTTTTGAAAATGCATAACATTAACATGTTTGCAAAATAAGGAAAGATATACCTCATCTGTGGGAAAATAGGAGTATGTAAAAGTAAGAACATCCAGGAAATTCCCTGGTGGCCCAGTGGCTAAGACTCTGTGCTCCCAATGTATGGGGCACCAGTTTGATCCTTAATCAGGAACTAGATCTCACATGCCGCAGCTGAGAATTCGCCTGTCACAACTAAAGTTCCTGTGTACTGCAACTAATACTCAACGCAGCCAAATAAATAAAATACAAATAAATAAATATTTTTAAAAGTAAGAACATTCAAAAAACAAAACCAAAAAAAAACTGACTTGAAAATTAAAACATGACAAAGTGAAAAATGTAGCAAAATTGGAAGATAAACAGAAAAAACTTTAAAAGTAGATGATAGATAATATAACAGATAAAATAGAAGGTAAGTGACAACATTATAGAAACAGGTCAGGAGGTAGATGGGAGCTAAAGAAGATAAAATAGTTTTTTTAAAACACAAGGGAGAAAATTGTCAAATCTGAAGGAAAGTTCCTAAAGTTAAGGTCATTTGTTCCCAGATCAAGAGTTCTTAACGGCTCAGAACACTAGATGAGAAAAAGGCCCACTCCAAATCCTGTCATGCTGACATTTCTAATCACTAGGAACCAAGAAAAGATTCTAATGTTCCCAGCAGTAAACTCAAAGGTTGTCAAGGGAAGTTCAATGAAAAGTAATCTCATTAGAATGGCATCCAGATTTTCAACAGCATTGCTGAAAGCCAGAAGTCAACAGAGAAATAACTTTAGAATCCTGAAGGAAGTCATTTCCAATCTAGTATTCTGTATCCAGCAATCTAGTGTGAGGGTTGTTTCAGACACTGAAATCTCAAAATGTCTATGTCCCATCCATCTTATCAGAAGACACTGGAAGATGCACTCCATCAAACTGAAGGGGCAAACCAAGAGATACAGGAAATGAGCAGTCACAGGGTGTCTAGAAAGCATCAGGTCTGCCTGGGAACAAGGCAATGGAAGGTTTTGGGAGGTGGGTCTCTAACAAAGAGATGGAGTTAATACATTTTTCTGATGTATTTGAAATATTAAAGGGGAGTTACACTTCTGGGTGAGAGTTTGGGAGTGGATGAACAATACAAAATTAAGTAAACTGAAACATTATTAACTATAGTAATAAGTTACATTAGGGAGAAATTATAATTTAAAAGTCACAGGTAAATAGTATATACAGGATTACAATAATAGCAAATACTGATCTAACCAAAAATTATGATAAATCTAAACTAGGCAGATGGCAAAGAGTCAGACATGACTTAACAAAAACAGCAAGGCAGATGGGCAAGGAGAAGGATCTTAATCGACTGCCATAATAAATGCCATAGACTGCATGGCTTACACAACAGGAATTTATTTCCCTCAGTTTTGGTAGCTGGAAGTCCAAGATGAACGTGTCAGCAAGGTCGATTTCCTTTTAAGACCTCTTGTCTTTGCTTTCAGGCAGCCACCATCCAGCTCTGTGCTCACATAACCCTCTTCCTTATGCAAGTGTGTGAGAAAAAAGCTGGTGTCTCTTCTTATAAGGGTGCTCTTCCTATCATGAGGGCCCCACCCTCATGACCTTATCAAATCCTAATTACCTCCCCCAAACCCCACCACCAGATAGTATCACATTGGAACTTAGAGCCTCAACATATAACTTTGTGGGAGACACATTCAGTTCCTAATAAAAAGTGTGTTTAAGTGTTTATACTGGACATGTGTTGTGGGACAAGGAAGAGAGAGTGAAAAAGCTAAATTTTTCTCCTAGTCAGCATAGCAGGTAGCATCACAATAGAACACAGGTGGTTGTCCCCTCTAAATAGGATCACTTGAGGGTTTATTTGCAAAGGAATGGATGTAGAGAAGTCACAAGAGAGAGTGCAGTAACCCAGGGCTTAGAAGCCGTTGCACTGTTACCAGCCTTGGGCTCACAGGGATGAGTGGAAAAGTACATGGGGATCACAATCTAGAATGAGAATCTAGACTGAAAGAGTTAAGAAGTCTCCTGTTGAGGACACAGCCTGCTGGATTAGATGGTCAAGGAGGGAGTCAGGGGAATAAACGTTCTGATCTCACAGTCTTTTCTCTCTCTCTCTGATCTCCTCTTCAGGTTCTCCCAATAGGAGAAACACAAACTTATCTGGAAGCCAAAAGGCCCATTCATCAGCCCACTGATGTGGTCCATACAGATGAGTTTCTCTGAACGGAGAGCAAGGAGAAGGGTAGAGAATAGATCCAGAGGACACAAGGGAGATAGCCAACACAATAAGAAAGCCAAAAAAAAAAAAAAAGAAATCAAAGGCATGATCCTCTTATGTACCCAGCAGAGAATTCTCAAAGAGTTGAAAATAATTGCCTTTGTGAAATAAAAATCAGAAATTAGGAGATCAGGGTTGGGAACTGCTTTATATATGAGTGAGTGAGTGAAAGTTGCTCAGTCATGTCCGACTCTGCAACCCCATGGACTGTAGCCCACCAGGTTTCTCTGTCCATGGCATTCTCCAGGCAAGAATACTGTAGTGGGTTGCCGTTCCCTTCTCCAGAGGATCTTCCCAAATCAGGGATTAAACCCAGCTCTCCTGTTTTATCTTCTAGTTTTGCTTCCTTTTGGTCTTTACCCTACTGGGGTCTTTGGGAACTGTGCATATGTGTAACAGCATCTACCATACCTCTTCATTTTAGCTTAGGCTGGATTTGAAGAGCCAAAACAGGAAAACAGTTAAGGAGACCTGAGACTCTCACAGAGGAATAAATTTGAGTTGCTGTTTCTTTTAGCTTTGCTTTCCTGTTCTTTATTATTATTTTTAAACCTATTATTATTTTATCAACCTTCATCATTTCATACTGTAAGAAAGTGAAATCACTAAAGGCGAATAACCTTATGAATCTGCTGAATGTGAAGAGAAAAGGCCATAGATGAATGGATTAGGAGGGAGACACCTAACTCCAGGGGTTTAGAGCTGGTAAAAACTCATGCTTTGTTGTACAATAAGTATCATCATGTGTTACACAATGACTGGGTACTGATTATAAACTTTGTAGAACAATTTGACTTTTACAAACTAAATGTAAATTTGACAGAAATAATTTTTAAGTGCTCTTTGGATTTGGAATGAGAAAATCATTGATAACATTTTGCCATGAAATTTCAGTTATGCGCTGGGAGCTGAGGTCAGATATAGTGGGTTAAGAAGAGAGGCTAAGACGAGTGGGAGTTGAATTCTAAAATGCAGCCAAATGTTATTAATCAAATGTTTAAATAATGTCTTTAATAGCTAGTCTTTTCATTTAGCTAGGTCAAAGGTGTGGTGCATGGATTTGTGTTTTAATGAGCTCTGCATATTGGGCCCACATATGTAATTCATGTGTCTAGTATATTCATGTGAAGTTTTAGGATTCAAACTTTGTTTTGTGCTTTTAATTATTAAAATGATTTCTGGCTGTTATTTCTTAACCTGTCCCTGAAATAATACCTTGCCTTTGACATCCATCCCTCCTGCTCTATTTTCTTTGTACACTTTTGTACACCTTCTCAACTCAAAAGTCAAAATTTGAACCTTCTTTGACCTCTTCTTTCAATTCTAACATGTCCTTGCCAAATGCTATACATTCTACCAGTTAAACATTTTCAGCTCCTTCTTTCCACCCCAGCCAACCCTGACAGAGTGGATTTGTGATGTCAGTATGAGACTAACTCCTTCTGTAAGCCTCTAAATTCCATCTCCAATAGGTACCCTTGTTAATCAGCCACAGGTCTTATTACTTCCCCTTTCTCGAGCCAAACACTCCTTTGGTGCTTACCAAGAGTTCCACTCCCCAGGACTGTATTCACACTGCCCCTTCTGCTTGCAGCACACCTTCACTGTCATTTCTCTGTGTACCAAATCGTTCCCAGTCTTCAGGACCCAGTTCTAAGGTCTTGAATTGGCTTCTGGAGATGCTTTCCAGGAAGGCATGAGCTCTGTTTCCAACCACCACCACCACCCTCCCCCACCCCCACACCATCAGTTTCTCTGAAAGAAATCCTTGTATTCTAATCCTTGGGGTGTTTCACTTAAAAGCAACTTAAAGAAAACTTCCCTAATTCATCTTTGTTTACCTTGAGCAGCTAGCATGACATCCTGTACGTCAGTTCCATTCAGTCGCTCAGTCGTGTCCGACTCTTTGCGACCCCATGAATCGCAGCACGCCAGGCCTCCCTGTTTATCACCATCTCTCAGAGTTCACTCAGACTCATGTCCATTGAGTCCGTGATGCCATCCAGCCATCTCATCCTCTGTCGTCCCCTTCTCCTCCTGCCCCCAATCCCTCCCAGCATCAGAGTCTTTTCCAATGAGTCAACTCTTCTCATGAGGTGGCCAAAGTACTGGAGTTTCAGCTTTAGCATCATTCCTTCCAAAGAAATCCCAGGGCTGATCTCCTTCAGAATGGACTGGTTGGATCTCCTTGCAGTCCAAGGGACTCTCAAGAGTCTTCTCCAACACCACTGTTCAAAAGCATCAATTCTTCGGTGCTCAGCCTTCTTCACAGTCCAACTCTCACATCCATACATGACCACAGGAAAAACCATAGCCTTGACTAGACTGATCTTAGTCAGCAAAGTAATGTCTCTGCTTTTGAATATGCTATCTAGATTGGTCATAACTTTTCTTCCAAGGAGTAAGTGTCTTTTAATTTCATGGCTGCAATCACCATCTGCAGTGATTTTGGAGCCCCCAAAAATAAAGTCTGACACTGTTTCCACTGTTTCCCCATCTATTTCCCATGAAGTGATGGGACCGGATGCCATGATCTTCGTTTTCTGAGTGTTGAGCTTTAGGCCAACTTTTTCACTCTCCTCCTTCACTTTCATTAAGAGGCTTTTTAGCTCCTCTTCACTTTCTGCCATAAGAGTGGTGTCATGTGCATATCTGAGGTTATTGATATTTCTCCTGGCAATCTTGATTCCAGCTTATGCTTCTTCCAGTCCAGCATTTCTCATGATGTACTCTGCATAGAAGTTAAATAAGCAGGGTGACAATATACAGGCCTGATGTACTCCTTTTCCTATTTGGAACCAGTCTGTTGTTCCATATCCAGTTCTAACTATTGCTTCCTGACCTGCATAAAGATTTCTCAAGAGGCAGGTCAGGTGGTCTGGTATTCCCATCTCTCTCAGAATTTTCCACAGTTTATTGTGATTCACACAGTCAAAGGCTTTGGCATACTCAATAAAGCAGAAATAGATGTTTTTCTGGAACTCTCTTGCTTTTTCCATGATCCAGCAGATGTTGGCAATTTGATCTCTGGTTCCTCTGCCTTTTCTAAAACCAGCTTGAACATCAGGAAGTTCACGGTTCACGTATTGCTGAAGCCTGGCTTGGAGAATTTTGAGCATTACTTTACTAGCATGTGAGATGAGTGCAATTGTGTGGTAGTTTGAGCATTCTTTGGCATTGCCTTTCTTTGGATTGGAATGAAAACTGACCTTTTCCAGTCCTGTGGCCACTGCTGAGTTTTCCAAATGTGCTGGCATATTGAGTGCAGCACTTTCACAGCATCATCTTTCAGGATTTGAAACAGCTCAACTGGAATTCCATCACCTCCACTAGCTTTGTTCGTAGTGATGCTTTCTAAGGCCCACTTGACTTCACATTCCAAGATGTCTGGTTCTAGATTAGTGATCACATCATCATGACTATCTGGGTCGTGACACACTCAATACATTTGTTGAATTTTAAATGAAATAGCCAATCAGTATTTTTCCTACTTTATTGATAATATAACTGGTATACCAAAAGTTTCACATAATTAATGTTTATCTTTTGATGTGTGCTCAGTTGCATCAATAATGTCTGACTCTTTGCAACCCTACTGACCATAGCCCACCAGGCTCCTCTACCCATGGGAATTCTCCAGGCAAGAATACTGGAGTGGGTTGCCATTCCTTCTTCCAAGGGATCTTCCCAACCTAAGGATTGGACCTGCGTCCCTTATGTCTTCAGCATTGGCAGGCGGATTCTTTACTACTAGTGCCACCTGGGAAGCCCATATCATTTGGTCAGTTTGACAAATTTATACACTTACAGAACCATCACCAAAATCAAGGTAATAAACATATCCATCCCCTCCAAAATTTTTATATCTCTTTGTTTTAGTTTTGGCTTTTGGTAAGATGACCTAACATGAAATCTACCTTCTTAACAAATTTTAAGCACATGACATCTTATTGTTAGCTATAGGCTTTGTGTTGTATGGAAGATCCCTGAAACTTACCCATCTCATATAAATGTAACTTTATATGCATTGAACGATTCCCCTATTCCTGCCCCCCTGTCCCTTGGTAACCACCACTCAGCCAGTCAATATTTGACTTTATGATATGTTGGAGTCCAGCTCCAGCAGCCAGGGGATCAGCCTGAAGGGATGAGTGGTGTTGGTGGGAAATGATGTAGCCTTTGACTCGAGGTACGGGACTACATGTTTATTTCAAGCATCAGGTTCTCTTTTATGCTTTTTCAAAAGCATTAGGTCTGACATTTTCAGTTCCCCCTCACCCAGATTATTGTCTGATTGTTGCCCTTCAGAGTTCCTGCTTCAGCGATTCTCTCAGAATCGTGTTGACTTGTGATCACATTGTAACTCATGCTGATGTCTGGGCTGCATACCACATTCCTCGGTTTATTTCTTGTCTTTCTAAATCCTGCTTGCCCCTAGTATCTTAAGCTCACTATCTCCTAAAAAGGCTTCTAGCTATTCTTAATTATTCCTAAACCCTAAGCTCAGCAGACTTCCTTTGCCATAAACATTTCCCTCACAAAGAGGTCTCAGATAACAATCCTTCCCATCGCCTCAAGCTGCAGCCTACATGCTCATCCTGGGACATTCTTTGTAAAAATCCTTGAACAAATGTCAATGGTTACTTTATAGATTATTTTCTGGGCACAACTGCAGAAAGCTTTGTGCTTTCTCATGCTTCTCTCAAGAACAATAAGCACCTTAACATTCTTTCCAGCCAACTCAACCGAAGAAAGGAAGAAACAAGTCAGAATCACAAGAGCTAACTCCTTCATCCTGGGTCCGTGCCTGCAGAATGAGGAAAGGGGGCTGGGGCCGTGCCTCCATTTTGTCAGTAATGCCTACCACGGCTCCCGACAATGATATACTGTCATTTGAAAGGCAAAAAAGAGCAGTGATCTTAAGACCTGCTGTCATAAGAGCAGCTAACTTCAAACCCCAGGTCCCAGGAAGACAGGAAAATATTATATGGTTCTTAAGAAAAAGATAGAGAGTAGGGGAACTGAAAGGTTCTATTAAAACTGAGAAGCCAAAACCCAATGTTGTGGCCACAATGTAAATAAAGTATGAGTACAAAGGTATTGGAGTTAGATTAACCTCAGTTAAAATCTTGCCTCTGCCCCCAAGGGCTGCATTTTCTCAGACCAGTTAGCTTCTTTGAACCTTCTTTCCTCTGTTTCCTTCTTGGAAAAAATTTATACAATAATGTTACCTACCTCCCAAAGTCATTCATATATTTAAGTGAGATACAGGCATAGGTCATTTTATTGCACTTTGCTTTATTGCACTTTGCTTTATTGCACTTCACAGTTACTGTGTTTTACAAATTGAAGGTTTGTGGCAACCCTGCATTAAGCAAGTCTTCTGACACCATTTTTCCAACAGCATTTGCTCATTTCATGTCTCTGTATTTTGGTATTTCTGTCAATATTGCAAACCTTTACATTATTATTATATATACTATAATGTTCTGTGATCTCTGATCTTTGATATTACTACTGCACTCACTGAAGATTCAGATGATGGTTAGCATTTTTTAGCAGCAAAGTATTTTTAAACTAAGGCTGTACATTGTTTTTTAGATATAATGCTATTGCATACTTAGTATAGACTACAGTATAGTGAAAGTATAACTTTTATATGCACTGGGAAACCAAAAATTCATGTGACTTGCTTTAGTGAGATATTTGCTTTATTTTGATGGTCTGGAACTGAACTCATAATGTCACCAAGGTATGCCTGTAATACACATGAAGAGTTTTGCAGAATGCCTGGAATACATCATGTACACCTTGGAAATGATAGATTCTTTTTTTATTATCAGTGTTGAGAGCTGTTAGGCAGTTGTCAAGAACGCTCACTAGTTTTTAATCAAACAGAGCTGAGTAGTTCTTATTAAAAGTGATGAGGGAGGGGACTTTGCTGGGACTTCGCTGGTGGTCCAGTGTCTAAGACTCCTCACTCTGAATGTAGGGGCCCAGGTTAGATCCCTGGTCAGGGAACTCATCCCACACATCACAACTAAGAGTCCACATGCCGCAACCTAGAAAGCTTCTGTACAGCGTAGGAAATAATCAACAAATGGAAAGGCAATTTGTAGAATGTGAGAAAGTATTTGCATACTATGTATCTGATAAGGAGTTAATAAAAATATATAAATAACTCATAACTCGATAGGAAAAAAATAAGAGGTAAAAATGGATAGAGGACCTGAAAAGACATTTTTCTAATGAAGACATTCAAATGGCCATGGTATATGAAAAGGCATTTAATATCATTAATCATCAAGGAAATGCAAATCAAAACCACAATGAGATATCACGTCACACCTGTTAGCATGATTAGTTCCAAAAGACAAGAGTTGGCAATGGTTGGATAAAAGAGAACCCCTCTTGCACTGTTGATGGTAATGTAATCTGGTCCAACAATTATGGAAACAATATGAAGATTCCTCAATCTGGGTATATCAAAAGGAAATGAAATCAGGATCTTGAAGAGAGATCTGCTCTCCCGTGTCCATTGCAGCATCATTCACAATAACCAAGATGTGGAAACAACTAAAGTGGCCTTCAGCAGATGAATGGATTTTTAAAAAGTGGCATATTGCTAAAATAAAATAAAATGAAGACTGCTTGAAAATCCTTCAGGCAGACAAAACCATTTAAGCCACATAAGCAAAACTCAAATGCAGCTTGTTTGATGTATGTAAGCAAAACTCAAGTTAATTCTTCCTCCACTCTTTCCGGCTGCTATAAAGTTAAAGAATTAGTTCTGCTGATCAGTTTCATAGTAATAGCTAATCATCATTTAGTATTCACAACATGGAAGACACTGTGCTAAGTACATAGTTCATCTCATTTAATCCTGTTAGCCTTGCAAAAGTAGCTTTTGTTATCTTTGGTTTGTAGATAACAGTAATAACAATCCTTATAGTGGAAACATTTTTGACTGCTGGGCATGGCCCAGGCACTATGCTAAACCTTTGATATAGATTGCTTCTCTTTATTTTTATTAATAACACTATGTGGTAAGAACTATTTTTAATCCCCATTTTTTAGATGAGAAACTAGAAGTTCAGGCAGGTTAATTAACTTGCCCAAGGTCATACAGCTAATAAATGAGACAGATTCAGACCTCTGGTCTCTATGATTCTAGAGACCCCTCAAAAGCCTGGCCCAAGTTTAGGCACAGACATATCTCTGTGTAAGTCTGAAGGTTCCTCAAAATCAAAAAGTCTGTTTTCCCTCTTGATAGCTCCAGCAGCAATTTCCTTCAATAAATCATCTGTTGCCTGACTAGCTTCACATTTAATGACTTTGTTAACCTCCAGTTTGAATTTCCCGTTATCATTACCTGTTTTAACTACCTCAAATGATTTCTCCGTGTAATGTTGTCCTTGAGGCATTGGAAAATATATCATTTGAGAAAAAGTTGTATAAGATAATATATAAAATATGTTTAGGGTATTATCTTAGTCTCCATTAGCCTCCATTGAGACTAACCATAGCACAATACGTTAAACAGGATTAATATATTTCCACTTTTCCACTTACAGGTATTTATTGGCAACTTCCTCTATGCTTAGCATTGTACTTGACATTCTGACCTCTCAGATCCATGACCTCATTCCCCCCCTGCAATGATTCTTTACTCCTTCTCTCTTTAGCCACTAATCCCCATGGTCATACCTGGCCTGGCCATCACAAATAATGTCAATACTCTGAACTTCCCTGATGGTCCAGTGGTTAAGAATCCGCTTGCCAATGCAGGAGACACAGGTTCGATCCCTGGTCCAGGAAGATTCCACCTGCCGCAGAGCAGTTAAGCCTGTGCACCACAACGAAGAGTAGCCCTCACTCACCGCAACTAGAGAAAGCTCACACAGCAACAAAGACCCAGTGCAGCCAAATGTTAAATAAATAAATGTTTTTTAAATGTCAAAACCTCAACGTTCAATTAATGCACTCCTCTCTCTGATCATCATGTTCTATTCTTTTAGACAGTCTTATTCTTACTCTTCCTCACTCTAGTTTTTGACTCTATGGGGAACTTCAATCCATTGACTCTACTACTTTTTTATTATCCATCAATCATCTTGTGTCTTCCCTTCTCTTTGAGCCCATCTTATATTACACAGCCTTATCATGACTCCCTTTGAAACACTGTTAACTTGCTTGCCTTTCTCTCTCTCCATACTCCTTGTTTGGCAAGTTGTCAACTGGCTAAACTCAAATATTTGCCAGGCATCCACACCAGCTCCCGAGTTTTTTAATTTTTTGACTGCACCACGTGGCACATGGAATCTTAGTTCTGCAACCATGGATCAAACCCTTGTCCCCTGATATGGAAGCACAGACTCTTTACTATTGGACTGCCAGGGGAGTCCCTCTCCCTTTACAACAGAGGAGGGGTTCCTTCTCTCATTAGAGGTGTGGTCTATGGATCTTGCTTGCCCAGGCAGACCACTGCTAGTGTGAATCCCCAGTTTCTTGCATCTTTAAGTTCTCCCCACTGGATAAAGCATAAAGGCATCTCCCATTATCTTTCATCTTTAAAATAAATCTCTTGAGCACACTTATTTATAGCTTCTGCCCATTTGTCTGTTTCACTTCAGACCAGAGGTGTTCGTGCTCAGCATCTCCACTTCCATATTTCACACTTACTCTTTAACCTGCTCAGTTATACCCCCATCCCCACCACTGCCCTGAAACCGCTTTTATCTGACAATAAGGGCAGTGTTGCCAGATTCAGTGTTCACTTTTCTATTTTGATTTTCCTCCAAATTGCAAAGTTTTGCGAGATGATGAACTAGCCCCCTCATGTTAGAAATGCTCTTATTTTTTTGATGGTGCTATAAGTCATGTGGGATCTTAGTGCCCAAACCAAGGTTGAAACCCGTGCTCTGTAGTGGAAGCATGAAGTCCTAACCACTGGACCACCAGGGAATTCCCTATATTTATTTGTTTTTTGACATCTGGGAAAACACTCTTCTGGTTTTCCTACCATCGCATTGGCTGTTCCTTCCTCTAAGTGTCCTTTAAAGGCTTCTCTGCAGTACTCCGGCGTATTCCAGGGATTGTTCCTCAGCTTATTTCTCTGTCTACCTACACTTGATCCTTAGGTGGTCTCATTCAGTCCCACAGCTATAAATGCCAACTATATGCCAATGATTGCCAAATCTCTATCTCTAGACTAATATGTCCAGACTCCTGTATCTAGCTGTTTCCTAGACATCTCCAGTTGGATGTCCAATCTGCATCTCAAATGTGACATAGGTAGAGAACTCTTTGATTCTACACCAGTTACTCCTGGTCTAGCCTTGGGTAAGCAGCACTACTATCCACCCAAATTCTTGGGTCAAAATCCTAGAAGTGGAAACTTCCCTGATGGTTCAGTGGCTAAGACTCTGCTTTCTCAATGCTTGGTCTGGGATCTAGATCCCATATGGTACAACTAAAAGTTTGTGTACCATAACTAAAGATTCCACATGTGGCAGGTAAAAGATCCTGCATACTGCAGTGAAAAAAGATTTCACATGCCACAACTAGAGATCCTGCATGCTGCAGGGAAGATCAGAGGCCCCACATTTCCGAAAACCTTGAAGTGAAATGTCTATAATATTCAAATCTACTGAGACAGAAAATAAAGTAGTGATTTCCTAGGTGCCCTGCATTGAATGATGGCCTCTAAAACGATATGGCTGTGTCCTGGTCCCAGGAGCTTATGAATATGATGTTGTTGGGAAAGAGTCTTTGCAGATGTAATTGAGAATCTCGGGATGCAGGCATCCAAGATTCCCCAGGTGGGCCCTAAGTCCAATGATAAGTGTCTTTATAAGACAAGAAGAGAAGACATGGAAGAGAGAAGGGCACGTGAAGATGGAGACAGACGAGAGTGACGCAGCCACAAGCCAAGGAATGCCTGAAGCTTCCAGAAGCCAGAGAGGCAAGGAAGCGTCCCCACTTGAGCCTTGGGAGGGAGCGCAGTCCTGCTGACAGCTGACTATTGACTTCTGCTTTCCAGAACTGTGAGAAAGTAAGTTTCTCTTGTTTTCAACTGTTGAGTCCTGGTAATACACAGGGCTGCCAGGTGGATGGCATTGATGAATGAATGCCAGTAGGTGGGAGGTTTCTTTTTGGAGTGAATGAAAATGTTCTAAAATTATAATAATGGTTGTACAACTCTGAATATACTAAAAAAACCATTGAATTAAGGCACCAAATGGATGAATTTTTTGGTATATGGAGTATATCTCAAAAAATAAAAAAAAACTAAAAAATGTCTCAGAGTAACTTTTTCACTCTGAAATTTAAAAACTAAAGATTTCTTTATGCTCAAAATCTAAATCCACCAGCAAACCTTTGGGCTGTCTTCCAAAATGTGTCTCAAATATAACCACTTCCCTTTATATCCATGGCCAACATTTTAGTTCTGGCCTTGTCATCTCTGGACAATATAACCACAAAAACCTGTTTCCCTGTTTCCACTCAGTTAATCCCTAGTCCTTAAAGCAGATAAAATGATTCTCTTACAGTGTAAATCCAACCATGTCACTCTCTTGCTTAACCCCTCTCTACCCATCCCCCATGGCTTTCCTTTGTACTTGGAATGGAATCAAAAGTCTTCACTAGGGACTTCCCCGGTAGTCAGGTGTTTAGGAATCCTCCTTGCAATGCAGGGGACACGGGTTCAATCCCTGGTCAGGACACTAAGATCCCACATGCCTACACAGTGCAACTACTGTTGTGCACCACAACTAGAAAGTCCATGGACTGCAACGAAAGATCCTATATGCCACAACTAAGACTAGAAGCAGCCAAATAAGTAAATATTAAGGAAAAAGAAACCAAAACACCTCTCCACTGAGTCCCACTGGGCCTTCTATGACCTACTTGGCCTCTGTCCACATCTGTTAGCTTTTCTCCTTACATATGGCCTTTGCTCCACACTTTATTTGCGCAGATGTCCCTTTAAGATCCTGGTGGTTTAGTCACCAAGTTGTGTCCAACTCTTGCGACACCCTGGACTGTAGCCCGCCAGGCTTCTCTGTCCATGGGATTTTCCAGGCAAGAATACTGGACTGGGTTGCCATTTCCTTCTCCAGGGGATTTCCCAACCCAGGAATCAAACCTTCATCACCTGCATTGCAGGCAGATGCTTTACCAACTGAGCTATGAGGGAAGCCCCTTATAACCCTAGGACAGATAAATCTTGTTTTTGCCTCAAGGCTTCTGCCCTTGCCATTTCTCCCACATGTTGCACTTGGCTTCCCAGTTGCCCCACCACTGTCTTTTTGTCAAAACCATTGTGACCACCCTGTATAAAGTTCAGTTCAGTCACTCAGTCGTGTCTGACTCTTTGCCACCCCATGAACCACAGCACTCCAGGCCTCCCTGTCCATCACCAATTCCCAGAGTCCACCCAAAGCCATGTCCATTGAGTCAGTGATGCTATCCAACTATCTCATCCTCTGTCGTCCCCTTCTCATCCTGCCCTCAATCTTTCCCAGCATCAGGGTCTTTTCAAATGAGTCAGCCTTTGCATCAGGTGGCCAAAGTATTGGAGTTTCAGCTTCAACATCAGTCCCTCCAGTGAACACCCAGGACTGATTTCCTTTAGGATGGACTGGTTGGATCTCCTTGCGGTCCAAGGGATTCTCAAGAGTGTTCTCCAACACCACAGTTCAAAAGCATCAATTCTTCGGTGCTCAGCTTTCTTTATAGTCCAACTCTCACCATACATGACCACTGGAAAAACCATAGCTTTGACTAGATGGACCTCTGTTGACAAAGTAATGTCTCTGCTTTTTAATATGCTGTCTACGTTGGTCATAACTTTCCTTCCGAGGAGTAAGCATCTTTTAATTTCATGGCTGCAATCACCATCTGCGGTGATTTTGGAGCCCAGAAAAATAAAGTCAGCCAGTGTTTCCACTGTTTCCCCAACTGACTCTCACTCATGTCACTTTGTTTTGTTATTTAACAGTTTTTATCTGAAATAACCTTGTTCATATAGTTAGATACTTTTTATAGTCTATTTCTATTTTAAAGATAAGTTCTATGAAAATAAGGACTTTATCTGTCTCGCTTGTTGCTAAATCCCTGCTTCTGCCACAGGGCCTGACAAAACATGCTCGATAAATATTGCAGATGTGAATAAATGAAGGATACAAATCATATTGCACAGCATTTTGCCCTGAAGATGCTCACAGTCTATCAGAGAGCTAAGACATACTTGTACTCTCATGAAAGACTCAACAGCATGGGACTTCCCTGGTTGTCCAGGGGCTAAGGCTATGTACTCCCAGTGCAGGAGCCCCAGGTTTGATCCTGGTCACAGAACTAGATTCCCACATGTCACAACTAAGAGTTTTCATGCCGTGACTAAAAATCTTGCATGCCACAACTAAGACCCGGCACAGCCAAATAAATACATTTTTAAATAAAGATTGAACAGCAGTGTAGACGTGAAAACTGCCAATATGTAAATAGAATTATCTTCCCCTGGAACAAACCTGATGGCCATCCCACAGTAAGAAGCTCTGAGAAACACACTCTTTCCCAAGCCTGCACTGACTGGGCAGCTGGGGTGACTGAAGCAGGTGGTGAGGTCCATGAGCTGTACAGGTGCTCATGACTTTTGATGACCTCTGCTAAGATGCAAAAGCAAGTTCGGAGACCTGTGGCCCCTTTGGACCAAATTCCAGGACCAGTTCCTGTTTCTTTACAGCATGTATTTCTCATTCTTATCCTTCTCACCTTCTAGATTTCAGTCTCCACACTGTGAGTTCAGTGCGTGCTTCTGGCTCAACATTCTTGGCGTTTGTGGCATTTTGAAATGTCCTCTGTTGACCCAGTCCTCTACAGGACTATCCCCTTAATCCTGGAGTGAGAAATTCCCTTCCCCAACTCTGGTCTCCAAGATGCCCCTCTTTTCCCCTGAAATTTAGTCTCTCTACCACAGAGGATTCAGGCAACTGATATCAAGGTTTAAACCAAGATGTGATATAGAAGGAAAAAGCATGAGACTCGGTATCAAAAGAAAAGTTCGGATCACAGCCCTACCACTTACTATTTGTGTGATCTTGAGTCTTCCTTTCACCCTTTTTGAATCTCCAAAGTAATGTGTACATGACAGTGTTGTTGAGATGAAAAATAAGGAAAAGCCCTCTTTTAACCACTATTTCTCCATCACTCCCTTTCACAATGTATTCTGTCAGCATTATTAGCATTTACCTGGTGGCTCAGACAGTAAAGAATCTGCCTGCAGTGCAGGAGACCTGGGTCTGATCCCTGGGTTGGGAAGATCTCCTGGAGAAGGGAATGGTAACCCACTCCAGTATTCTTGCCTGGAGAGTTGCATGGACTGAGGAGCCTGGCAGGCTACAGTCCATTGGGTTGCAAAGAGTTGGACACGACTGAGCAACTAACACTCACTTCACCCAGCTGCTCAAGTCAGAAATCTGGGACACCTTCTTTAGAATTTCTCCTTTAGGATTTCTCCGGCTGTTCCAAAGCCAAGACAGCTATCATTCAGGTTCACTTTTTTTTTTTCCCCATTTCACTGTCCTAGACAATCATCTTCCACCTGGAACATAACAACAGTCTTCTAAAAGAGTCTTCCAACACTGGATCCATTCTTCACAGCAACCATAGTTATTTACTAAATGTAAATTTCAGCATCTCACTTCCTTGAGATTTATCAAAGGCTTCTCTTTGGTATCAGGACAAAGTACATAAAGGTTGCCATGACCCAGATCCCTCTCCAGCTTTACCTTGACCCCTCTTGTGCTGAGCTCCAGACATACTGGCGTTTTGTCCCTTCTAGAACCCTTCAAGCTCCATCCTGGCTTAGACACTATCATATACTCTTCAGTCTGCCTGGAGCCCCCTCCTTCTCTCTCCACCTTTCTGTTCCTTGTACCCAGTTTATTTCTGCCCATTCCTCAGGTCTCAGTTGAAACATTATCACATCCTCAAAGATTTCTCTCACTCTCACTTCCCTCAAACCACAGTATGTCCTCCATCAAGTGCCTCCATCACACACACACACACACACACACACACACACACACACACACACTCCTCATCACTCTTTCAGTTGATTAGTATCTTATTCTCAGCTATAATCTATGCTCCCTGAAGACTGTGCCTATTTTGCTTAGCTTTGAGTCCCTGGTGCCAACAGTGTATAATAGGTGCACAAAAAAATGCTTGTCAAATTAATGACAAATAAGACAAATAATTTGTCCTTAATGACAATTAATGACAAATACATTTAAGTGTTTTTTAAACTATAAGTGGATGGACTCTAAAAATAGCAAATTTCACTTTTTTATTGCAGTCACATACTTAGAACATGAGGAATCTAGCTTTGAGCTTATGCAGTCATCATGCTGCCCATAGCTATGGCATATTTGGGTTCCTGGCTATTTGATACTAATCTAAATAGCTATAAAAACTTCTGACACTTACATTTCCTTTATTTTATAGCTTTCTTCAGCTGATAAAATTAATGGAAGATAGCACACGCTTCATAATGGCAGAGACATTCTCTGCCTCATTCATTGCTTTTCCTTAGATGTAGACTGTAAGCACATATTACATGCTTATTAAATTGTTTGCTAATGAATTATCCCTTAGATATAGACTATAAGCACATAATACATGCTGATTAAATTGTCAGCTGATGAATGAATCAGCCAGGTTGCATGACAGTTCAAATGAAGCATTCCTACCACCACCAACATATCCCAAACTCAAATTTGCAATGTAAGTGATATGTATATAGGTAGATGATATTTTATTAAAAAGAAAAAAATCACTTAGTATGCTCAGAGAGGAACACAGGTTAATCCATTTCCTTGTTTAAAAGATTAGACTAAATGAACACAGAGTTCCCTTTAGTTATAAAATTCGGATTCCAGGATTATATGTTAGGTGATTTGAGAACAGGTAGACAAGCTTACTATGACATAATTGGGTTCATGGGACATTGGTGCAACTGACACCCCAATTTAGTATTGACTTTTCCTAGGACATTAACAAGGACTTTGCATTAATTAGTTTTAAAACTCGATGACTACAGCATTCCTGTTAATAGATCATCTTGTAACTTAAGAACAGTTTTTCAAAGAGACTCAGAAGAAGGTTCTAAATTCTTCCTCATCAGTACTGGATTACAATGGTAAGGCCAAGTACTAGAACAGAAAGAACAGTGGTCTGGAGCCAGAATTGGGGCAAATCCTACTTCTCTACCTGCGCTGACTGTATGGCTTTAAATACATCATCTACCTCCTGTGAGATTTAATTTTTCTTAATATGTAAGTAAAACTTTACCAAGTAATCTCTAAAGAACCTTCAGGTTCTAAAGACTCATGATTCTAAGAAAGTGTAAAAGCTTATAAACATGCACATGTTGTTCCCATGCTTTAAAATTCCTGGTGCTTTCCACTGTACTTAAAAAATCCAGATTCCTTATCCTGGTCTAAAATCTCTGTATGATCTGGCTCCTACCTACTTCTCCACCTGGTCTCAATTCTTACCACTTGCTACTTTATTGGCTGTGCCAGGCATGTCGCTACATCAAGATGGAGCATGTACTTTTCTAGCATGTATAGGCTGGAATATTCTGCCCCTAACTCTCTACTTTGCTAGCCCCTGATCTCATTCAGAGTCAGCTCAAATGCTACCTTGTGAGAGAGGCCTTTCCTGAATATGCAACATGGAAGACGTCCCCACATCTCAAGCCCTTCTCTGTCGCTTCATCCTTACCTTATTTCTTCCGTTGTACTTACCCTGATCTGGAATTATCTTGTGTAGTTATTTGTTTCTTTGCTAATTGATTCACCCTACTAGTAGGTGCAGGCATACCTGGAGATACTGCAGGTTCAGCTTCAGTTCACCACAATAAACTGAGCCACACACATTTTTTTGGTTTCCCAGTGCATGTAAAGTTATATGTGTACTCTGCAGTGGCCCATTAAGTGTGCAGTAGCATTATGTCTAAAAAAACAGTGTACATTCCTTAATTAACAAATACTTTTTTGCTAAAAAGTGCTAACCATCATCTTAGCCTTCAGCAAGTCATCTTTTTGCAGTTATAGCATCAAAGATCACTAACCACAGACCATCATAACAAATATAATAATGAAAAAGTTTGAAATATTGAGAGAATTACCATCATGTGATAGAGACACAGTGTTGGAAAAGCAGCACTGATAGACTTGCTTGAGGTAGGTTTGCCAACTTTTAATTTATCAAAAATGCAGTATCTGTGAAGCAAGAAAGCAAAGCACAATAAAACAAGGTAAGCCCCTGCTGCTGCTGCTGCTGCTGCTGCTGCTGCTGCTGCTGCTAAGTCGCTTCAGCCGTGTCCGACTCTGTATGACCCTGTAGGTGGCAGCCCACCAGGCTCCCCCATCCCTGGGATTCTCCAGGCAGCCCCTGCTGCTGTCCAAAAGCAGTAAGTAGTACCCTGTCTAATGCTCCATTGCAGTCCCAGTACCTGCCCAGCCCAGTGCCTGCAACCAAATTAGATTCTCAATAAATATTTACTAATTTTCAGGCTCATGGTCAAGTCCAATTGTTCTCTCTGCACCAGCATTATTTATTTGCCCTGTTGACTTTTTTTGCATAATGAAGATATGAAATATAATTTTTGTGCAATCAAGCTATGTACCCAAATGTGAAAATGTGCTCAGAAAGAAGAAAAATCAGAAGACATTACTTTAGCTTTAACAACACATCACTGGTGGTCCAGTGGTTAAGACTTTGAACTTCCACTGCAGGGGACACAGGTTTGATCCCTGGTCGGGGAACCTTAGTTCCCACATGCCATTTGGCATGGCCAAATAAAAGAACACATCACTAAAGTGAATGGATTGGGGTTTGCAATTACATCACTGAAAAGTTATGGTGAGACTCAACAATCCCACTACTGGGCATATACCCTGAGGGAAGGAACCATAACTGAAAAAGACACATGTACCTCAGTGTTCTTTGCAGCACTGTTTACAATAGCCAGGGCATGGAAGCAACCTAGATGTCCATGGACAGATGAATGGATAAAGAGGTTGTGGTACATATATAAAGTGGAATATTAATCAGCTGTTAAAAGGAATGCATTTGAGTCAGTTCTAATGGGGTGGATGAACCTAGAGCCTATTATACAGAGGGAAGTAAGTCAGAAAGAGAAAAACAAAGATTGTATATGAATACATATACATGAATCTAGAAAGATGGCACCGACGAACCTCTCTGCAGGGCAGCAATGGAGACGCAGACATAGAGAACAGACTTGTGGATGCAGTAGGGGAAGGAGAGAGAAGAGTGACTGAAAGAGTAACATCAAAACATGTGCATTACTATATGTAAAATAGAGAGCCAGTGGGAATTTGCTCTGTGATGCAGGGAGCTCCCCCATATGAATGCTGATGGCTGATTCATGTTGATGTATGGCAGAAACTAACACAATAGTGAAGTGAAAGCCACTCAGTAGTGTCTGACTCTTTGTGACCCCATGGACTAAACAGTCCATGGAATTCTCCAGGCCAGAATATTGGAGTGGGTAGCCTTTCCTTTCTCCAAGGGATCTTCCCAACCCAGGGATTGAACCCAGGTCTCCTGCATTGCAGGCAAATTCTTTACCACCTGAGCTACAAGAAAAGCCCAAAAATACTGGAGTGGGTAGCCTATTCCTTCTCCAAGGGGTCCTCCCAACCCAGGAATCAAATCAGGGTCTCCTGCAGTGCAGGCAAATTCTTTACCAACTGAGCTATCAGGGAAGCCAATTATACTGTAAAGCAATTATCCTCCAATTAAACATTTAAAAAGTGACGGTATCACTGGTAATCTAAAATAACAACCTTTATCAATAAGCAATAAGGGGCTTATATGAATGCCATCAATTCATATTGAACTGCTGAAATTCTTCTCCAATAAATATTCACTTGTTTTTTGCAATCTGTAATTTGTCAATGGCTGGAACCCTAAAAACTAGCTTGATAAATTGTTTGTTTGCAACCTGGGGTATGTTTGTCCAAAAAAATTATTCTTCTCAGTGGTGACATGTCAAGCAAGGCAAAAAAAAAAAAAAAAGTACTAAATTTAAGACCAAATTTAGTGCTGTACTAATATATCAGGTCCCCGTGATTCACACTGCTTCTATAAAAAAAAAATCGACTATAGACTCCCAGAAAATTACTTCTGGCAACATCCCTTACCTTACCTTACCCTATCCTCTCAGGCTTTCATGCTTTGTTTTTTTTTAATTTTTTAGTTCTTGCCTTCTCTTCCTTGCCACATTAGGCAGTATAAACTGGAGAGGGCTTCTGTAAATTCAGCGGAAGGTAAGAGGATGACTCAGTTGGGGTGCTTCACAGTTTATCATCTGTATTCAGCTTCAGTGAAGGAGTTCATGACATTTTTGCCAAATACTCTGATGGATCCCCATCAACATTGCAGTCGTCTAAATCTCAGCCCGGAGAGAAGAATTGACTTCACAAATTGCAATCAGAACTTTCACAAAACATTAAAATGAACAGTGAAAGTGAAAAAAGAGAAAGTGTTGGTAGCTCGGTTGTGTTTTCGTGACCCTGTAGACTGTAGCCAGCCAGGTTCCTCTGTGCATGGAATTCTCTAGTCAAGAATACTGAGGTGGGTAGTCATTCCCTTCTCCAGGGGATCTTTCCAACCCAGGGATCAAACCTGGATCTCCTGCTTTGCAGGCGGATTATTTACCATCTGAGCCACCAATAAATATTCAATATGTACATGAATGGATTGTTGGAGCTGGGTGTGAAGATGAAGATCACATAAGCTGAATCTTTTATGTCTCACATAAAAGAGAAAACTGATATGGGGAGACTAAATAACTTATCCAAGGTCACACAGTGGTAGAGTCAAGGTTCCAAGTGATGGCTCTTTCCAGTAGGAGACAGAAGAATCCACTTCGATGGTCCTCTCACATTGCAGGCAAGGGACTGCTTTAAGGTTTGCAGTAAACATTTGTTGAATAAATGAGACTTTTACCTTCAAGTTCTAGCCTTGTTTTAGTCCATAAAATAAGATATTTAGCCATAAAATAAGCTAGAGACATATTTTCATGACTCAAAACTGACCCTTGATGAATTTTGTTCATTGGTTCAATGCAGAGGGCCTTCTTCCCATTTTCCTTCCCCCCACTGCCTGGAGTCCATGGATAAAATTTAGGAAATCCATAAACTTTAATGGGAAAAAATTACATCTTCATTATCACTAACCTTCAACTGAAATACAGCAATATCTTCAATTATGGATAGAGAAAACAAACCACAGTATTATTCACATTGACCACCCAGTAGTAATCATAGATGTTTTATATTTTCATTATAATTTTTGCAACTATCTCAAAGTATTATTTATTCTAAACATTACTTAAATGTTACAGTAGTTATTGGGCCCAGCATGGATCATGTTATTTAATATATTTTTAAAGAGTCACATGTATTACTGTATCATAAATTTGTTTTTATAACTCTTCAGTAGACATAATAATGGTTCCCCAAACAGAATCAGGGACATAGAGAAAAAACTGATGGTTGTCAAGGGGATACTTTGTCAATATTTTGGGCACCTGATGTGAAGAACTGACTTGTTGGAAAAGACCCTAATGCTGGGAAAGATTGAAACAGGAGGAGAAAGGGACGGGACGACCGAAGATAAGATGGTTGGATGGCATCACCGACTTGATGGACATGAGTTTGAGCAGGTTCTGGGTTGGTGATGCTGTAGTCCATGAGTTGCAAAGAGTCGGGCACAACTGAGTGACTGAACTGAACTGAACTGTCAAGCGGAAGAGGAGCAGGAGAGGGTTGGATTGAGAGTTTGGGATTAGCAGATGCCTGTGCTCTGCAAAAAGAGAAACCACTGCAAAGAGAAGCCCTTGGCACTGCAACCAAGAGCAGCTCCTGCTCGCCACAACTAGAGAAAGCCCACACGCAGCAGCGAAGACCCAGTGCAACAACAACAAAAAATAATAATAGTAATAAGTAAATAATTTAAAAACTAGTTCCCACCCTAACCTTCAGAATGTGAATACATCACCCTACAGGATAAAATGAACTTTACCAATGTGCTGAAGGATCCTAACATGGTTAGATTATCATGGGCTATGCAGCTGGGCCCCTTCTAGTCACAAAGGTCCTTAACGGGAAAAAAAAGAGACGAGAGTCAGAGCAATGGGGCTGTGACCATGGAATCAGAGGGATACAATTGCTCGCTGGATGTCCTGAGCCAGAGAATGTGGGCAATATCTAGAAGCTCAAAAGGCAAAGAAACAGATTTTTCCCTACCTAGAGTGTTCGGAGGGAACACAGCTGTGTCAACACCTTGATTTTGGTGTCACAAGACCTGCTGTAGATATCTGACCTCCAGACCTGTGAGAGAACAAATATGTGTTGTCTTAAGCCATCGGGTTTGTCATAATTTTTTTACAGCAAAATATGATCATTCATTGCAGCTATCTTCCTTTGTAATTTTCTTTGCAGTTAATTTTTTGGATTTAAAACGTTTTAGTTCTGCCAGTTACTAGCTGTTGGGACGCAGAGCAAATTATTTCCCCTCTGTTTCCTCACCTGTAACATGGGAATAAAAAAAAAATCTGCATGCCAGTGTTGTTGTGAGAATTAAATGTGACAATTTATGTAAAAAGCATAGAGCACCAGGCTCATAGTAGGAACCCAGCAAAACATTCTGTCCATTGTTTGTTCCCCCAAACCCTAATGATTATGAATTTCTTAATAAATTTCAAGATAATAATCAGTGTAAGGCATTATGACATTTTCCAGACCTAAACAGTGTTGTTAAGTCTTCATTGTAGCTACTGCTAAAAATATCTAGGACCAAGTTGCTTACTTTGACTTTGACCTTGAAATATTCAAATACTCACAGTGTGTTTAGAAGCCTAGTTCCACTTTTGACTAGCATTTTCTGAATAGCTCTGGGCAAAAAAATTTATTGTTTCTAATTATACCGTTGCTTCCTTCCTTTGCAGTAACCTTTGGTACGTAAATGCAAATATAATTTATAACTGAGATGGCAGTTAAGACAGAAGGACATGACTGGGTATTTTCCCCAGAAAGTATGTGCAAGAAGCATTACTGTCTTAATGATTAAATTGTACTTAATGAACTCCATATTCTGCCAGTGTTTGAAGCAGTCCCTTGTTAAATAGGCACCTTTGAAATCCTTTGACTTTGGTTGTCTATTTGATATCAGGAAGGCGTGGCAGAATAAGTAGCCAGATTATCCAAGTTTCAAAGTTCAGTGCATTAGAAATCAATAAGTACTTATCAAATCCCTGCTTTTCTGTTAGTTCCTTGAGGACAGGGATTTTGTAGTTTTCTTTCGTCACATTTTTGGGTAATTTGGACAAATTATTTAGTATGTATTACATTCAGTGATGTCTTCAAAAATTTTAAAGCAGGATAAGAAAACCCCAAATTGCAAACAAATTACTTTACAAAAGTTTCTTTTTTCTTAGCATAGTTTTCTATAGAAACTGTGTGTCTTGTTTTCAAGCCATCTCTCTTTAAAAAAAAATTATTTATTTATTTTTGGCTACACTGGGTCTTCATTGATTTGCTTGGGCTTTTCTCTGGTTGCAGCGAGTGGGGGCTACTCTTCATTGCAGTGCACAGGCTTCTCGTTGCGGTGGCTTCTCTTGTCCTGGAGCATGCGCTCTAGAGCAGTCTCAGTAGTTGTGGCATATGAGCTTAGCTGCTCCGCAGCGTGTGGAATCTTCCTGGACCAGAGATGGAACCCGTGTCCCCTTCATTGGCAGACAAATTCTTAACCACTGGACCACCAAAAATATCCATACCTACCTCGGGACTTCTTGCTATTAGAAAAATAAAAGCCCATTTGATTGAACCAGTATGGAGAGAGGTACATTTTCCACCAAGGTTTCTGTGGATTTGGGGTAGGGCTTTGGAAAGTGAGTGAAAATGAAAGTCACTCAGTCATGTCCGACTCTTTGCGAGTCCATAGAATTCTCCAGGCCAGAATACTGGAGTGGGTAGCCTTTTCCTTCTCCAGGAATGTTCGCAACCCAGGGATTGAACCCAGGTCTCCCGCATTGCAGGCAGATTCTTTACCAGCTGAGCCACAAGGGAAGCCCTTTGGAACCTGCATCTTTAACATGAGCTCCCAGTGATTCTCAGAGCAGAAATCCAAGATCATCCTGAGGAAACTCTGCTTCTGCAGGTGTAAATAGGAAATTTGGAGAGAACTGGGGAGGAGAGGAGCGAAGCGTCACAAACTTAAGGAGTGGTAGCAAGTCAAGTTACAAATTGCCAGTGACACATTAAAGCTTACAGATGATTATTCAGGCTTTACATTGTAATCTACCAACATGATCCTTATATTTTCTAACTTATGAGATATCAAAGAAAAGAGCTGTTGTTCAACTCAGTCAAGTCAGACCCTTTGTGACCCCATGGACTGCAGCATGCCAGGCCTCCTGTCCTTGACTATCTCCTGGAGTTACCTTAGACTCATGTCCATTGTCAATGATGCCATTTAACCATCTCATCCTCTGTCACCCCCTTCTCCTGCCCTCAGTACTTCCCAGCATCAGAGTCTTTTCCAGTGAGTTGGCTCTTCACATTAGGTGGCCAAAGTATTGGGGCTTCAGCTTCAGCATCAGTCCTTCCAATGAATAATCAGTGTTGATTTCCTTTAGGACTAATTGGTTTGGTCTCTTTGCTATCCAACGGACTCTCAAGAATCAAGTTCTCAAGAAAAGAGAACTCACGGTAAAACTGGAAATCAGTTTTAGCAGATGCAGTAACCTCAATCCTCATTTAGCTTTATTATGAAATTGTACTGAGTAGCTGAAGTGAGAGCATTTTCCTCCTAAGAATGGTTGCTCTATAAAATATTGTCTTGGGTGAACCCATACCAAGAAATATAAGACCTATTCGATTCGCCTAAGTGCAATTCAGCAATTCCCCTTTCTAAGAGGCAACACTGAATATAATAAATGGATGCCATCTGTGTCTAAATAAACCAGTGATTTTAACTGTCAATGTCAGGATGAAAAAGAAAATTCTAATTTGCTTCTTCCTGAGAGTTTCTTATTTATAGACATTAGCCCTAGTCCTCATTTTTAACCATGACAGATCACTTGCTGAAACAAATCCAAACAAATAGTGGTCTATTTCTCCAGAAGAGATACTTTCGTTAATGTTCCCTTTTGTTATAAAATAGCAAGCTCCTTAATGAGTTTAAAATTGGGCTTTACTGAGACATAGCATTAGAATTCTTAAACTGAAATATTTCAAAAAGTGTATATAATAAATATAATGTCAATGGAGTTTATCTTATGCAGGAGTCAGGCATTTAAGTGTGCCCCAAACACTCAGGTGTAGACATAAATTGACTTTGGAAACCTCTTAAGTCATCCATGCAGTGTAGCACCAACAGCAGTTGCCTCTGGTCTTCAAAGACATGCACGTTTAATACAGAATCCATCCTTTCATACTTTCAGGGCTAAAAAGGAGGAGTTGAGAAGAACTGACAAAAACAGCAGGTTGAGATTACCCATAGCTCTGAATCCTCAGAAGGCAGGGGATTCAGAGGAAAAGAGCAAAGTCATGACCCACCAGGAGTTCAGTGTGGCGGAGAAGACAGACCGGAAAACAAATGGGGTGGGTGCTATGGGAGCGTTATGGATTAGCTGCACCATGGACCCCAAAGGAGCAAGTTCTGAGCTCAACTTGAGCTGAACTGAGCCAGAGTGAAAGGGAGGCTGCCAGGGTAGACATCTGAGAAGGTGCTGGCATTGCAGCCATTTCACAGCGAGATGTAAGCAGCTGTGTGTGTTGTCCCCGGAAGCAGGAAAGAGGCTGAGGTCATCTCCCAGGGCTGGAGCACAGTGTGCTTTAGGAGACAGGCCCAATATTCGGTAAGAGACAGATAAGGCCCATGGCACAAAAAGCCTCAGAGACAATGCCAAGGAGTTTTAAATGTATTTTAAAACGAATGGGCAGTCATTAGAGGATACTACGCAGAAAAATGCACTGATTAGACATCCGTGTGAAAAAAATAAACTCTGATCAAATTTGGTGTCTATGGTCATTTCTGTAATGAACTTGGTTTTAGAACCATGGCCAGGGGACTTCCCTGGTGGTCCAGTGGCGAAGACTCCATGCTCCCAATGCAGGGGGCTTGGGTTCGATCCCTGGTCATAGATCCCACATACTGCAACTAAAAGATCCTGCATGCTGCAACTAAGACCCTGCATAGCCAAATAATAAACATTAAAAAAAGAAAGAAAGAAACCCTGGCCAGGAATTTCGCCTTCTAACATTGACCACTCTGAGCTCTTTATATTTCCTCTGAAATTGGCACTCCAAAATGAAGATGATTTCCCAGGCAACCCTGTGTATTTTTCTGACTTTCTTTCTTTGAACCATTCTAACCCTTGGAGCCTTCTCTTTGAAACCAAGAAATTAACTTAAAAATAATTTAATAGAAACTATTTATCCACTCCTTTTCATTCACTTATTTCCCTTTAAAGTCTAGTTTTTTAATTTTTTTTTTTCTTGCTAAGCTGGATTTTCTTTCCTGCCTGTAAGTTTTCTCTAGTTGCAGTGAGTGGGCTTCTCATCTCAGTGGCCTCTCTTTTTGCCAAGCCTGGGCTCTAGAGCACAGGCTCTAGAGTGCCAGCTCAGTTGCCCCGAGGCATGTGGAATCTTCCAGGACCAGGCATTGAACTCATGTCCCCTGCATTGGCAGGAGGATTCTTAACAGTGGTTAAGGTAAAGGTAGATAGTTGTCCAGATCACAAGTGAAAGATAACACTAATAACAGAAATAAGTAAATGTATATAGTGTTCTGAAAGGGGCTATTCTAAGTGCTCTGCATTTCTTGACTCATTTAATCCTTAGAGCAACCCTGTAAAGAAGCTGGTAGCGGTAAATTGTACTACCTCTTTTTGTTTGTTCATTTTATTAATTTATTTATTTCTTCTCCATCGGTAAGTCCCTAGGGCTAGCTTTTAAGTGAATCTATATGGGGGTGGGGAAGGGAATGTGACCAGGGACCACCACTTTGTGCTTTAAATGCAAATGATAACTATTATTGAAGACAATGAAAGATTAGCCCAAATCTCTAGTCCTTGGGGCAGTATTTCTACCATATGACACGTTGTATTAGACTATGCAAAGGAAAATTAGAATCAAAACCTGTTGTAAAGGAACCAGTTTGGAGGATAGAAATCCTGAACAATTATTCCATTTGCCCAGAGGCCATACACAAGGATAGACTGCCTATCTATATTTGTTTATCATATAAATCTGTGGCTTCCCTGGTGGCTCAGCTGGTAAAGAATCAGCCTACAATGAAGAAGACCTGGGTTCAATCCTGGCTTGGGAAGATCCCCTGGAGAAGGAAAAGGCTACCCACTCCAGTATTCTGTCCTGGAGAAATCCATGGACAGAATTAAAGAAGAATTCCTTCTTTAACCTGAGCATACTTTAAAATAGAACTCAAGGGCCTTCCCTGGTGGTCCAGCGGGTAAGACTGTGTGCTTTTGGTGCAGGGAGCGCAAGTTCGATCCCTGGTCCGGGAACTAAGATCCCACATGCCACATGGCCAAAAAAATGAACAAACAAACAAGCAATGAAAAAATCCCAAATTCAAACTGTAACGTACATCTTCATTTGTTTCTCTGTTAATTGGGTGTGCAGCGTAGTGCCACAGTTGAGAGCAAAAGCTATAGAACGAGACTAACAGGGTGCAAATTTCAGCCCTGTCTTCTGCTGTGTGATCTTGGGTACATCCTTTAACTTTCCAGAGCCTTCATTTCCTCATCTAAATAAACGGTAGTACAGGACTTCCCTGGTGGCACAGAGGATAAGAATCCACCTGCCAGTGCAGGGGCTGCTACTGCTACTAAGTCGCTTCAGTCGTGTCCGACTCTGTGCGACCCCACAGACGGCAGCCCACCAGGCTCCCCCGTCCCTGGGATTCTCCAGGCAAGAACACTGGAGTGGCTTGCCATTTCCTTCTCCAATGCATGAAAGTGAAAAGTGAAAGTGAAGTTGCTCAGTCGTGTCTGACCCTCACCGACCCCATGGACTGCAGCCTTCCAGGCTCCTCCGTCCATGGGATTTTTCCAGGCAAGAGTACAGGAATGGGGTGCCATTGCCTTCTCCGGCCAGTGCAGGGAACACAGGTCCAATCCCTGGTCCAGTAGGATTCCGAATGCCAAGGGGCAACTAAGGCCTTGCACAACAGCTCCTGAGACCATGCTCTAAAGTCTGGGAGCTGCAACTACCAAGCCCACGTGTTGCAACTACTGAAGCCCTAGCACGCATGTGCACGTGTGCCTAGAGCCTATGCTCTGCAACAAAAGAAGCCACCACAATGAGAAGTCCATGCACCGCAAGGAAGAGTAACTCCCACTCACTGCAATTAGAGAAAGTCCACACACAACAAAAATAAAAGACCCAGCACAGCCAAAAATAAATAAGTGAATAAATTAATGTTTTAAAAAGTGGTACAGGGTTGCTCTAAGGATTAAATTAGTCAAGAGATGCAGAGTAATTAGAACAGCGCCTTTCAGAACATTTTATTTATTCCTACTAGAAAGGGTTATCTTTCACTTCTGATCTGGACAACTATCTACTTTATTTTTTTAAAAGCCTGAGAACTATTTTTAATGGCACAGAAAAAATTCTAAATATATGACTGCTGCTGCTGCTGCTAAGTCACATCAGTCATGTCTGACTCTGTGTGACCCCATAGACGGCAGCCCATCAGGCTCCCCTGTCCCTGGGGTTCTCCAGGCAAGAACACTGGAGTGGGTTGCCATTTCCCTCTCCAATACGTGAAAGTAAAAAGTGAAAGTGAAGTCGTTCAGTCGTGTCCGACTCTTCGAGACCCCATGGACTGCAGCCTACCAGGCTCCTCTGTTTCCAACATATGACTATTTGCATAATTATTTTCCTTAAAATCAAACTAGGCACTGTGCAGGTGAAAATATAATAGATTTTTCTAGGATATATCCCCCAAATACTAATGCTTGACCCTATTTAATGATCTCTGATAAAATGAGTTTGTATCAACAATATTTCAAAACAATCTTAACATCCTTGGGTGAATGAAAACTGAATAAAAATCTTTATTGAAGTATAGTTGATTTACAGTGTTATTTAGTTTCAGGTGTACAGTAGAATGATTCAGATATATATATATGAAAAAGATATATAATATATATTATATTTTTTCAGATTATTTTCCATTTTAGGTTATTACAAGATATTGAATAGAGTTCCTGTGCCATACAGTACATCGCTGTTTATCTATTTTATATATTGTATTATATATCTGTTAATCCCAAACTCCTAATTCATCCTCCACTTCCCCTTTGGTAACCTAGTCTGTTTTCTATGTCTGTGAGTCTGTTTCTGTTTTGTAAATAAGTTCATATGTATCAGTTTTTAGATTGCACAGATAAAGCTATGTCATATGATATTTGTCTTTCCCTGTCCAATTATATATACAGTACATCTTCTTTATCCATTCATCTGTTGATGGACACTTCAGTTGCTTCCATGTCTTAGCTATTTTAAGTAGTGCTGCTATGAACATTGGGGTGCATATATCTTTTCAAGTTTGAGTTTTTGTCTTTTCTGGATATTTGCCCAGAAGTGGGATTTCTGGATCATATGGTTTTTAATGGAATCTCCATAGAGTTCTGCATGGTAGTTGCACCAATTTACATTCCCACAAACACTGTAGGAGGGTTCCCTTTTCTCCACACTCTCTCCAGCATTCATTTATTTGTAGGCTTTCTGATGATGGCCATTCTGACTGGTGTGAGGTAATACCTCATTGTAGTAAAACTGATTTGTAGTGGAAATCACTCTCTGAGAACAATACTGGTGAGCAATAACAGCATCATTGCGTGACAGGTCCAGGCACATGCTCTCCAGCCTGTTAGCCGAGAGAACAGACTAGAACAGAGAATTTCCTGCTTTTAAACTTTGACTTTTCTAATCTATGTTAAGGCAACCACCAAATATATGGAAAATATTACCAGTTGCTTAACAGCAGTATTCTCTTTCTTTTGTGATTATTGAGTATGTGTATAGTCACATTGAAAATTTATACTAATTATAATTAATTTATATAATTATATTAATTTATATTATAGACTTCTGTTACCCTTACTTTATCCTAGAGGCCTAAAAATTTTAAAATATGCACACAGCTGTCATTCGGATTGAAGGTCCCAATATAAGTCTTTTCACTTCTTTTTAAGCTATATATGTGCTTGGTATCATATAACTATATTATGTATATTATAAACATACACTAAGATAGAACTTTACAAAGAATGAGTTAAAATGCTTGTTAAAGATCTGCATTAGTTCCCTGTTGCTGCTGTAACACAAACTTAGTTGCTTACAACAACACAAATTGAAACTCTTATGGTTCTGGAGGTCAGAATCTAAGATTGAGGTGATGGGGCTGTAGACTTCAGAGAATTCATGTCCTTGCTTTTTCCAGCTTCTAGAAGCCACCTACATTCCAGCCCCTTTTCCACATCATTCCAGCCCGTTGCTTCTGTTTTCCCATCTCCTGCAATGCACTTTGATGCCCCCATCTCCCTCTTCTTACGACTTTTGTTATTACTTTGGCCCACCCAGGTAACCCAGGAAAATCGCCCCATCTCAAAATCTTTAATTACAGCCATAAATTTCCTTTTACTGTGTAAGGTAACATATTCACAAGCTCTGGGAGCTAGGACTTGTACCTCTTTGGGGACCCATTCAAGTCTGGTGTCCCTAAAATCTCCTGGGTTGCATGAACCTTGCTGTAGCAATGACCAGTCTGGACACCCACTGGGGGGCTAAGCCCAGGTAGCTTCACCAGAAAGCCCTCCTGGACCATCCTGTTTCAGGCTAGTAAATCCTGGCAGGCTCTGAACACATATTTGTTATTCATGTAATTTGTTATACCCAGGGGAAAAAAAAAAAGCAATAATCACACGAAAGGAGGATTGATTCTCTCTAAACCCTTCCCCTGAACTGAACTGAAACCCTTCCCCAGCATGACCATATGAGAAAAGATGTACAAGTCTGTGGGGACTGGATCTTTGAGCACAGAATGAATCAGCTGAAATCCTGGAGGAGCAAATTTGAGGGGTGTGTCCTGGATGGGGGTCAGCATTTTCCATGGTTCCCATCACCTTCTGAATGAAAGCCAAGAAGTTCCGAACTGCTCACAGGCCATTCACGATCAGACCCTTGCCTCTCTGTCATCCTCTCCGTGAGCACCCCCTAGTGGTGCGTTAGATGCCAGCGCAGCCAAGGTCCCTTCAGTTGTCCTGTCAGTCACATGTGTTCTCTTTGCCCCAAAGACCTGCCCGGCACAGGAACGCCTCCTTTAAGGAATTCCTCCTCCCTCGCTGCCTCAGTGAAACATCCCCTCAGACTCTGGGTTCTCTTCTCTACCCTCTTTGTAACATTAGTAATTCTGTATCTATTCTAGTGAAGATGGAGCTACATAATTTGTAGAGCTCTGTGCAAAATGAAAAATGAGGGATCGCCTTGTTAAAATATTACTAAGAATTTTAATGGAGAAGGAAATGGCAACCCACTCCAGTATTCTTGCCTGGAGAATCCCAGAGACAGAGGAGCCTGGTGGGCTGCTGTCTATGGGGTCGCACAGAGTCAGATACGACTGAAGTGACTTAGCAGCAGCAGCAGCAGCAAGAATTTTAAGACAGCAACAGCAGAATGTTAAACCAAGGACGAGGCCCTTTTAAGCCCCTGGCCATGCGCTGTTGCACAGGCTGCATACTCGTGAAGCTCGCCCTTGACCTAGTGTGGGTCCCCAGGCCTAGGTCAGGGCCCCCTGCATGCTGGCACAGAAATATGACAGTAGAGTACACCCACAAACAAGTGGCTGAGCTTGTAGCTGCTTCGTTCCAGTCTGCCTCCATCAGCACATGGCCTTCTCTCCTCTGTGTATCTTTGTGCATCTTGTCTTCTTCTTCTCTTGACTGTGCCACATGGCATGTGGAATCTTAGTTCCCCAGTGAAAGTAAAAGTTGCTCAGTTGTGTTAGACTCTTTGCAACCCCATGGACTGTATAGTCCATGGGGTTTTCCAGGCAAGAATACTGAAGTGGGTAGCCTTTCCCTTCTCCAGAGGATCTTTCCAACCCAGGGATCAAACCCAGGTCTCCCATATTGCAGGCTGATTCTTTACCAGCTGAGCCACAAGGGAAGCCCAGGAATACTGGATTGGGTAGCCTATCCCTTCTCCAGCGGATCTTCCCAACCCAGGAATCCAACTCAGGTCTCCTGGGTTGCAAGTGGATTCTTTACCAACTGAGCTATCAGGGAAGCTCCAGGTTATCAGGCTAGTTCTCCAACCAGGGATCAAACCCATGTCCCCTGCAGTGGAAGTGTGGAATCTTAACCACTGGACCACCAGAGAATTCCCCTCTTTTGTTCTTATAAGGACAGCACTCATTGGATTTAGCACCCACCTTAATCCAGTATGACCTCATCTTAACCTATCACATCTGCTAAGACCCTATTTCTCAGGTTACATCCTGAGATTCCAAGTGGAGGCAAGTGAGGGGGAGGGCACTCACTATTCCACCCACTTCATTTGCTAGAAAACCTTCAGAATGTGGCAAGAATATTATTTACGGATAGGTATTTTAACAGTTCATATGACTTATAACTTAATTTGTATTTGCTACAGAAACTTAAAGGAGTCATAAAGCCACACAAGCTGTAAAGGAGGCATGTGTAACAAATAGACCTCAATTATAACCTGGGGAACTAAAAAAAAAAATTGGATGTGATCATGTAACCAATAACAGTTATGATGGAGCATCTTGGAAATATGAAAAGTAACAAAGAAGCGGGGGAGGAATAGGATAACATTTTTTTCATAAGAAAAGTAAGGTGAAATCCAGAACTGCTCTGTTTTCTTCCACCTCTGTTTGTAAATGACTGGGACCTAACTGGCTAGAGTTTCCTAGGTAGTTCCCCTCCTCCCTGAAGAGACTAGGGGAAAATCTAAGAGTTTAGAACATCTTTGGGACTTAGCAGTTGACATAAGTGTTCCTATAAGGGTTAGGAACAATATATCACTTTCTGCATGTTAAGTAGATGGGGATCTGAGAGAGTCCTCTTGAGGGTTTCATTAAAGTGTTGACATTTTGCAGTTCCTTGCTGAACCATTACTTCATTAACTGTTTAAACTATTACAGAAGTATGGAGGGTTTAAGGAATTTTTTTTAGTTTCATTGAGGTATAAAATAACAATAAGTAAAATTGTAATGAGCTTCCCAGATGGCTCCATGATAAAGAATCCATCTGACAATGCAGGAGACTCAAGAGATACAGGTTCAATCCCTGGATGAAAAATATCCCCCAGAGTAGGAAATGGCAACCAACTCCAGTATTCTTGCCTAGACAATCCCATGGACAGAGGGTACAGTCCATGGGGTCAGAAAGAATTGGACACGACTGAGCACTCACACACGCACACACACACACACACACACACACACACACAATTGCAATATATTTAAAATTGTACAAAATAATGATCTGATATATGTCTACATTGTGAAAGGATTCCCACAATCAAATTAATTAAAATATCCATCGCCTCATGCATCTTTTTTTTTCCTTTGATGAGAATACATAAGATCTACTCTGTTAGCTGACATTCAGTTCAGTTCAGTTCAGTTGCTGAGTCGTGTCCGACTCTGCAACCCCATGAATCACAGCACACCAGGCCTCCCTGTCCGTCACCAACTCCTGGAGTTCACTCAGACTTATGTCCATCGAGTCCGTGATGCCATCCAGCCATCTCATCCTCTGTCATCCCCTTCTTCTCCTGCCCCCAATCCCTCCCAGCATCAGAGTTTTTTCCAATGAGTCAACTCTTTGCATGAGGTGGCCAAAGTACTGGAGCTTCAGCTTTAGCATCATTCCTTCCAAAGAAATCCCAGGGCTGATCTCCTTCAGAATGGACTGGTTGGATCTCCTTGCAGTCCAAGGGACTCTCAAGAGTCTTCTTCAACACCACAGTTCAAAAGCACCAATTGTTCAGCCCTCAGCCTTCTTCACAGTCCAACTCTCACATCCATACATGACCACAGGAAAAACCATAGCCTTGACTAGACAGACCTTTGTTGGCAAAGTAATGTCTCTGCTTTTGAATATGCTATCTAGGTTGGTCATAACTTTTCTTCCAAGGAGTAAGTGTCTTTTAATTTCATGGCTGCAATCACCATCTGCAGTGATTTTGGAGCCCCAAAAAATAAAATCTGACACTGTTTCCACTGTTTCCCATCTATTTCCCATGAAGTGATGGGACCAGATGCCATGATCTTCATTTTCTGAATGTTGAGCTTTAAGCCAACTTTTTCACTCTCCATTTTCATTTTCATCAAGAGGCTTTTTAGTTCCTCTTCACTTTCTGCCATAAGGGTGGTGTCATGTGCATATCTGAGGTTATTGATATTTCTCCCAGCAATCTTGATTCCAGCTTGTGCTTCTTCCAGCCCAGTGTTTCTCATGATGTACTCTGCATATAAGTTAAATAAGCAGGGTGACAATATACAGCCTTGACGTACTCCTTTTTCTATTTGGAACCAGTCTGTTGTTCCATGTCCAGTTCTAACTATTGCTTCCTGACCTGCATACAGATTTCTCAAGAGGCAGATCAGGTGGTCTGGTATTCCCATCTCTTGAAGAATTTTCCACAGTTTGTTGTGATCCACACAGTCAAAGGCTTTGGCATACTCAATAAAGCAGAAATAGATGTTTTCCTGGAACTCTCTTGCCTTTTCCATGATCCAGCAGATGTTGGCAAATTGATCTCTGGTTCCTCTGCCTTTTCTAAAACCAGCTTGTACGTCAGGAAGTTCACAGTTCACGTATTGCTGAAGCCTGGCTTGGAGAATTTTGAGCATTACTTTACTAGCATGTGAGATGAATGCAATTGTGCGGCAGTTTCAGTATTCTTTGGCATTGCCTTTCTTTGGGACTGGAATGAAAACTGACCTTTTCCTTAGGCCCTCAGAACTTAATCATCTTATAACTGAAACTTTATACACCTTTATCTTTATCATCACCCCATTTCCCCCACCTCCCACCCCCTCAGAACCACCATTTTGTTCTGTTTCTGTGAATTCACCTTCGTTCTTTGTTTAGATTTCACATATAAGTAAGATCATATAGTATTTGCCTTTCTCTGTCTGCCTTATTTCCCTTAGCATAATGGCCTTCAACTTCATTTTATTGAAAAAACAGCAAGATGTCTTTATTTTCTATGGCTGAATAATAGTCCAGTGTTTGTGTGTATTTGTGTGTGTGTGTCATATTTTCTTTATCCGTTCATCCATCAACAGGCAGATTGTCTCCATATGTTGGCTATTATGAATAAAGCTGCAGTGAACATGGGGGTGCAGATATCTCTTTCACATAGTAATTTCATTTCCTTTGAATATATACCCAGAAGTGGGATTGCTGGATTATATGGTAGTTTTAATTTCTTGAGGAAATGTAATACTGTATAGTGGTTTTACCAGTTTCAGTTCAGTTCAGTCACTCAGTCGTGTCCTACTCTTTGCGACCCTATGGACCGCAGCACACCAGGCTTCCCTGTCCATCACCAATTCCTGGAGCCTGCTCAAACTCATGTCCATCGTGTTGGTGATGTTATCCAACCATCTTGTCCACTGTCATCCCCTTCTCCTCCTGCCTTCAATCTTTCCCAGCATCAGGGTCTTTTCAAATAGGTCAGTTCTTTGCATCAGGTGGCCAAAGCATTGGAGTTTCAGCTTCAGCATCAGTCCTTCCAATAAATATTCAGGACTGATTTCCTTTAGGATGGACTGGTTGGATCTTCTTGCAGTCCAAGGGATTCTCAAAAGTCTTCTCCAACACCACAGTTCAAAAGCATCAATTCTTCAGTACTCAGCTTTCTTTATAGTCCAACTCTCACATCCATACATGACCACTGAAAAAAACCATAGCCTTGTCTAGACGGACCTTTGTTGTCAAACTAATGTCTGCTTTATAGTATGCTGTCTAGGTTTGTCATAGCTTGTTTTCCAAGGAGCAAGCATCTTTTAATTTCATGGCTGCAGTCACCATCTGTGATTTTGGAGCCCCAGAAAATAAAGTCTGTCACTGTTTCCATTGTTTCCCCATCTATTTGCCATGAAGTGATGGGACCAGATACCATAATCTTAGTTTTCTGAATGTTGAGCTCTAAGCCAACTTTTTCACTCTCTTCTTTCACTTTCATCAAAAGGCTCTTTCGTTCTTCTTTGCTTTCTGCCATAAGGGTGGTGTCATCTGTGTATCTGAGGTTATTGATGTTTCTCCCGGCAATCTTGATTCCAGCTTGTGCTTCATCCAGCCTAGCATTTCGCATGATATATTCTGCTGCTGCTGCTGCTAAGTCGCCTCAGTCATGTCCAACCCTGTGCGACCTCATAGACGGCAACCCATGAGGCTCCCCCGTCCGTCCCTGGGATTATCCAGGCAAGAGTACTGGAGTGGGTTGCCATTTCCTTCTCCAATGCATGAAAGTGAAAAGTGAAAGTGAAGTCGCTCAGTCGTGTCCAACTCTTAGCTACCCCATGAACTGCGGCCCACCAGGCTCCTCCACCCATGGGATTTTCCAGGCAAGAGTCCTGGAGTGGGGTGCCATTGCCTTCTCCGATATACTCTGCACATAAGTTAAATAAGCAGGGTGACAATATACAACCTTGATGTACTCCTCTCCCAATCTGGAACCAGTCTGTTGTTCCATGTCCAGTTCTAACTGTTACTTCTGGACCTGCATACAGATTTCTCAGGAGGCGCGTCACATGGTCTGGTCTCTTAAAGAGACTCCCATCTCTTTCAGAATTTTCCACAGTTTATTGTGATCCACACAGTTAAAGGCTTTTGTGTAGTCAATAAAGCAGAAGTAGATGTTTTTCTGAAACTCTCTTGCTTTTTCCATGATCCAACAGATGTTGGCAATTTGATCTCTGGTACCTCTGCCTTTTCTAAAACCAGCTTGAACATCTGGAAGTTCACGATTTCACGTACTGTTAAGGGCTGGCTCGGAGAATTTTGAGCATTACTTTACTAGCGTGTGAGATGAGTGCAATTGTGCGGTAGTTTGAACACTCTTTGGCATTGCCTTTCTTTGGGATTGGAATGAAAGCTGACCTTTTCCAGTCCTGTGGCCACTGTGGAGTTTTCCAAATTTTCTGGCACATTGAGTGCAGCACTTTCACATTATCATCTTTTAGAATTTGAAATAGCTCCACTGGAATTCCATCACCTCCACTAGCTTTGTTCCTAGTGATGCTTCCTAAGGCCTGCTTTACATGTACCAGTTTACATTCCCTCTAAACGTGTATGAGGTTTTCCTTTCACCACACCTTTGTCAACATTTGTTATCTCTTGTCTTTTTCATAATAGACATCCTAACAGGTGTGAGGTGGCATCTCATTGTGGTTTTGATTTGCATTTCTCTGATGATTCATGATGCTGAGCATCTTTTTTTAATTCCTATTGACTATTTGGATGTCTTCTATGGTAGAATGTCTCTTCATCACCTTTGTCCATTATTTAATTTGGATATTTGGTGTTTTGTTTTGCTATTGAGTTATAAGAGTTCCTTATATATTTTGGATATTAACCCAATATATAAGGGTTATATGTTATGTACATGGTTTGCAAATACTTTCTCTCATTCCATAGACTGCCTTTTCATTTTGTTGATGGTTTCCTTTTGGATGCAGAAGATTTTTAGCTTTGTTACTGAATTCAGGTTCAGGGGCTCATTGCTCAAGAGCCTGATGATGAGAGACAAGTGTTGGGTAAAAAGAAAGATAGCTTTATTGAGGAAGCTGGCAGTCCTGGGTGAAGGTGGACTTGTGGGCCCTGTAATTAATTCTCTCAAATGCCCAGGTTTTGTTTGGAGATTAGATAGGGAAAAGAGGAAAGGGCTACATGCTGGGGAGGGGGTAATGTTCTGTTTTCATAGATGATTATTTCTATCACGTGGTTCTAAGTAGCCATCCCTTCTCAGTTGTGGTTGAAACATCATCTGAGCCACAATCCTCTGGTTAGCTGGTCCTGGTTTTAACCAGTTTGGGGTCTACATGCTTGCGGTCAGCACAGAGTAAACTTCTTGCTCTGGGGGTTTCAGTATCTGCAAAGCAGCTCAAAGGGTATGGATCAGAATAAAATCCATGTATGAGGAGAAACTAAAGGTCCTTCAGTTCAGTTCAGTTCAGTTCAGTTCATTTCAGTCACTCAGTCATGTCCGACCCTTTGTGACCCCATGAATATCAGCAAGCCAGGCCTCCCTGTTCATCACCAACTCCCAGAGTTCACACAGACTCACGCCCATCGAGGCAGTGATGCCATCCAGCCATCTCATCCTCGGTCATCCCCTTCTCCTCCTGCCCCCAATCACTCCCAGCATCAGAGTCTTTTCCAATGAGTCAACTCTTCGCATGAGGTGACCAAAGTACTGGAGTTTCAGCTTCAGCATCATTTCTTCCAAAGAAATCCGAGGGCTGATCTCCTTCAGAATGGATTGGTTGGATCTCCCTACAGTCCAAGGGACTCTCAAGAGTCTGCTCCAATACCACAGTTCAAAAGCATCAATTCTTTGGCGCTCGGCTTTCTTCACAGTCCAACTCTCACATCCATACATGACTACTGGAAAAACCATACCCTTGACTAGCCAGACCTTTGTTGGCAAAGTAATGTCTCTGCTTTTGAATATGCTATCTAGGTTGGTCATCACTTTTCTTCCAAGGAGTAAGCGTCTTTTAATTTCATGGCTGCAATCACCATCTGCAGTGATTTTGGAGCCCCAAAAAATAAAATCTGACACTGTTTCCACTGTTTCCCCATCTATTTCCCATGAAGTGATGGGACCAGATGCCATGATCTTCATTTTCTGAATGTTGAGCTTTAAGCCAACTTTTTCACTCTCCACTTTCACTAAAAAGAGGCTAAAATAGTTCCTCTTCACTTTCTGCCATAAGGGTGTTGTCATGTGCATATCTGAAGTTATTGATATTTCTCTCAGCAATCTTGATTCCAGCTTGTGTTTCTTCCAGCCCAGCGTTTCTCATGATGTACTCTGCATATAAGTTAAATAAGCAGGGTGACAATATACAGCCTTGACGTACTCCTTTTCCTATTTGGAACCAGTCTGTTGGTCCATGTCCAGTTCTAACTGTTGCTTCCTGACCTGCATATAGGTTTCTCAAGAGGCAAGTCAGGTGGTCTGGCATTCCCGTCTCTCTCAGAATTTTCCACAGTTTATTGTGATTCACACAGTCAAAGGCTTTGGCATAGTCAATAAAGCAGAAATAGATGTTTTCCTGGAACTCTCTTGCTTTTTCCATGATCCAGTGGAAGTTGGCAATTTGATCTCTGGTTCCTCTGCCTTTTCTAAAACCAGCTTGAACATCTGGAAGTTCACGGTTCACATATTGCTGAAGCCTGGCTTGGAGAATTTTGAGCATTACTTTACTAGCGTGTGAGATGAGTGCAGTTGTGTGGTAGTTTGAGCATTTTTTGGCATAGCGTTTCTTTGGGATTGGAATGAAAACTGACCTTTTCCAGTCCTGTGGCCACTGCTGAGTTTTCCAAATTTGCTGGCACATTGAGTGCAGCACTTTCACAGCATCATCTTTCAGGATTTTAAATAGTTCAACTGGAATTCCATCACCTCCACTAGCTTTGTTCGTCGTGATGCTTTCTAAGGCCCACTTGACTTCATATTCCAGGATGTCTGGCTCTAGGTGAGTGATCACACCATCGTGATTATCTTGGTTGTGAAGATCTTTTTTGTATAGTTCTTCTGTGTATTCTTGTCACCTCTTCTTAATATCTTCTGCTTCTGTTAGGTCCATACCATTTTAGACTATTTTCATTTGTTTCTGCATTTTCTTATTTTTCTGATTAAATTTATACTTTGCCTAAAGATTTTTGTACAGACAAGAGGCAGGCAGAGGACATAGGATGGTCCTTAGGGGGACCCTAAGGTCCCCCTCCATAGTGGGTGAAGGGGGCAGTCTGTCCTGGGAAGGCTGCATAGGGTCCTGCTCAGTTACAGTTTTACGTAGTCTCACTGGTTTAATTTTGCCTTTGTTGTCTTTGCTTTTATTTATTTTTATTTTTGGCCATGCCTTTAGGCTTGAGGGATCTTAGTTCCTGGACCAGGGATCACACCCAGGTCCCCTGCAGTTGAAGTGCAGAGTCCTAACCACTGGACCACCAGGGAATTCCCATGCCTGAGACTGTCATGCCCAAAGAAATCATTATGAAGAACCAACATCAAGGAGCTTTCTCCTGGGAATTTTATGGTTTCAGGTCTTACATTTAAGTGAAGTGAAAGTCGCTCAGTCATGTTCTGACTTTTTATAACCCCATGGATTATACAGTCCATGGAATTGTCCAGGCCAGAATACTGGAGTGGGTGGCCATTCCTTTCTCTAGAGGATCTTCCCAACCCAGGGATCGAACCCAGGTCTCCCTCATTGCAGGCAGATTCTTTACTAGCTGAGCCACCAGGGAAGTCCTAGAATAAAAGTCCATAAAAGGAATTTTATGGCTTTAGGTCTTACATTTAAGCCTTTAATAATTTTGAGGTGATGTTTATATATGTGTAAGATAAAGATCCAAATTTATTCTTTTGCACATGGATATTCAGTTTTCTCAAAACCATTTATTGAAGAGAGTGTCTTTTTCCCATTGTATCTCCTTGGCATCTTTGTTGAAAATTAGTTGACCGTATATATGTGATGTAAGGTTTTATCAATGCATTCCTTGTAAAATTCCTCATGCCTCAATATTTGAAATTTTCTTCCATTAGCAAGAAGCCTGGGGGCAAAATTTTAAAAGGGAAAATCTGAAAATATTTAGGATGGAGAAGTGAGAGAGGAGAAAGGTCCTAAGGGGCCAAGCTAAAGAGAGAAACAGCCACCACATCCCAGAGTGTATTTCCCTGGGCAAACAAAAAGACAGGGAGGTTCCCCAAAGTCCCCTGACCCACCAATGTGGGAAGACCCAAAAGACCACGCAAATGCATACAGTTGTAGTTGCAGCTGACCAGAACCCTCTTAACCCCATACTTCAGCATCATCATAATTTTGAAATTATGTCAAAATTCCAAGTGCAAATCTATAGCCCAGTCCTCAATGGGAAGATTCTATCAGTTGGGAGGAAGGGAACCTTGAGGATAGAAATTAAGTTGAATTACAGAAAATAAAGCAGCCCTTGCTTGTTCTAAATGTAGTGGATAAGTATCAGGGGCAATTCATGGCCAAGACAAGGAGTCTATCCTATTTAATTTTCTCTCCTGAGCTGTACTGATGTAGTTGGCATAGGGAAGGGTAATGCTGGATTTTTCTTTTCTTATTTTGGCTTACATGAGAAATGTAAACTTTTGGAAAATCCACAGCCAGCAACTACTTGGTTTAAAAATTTTAAAAATTAATTAATTAATTTGGCTGCACTGGGTCACATAGGATCTTTGTTGTGTAACGTGGGATCTTTCCCAATTAGACTCTCTAGTTTCCGCACATGGGTTTCGGTAGTTGTGGCCCAAGGGCTTAGCTGCCCTGTGGTAAGTGGGATCCTAGTTCCCTGACCAGGGATTGAACCTGAGTCCCCTGAATTACAAGGCAGACTCTCAACCACTGGACCACCAGGGAAGTCCTAAAAATTTCTTGATAAAGGATCCAATCACATTGTCAGAGAGATTACCTATGAGACTTTTTTTTTTCTATTAGACTTCTTAAGACAAATGGGTTGAATGACAGGAGATTCTTCAGAGGAAGGCTGAGGTGAGCCCCAACCATCAGATGTGTGTCTTTGCCTGCCTTCTGCATGCACTGACTGTGCTGCTGATGTCTGATAAACAGGTTGCCCTTTTATTCCTTCCCTTCTCATGACTAAGAGCGATCGATGTTCCTGTCCTAGAGCAAATTTCTTCTTGTGAGATGTTTCTTTATGCTGTTTTGCCAAAATGAGAGCTAAACCTGAAAACTTGAAGATTGCTAAGACTGGAGAGTGAATTTGGCATGATTAAGACAGGAAGTGGAGAAGGCAATGGCACCCCACTCCAGTACTCTTGTCTGGAGAGTCCCATGGATGGAGGAGCCTGGTAGGCTGCAGTCCATGGGGTCACTAAGAGTCGGACATGACTAAGCGCCTTCACTTTCACTTTTCACTTTCATGCATTGGAGAAGGAAATGGCAAGCCACTCCAGTGTTCTTGCCTGGAGAATCCCAGGGACGGGGGAGCCTGGTGGGCTGCCGTCTATGAGGTCGCAGAGTCGGACACAACTGAAGTAGCACAGCAGCAGCAGCAGCAAGACAGGAAGGCTGGAACATAGACCAGCAGCTTCGGGCTTTTGTGCTTTGTTCTTCCGTTCTAGCAGTTTACTGAGTGCTTTTAGTGAGTTAGAAGAGTGTGTCTTAGTGAGTAAAACTTGTGTTGAATGTGATTTTTCATTAGATACTCTACTTTAAAATTTTTTAAATGTCTAGTGTATTTATGATTATCTGTGCTACATTATTGAACATATTCCTAGCAGGAGACAACTTCCATTTTAACCAGACATTATCAAGAACTGAATCTTCTGTTTAAAATTGTACCTGTCTGGGGACTTCCCTGGTGGTCCAGTGGCTAAGACTCTGTGCTCCCAATGCAGGGGTCCTGGGTTCTATCCCTGGTCAGGGAACTAGGTCCCACATGCCACAGCTGAAGATCCTGTGTGCCCCAACTAAGACCTGGCACAGTCAAATAAATAAATATTTTTTAATAAAAAAATAAAATTATACCTATCGGAAGATTAAAGGAACTTTCTGTACTCTAGTTACTGATGTCTTACTTTTGAAACCTGGTTTCTCCTCCACGAACAGTGTCCTTCCAGTGCTTAGCACCAGAGAACACATTCATGTCATCGTGTGACAGCTGGCCTGCATTTTTGTGTCAAGATGCCCATGAGTCAGCAGTCAGCCTTAGGAGTATACTTCTCAAACCTGAACAGCTAGCTAGAACTTAACCACACACAGAAGTGGATTGCAGCACATAAGCATATCCCACTAACCCCCAATTAAATGTATTTTCATCTTAACCTGCTCGGTCCCCAGACTGTCTGCAGCCACTTGAAGGTTACTCTTCAAAAGGGAAGTGGGCCAGGCGGAAAGTGGCATGGAGTAACACGGTGATCTTAACCACTTGTGGTGAAGACATCTTTACTTGTGCAAATTTTACCCAAACACATGACCTATTGAAACAGTGGTGAAGGGGCCCATGCAAGGCCTTTGGAAGGGGCCTATGCAAGTGAAGGAACCTGAGCTTTTAGCTTCATTAATGTCACAGTAAACCTGCTTCTGAGAACAGGAAGCTCACTAGCTGCTGCTCTGCTGAGAGTGAGTCTTGGGTACTCACCTTAACTCAGCTGGCGAGGTGGCTACACATCTGCTCATCTAAAGCAGAACAGCTTGACTCTGAAATAGTCATTTCTCTCATTATTTTGGCCACACTGCACGGCATGCAGGACCTTAGTTCCCTGACCAGGGATCGAACTTGTACCCATTGCAGTGCAAGTTCAGAGTACTACCCACCAAGTTGCCAGAGAAGTCACTGAAAAGTCATTTCTCCACGAACAGTTATTTGCTGTGCATCTTCTTACTCAGGCACTGTGCGGAGGGTCAGGACAGAAAGAAAATGTGGACCCCTGCTCTTGAAGGGGTCACTGTCCGGCCAGGTGGATCTCTGTACTCGGTGGCATGTACCACATATGAAAAATGAACAGCAACTTTAACGGCCCCCTAGAAGAAGCATGAGCCCCTCCAGACGTGAGGGTGTGGCTGAGGCAGGGAGGGAGGGATGGTGTTGGGGAACGTAGGGAAGATGATGCCTGAGCTGAGTTTCAAGGCGAGGAGGGTGCAGGTGGAGATGCCGGATAGCAACGCCCTTCAGCCTTCTCCCTGGGCTGTGATAGGTCATCCTAAAGCCTACAGGTGGATGGACTGGCCAGGTGGGTAAGAAGCATCCATTGCTCAGAAGGAAAAGAGGGAGTATGTTCACGGAGCCCTCGATACAGCCACACAAAGGAACTGAAGCAATCCCTCCAGTCTGTTTTCCCATCCCATGAACACACCCCTGCAGAGACTTGGTAACACATGTGCATTCAGACTAAGTGTTCACTGCCCCCAGGCTTTTAAGCCAGCAACTCTAATCTCGAGAGCTCTAAACTTTCTATCTACATATTTTATTTATAAATTTTGGAAAAGAGTTATAGTATTGATGTATTCTGTACTATATTAAATATATGCAGATATGGAAATTAAAGATATGAGATGTCAGGAAGCACTTAACAGGAGGCTTCCTGTGTGCTGTTTTGGATCTGTCAGGAATTCTCTGTTCCTTATTAATTCCTGAATATTCAGGAATTAAGAGGAGAGGCAAGCCTCTCCCAGGGGCTGAGGAATCCAGACATTTCCTTCATTAATTTTTCTACACGGTGATAAGTACCCTCTTCCTTTTTATGAACCATATGGTAAAAGTGATTATTTACAACTCTCTCTCTCTTTAATACGGATTGCCTATGTTTTGTGAGTCTGGAATTGTAATCTTTTCCTTTGCTGAGGATAACTACAGTATATATGCCCACACCATGTTGATTAAAACACCTTTGCTCCATCAGAGCTTTGGTCCCCGTGTCTTGCTTTCTCTCTCTCTCACCGGCTATTTCTCTGTGTTCACTTTCCTGCCCGGGCTTCTAAGACCCTCTCGAGAAGGCGCTCTGTGCCTTCACCCCATCGAGAGGGCACCCGAGGCCTTCGTGAACAGAGCAAGCCCTGTGCAGGGGCTTCACTGGCTTTCTGCTTAAACCAAGGAATATCAGCCTCTTTCTCTCTCCTTTACTTTCTTCTCGGTCGACTCCGGACCACCAGGTTCTGGTCCATTAAAGGATCTCAACAATGAGATATAAAAAAATTTGAAATTTGAAAAGTTTAGTATTTCCCCTTCTCACCCACTGGGACCGTCTTGCATACTCATGGGGTGCACTAATCATAGAGCCTTCTTAAAAGCAGTGTGGTCAAATTGTTCTTAGAAGCAGTATCCAGAGAGTGGTTAAAAATGTAGATGCAGGGACTTCCCTGGTGGCCCAGTGGCTAAGACTCTGCACTCCCAATGCAGGGGGGCTCAGGTATGATCCCAGGTCAGGGAACTAGATCTTACAGCCTTTTAGCAGCCACTAAAAGAACCCATGTGCCACAACTAAGACCCGGCGCAAGTGAAAATGCAGGCTCAGGAGCCAGCTGACCTTCATGCAAATCCTGGCTCCACCACTTCCTCCCTGTGTGATAATTTCAATATCCTTTTCTTTAAAACACAAATAATAAGAGTACACACCTCACTGAGTTCTTGGGAAGGTTAATTAAAACATTGACATCAGTGCTTGGCACATGGTAAGCACTTGTTAAACGTTATTATTTTCCTTAGTTCCCCTATTGAAAACAATTTAAAATCTTTTGCTTTACATTGTCCTTAAAAAAAAAAAAAAAAAAAAAAAAGATGGGAGGAGAAGGAGAAAGAAGCCTGGAAAGACTTCCTGAAAAAGGCGATCCCCAGTCTGAGTTGGAACTTTCAGAAACACACTGGAGTTTGCTGGGTGAAGGTAAACAAGAGTCTGCTCAGCCTTTTCTTAGGTAAACTGTACATTTTATGAACACTTTTTCCATAGATGGTATTCTTGTCTCTTAGGTCTCCTTCCTGTCGTTCTTCTAAACTCCTCTTCAGGACTGTTTGTTGTTTCCAGGGGCTTTTTCACCTAGTGCCTTAGAGGAATGTCAACCTAGTGCCTGGCTTTTGCTCAGTCTCCCTTATGCGTTCTTGATTAATTCCACAATCAAACAGTAAAACCAACCCCATTTCCAGCCTCCGTAGCTGTCAGAAGATGGCAGTAAGACCGCCTTCTGTCCCAGAGGGGTAGGCAGAAGTCCATGCGCAGGCACTTCTTGTTTCCTCTAGCTCTGCCCTATTCTTCCTGCCCCAGTGAGCTCACAGAGCCTGGAAAGGTAGTGCCCGTTTCGAAACCACAGGGATGAAAGGATCTCACTGAGGCTGAGAGGGAGCCTGGTTAATAGGATTTCCCTGAGCAGCTACACCAGCCCTGGACTTTTATATTTATACACCTCCCCACCTGCTGAGGAGCTGCTGTTTTAGGGGTTTGTATTACTAAGGAGATCCAACCAGTCCATTCTGAAGGAGATCAGCCCTGGGATTTCTTTGGAGGGAATGATGCTGAAGCTGAAACTCCAGTACTTTGGCCACCTTATGCGAAGAGTTGACTCACTGAAAAGACTCTGACGCTGGGAGGGATTGCAGGCAGGAGGAGAAGGGGACGACAGAGGATGAGATGGCTGGATGGCATCACTGACTCGATGGACGTGAGTCTGAGTGAACTCCAGGAGTTGGTGATGGACAGGGAGGCCTGGCATGCTGCAATTCATGGGGTCGCAAAGAGTCGGACACGACTGAGTGACTGAACTGAACTGAACTGAACTGAATTACTTGCTCCCAAATACACTCACACGTCTGGATTTACCATGTCAATAAGGGATGTCTAATAGAGATTAATGAATAAAGGCCTATTGGAAAGGATAGGCTCCTTGAGAAGTCAGGAAAATCCAAACCATCTGAAACCTGGGAATTCGGACACTTCATCTACTCTGGTACTGGTTATTGCTGCCATCTAGTGGCAATATTTTGGAACTAAAGTTCTTTTTGGCCATGAACTATTTTCACCTGCAGATTTTTCTTTCCTCATTCAGTTACTCGTGTTCAGTCTACAAATATTTTATGAGGAAGTACTATGTGTGGTGAGACCTCTTAAATACAGTAAGGAATATGATAATGAGAGGAAATCCGGTTTCTTGCCACTTCAAACATACACATCTGGGGGAAGATGGCCATTAATCAAATTTAAAGATGAAAAAGTATTGGGAAGGGCTATAAGAGAAGAGCGTGCAGCTATTATATCATTGATAAAGATCTGATTTGTACAGGAGATGGGGAGGAGGTCAGAGACAGTTTTCTTGAGGATGTGCGTATCCAGCACATCCTGAGATTTATTCCTGAAATCTCAGGGAATAACCAGATTAGGAAGAGAGTGAGAGCAGTCCTGAAAGTGAGCTTCAGTGAAGGGAGGGAGTATGTTGAATAGGGAATAAAAGAAGGCCAGGAATTTAGATATACTCAATACTAGGCATTCTGGTTTCTGAATTGAGACTATGTTTGTGAATTGTAGTGACCACAGAATTACTTTATCTGAGCATGAACTTAAAAAGGAATCAGCTAACACACAGGCTTGCTAGCTCCACCACCACAAACAGAACACATATTCTTCTCAACAGCACATGGAACATTCTCCAGGATAAACCATATACTAAATCATAAAACAAACCCTGATAAATTTAAAAGGATTGAAATCATACCAAAGTATGTTCTCTGACCACAGTGGACTGAAATTAGAAATGTGACAAGCGGGACTTCCTTGGTGGTCCAGTGGGTAAGAAGCCACACTCCCAATGCAAGGGGCCTGAGTTTGATCCCTGGTCAGGGAACTAGATCCTGCATTCATGCTGCAACTAGGAGTCTGGATGCCGCAATGAAGATCCAGTGAATCACAGCTAAGACCTAGTGCAGCTAAAATAGATTTAAAAGAGAGAGACAGGAACGGATTTTTTTTAAAAAGATGACAAAGAGTTAGACATGACTGAGCAACTAGAAGTGTCACTAAGGGAGAAAGGCTATTAAGTGTAAACAAATAAATAGCAAATCAGGGGCTAAAGAAGGAATCACCATGTTAAATAGATACAATGTGGAGGGGAGAGAGTGACACTTTTGAGTGTTTAATGAAGGCCTCCCAAGAAGATAACCTTCAGACAAATCTGGCATTGTATCTTCCGGGAAAGGGCGTTTCAGCAAGTGAAGAGGTAAGAGCACAAGAAAAAGTTCGGCCTGCTTTAGAAATCGAAAGGAGACCGGTGTCCCTAGAGTGTGTTTAGCCTTGAGAATAATTTCATCTCAGGCTGAGATTTAGGTGCAGCACGAGACTAAGGGAAGGCTTTCTCCAAATATAGGGCATCATTTCAGGTTCACGTCTCTCTTTTGATTGGTAAACAGCATGGAAGAGAGTTCCTGAGGCTTCCGAAGGATACCAACTGATTTGAAGTTTATAAGTCTACAGTTCAAGTCGACTAAGTTTATAAGTCCTTCTTGTTACTAATTTTCTCATAGACTGGAGCGAGTAATGATTGACCACAACAAAGATGGCGGCGGCGGCTTCACACCCAACGGCGACCCCGACGTCATTCGTCAACAAGTGAGATAATGTAATTTAGTTCCGGCCTGCCTGTTTGACGTCACTTCCGGCTCCGCCGGCGCTGTGCGCGCTTTTCTTACTGTCTTACTTGTGGATGTGCGGAAACACAGGAGAGGGAGTTTCGTGGAGCGAGTCGGAAACAATGTAGGGCCAGCAACATGGAAGAGGCAGGCGGGAAGCCCACGGCTGTTGCAGTTGTGACTGAGCCTCGATTTACCCAGCGATACAGGGACTATCTCGAGAAGCAGAAACTCCTGGATAGACAGCACCGTGTGAAAAAGCTGCGGGATGGCACCGTGGCGCTACCGGTTCTGAGAGAGGCCTTCCTTGAGCAGCATCTGCGGGAGCTGAGGAATCGTGTGGCTCCAGGTAGCACCTGTGTGCTGACGCAGCTCCTGGATCCTGTTCCTTCAAAGAAGGCCCAGAGTTACTCACCTGCCCAAAGGCTGTGTCTTGAGGTGAGTCGCTGGGTAGAGGGCCGCGGAGTGACGTGGTCTGCAGAGTTGGAGGCTGACCTGCCCCGATCTTGGCAACGACACGGTGACCTCTTGTTGCTGAGTGAGGACTGTTTCCAAGCCAAGCAATGGAGACATCTGGAACCAGAACTCTGGGAGACGGTTGCCTCGGCACTTGGCGTCCAGCGTTTGGCCAAACGAGGGCGGGTGTCCCCGGATAGCACTCGGACTCCAGCAGTGAGTCTGCTGCTGGGCGACCACAGCTGGGTAGAGCATGTGGATAATGGGATTCGGTATAAGTTTGACGTGACCCAGTGCATGTTCTCCTTCGGAAACATCACTGAGAAGCTTCGTGTGGCGTCGCTGCCCTGCGCCGGAGAAGTGCTAGTGGATCTCTATGCGGGGATTGGTTATTTTACCTTGCCTTTCCTAGTTCATGCCGAGGCTGCTTTCGTCCATGCTTGTGAGTGGAATCCCCATGCGGTAGTTGCTCTGAGAAATAACCTTGAACTCAATGGAGTAGCTGATCGATGCCAAATACACTTTGGAGATAACAGAAAACTGAAGCTATCAAACGTTGCCGACCGGGTGAATCTGGGGCTGATTCCCAGCTCTGAAGAAGGCTGGCCCATTGCCTGCCGAGTGCTAAAACAGGATGCTGGAGGCATTTTGCATATTCACCAAAATGTGGAGTCTTTCCCAGGGAAGACTCTCCAGCCTCCTGGAAGCAGTGAGATGGAGGAGCATTGGCCTTCTCCTCAGCAGATTATCAGCAACCAGTTGAAAAATGGAGCTACCAGTGATTCTAGGAGGAAAACGCTGTCAGTGGCCACCAAGCCAGAGTGGCAGAGCTGGGCTGAAGTTGCAGAGACTCGAATTGCCACTCTTCTTCATCAGGTGCATGGAAAACCGTGGAAGACACAAATCTTGCACATCCAACCAGTGAAATCCTATGCTCCCCACGTGGATCACATAGTCTTGGATTTGGAATGCCGCCCCTGTCATCTAGTTGGCTAGAAGAGGTGGATCCTGAGACGGGAGGATCTACTTGTGAGTGACCCTGAGAGCGTCAGCTCAGGCCAGGTTTCACCCCTCTTGTCTCCTGGTAATCTAATATTTTGTGACCCTGAAAGCAGGCCCTCAATCAATACATATAATTTCACTTGTCTTCCATTAACATGCTACAGAATGAGCCATAAATCTGGGAGAAAGCAGTGTGGCTTATTGAAATGAGACCTGTCTGTGCAGTTACAAGTTCTGAATTCTGACCTCGGCTCTGTCAAGTGGAAGACCCAATGCTGTTTTCAAAATCACTGCAGCTGTAATATGGAAACTTGCTTGGAGTGGTGCCAGAATGGAAGCAGGGAGATGGGTGAGCAGGGCTTCTGTGGTTATTGAGGCATGAGATGATGGTGGCTTGGACCAGGGTGGTGGCAGTGGGAGGAGAATGGACTTGAGAAATAAAATCTGCCCAAGCAGTGGCGTCCAAAGCAAGACAGAGTGGTGCCGCTTGGTTATTATGACTGATTAAATTAGGGAGGGACGAAGACAACAATTACTCCAGTGTACTGATTCCATTCCCTACTTTAGCATTCCTAAACAAGTGTGTGGGGAGAGTGTGTCTTAGGTTCATTGTGGCAGAGAAAGTGTTAAAGAACGACTACATTAAATGATAGGAAAACTAGATTTCCAGCTGTAGCTTGTGCAGTAGCTGCCAATTGCTAAAAAGTTTGAGTTAAAATCGAGGATCTTTACAGGCCCCAAGTTCCCTTTCCATCTTCCTTCCTGGGAACATCAGGGCCAACATAAGGAGCCCTAAGGAATGTCGGAGATTGTGAGTTTTCCAGGCCTCACCTTGGTTTATTGTTGGAATGACTAATTAATTGTAGGGAGTCAGTTTACCTTTGGGGTGACTAATTGTCAAGAATCACCTTTCAGAGCTTTGTTTTGGGGCATTTGAAGCCATATGGGCCTGTTTGCCTGATGAAAGAAATACAGAAAAGTGTGGCTTGGGAATTCATGGTGGCCTAGTGGTTAGGATTCCAGGTTTTTACTTCTGTGGCCTGGCTTCATTCCTTGGTCAAGGAACCAAGAGCTCAAGAGTTGTGTGGCCTGGCCAAAAAAAAAGCGAAGTGTGGCTTTCTCAGGATTGTGATTGTACCTGGCATTGGGCTGGGCTGCCTGTCCTTCTCTTGCAGTGGTGGCAGTAAGGACAGGATTGCTGCTGTGTGTGTTATTCTGCAAATATTAAATGCCTGCTGTCCACATGAGCCACAGGAACTATGAAGAGACATTAGATGCTGTTTCTGAGGGGCTCCCAAGCTAGCAGCAGACCTAACACAAATGCAGAAAGAGTTGGGACACAGTAAGTGCCATGTGGGTGATAGCTGTCGTGGGAGTGTGAAAGTGGGGAAAAGCTCTGAGAATTGAACGGGAAAGTCTTCAGAGAGGTAGTGTTTCAAGTGGCTCTTAAAAACTGGGCAAAATTTTGTTAAGTGTAGTTGGTGTGGAAGCAGGTGCTGCTTGAAGAGTAATAGGTGCCAGTTTGCTCAGTGTTTGAAGCGGTGCCAGTAGATCAGTTTGGAACAGAAGCAGCAGTGAGAGGCAAGCTGAAGATGAGGGTTGATGTAAGGATTAAAAGGAACAGTGTCTGGTGCAGGGCAGGCCCCCAGGAAATTTGAGTGTCACGTGATCCTGCAGAGGGAGCCTGGGTTCTATTCCCATCCCACAGAGCGGCCTTCCTGTGTTTGCCTTCATCATTTTCTTTCACACACTGGGTTTCTTCTCACATGCGTGCCTACTGCTTTCTCCTCAAGCTCAAGATGGCAGGCTGGGGCTTGAGCCAATATGGGGAGGAAGATGGGGGACAAGTCAGGGAGCCACCTGTCCAGGGGCTGAGGCGCTGCCTTCCTGCCGTAAGGTGTGGGGGCAGCAGCTCATGTCAGGTGCACCCAAGTGAATTCACTCACCTTGTCCTGCATACCAGGCCCTGAGCATTAGTGGGGAAGGGAGACATGTGGGCTCTGCCTTCATGGAATTCAGGTTCACTCATTCAGTTCCTGGCAGGTCTACATAGAAGTGTGACCTGAGGCAAATCGTCAATCTCTATTTTGTTTCCTCATCTGTAGGTTGGAGTTAACAACTGAACATGTCCTGAAAGGAAGGTGTTTGGGTTTAAATGAGTTAACATACGGTAACTGTCATCACAGTGACTGGTATATCGTGCATATTTCCGTCGGTCTTTGTATGAGGGTAACGACCATTACCCAGTCCACCTGTGAGTGATTGCTACACATCTGCTTTACTTATAGCAGAAGGTCCTTATTTTGAAAGCCATTCACTGGTTAATGAGGATGTTCTGTGAATTCTGCACATCAGGCACTGGGTAGAAGGCCAGGGACACAGGTGAGTGAAGCTGAGTCCTGCCTACGTGGAATCACCATCTGGAGACAGACACAGGGGAAACAATGTCAGTGCCATGTACTAAGTGCACATACAGAAACAGATGGGTTTTTACACGCATACGTCGGGAGGCACTGCCCACATTTGGGGATCTGGGTTGTAGGAGATGGGGAGGGTGACTGGGAAGGTGGGAGCAGGGATGCCTAGGCTGAAATTTCCGGAGTGAGCAGGAGTTGTGTGTGAATGGAAGAAAATAAGGGTCCCTTAGCCTTTTTCTCCAGCTGAGTATATCCATTTACATTACAGTTTTCTCCAAGCAGTTGCCGGATGGCCTGACCCAGAAGAGACGTCTAATGGAACCAAGGAAAAAAGACGAAAGGAGTCAGGAGGCTCACAGAGTTCCTTACAGATTCAATCCAGGAATCTGTAGAAGCTCTAAAGCTTTCCTTTGCAGGTTTCAGGATTAGTTGCTGATTAATGCTCCCACTTGATGGAGAAGTTGTGATTAAAAAGCAATAATTTTATCAAACTCTTAACTGTGAGCTGTATTAACTCCATAATTTTAATAAATTATATACTTGTATTAATATACCAGTATCATGTATAGTTTTAAATATGCAAATTTTAAATGATGAGAAACTAGTATATAAAAAGCATTTTTTTTTCCAATTTAAACCACATCTTTAGTGGGTTTTTTTTAAGTATAATGGATGTTATTAGGTTTTTAAAATAATTATTCCATTTTGCATAATGCATTTGATATACCATAATGAATTACATGAATCAGGATTTAACTGGCAGGATTTAACTGGAACGGAAATACAGGGGTTATGAGATCATTTTTCTCCTAGAAAAAGCGTTTTTAATTTCAGTTTTTCCCACCCTGAACACATGTGTGAGAAGAAACTCAAAGTATGTCATTCTGAACAGCCTCAGGGTGCAGCCAATTCACACTGGACAAGCCATTAAAATAGTCATTTTCAAGCCGAACTATTATTTATATGATTAAAACTATTTTCATATTTCTAAAAACATTTTTGAGTTTTGTTCTGGAATACAGTTAAGTTACTTGGAAATAGTCTGATCTTTTTGAATCTTGTTTTTGAGCATTTGTCAGAGCAGCATTTAGTCTGGGATTAATTTTTTCCCATCAGGAGGCAAGACTGTTCTTCATTCTCTGACTTATGCCTTGTGAATTAGGACATTTGTCGCCCTTGCTGGCAGGAACAGGAATTACCCATACCCTGTGTGTGAGCTTTGAGTATTGTTTCCTGTAATCCTTTCGGATGGTTCTTCTGTTGGCCTTCGGTAGTTTCCTGTCACGTGGGCTGGCCATTACTCAGCTGAATGCTTTCAGGGCCTGGTCAGCAGATCTCTGGAGTTCCCTCTGTGTGTGACTCTCTGCTTCCTGGCATTCTACCCTGTGAACTCTATAGTTACTTGGGCTCCCAGGACCACTGCCTGGAAAAGTGTTCCAGGCTGTGGCAAAAGAAGCGAGGGGAGGCCAGCCCCATCTCATCACAGGGAGTCTGCACGCCTCCCCTCCCTGCACACATGATTTCAGAGAAGCCAAAAACAGAAAACAAGTATCTGGCTCTGGGTATTTAAGAGGTAAAGGTTGAATCAAAAGTAAGCAGAAAATATTTAATATGAAGCTAAAACTGAATTTTGGTATAACACGTTTAGGCAGGTAGATATAGATGGATAGACTTAGTAATTGAGTTTTATTTTAAAATCAAAGCTGTGCATACTCATGGAAAAAAAAAAAAAGCCGTTCTGAAGCTCATTTCCCTTCACTTTATTTGTCTACTTTCAACATTCTCAAGTGGGCCTACATGTCAAAGGAGATTCAGGACCTAACCTACATGTACCAACAGGAGTCATGAGTCTGGAACTGGGCCTGAGGATGTGGGATCAGAAGCAACTCCATTCACACAGGACAGAGAACAGTACCCACCTACCCTCTGTCACAATATAGCCTGGAGAGACCTGGACCATCTGAACCTTCCACAGAATGTCATTATTACATTCATGACATCATTACTACTTGGGCCAGATAAATAGCATATTGTATTCCCAAGGATAGGAAATAATCACTAGTAGGAACCAGCATCCTTTTTACATCAGTGAAATTTTTAGGGTCTGGTGGTCTGCTTGAATGTCAAGATGTCTTCACAATAAAGTATGAATTTTTGCATCTCACTCATTTTATCAGAATTATTCTGCCACCAAGGAAGCACATCAAGCTCCAGCCTTCTTTGTGGGAATTCAGAACCTGGGAATACTGCTCTGATTCATACACTGGGTGACTGGGAGGCTGCCAGTTTTCAGTGGGATGCAGAGCACATAAAGGCTCTGGAGCAGGTACAGGCTGCAGTGTAATTTAATGCATGAGCCTTAATGCATGAGCCATTCGATACAGATTTTCTACAGGACTGGGGTACCTGATAAGCAAAGCAGTCATAGTTTATGGCAAGACTCCAATTGGAGAATCCCAAGGTAGACTTCTAGTTTCTGTAGCAAGGCCAAGGAATCTGCAGTGGAGACCATGTCATTCACAAATGGCTCCTTGCATGCTGATAGGCCTTGGTAGGAACAGCATTTCGTGGGGCATTAAGTGACCCTATAGCCCAAGTTGCCCGTGATGAGCTGTTTTGTCAGACCCACCAAGTCAATCCATCATAAGGTGAAAATGGCACACCTGGGGCTGATGACAAGTAGGAACTGGGCCTGAGGATGTGGGGAAGTAGGGCCAGGGAAAGACAGGTGCACAAGCAGGCGGCCCAGGCTCCCATGTCACACTTAGAACTTTTGCACCAGGGTCCCTCCCACGACTCACAACTGAGGCTGCTTGAGAGGCTCTTTGTCTAGCTGATGGAGGCCAAAAAAGCCCAAGCTAAGTTCACAGATTGGTTTGTTACGATATGGGTTTAAAACAAAAACAGACTTTTGCTGCCCTACAGTCCCTACTCAGTAGTGTTAAATGGCAGGGGAGTTTGGGGTAGTATTCCTGATCATCCATTTTGTGTGGCTTGAAGTAAGACTAGACCTTCTGGCAAGTGGCAAATAAATTGGCTAGGGGATTAGGGGCCTGGAATGAAAAAGATTAGAAGATAGGGGACAAGGAAGCCTGGAGAAGAAGCAGCAGAGACATCTATGGGATTGGGCATGTGAGTAAAGAGCTTTGGGTTGTATAACAATGCCTACTGGGGACTCCACCACAGCAGAGGCACTCATCAACCAAGAAAATGGGCGTGGCCAGTTAACCAGCAGCCATGTCACCAGCTAACCCAGTGCTGGCATAATGGGCTCATGTACATAGTCATGTCCAGGAATGCAGGTTAGTGAGAGGCCAACAACATGGCCTCCACTCACCCGCTGGCCACTCCCTCATGTTCAGCCCTGAGCACCTCATACAACATCATCTGCTTAATAGCAAGTAGATTACACTGGACTCCTATCCTGGAAGGACAGTGATTGACCCTGACTAGAATCTTGCTGTCTCCAGGTATGAGTTTGCCTTTCCTGTCCACAAGGTGTTGGTCAGACTACTTAGCCAATGATTTCCAAGTGTTTGATCCATCAATGTGTCCTGCATAATACTGCCTTTGACTTAGGGACCTGCTTTACAGCAAAGGTGGTGTTTCAGTGAGCACATGGCCATGGGATTCACTGGTCTTGATGAGTGTATCTGAAATGTAATGAGAAAAACTATAAAGTAATTTAGGATCAGAGATTATTTTTTAATTAATTCCCAAGGTCTGAGATAAAGTTATGGTATGTATTTATCCTTTGGGGAGGGCTATCAATCCCTACCCTTCCTACCAGCATCCCCATCTTTCATTCAAAGGAAAAAAAAACATAATACATTGGAGGGGGGTGGGAAATTTAAGTGCTGGTTTCATATTTTCTTCCACTAAGGAAGCTGCTTGTATCCACCCTCTGATGCAGCTTCCGTACCGATGTCTGTGTGTATGCTGAAGGGTGTCTGACTCTTTTGCAATGCCATGGACTGTAGCCCCCCAGGCTCCTCTGTCCGTGGGATTTTCCAGGCAAGAATATTGGAGTGGGTTGCAATTTCCTTCTCCAGGGGATCTTCTCCACTCAGGTATTGAACCTGCATTTTTTGTGTCTCCTACATTGGCAGGCAGATTCTTCACCACTGTGCTCCCTGGGAAGCCCTGGGTATAGATATATAATACAATATGCTTGACCTTGGAGCTTGAAATCTCGAGGAAATAATTAAAACAATTCTCTAATAAAATAATCTTTTGCTTCAGATAGCCCAGAATCAGCTCCTGTTGCATGTAACAAAGATTTGGCTGATGAAAATATAAACTGAAAATTCAAATTAAGTTTTATACATTTGACATCTAAGGGCTCTTTAGAGCTACTTAAAGGCTTTTGAACCACTAATGTCAAATGAAACATATTTTTTTTTAACATTGTAATTAATACATAGACACTACATTGTTTTTCTGAGTAGACTCAGTTTACTATATACATGAGCTGTGCAACATTCAAACCAATGTAGAAGCCAGAGAGATTAGATTCAGTGAATTGCAGCTATTTCTTTGAAAGTTTATCTTTTATCTTAAAAATTCCTAAAATTTTTCTAAAAACTACCTCACTCACATAAATTAATTTTAAGGTAGTATTTTAAAGTCCTTGCCAGGATCTTATTCAAACCGTCATTTTTACAGATGGGGAAAGTGAGAACTAGTGAGTTTAAAGAGACTTGCTTGAAGTCGTATCTGAGTAAGACAAGAACAACTGTGCCACCGCCCTTAAAGTTCTGGTCCCAAGGTGGTATTTAGTTTTAATTAGAAATTCTTATACTAATAAAAATATGTGCATCAGATTTAAATCAGAAACTGTTAAAACATGGATAAGAAAGTGTAGGAGAGAGACAAACGTCTTTTCCTAGGTTCTGTGGCTCGGGTCCTGGAAATTAAACTGATAAAATTAATTAACAAAAGAAAAAGTTTATTTACTCATGCGGTGCACAGTCGCCTGGGAGAAGCTAAGTGTTAAATAACTCAAAGAGGTGGCTACGGTTTGGGGCTTATACAGCATCTTAACAAAGAACAATGTATTGTAGAGAAATGGATAAAAGGAAAAGGGGTTTAGGCTTTCAAGGATGGCAAACTCTGGGAAGGTAAACATTTGGGGAAAACTAATGGAAGATAAGGATTAGTTTAATAAGGTTTGAGGGTGTTTGAGTCTGAGCTGCCCTCTTGGTAAGGGAGCGGGACACAACTTTACCAATAGAAATTTACGTCTGATTTTTAGGCAAATAGAGGACTTCCCTGATAGCTCAATTGGTAAAGAATCCGCCTGCAATGCAGGAGACTCCGGTTTGATTCCTGTATCAGGAAGATCCTCTTGGAGAAGGAATACTCACTCCCTTATTCTTAGAGCTTCCCTTGTGGCTCGGCTGGTAAATAGTCCTGCAATGTGGGAGACCTGGGTTCAAGCCCTGGGTTGGGAATGATCCCCTGAAGAAGGGAACGGCTACCCACTCCAGTACTCCGGCCTGGAGAATTCAAGCATAGAGTCGACACAACTGAGCGACTTTCACGAAATTAAGATTATTTAAGCAAATGGAAGGGGGGAAGTTATGAGGTGGAGAGATTTTTGTTTGTTCCTGCTGTGTCTCAAATGTCTTCAGCTTAAAATAATCATGTCAAAGTGTCTTATTCTGGAGTCTTACGTTCTAATCCCCTACAGAAACATTAAAAAGTATGGTCTCTTCCGCCTTGAGAAGGGATTGCCTGGGTATTCTTACCTCAAAGATGTGACCCAAATACCAAGGCCAGAGGTCTTGCCCTTGAAATCCTAATGTGCCCAACTAGGGTCCGCAGTTCTGCCCAATCGGGTAGGAGACACAACGATAAAGTGCAAAGGGATGTTTTTCTCGGTATCGCTTACCACACCCTGCCCAAACCACAGTGTCTGCTCCATAACCCGAAAGCAGCGACTCCTCCAACAGAACCCCAGGCGGCCTGGTGGCATCTTCGCCGGAAGGTTGGCCGCTCAGACCCGGCCTGTCGGTGGAGTTAAGTAGCTCTAGCGGGCGGCGCCTTTTGGCTTTCCAACTCCCAGCAGCTCTGAATCATGTTTATGGGACGTTTAATGGGCTCTAATAAAGCAACTAGTCATTCCGGTCCGTGGAAGCAGGGAAACCCACACTACCCCGATGCTTCTAGGGGAGAGGCGGCTACACAGAGGTTGCGCCACTGGGTGGCGCCAAAAGCCGCAAAGGCGCGGAAACCATGGTAACGAGAGGGACGTCTGCTACGCCGAGCGTGATGACTGCACGGGGAGCGCCCCTAGCGCCGGATTATGACGTGAGCGTCGGCGCGCGGGCTCCGCGGTCTCGCGTGACCGCGGGCGCGGCCTCCCGGTCTGGTAACAGCAGCAACGGCAGAGGCGGGCGGGCGAGGTCAAGATGGTGGCTCCGCGGGCGGGGGAGGCGGTGGAGGGAGGAGGAGCCAGACCGTAGCCTGCCGGAAACACCGACACCCGGAGGCCTCCCGGGAGCCGCCGCCGCTGCCTCAGCCGCCGCCTCCGCCGCCTGCTCCAGCTCGAGAGACGCGAGCAGGCGGCGGGGCGGGCCGTGAGAGAGACACGAGAGGGAGGGCGGGGGCGGAGTCGCCTGCCTTCGCCTCCGCCCCCGGCCGCCGTCCCGGGCCCTGCCCCGCGCGGCCCGCCCAGCCCCGGTGTGCCAGCGGCTCATGGCGGCGGTGGGGCCCCCGCAGCAGCAGGTGCGGATGGCCCATCAGCAGGTCTGGGCGGCGCTCGAAGTGGCGCTCCGAGTGCCCTGCCTTTACATCATCGACGCCATTTTCAACTCCTACTACGATTCCTGCCAAAGCCGGTTCTGCATCGGACTCCAGATCTTCCTCCGGCTCCTTGGTAAGGGGAACGGGGTAGGATTCGTCCGGGGATGGCTCAGCGGGCCGAGAAGTGCAGGAGGGGGAGGGCGGCCGTGCGCAGGTGGATGGGGGGTGGGGGCGTGTGTGTGTCGACTAGTTTCGTTTCCCTCTCGAGTTGGGGAGGGGGCGGCGTCTTTGTGGGCTGGACGGGAGGAGATGACACTTGTCTCGGAGTTGACAGCGGAGCGGTCCTCCGTGCGAGTCAGCCTCCTGTTGGTTTTTGCCTCTTGAATGAGGGTGGGGAGGAAGCAGCGATGTGCGAGCATGTGGCCCTGTGCCTGCTGCTCTCTCGGGGAGTGTGTCCTGTCTCACCGCGTCCTATGCGACAGCCTTGGAAAAACAGCACCTCTGCTTACGTTTTGCCATCTCGCCGTGTGTGACCTTGAGCTCGTCGTGCCAAGACCTGGGCCTCAGTTTCCCCCTTTCCAAAATGCGCAGTATTCGTGTGTTGTCGTCTGAATGACATCCACGCGAAAGAGAATGTTAGTCAAACCTTGAGATTTGCCAAAGACCTTCATGAAGAAGGTGATACTTAATAATGAGTCCTGAAATTTTCCGTGAATAGAGGAGAAGGTATTGAGAACGGTTATAAAAAGGTGGCTAGAAACTGATGAGAGATCTATGAAAATCGGTATCTTCGTTGTGTAAGAGAGGAGTGTGAAAAGCATCGTGTACTTCATTCCCCATTTTCTCTTGCGTTGCTGGAGTGAGAAGCATTTATGTTTAAGTTTTTAAGGAATTGAAACGTGGCAGATTTTGTTGATGAGGTAACTGAGTGTCAGGTTTTAGTGAGGTAGTGCCTTTGAAGTGTTGCTGAGGAGGAGCGGATGGTGAGATCTTTTCTAAACCTTTCTGAGTTAGAAGCCATCTGTTGCTACTTTATTCTTTCTTCCACAATATGAAAAGAGAATTAGCAGCCTTAATGTTTTGTACTTAACATATTTTGTTTAATCCTGATAGTTGGGGGGGATAAAAATGAAATTAGTTAAATAATGTTACAGTGAAATTAATAAGAACAGGAACCTGATGGGAAAGCCTTTTTTTTCCTGTCATTTAGAAGTTCCTCATCATAATAAGGCAGTTGCTTGTCTCGTTACATAAGTAGAAAGGTGGTCCCAGCTGAGCCCATGACTGCCAACCCCCCCAACACACACACACATCCACCTTAATTGATGGCATGATAACATACATGCCTGCAGTCAGTACCTGTGCTGATTCCTGGAGTGGGGAGACTGAGAAATGGAGAAGATTGGTCGTTTCTGTTCCTGAACCCCATAGAAGAGAAAGTTTGCTAGAGAGTAGAAGCTAACAGACTCCTAGAGAACTTCATGAAATTTGAAATTATGCAGTTCTGTTTTGGGCAGTAAATAACAAATGTAACATGGACTTGAGGGTCGTAGGAGGGGCTTTCCCTACTTCTGCTTTGAGAGGAGGCCAGAGGAGGCCAAGGTGGAGGAGCCAAAAAAAACCCCACAAAACTGGGTTTGAGAGGATTCACAAAGTCATTCTGGCAGCAGTGTAGCCAATGCCTTGAATGTTCTGGCCTGTATACTACAGAACCTCTGAGAGCCCCCTGGGGACCAGGTACTTTAATGTAGGACGCTCACGGTTGAGCTTCAGGCTGCTGGTGCTGGTGCTAAGTCACTTCAGTCATGTCCGACTCTGTGCGACCCCATAGACGGCAGCCCACCAGGCTCCGCCGTCCCTAGGATTCTCCAGGCAAGAATACTGGAGTGGGTTGCCATTTCCTTCTCCAGTGCATGAAAGTGAAAAGTGAACGTGAAGTTGCTCAGTCGTGTCTGACTCCCGGTGACCTCATGGACTTCAGCCTACCAGGTTCCTCCGTCCCTGGGATTTTCCAGGCAAGAGTACTGGGGTGGGGTGCCATTGCCTTCTCCGAAGTGTCAGGCTAGGGAACCTTAAACGAGTATTTTCTTTGATTAACTCTTTTGTAATTCAGGAGCATTGAACTGGTATTTTCTTTGTACTATATCCATGCTTCTTATTTTTGTAGCAAATCATGGAAGTTAGTATTTGACAGGTCTGTCAGGTTACTTACCTTCTTTGGGCTTCTTTTCTTTACCTTTGTGAAGATGAACCATAATACTGTATTTCTTATAGAGTGACAAGGGCAATAGGTGTGTGTGTGTAGTCACTCAGTCGTGTCCGACTCTTGCGACCCCATGGACTGTAGCCTACCAGGCTTCTCCGTCCATGGGATTCTCCGAGCAAGAATACTGGAGTGGGTTACCATTTCCTTCTCCAGGGGATCTTCCAGACCCAGGGATCGAACCCGGGTCTCCCACATTTGAGGCAGACGCTTTAACCTCTGAGCCACCAGGGAAGCCCGGGGTATAAGCTCCTATAACAGTACCTGGAATCTAGTAAGGAACATGTCATTGTTAGCTACTAGTAAACATGGCATTAATAACTTTTAAACAAAATTTTTATACTTCAGTTAAGACCATACTACTGTGTTACAGATATTTTGGTTTTTGGAAGTCATCAGCAAAATGTTGGTGCTGTTTATTTGAAAACTTTGATCTCAGAATGTTCTCTGGGTCAGACTTTATGAAAAATACAAAATATTTTCCAAGTCTATCTCTTGACTGCTCCTCAAATTGCATGTGTTAGTCACTCAGTCATGTCCAACTCTTTGCGACCCCATGGACTATAGCCCGCCAGACTCCTCTGCCCATGGGATTCTCCAGGCAAGAATACTGGAGTGGGTTGCCATTCCTTCTCCAGGGGATCTTCCTGACCCAGGGATTGAATCCAGGTCTCCTGCATTGTAGGCAGATTCTTTACTATCTGAGCCCCAAAGGAAGTCCTCACATTATGACAATGTAATTATAATTATCATATTTGTAAGAATAATAAAATCATTAAAAACTGGCTTTGGTGGGAAAAAATTTCACCCTGAATAAAAATAAATGCCCTAAATATTTGAGGACCATTCATTGAAGGACAGGAGAGCCTGGTGGGTTGCAAAGAGTTAGTCACGACTTAGCAACTGAACAACAAAACAATGAAGCATCTTGTTTGTTATTCAGAGTGACAGGTTTGTGTCTAAAAGACACCCAAAGATGGTTGAAATCAATTTTCTCCCTGGTTAATTTTTTAATAATTGTAGACCTCTCTGTACTACTGAATATAAATCTCAAAATTTGTCAATCTCACCTTTTTCTTAAAGTGGAATTGTCAAGATGGAAGTCTTTTCTGCATGCAGTCTTATTTATAGTGCCTAAAGAATCTACTCTCCTATAAGAGACTATTTTACTACTATGCTTTTATTTGTTATCAAATTAATATGAGAATTCTGCAGGTCAGGATTTAAAGCATCTCATTTTGGAGATCCAAATTAGATCATATCATAATATATATAATTTTTAAGAATATTAAGCTATTCTTAGGAGGTGTTAAGTGCTAAATGAAATGTAACCCAGTGCAGTGTAATGCTGAATTAGCAAATCTAAATCCAAGGCAGAAAATGCAAGCATAGGAGTTTGTTTTAATAGTATTACTCATATAATGACAATTCATCGACGTGGAAAGGCCTTTCTAAACATAAGAGGAAATCCAGAAATTACAAAGGAAGTTTTGATAAATTTGAATACATAAAAGTGAAATACTTCTTGATGACAAAATTCTTTTTTACAAAGATTTTTTTTTTAAATGACACACCAAGGGGGAAATATTTGTGTCATATTTAGTTGAAGTGCTAGTAAGAGTTTTACTTTGCCAATAAGAAAAATATTTACTCCCGGAGGAAAATAGGCCCCAGGATAAGCATATCAGAGTAAATAAAATGTACAAGGTCAATAAGCAAAACAAAAATTACTCAGTCTCATTTATAATTAAAGAAATGCAGTTAAAATTTTACTTGCAAGATTGGTAAAGAATTCAGTTTGAATAAAAACTAGTTTTGCAAAGGTATGGGGAAATAGATGATGTTAAACAGTTTTGGTAAGCTGTTATTTCTATGTAAAGCCACTTGGCACTGTCAACTGAAATTAAAATTCATTATACCTTTTGACTCACAATTCTAGTTCTGAATATTTGGCCTGAAGATACAGTTTTACAGAAAATGTGGGCAAGAATATTCGTTGCAGCATTGTTGGTAATAACAAAACAAAAACTTAATCTAAATCTCTGTTGAAAGAGAATCTATTCATTGTATATGTGTACTAGTTACAGCTATGCAGTGAAGTTGTTGAAAAAAGTGACTGACTTTTGGTGCTGTAGAAGGAACTCAGAAAACCTGTGACTGTAAAAACAAAGTGAACCGATTATGATGATTGACTGCATTGGGATAGCCTAGGGAGTCTGAGCAGATACCATTGACATTTTGGAGGGATAATTCTTTGGTGATGGGGGTGGCAGGATTGTGGCCAAATGATTGGTGCAAAATCTGATCCTGGTTGAGAACCACTGAGATGGACAAATAGACCAATAAACAGCATAGAGTTCAAAGCCCAGAAACAGATCACCTATGTATGTGGAGAAGCTTGATGTGTTTCAGAGGTAGAATTGAAGTACAATTGAGGTAAATTAGACTATTCTATTTGTGGCCATTTAGTTACTTATATGGAAAAAATTATATTGAACCTTATCTCACATCAGTATATAAATAGTTCAAAGTAGATTAGTATCTTAATGCGAAAAGCAGAACTTTAGAAAGTTAGAAGAAAATGTAGAACTTTTTTTTCTAATCTTAGAGTAAGGAAAAAGTTCTTTAAAAATATATAAAAGCAAGTGTATGAAATAATAAATTCAGTGATATTAAAAATCTCTGTTAATCAAAGGGAGCATCGGAAAGAGAAAAGAACGGCCCTACATCTGGAGAAGATGCTTGCATTACAGCTAGCTGCAGAGAGTCTAGTCAGAATATTTTTTAAATGACTATATTCAGCAAGGAAAAACAGCTCCATAAATAAATGAGCAAAAGATAACTGGCATTTCACAGAGGAAGAAACATGAATGGTCAATAAGTAAGAAGATGCCCTCTTTGAGTATTCAGAAATGCAGTTTTTTGAAAAGGTTAAAAAAGACTCCGTTATTATAATGGGATCTCTGGGTAAAAAGCAAAAAGAAGTATTTATCCATGAGTGTGTTTATTTATGCAAAATTTGGTTAATTCTTCATTTACTACCTATGGGGTTGGACTTAAAAAAAAATCATGTTCATATATTTTTAATAAAAACATACTTGTTAAAATTTAAAAGCAATTTATCTTATCAATAAAAGACAGTATCTTTTTTTAAAGTTTAATAGAAAAAAACTTATGCTGTAGTTTGTCAGGTGCATCTGCAGATGAACATTTCGGGCCGTTTTGTTTGCTCCGCATTTCATTGTATAGGTGTCCCTCGGGAGTAGTAAGGCAGTCACAGCATTTATTTTAGTGCTGGTCCATCTTCATTCTGTCAGGTGTTGAAATGTTTTTCCACAGCTTGCTTTAGGTTATATATTAAAAGTATTTAAGGTACTTGGAGAGTTGTATTATTATTATTTCCTTCCAGTTTTTAGTCCCAAACTTCCAGAAAGGTTAAGGGTGTGAATGGACTTTACACATAAGAGTTGAACATTTTGTTGTATAACGTACATGGTGGTTTGTTTTTTTTTGTTTGGGTGGTTTGTTTTTTTTTTTTTGTCTGTTTGTTTTGTTTGTTCACCCAAATTGAAAAGGCCCTGAACTCTTTCATGAATTGAGTTCATACATATCTTCAGAGTGCCTGAATTGACTTGGATTCCTGCCTCTTTTCCTGCCTTGAGCACTTTAGTAAAACTTGAATTACTGGAGAACCAGATCCCTAAATTGTGATGCTAGTTAGTTCTATTTGTCACTGTCCCAAGGTGATTTTTCCTTGTAAAGCAGCATTTATATATAGCCTTGATCACTTATTGCAGGTCACTCTTAAATCCTAACAAGGAAACTTCTGTCTAAGAGCTAAATTTTCTTAGGCCTACAGGTTAAATATCAAGAGTTGAATGTCTGGAGTTGGGAAAATGAAACGAAACTTTGGTGTTATTGACAGCACTTCCTAAAGGCCTTGAGAGGGAAGAGTACTTGAGAGACTTGGAAAGTTGACTTACTTTTTTCCCATGAAAGTGAGAGCTGATTCTGTATTCCATACACAGAAACATGAGTATAAAGGAAAAATTTAAGAACCTCCTATGCATACAAACTTTGGGTAGGAATTAAAATCATTTTATACTATTCTCAAATGTTTGTGGTGGCATGCATGTGCTCAGTTGTGTCTGACTGTTTGAGACCCCATGGACTGTGGACTGGAGTCCACCAGGCTCCTCTGTCGGTGGGATTTTCCAGGCCAGAATACTGGAGCTGGTTGCCATTTCCTACTCCAAGGGAGTAGGAAAGCTTCCTGATCCAGGGATCAAACCAGTATCTCTCGTACGGGCAGGTGGAGTCTTTATCACTGAGCCACCAGGAAATGTTGGTCATTATTAAATCTTGGGAAGTGATTTTAATCAGGAAAGAGTAGTATAAGATTGTTATTTACGAGGAGATATCCAGTCTTTGAAGTTGTAGTCTCACTGCCTTATTTGCCTGTCATATTCTCTTTTTTTCTTTTGGTACATTTGCACGAAGCAAAATGGCACTTTTTATCCAGAAGAATTTCTAAAAACCCAAATCATTCCTTAATCTGTGTGTAAAAATAAGCTTTAGTGGTGGGGATAAAGCTATTAGAATAAAGTCTGGTTATAAGTTATAGCAAAGTTCATGAATATTGACAGGTAAAGATTAATTTACCACTTTGTGAATAGCAAGTTAAAAATAATTCACAGTTATTTAACTCTCTCCCTTTTTAAAAAGTGGCGTAAAGTAGAACTGAAGTTATTTTGGTTTAGTTTTGACTTAACTTTAGATTAAGTTTTGTCTCAGGAAAAATTTACTGACTTTTGCTTTTCTATTTAGAGAAAGTAAGATTACATATGGCATATGGCAGCTGATTAAATTCCATTTCCTGTTACCTTCCATGGAAGGGGGTTTCTAATCCTGTTCAAAAAAAAAAGCCCATTTTCTATTGAAAGAGCCATTCCCAGCTGTCAGCTTTTTGGGAGATTATTAGTGGCCCACTTGCTCAGCAAAGCGGGTAGGTAGTTCTCGCATGGAGGTTGATGTATTTATCTTCCAGGTGATTGTTTCCTTTTGTTCTCTTTTTCACAAATGACCTGACAGATTGGCACAGAATAAAATTTGTGGGCAGTCATCATTTGGAGGAACTTGGCTCTTGTTTCTAACTGCAGTGGATTGTGAAATGCCTCCATTGTAATGTGCATTATTGGTCTTGGTTACATACTGAAGTTACATGGGAAGATGGATATTTAATTTGGAGTTTGTCACTTTTTCTGTACTCCAAGGTTTGATTTCTCAGCTTTGTCTTGTCATAGTTTTTAATTTTCAAGTGGGCTGTGTTTCATGGATGCCTTTAAAAATATAATTCAGAATTCAAAATATAATTCAGGAATGTTTATTTCCCTAGTGAATACTAATTGCACTTTATTTTCTACAAAATATTTTGGAATCCATAGACATTAAAGTTCAGATCCTTGCTTGCTATCAAGGACATATTATATAATAGGGTCAGGTTATTATAAACTGGGGCTTCCCTGGTAGCTTAGCTGGTAAAGAATCCACCTGCAACGTGGGAGATCTGGGTTCTATAGCTGGCTTGGGAAGATCCCCTGGAGAAGGGCATAGCAACCCACTCCAGTATTCTTGCCTGGAGAATCCTCATGGACAAAGGAGCCTGGCGGGCTACAGTCCATGGGGTCACAAAGAGTCAGACATGAGTGAGTGAGCACACACACACAATTATAAACTACAGTATCAAGTAATGTCTGAGTGTCTGTAGGATGGGTAGGATTTGGACAGTCAGGGATTTGGGAAGTTGATGGGGCCATTCTGCCAAGCAAAGAGAAGAATGTAAATACAGCTGTAATTACGGCAGAGAAGAAGGGGTGTGTTTAAGAAAGAAATCTGGAGTGTGGGGTTCGTGTGTGAAGAGGAATATTATTGTTACTTTAAAGCAAATTGGGTCGAATGTTAGAACAAGACCTGTGGATTTTAATCAGTAATATCAGAGCTGCTGCAGTATTTTGAGGACAGACATGAAGAAAGGCAGTTTGGTGGCTTGTAGATGAATTTGAATCAGAGTTTTTGAGATAGACTAATAGATGGGTGTCACTGAGGAAAGGGGAGGTATAGGTATAGGTATTAGTAGAATTTGTCACTGACTGTCAGAGTTTGAGAATGGGGATCTGCTGCTAAGTCTCTTCAGTCGTGTCCGACTCTATACGACCCCATAGGTGGCAGCCCACCAGGCTCCCCTATCCCTGGGATTCTCCAGGCAAGAACACTGGAGTGGGTTGCGATTTCCTTCTCCAATGCATGGAAGTGAAAAGTGAACATGAAGTCGCTCAGTCGTATCCAACTGTTCGCGACCCCATGGACTGCAGCCTACCAGGCTCCTCCATCCATGGGATTTTCCAGGCAAGAATACTGGAGTGGAGTGCCATCGCCTTCTCTGGATGGGGGTCTAGAGGTACCGTTAAAAGAATAATAATGGTAATCTCTGACTGAAATTGGAAATCGAAAGGAAGAGCTGTTTGAGGTCAGTTTAGCTGTAGGTTTTAGAAATTCTGAGTATTGTAGTTCAGTGCAGAAGTAGAAATAGATGAATATTTGGATGTGGTTTCCATAATTGAAACCTTGGATAATAATGTTTATTGTGATCTCACGTAAAAATTTGTCAGAGCACCAAGAAAGAAGGTGCTGGATGCATATGAGACCGTATATTGGTGCTTATAGTGTGGGAGATGGGGAGAACTTACTAAAATACGTTTTGGTTTTCTGAATGCTATTTTAGTTTGAAGAATCAGAAGGATGACTGTTTGAAGAAAGAGCTTCCCAGGTGGAGCTAGTGGTTAAAAAAAAACAAAAAACAAGAAACAATAAACCTACCTGCCAATGCAAGGGTTTGATCCCTGGATCAGGAAGATCTGCTGGAGGAGGGTATGGCAACCCACTCCAGTATTCTGGCCTGGAGAATCCCAGGGACAGAGGAGCCTGGTGGGCTACAGTCTGTGGGGTCACAAAGAGTTGGACATGACTGAAGCAACTTGGTACACACACACATTTGAAGAAAAAGATTCAAACATAAGGAGAAAGGAAACATGGAGGACATGTTTGGTATCTGTAGGAAAGTATGTACAGAAAAAAAGTGAACTTGGATCCAAGGGAGAATTCCCAAATTCAAGCAGCAGGAAAAATAAGAGCCAGCAGGAGTTCACAGTATGAGTAAAAGGAGGAAATAGGGGTAACTATAAATGTAAAACTTAAACTTGGCATCCTAAAGAACACTTTAAGAAAAAATCTCAGATTTAATAGGAACAAATGTTGTCCATTTTGCTTATGTTTAGTGTTTTTGTAATGAAGTTATCTTAACTATTTTTTAAGGTTTTCTTCAAAATTTTTTACATTATCAAAGTATGATAACACATATACAAGAGACTAGGAAAATAGAAAACAAGGTTATATATAGTTCAATTATATATTACAATTAATTTTTAAGTAGATAAATTAAGATTTTTAGTTGGAGTTTCAATATCAAACTCTCAAAAATTAATAGAATTAGTATACAGAGAAGTAGGATATAATAGACCTGAAAAGCACTGTGAACCAATTCAACATAATTCAGATTTATACAGTTTTCACACTACAATAGGATAAAATTCTATTAAGTTCCCATAGACTGTAAACTAGGAGACACTGGAACATATCCAGGGGCATAAAACAAGGTGCAAAAATTTCATGGTCCAAAGATATTGAGATCATATAGAGTCTGTTCTCTTATCACTGTGGAATTATGTTAGAAATCAGTATAGAGGGATATTTGAAAATAATCCACATATTTTCAAGTGCAGTGTGACATTTACCAGGACAGACCTTCCACCTACCCACTGAAAGCCTCAATAAAGGTAAAGAGGAAAAAACATGGAGGGTAATTTCAGAGAAGAAAGCATTTAAATGCTTTGGTATCAAGATGAAATATTAATATTAAAGATACTTTAAACAAAATCCCATGTATTTGGAAATTAAATGTCCACTTTTAAATGACAGGTGTATCTAAGAAAACTTTTTGAATAATTTTGAAATTATACATTCTTTCAAGTTTAAAGCTTGTTAAACTGTGTATAGCACAATAATCTCTTGGAAATATTTTAGTAATTTGGTTTCTGGAGATATAATGCTACTTGAATTACTCTGAAAATTAGAAAATAAAGGGTAAAATTTTAAGGATGTGTTTGATCTGTCCTGTTGAACTCTGATTTTATATAACACTTACTGGCCTTTAAGCTTAAATTGTCTTGAGGCATAATGTTCATCAGTTTGAAAACGTTCATACTTATTAAAGGAAGAATATCATAACTTAGTGGAAAAACATTCTTTAACAAAGTTCCATTCGAATGACTTCTTTCTCTTTTTTTTTTAGGTATATTTGTATCCAGTATTGTCCTGATCTTGTCACAGCGATCGCTTTTCAAGTTTTACATGTACAGCTCAGCCTTTCTATTAGCTGCGACTTCAGTGTTGGTAAATTATTATGCTGCTTTGCACATTGACTTCTATGGTGCCTACAACACATCAGCTTTTGGAATTGAGCTGCTTCCTCGAAAAGGGCCCTCGCTGTGGATGGCACTCATTGTTCTACAGCTAACATTTGGAATTGGATACATCACACTACTCCAAATTCATTCCATCTATTCACAGTTAATTATTTTGGATCTCTTGGTTCCTGTAATAGGCTTAATCACAGAACTACCGTTACACATCCGAGAGACTTTAGTTTTTACTTCTTCCTTGATTCTCACATTAAATACAGTGCTTGTCTTGGCAGTGAAACTTAAGTGGTTTTATTATTCCACCAGATATGTTTATCTTTTAGTGAGGCACATGTATCGAATTTATGGATTACAGTTATTAATGGAGGACACATGGAAGAGGATTCGTTTCCCAGATGTCCTGCGAGTCTTCTGGCTAACAAGAATTACAGCTCAGGCTACAGTATTAATATACATTTTAAGAATGGCCAATGAAACAGCTTCCTTCTTTCTCTCTTGGGATGATTTTTGGGACCTCATTTGCAACCTTATAATTAGTGGATGTGACTCTACACTCACTGTGCTGGGCATGAGTGCTGTAATTTCCTCAGTAGCCCATTATTTGGGTCTTGGAATATTGGCCTTCATTGGATCAACTGAAGAAGACGATCGGCGACTGGGCTTTGTAGCACCTGTTTTATTTTTCATTTTGGCTCTTCAGACTGGTTTAAGTGGGCTAAGACCAGAAGAGAGACTTATCCGCTTAAGCAGAAACATGTGCCTTTTATTAACAGCAGTCCTGCATTTCATCCATGGAATGACAGATCCCGTACTAATGTCGCTCAGTGCCTCTCATGTGTCATCTTTTCGTAGACATTTTCCTGTGCTCTTTGTTTCTGCTTGCCTGTTTATTCTTCCTGTCATACTCAGTTATGTTCTTTGGCATCACTATGCACTAAATACATGGTTATTTGCAGTTACAGCCTTTTGTGTGGAACTCTGCTTAAAAGTAATAGTTTCTCTCACTGTTTATACGTTATTCATGATTGATGGCTACTATAATGTCCTCTGGGAAAAGCTTGATGATTATGTCTACTATGTCCGTTCAACAGGCAATATTATTGAATTTATATTTGGAGTAGTAATGTTTGGAAATGGGGCTTATACTATGATGTTTGAGTCAGGAAGTAAAATCCGGGCTTGTATGATGTGCTTACATGCCTATTTTAACATCTACTTACAAGCGAAAAATGGCTGGAAGACATTCATGAATCGTAGAACTGCTGTAAAAAAAATTAATTCACTTCCTGAAATAAAGGGGAGCCGCCTACAAGAAATAGATGACGTATGTGCAATCTGCTACCATGAGTTTACAACATCTGCTCGTATCACACCGTGTAATCATTATTTCCATGCACTTTGCCTTCGGAAATGGCTGTACATTCAAGATACTTGTCCAATGTGCCATCAAAAAGTGTACATTGAAGATGATATCAAGGATAACACAAATACATCTAACAACAATGGATTTATTGCACCCAATGAAAATCCAGAGGAAGCTGTAAGAGAAGCTGCTGCTGAATCTGACAGGGAATTGAATGAAGATGACAGTACAGATTGTGATGATGACGCTCAAAGAGAAAGAAATGGAGTGATTCAGCACACAGGCACAGCAGCTGAAGAACTGATTAATGACGATACTGATTAAAATAGCATTGACTGATCATTGAGGTATTTGTTTAAAATTCAGTTCATGCAAAATGGAGTAATCTGCTTCACTTCAGTGTGTAACCAAGCACAAAAACAGTATCAATGTTGAATCGAATCTGTGAATGGTTTTCCGTTTACTGTGATGTGCTACTGTAAATATACCTCTTTAATTACTTCTGGTCTCTTTGGTGACCTATTTAAATTTGTGTACATTATTGTACATAGAATAAAATGTTTTCACATTTTTATGACAAATTTGAACAAATAACTTTTTAATAGATGTAATAATATGGTGCGTCAACTGTGCCAAAGATTCCTCAATGAAAGTCTGTGATGTATCCAACTCTGGACCCTAGTTTTTCTTTAAAATGGGTGTGAGAGAATAAAAATGCAAATCAGGGGAAACTATGTTAAATCAAGGAAATAAAACATGACCAGAGGATAAATTCTATATGTATGTAGAGTATTTTGCAATTAAGCGGAAAATAGGCTGTCAAAAGTGACTGAGACTTTTTTGACACTTGAGATTAGCACTGTAGTTGAGCTGAGTTTGAAAGTAATGATTCAGATCAGAGACTGAGAGTTGAGAAGTAGGCTTATTTATATCAACTAACTTTGGTATAAACCAGGATGTGCTAATGGTTTTAATTTTGATGTAAAAATCAGTATATTTATTAGCCATTCTGTGTCTGCAGCATTGTCCTTTTGAACTTTTAAAGAAATACAAAATGAAATACTTTGGGGGTTTTTCACTATTTTAAACCAAAACATTAAGTGATTTTAAAAAATTCTGATCTGACTTCATGGGTGGTATGCAGTGATATGATACCTCTTTAGACAACTTCCAGCGAATTCCTTTATTGAATCATGAAATTTTATATACATGGTGGGAAAATGGGAGATACATATCAATTACATATCAGGAAAAAATACTTTAATAGTGTTGTTATATAGTGTATTGGCTAGTTCCAGTGGATCTTCATCTCTTACTGCTGACATTATCTCCAGTATTTGACTGAAACAAAACAAAAATAGATGGTTAAACTTCTAAGTACATACTCTGTTTTTAAGATATTTATCTTTTTCCACATAGATGAAAAGACACTGTTTTAGCATCTTTAGCATAAAAAGCCTACCAACAGTATATATTAGTTTTCAGCAGTGTTCACAGAAAAGTTTACCTGCTAGGATATTTAAAACAAAGCAATTAGAGATAAATTTCTGGGACAATCTTGCATTAACTAGAGCCAGGAACCAGGTTCAAGTAAATTATAAAGCCAGCCCATATTATGTGTCCCACAGTTGTGGAACTGGCCAGTGGAAATGAAGAGTCCTTTTAAATTGGGGCTCATTACACATTAGTGGGTCATGATGAACTTTTAAAAAATTAAAAGTACATTTGCAAGGGATAGAGTTCCATTTTTGTTCAGGTTATATTTATATATGCAAATATGTACCAAGTCACACAGTGTGGTATTGTGGGGATAGCAGTCAGAGTTTGAAAGCCATTGCTTAGAGAACTAGTTGTCAAGGGCAGCAACGAACTGCCGCATCATCACCAGCACAGTGACAGCAGAGGAAGTTAAGAACGTGTTACTTGGAAGTGTGTGGTTACGGGCGTGGGGGGTGGGGAGAGGGGTGCTTTCTCTTCCTGTAGGTTTTGCCCCGCAACAGAAAGGTGCCAGTCTTCCACTTTCTTTGCCTAGAACGATGGTAATTATCAGTAGTGTTTTCTAGCAGTATTGCATGTAGACAGAATATTTCTTATGCATGAATTAGAAAATTCAGTTGAATTAAACATTTAAATATTCTTTGTCTTAAGCTTTTTGTTTCCCTTTATGGGTTTTTAAAATATGAACACCTAGAGGAATCAGAGACAGAGATAGTTCTATAATAGTGACAAATGCTTTGTTTAACATATATGAAATGAAGTGACTATGAAATTTTTATCTGACAAAGTATGCTAAAAGTAAATCTATTACCATTTAAAGTGACACTAAAGACCCAGTTTTCTTAGCAAATTACAGAGTTTTCTTCTATTAACTACTTGGAATTGGAAATTAATACATAATACTGAGAAATCAGTATGATTCCTGCCACCAGTCTCCCTTCCAGTCTTTTCTCCACACGGATTGATTGATACCAGTTCAATAGCTTTCCTGCTTAAAATCCTCTGGGTCCTGGTAAAACCTAAACCACAGATGGTAGCACTCGGGCCACGCTCTCTGGCCTATCCTCCCTATCACTTACTGAGCATCCTACTTTCTGCCACACTGCGGTCACAGTTCCCAGCTCTTCCAGCCTGCCTTTGCTCAAGGTGTGTGTTTATCTCGGTCTGGTCTAACTCGCAGTCCAGCTTAGTATAAACAGGTGAAATGCCACTTGAGTTAAGCACTCTATTTCCCCACAGGGCAGGCAGCTGCTCTGTCCTGTGTATGTTCCTACCCCTATAACAGCACTGCTGTCTTCGATTATACTTACTGTCTGCTTGTTTGCTCCAGGAGGATCTTTGTCAGACTTGTTTAATGCCTTACCCAAAGTGCCTGGCACAGTGGTACCTACTTATCTGGTCGGGTGAGGATGGGAACGGTCTTCATTCTTTCATGTGGCCTCAGTAACCTGTATCTCCCCTGATACTTGACAAGAGCTCCAGAATGTATTTCATGGAATTTACAATCTAAAGTGTGTGTGTGTGTGTGTGTGTGTGTGTGTGTGTGTGGCAGGGGGGTGGGGGGACTCTTCAAATAATTAAAACATAAAACTGTTAATAGATGCTTTATTAGTAATTAGTATTTAGCATTAGACCAGAGGAAAGTTTATTTCTGAAATATAGTCTAATATTTTTCAGTTTGCAAATGTTTATTTTCCCAAGGAAATAAAATTCTATAAAGTTCTGTACTTTTTTTTCAGTTGGAAAAAGGAAATCCTTTTGTTTAGGGCTTCCCTGGTGGCTCAGACGGTAAAGTGTCTGCCTGCAATGTGGGAGGCCTGGGTTTGATTCCTGGGTTGGGAAGATCCCTGGAGAAAGAAATGGCACCCCACTCCAGCACTTTTGCCTGGAAAAGCCCATGGATGGAGGAGCCTGATAGGCTACAGTCCATGGGGTCGCAAAGAGTCGGATGCAACCGAGCAACTTCACTTTCGCTTTCACTTTCAGAGGCTTAAAGAACAGTGTTATTTCTTAGGTTTATTCAAGCTGTGAAATCATTTGGGTTTCCTGCTAAGATTGTATAACCATCAGCAGGAAACCTGCAAGATAACTGAACTTAAGCCAGGTAAGGTGATTCTATCTATGGACAGCTTTAAGAGCTTTCCCCCTCCCTACAAAATGACAAATGACCAGAACCACTTAAAGTTCTTACTGCTATAATAAAACCACTTTGGGTTGAGAGGGTATTAAAAAAAAAAAAAAAGCTGATACAAATTCCTCCAAGTCACTGCATTAAAATGGTCTTTGATAACTTCATTTGGATTTCACCCAACTTTAATTCTGTCCCTTGAATTCATTTTGTAAACAATATTGGTGATTGACTTTAATATTCTGAAGGCCATGAAAACAAGATACTTACATTATGTGGCAGGGTTCATTTCTGTCTTTCAAACAGTGCCCGTTTTCCCACTTTTTTTTGGTAGGAAATGAAGTTTTTATATATTTTGATCCAGCATGTGTACTTTTGACTCCACACCAAGGTGCATCTAAAGGTAAGCAAAGAAAGATTCTCAAAGATATTTACCTTTTTAAATTATATGTTTTTTAGTGAATATTATCAAACTATTATATAAGCCATGATTCAGCTTAAATGGTAAAAGGCAACAGAAAACAGCTTTAAGAAAAGTACAAGATAAAATCTTGAACTGTACAAATTCTTTTAAAACCTTTAGTTCCTCTTTTCCCCCACTAACAATATGCTTTAAAAAAAATGATCTAAAGCTAAAACAAAATACAGTAGTAACATGAAAACGTTTAAGTTAAAACTTTTTTTGCCTCCACTGAATGTAAAACAGTGGCTTTTTTTTTTTTTTGGCTGCACAGTGTGACATGCAGGATCTTAGTTCCCTGACCAGGGATCAAACCCATGCCCCCTGCACTGGAAGCATGGAGTCTTAAACCACTGGACTGCCAGGGAAGTCCCCAGCTGTGCTTTGAATACTGGGATTATTTACTTACCCAACTCTCTAATAAAGAATTAAAATACACATTTTACAACCATTAATAATTTTCATAACTTCCCTAAGGAAATATTCCTGATTTCTTCAGAATGACTGTCTTGACTTTATTTAAAAACTCCATGTGTATAAGAAGAACCTCAAGTTCAGGCTATAGACAGAATTTTTAGCTCTGAACTTTGTATTTTGAGGCAACAGATTAATCTCTAAAATTCTTAAACCCAATTTGATTTAAATGTTTGAATTACTTTAAAAGTATTGTACAATTAAGCCATTGTATAAAAAAAACTCAAATAGTTTTTGAACTCATTCTTGTTTAATAAAATACCTCCTTAGTTACCACATAATCTCACATTTCATTTTTAAATGCTTAGGCTTAGTCAAGCTTCTAAATTGAAAAAATCGCTTGCATGAATATTTTTCCATTACAACTCCCCAAAGACTTTCTGACAACTGCTGAGGTTTGAGCATGCTTTTCAAAATAAAATATTTGTTATTACTTTTCTCTAACTCTTGGGGGTATGGTTTAATATGAAAATTAAGTTCTAAAAGCATACTTACCAGTCTCAATCATTAATTTTTCACTAGGTATTGACTTTAGAACTTCTAAATTAGCTTCAGTTTTCAGTGAGCTTTAAAAAGAAAAATTACTCATATATAAGTGTATTTAATGAATAACAACTTTTTCATACTATCAGTTCAGTTCAGTCGCTCAGTCATGTCCAACTCTTTACGACCCCATGAATTACAGCACACCAGGCCTCCCTGTTCATCACCAACTCCCGGAGTTCACTCAGACTATAAACTTGTCTAAAACAGATTACAAAACTAACCCAAAATCCTGAAGGAAAACTTTGGTTGGCTACAATGGAAGTGTACTTTAGAAAAGTGTTTGCACATCCTGTCCTTATAGAATCCAGATTAAGATCTGTTCCAAGCAGATCTGACTTCGGGGGATGAACTCTTTTTTGGGGTGGGGGGGGTGGGGGAGGGATGAAATTTTTTGTTTATCAGTTGATTATCCCATAACTTTCTGTAACTTTCTATAACAGTCTATGTTAATCTTTTAAAGATTTTGCACTGCACCCCTCATTCCTCACCCTCCCAAATCTGGAAACTTGTACGATCTTCCATTACTCTAGACATTCTGAAACTTGATAATGTGTTCGGGCATGAAACTTTTTCATCCATTTAGGCAGTTGGAACCTTCTGATTGAGATTTTCCCCCATGCCTAACTCAGGGAAAATATGGAAAAACGTTTCCTCTTTCATTTTCTCTCTTCCCTGTGGGGCTTTCTTTAGTTAAGTTTAGGACTCCTGAATTGATCTCCTAGGCCCTGCTTCTTTCATACCTCTTTTTCTGGGGGGTTAATTTTCATTTTCTGACTCTGAGACAGACTGGATATTGGTCCCAATTCTCTCTCTGACAGAATTATGTATCTGGACCTTTGCCATGATTTCTTAGTAGGAAGAAGGAACCTGAATCTGGCCATGACCTCAAGACTTGCTTTGACCAACGGGATGATACAGCCAGAGGCTTGGAATGCACTTTTGTGATTTACAGTGGCACTCAGGATCTTCTGAGATTAGTATGCACTAAGTAGCTGTTACCTAGGTGCCTACGCGTCCGGAATGAAAACACAGGGTGAAGATCTGAACCCAACATGTACCCTGTGGCAGAGAGCTCACATTATCAATTAAACCTCACCCGATTCAGACCCATGAGTGTTAAAGTTTAACGTAATATGCCAATGAGTTTTGGGAAGGTTTGCTATATAATGTGATGACGAATATTGTATGTTGCACTTTTTATTTCAAGACCTGTTATAACTATTTATGGAGTTTCAAATAGATACACAACTAGAATATATAGAACTCTCCGCCTGTATTTATTTAGCCCCATCAGTTATCAATTCCTGATTGATCTTGTGCATCCACTTATCCCTACTAATAAGGAAAGTCCAAATGTAGTATGGATTCAACATTTTAACACATCTCTAAGCATAAGGACTTTTTAAAAAACAATACTGTTACGTCTAAGAAAGTCTAGTATTCAAATTGTCATACCTACTCCTTTTGTTTGACCTAGGGTTCAAATGAGGGACAAATATTACAGCTGGTCATCAGTGTTCTAAATTTCTTAACCTATTAAGTTCTCCTGCATCTCTTTTATCCCCATAAAATATGTTGAAGACATCCAGTTATTTGCCCTGAAAATCTCCCCGTCCTGATTTCATCTGTGCATTGTCTTTTAGCGGGGTCCTGCATCCTCTGCATTTCTTCAAGGAGCTCTAAAGTGCAATCCAGAATCTTGATCGGATTCAAGTTGAATTTTATTTTTTTTGCAAGATTTTCATAGGCAGTAGTATGTATGATCTTCTGTCCAGAAGCACATAATATCTAGTTGTCCTTTAAGTCAGATGTGGATGCCCAATGCCTAGACTGATTAGTTCATAAGGAGTTGCAAAATGATGATACTATAATTCCATCAGCCTGTCATTTATTAGCTAGAATACCTGTATAAAGAGAAAATTTCTGTCTACTAGGTACTCAGTGGTAGAGGTAAATAAAAAAATCTTTTAAGTGTGTAGATTCCCTAGCTTCCTCCAGTGGTGCTATTAATTTTTAATCTTTTTCAAAAATTAAAAGTTTTAAAGTTTTTTTAATCTTTAAGAAGCTCGCTCTTTTATATTTTTCCTGTAGCATTCTGTAAATATTTTATAGATGCAACATCTCAAATCTTTATAGGATCTCTTTTAAAGTGCCTTTCCCTAAATAGTTTCCTCTAATGTTAATTTTTCTGTTTATCTAGCTCTCTTTCTTTCTGCTGGTTCACCTCATTTATCTGACGGTCCCCTGGTTATGTTTAAGGAAGCCTGGATTGCCCATGCTGGGTTTCCTCTGCTCTTGTGTAAATAGGACTATTTTACTGCCAGCTCTCTGAATGGAGATTGTTCCTGGAAGCTCCTTGTGGGACAGGCCAGAACTGGGCATGTTGACCCACAATTTCATTTAAGGGTGCTGCTGCTGCTGTTGTGTCTGACCCTGCGACACCATGGACTGTAGCCTGCCAGGCTCCTCTGTCCATGGGATTCTTCTGGCAAGAATACTGGAATGGGTTGCCACTCCCTTCTCCAGGGCATCTTTCTGACCCAGGGATCAAACCCTTATCTCCTGCTTAGCAGCAGGATTCTTTACTACTGAGCCACCTGTAATGTACTATATAATTAATTAAATCATTGATTAAAATATAAAAGAAGCATCTAGGACATTTACTTAGGTCTTAATTCTAGAGCAAATAATTTCATGTTTCTATTCTCAAAAATGGAATTTAGTAAAAAAAATAAAAATAATGAACTAAAACACTGAAGAGGGGAAGGAAGTCTTACTATTTCGCAATTTATTTACTGAGCTACACTGATATCCTGAGAAAAGACACTGGTAAAAACTCGCCAAATTAAAAAACTCATTTGGAAGAAATTGAGCCCAGGGACCCAGCATGCTAGTGGACGGGGTTGGGTGCCTGAGGTTTAAGTGTGTATAAAAGCAGGAAGGTCACCAAGTGAGGAAGAGCATAAAGTTCTCACACTGAGTAACTTTACACCTGTATCCTAACTTCTCTGTGCCTCCGTTTCTTGGCCTACAGAGACGGAAGACGACTGTCATAGTGTGACCTTTCCCTCATAGATGGATATCACTTATGTATATGTATATGCAACGCTGGGAACACATACATGTTTTAAAGGGATAAAATGATCCGAAAATAAACTGCATTGCTAGAGAAAGCTAGCTGCTGACCTCAGCAGAAAATTGTCTTCCATCACTGGAACACAGGACAGCAGTTTATAATTTTTGAGCTTTAATTTGGAATAGTAACATAGTATTTAATTTCTTACATTTATTACTAAAATGCACAGACCAAGATCAATCCAACACACAAATTTTAATAAAACAAATTTAAATCTTTATCAGCATTTCACTATAACAATTTAAGGAATCTGCTTAATATAAAAGTTAAAAAAAAATAAAAGCACTTAAGGACCTACCAACCATTAAACCCTATATAGAGACCCAAGTCCATCAAAGCAGCTGCTGCTTCCTTGGTACCATCAAATGAATGCACCTAAGGACATGAAGGCACAATTTTATTACAATACTTTTTCTTTAAAATTCTAAATAACCTTAATAAGGCTTTCTAAATAAAAGTATAAATGCAATATGGATATTTAGAACATGGGATTTCAAAGGTGGCCACTACAGTTTTTATTTTCAAATCAAACTGCACAATTATAACCTGTCGTCTCCAATGTGATGAGGAAAGGAGGAGAAGGTTGCCTAAAATTTGTCTGTGGCTGTGCTGAGGTCTCTGTACCTCTAGGAAGGGGACTAGAGGGAGCCACATTCTAGGCAAGGCATAAGGAACAGGGGACATGTACACAACTATTTAAAATTTTAGATGTTCACTTTTCTGTTAGAGGATACTTTTTTCCCTAAGAGAATTAAGAGAGAAACTTTAAGATCTATAAAGAGATTGTAAGAACATCATTAAATTGTAAATTGTTACACGGTCTGTATCAGCTCAGCAAGCAAAATGGATTAAGATGGTCTTTTTCTCCTTCAAAAATAAAGGGGTTAAAGCAAAAAGTTTCACACTTTTGATATATTTGTTATTTGTGTAATCAAAACAATATATGAAATGACTCCTCTAAACACTGAACAAGTGATGTCATGTTAATACAGAATCTAGAGTGAACACACTGTGGATAATGTGTTTCTCAAAAATAAAGAAAACTTAACACAGCTGTTCAAAAGGGTTGGTTCTACCTCTCAGCATTTCCAGCTGACTAGAAACAAACAGAGCTTCTGATAGCACCAAGATAATTTGAGATACAACCCTCATAAACCATTGTAGAAAATTAGTTGTTCTTTATTTGGAAATTTTTTTAATAAAGGTCAAACAGGTTGGAATTGTTGTTGCCGTTAATTTTTTTAAACTACAGCTGACCCTTTAACAACACAGGCCTGAACTGAGAAGGTCCAATTACATATGGTTTTTTTCAACGGTAAATACTACAGTACTACATGATCCTTTGTTGGTTTAATCTGCAGATGCAGAACCATGAGGGCGATGCGCATACACAGGCCTGACTGTAAGTTATACATGGATATCCGAGGCACACAGGGTCAGTGCCCCTAACCACCACCACACTGTTCAAAGGTCAACTGTATTATTGTTGCTGTTGTGTCTGACTCTTTTATGACCCCACGGACTGTAGTCTACCAGGCTCCTCTATCCATGGGATTTCCCAGGAAAGAATACCAGAGTGGGTTGCCATTTCCTTCTCCAGGGGATCTTCCTGACCCAGGATCAAATCCATGTCTCCTGCATTGCAGGCAGATTCTTGACCACTGTACCACCTGGGTATCCAACTATATTATGAAATCATCCAAATAAATTCTATTTATAAATAAAATGGTCTGAGAGGTAGAGCCTGAAGGTTGTTAAGTGACATTAATAATCTTAAGGGCATTAATGAAAGCCTCAATTCCCAAGGACAGCTTCTAAAGGACAAATTATAGCATCAGTAAAAGTACAGATGATGATGGCATCTGTATAAAGTACAGGAGATGGCAAAGAGTGGAACATCGACATTTTAGGAATCAGTGAACTAATGACCCATTATATATTCTTGCCCTACTACTATGGGCAAGAATCCCTTAGAGGAAATGGAGTAGCCCTCACAGTCAACAAAAGAGTCCGAAATGCTGCACTTGGATGCACTCTTGAAAGAATGATCTCTATCCGTTTCCAAGGCAAACCATTCAATACCACAGTAATCCAAGTCTATGCTCCAACCACTAATGCTGAAGAAGCTGAAGTTAAATGGTTCCATGAAGACCCACAAGACCTTCTAGAACTAACATCAAAAAAAGATATCCTTTTCATTACAGGGGACTGGAATGCAAAAGTAGGAACTGAAGAGATATCTGGAGTAACAAGCAAGTTTGGCCTCGGAGTACAAAATGAAGCAGGGCAAAAGCTAACAGTTTTGCCAAGAGAACGCATGGGTCATAGCAGACACCCTTTTCCAACAACACAAGAGATGACTACACATGGACATCACCAGATGGTCAACACCAAAATCAGACTGATTATATTCTTTGCAGCCGAAGACGGAGACGCTCTATACAGTCAGCAAAAACAAGACCAGGAGCTGACTGTGGCTCAGATCATGAACTTCTTATTGCCAAATTCAGACTTAACTGAAGAAAGTAGGGAAAACCACTAGACCATTCAGGTATGACCTAAATCAAATCCCTTATGATTACACAGTGGAAGTCACAAATAGATTCAAGGGATTCAATCTGATAGAGTGCCTGAAGAACTATGGACGGAGGTTTGTGACACTGTACAGGAGACAGGGATCAAGACCATCTCCAAGAAAAAGGAATGCAAAAAGGCAAAATGGAAGCCTTACAAATAGCTGAGGAGGCCTTACAAATAGCTAAGAAGAGAAGGCAAAAGGCAAAGAAGAAAAGGAAAGATATACCCATCTGAATGCAGAGTTCCAAATAATAGCAAGGAAAGACGATGAAGCCTTCCTACATGATCAGTGCAAAGAAACAGAGCAAAACAATAGAATGGCAAAGACTAGAGATCTCTTCAAGAAAATCAGATACCAGGGGAACATTTTATGCAAAAATGGGCACAATAAAGGACAAAAAACTGTATGGATCTAACAGAAGCAGAAGATATTAAGAAGATGTGGCAAAAATACACAGAAGAACTATAGAGAAAAGATCTTAATGACCCAGATAACCACAACAGTGTGATCACTCATGTAGAGCCAGACATCCTAGAGTCCAAAGTCAAGTGGGCCTTAGGAAGCATCACTATGAACAGAGCTAGTGGAGGTGATGGAATTGCAGCTGAGGTATTTCAAATCCTAAAAGATGATGCTGTGAAAGTACTGCACTCAATATGCCAGCAAATATGGAAAAAACGGTGCCACAGGACTGGAAATGGTCAGTTTTCATTCCAATCCTGAAGAAAGGCAATGCCAAAGAATGCTCAAACTACCTCATGATTGCACTCATCTCACATGCTAGCAAAGTAATGCTCAAAATTCTCCAGGCAATTCTCCAAGCAATCTCCAGGCTTCAGCAATACGTGAACTAAGAATTTCCAGGTGTTCAAGCTGGATTGAGAAAAGGCAGAGGAAGCAGAGATCAAATTGCCAATATCTGCTGAATCACAGAAAAAGCAAGAGTTCCAGAAAACATCTGCTTTATTGACTACACCAAAGCCTCTGACTTTGTGGATCACGACAGACTGTGGAAAATTCTTAAAGAGATGGGAATACCAGACCACCTTACCTACCTCCCGAGAAATCTGTACACAGTTCAAGAAGCAACAGTTAGAACTGAACATAGAACAACAGACTGGTTCCAAATTGGGAAAGGAGTACATCAAGGCTGTATACTGTCACCCTGCTTATTTAACATACATGGAGAGTACATCATGCAAAATGCCAGGCTGGATGTAACACAACTGGAATCAAGATTGTCGGGAGAAATATCAATAATCTCAGATATGCAGATGACACCACCCTTATGGCAGAAAGTGAAGAACTTAAGAGCCTCTTGATGAAAGTGAAAGCAGAGAGTGAAAAAGCTGGTTTAAAACTCAACTTTCAAAAACTAAGATCACACCATCCGGTCCCATCACTTCATGGCAAATAGATGGGGAAACAATGGAAAAAGTGACAAGACTTTATTTTTTTGGGCTCCAAAATCACTGCAGATGGTGACTGCAGCCATGAAATTAAAAGACGCTTGCACTTGGAAGAAAAGCTATGACAAACATAGACAGCATATTCAAAAACAGACACATTACTTTGTCGACAAAGGTCCAACTACTCAAAGCTATCATTTTTCCAACAGTTGTGTATGGATGTGAAATTTGGATCATAAAGAAAACTGAGCGCTGAACCATGGTGTTGGAGAACACTCTTGAGAATCCCTTGGACTGCAAGGAGATCAAACTAATCAATCCTAAAGGAAATCAGTCCTGAATATTCACTGGGAGGACTGATGTTGAAGCTGAAACTCCAATACTTTGGCCACCTGATGCAAAGAACTGACTCACTGGAAAAGACCCTGATGCTGGGTAAGATTGAAGGCAGGAGAAGGGGACAACAGAGGATGAGATGGCTGGATGGCATCACCAACTCAATGGACATGAATCTGAGCAAGCTCTGGGAGTTGGTGATGGACAGGGATGCCTGGCGTGCTGCAGTCCTGGACACGACTGAGTGAGTGAACTGACTGACTGAAAGGACCGATGAAAACGCAGGATGGTAACACCAGAGCAGTGCAGAAAACGTGCATATCACTAGTAGTATGAACTAGGAAGCAGAGGCTAAAATCTTGAGAAAATATACACCAAACTATCAAAGCAATGCAATGTGGGCATACAGTATGCGCTCCTTGCCAGCTCCACCTCCTTCTCTGGCACAGTATAACTATGGGATTTCATACACCTGGATAACAGCTTTGCTAGAGATCGGTGAGTCTCCCCTAAAATTCTATGTGAAAATTGTACAGATGAGCATTTCTCTGAGGCAATTTTCAAAGGAGTCTATGATTCAAAATAACAAAAAATCACTGCTATGGATATCCGAGCTAAGTGTAAGATAATATTTATGGAACTGAATGACCACAGCTCACAGATGCAAACTACAGAAATGAGAATGTCTCTAATCAGAGTGACAATAACAAACAAATACAGTTACAAGAAATTAATGCAAAGCTGAAAACAGTACTAAAATATTTTAAAATATTATTAAATTTATATTTTGCTCAAAATTTAAATGGAAAAACACTGAAGAATGGCTGAGGGAAGAAGCTGAGAAAAAGATCACGCAGACTATTACAAGGTGTAGAACTGAATTCATGGGATTTTCTTGTGAACAAAATTCTGTACTCATTCTTGGACTCTGAACAAAGTAAATGCAACTAAAACAGTCTGGTTTATATTTACACCTTATCTGGTCCATAGATTCAACAGTAAATTTACATGCCCTCAATTAATTTAAGAGAGAGCAGAACCTTAGTAACTTTATTGCTGACATCTACATTACTTTATAGTGGCCAACCTTAATAACCAAGGCGCTTTTGTGAATCATTTATTAAAAGTAATTTCTATACTTACCACTCCACCTACACACCGATCTCTATTTCTTCTCATTATGTCTGTGAATTTAAAACAGAAACAACTTTTGGCAAATAGCGTGATTTCTGCAAATTCTTACATGATATTAGCTTTAGCTCACCCAAAAATTCAGCATGTGAGTTCCGACAATGAAGAAACATGGGTAATTTCGTTTGTTCTGACAGTTCAAACTGTTTTTCAAAATACCTGCATAATGCAAAAAAGATTTTTTTTTTCCTAAGAATTTTATTTTAGCATGAGAAAGATAATTGTCAAATGATTTTTAAGTTAAAGGACTTTTATTCTCTAGAAATTATAGAACAGAAATAGTGAATTCAGGCATTTAAAATACATCAGACCTACCCAAAGGCTTTTATAAAGACTCCCTAAAGGGTTACTTGATTTTCTGGGATTACACAATTATTTTCAGAAATGTCTGTTAGTTTTTCCATTATAACTGCCAGGTAATTAGGTAGTTCTTTACCATCTCATTGCTGGAAGTAAAGAGCTATATAAGGTTTAAGTATACAGTGATGGGGACTGTTTTCCCAAATAATTACTTTTTACTAGCTTTCTGACTAAATCCCAACAAATGAAGTGGACACCCTCCTAATACCCATGGATCCCTTCCCCAAAGCAGGTGTTGGTGGCAGAAGAGACACGGCCAGCCCCTTGTCCCCAAAGCTGGCTGATCACCTCCAGTGGGAATCAGTTCATCCCAGGGAGAAGCCAGGCATTACACTCAGTGGTTTTCATGTGCTGTTATACAAGAAGTTACTGCCACTGAGCAAAAAGGAGTCCCTGAAAAAACAAGGCAGAGGATTTATTAAACAAATAAACATAAAAACTGAAATACTCTTTTTCAGAAAAATGAAAACTACATGATAAAGTGGCAGTCCTGAACATTTTAGAGGACTTTAGAAAAAAGTTTTTCAAGTGCCTCATACCATTATCTCATCTAATCCTCAAAGTAACCCTAGAATAGCAAAGAGCTGATGTCAGAGCGGGTATAAGGCCTTGTCTAAGATCACAACAACACAGGAGGCTTTCAAGAAGCCTCTTCCTGTTCCCAGCATATAATGACAGTATCGCAGGCATGACAGGCTGGAAGCTCCGGTCCCCTTTCATTTCAGTGGTGGTCTCTCTTGGTTTCATTAATGGTCGTGCAATTTAAGCTAAACCAGGAGTTACAGACAAGGGTTTAGCTTTTATTAAGGTGTTTGGAAGAACAATTTTTCTATTTAACTTAAATCTCCTTTGCTGTGTTTTCCTATATCCCATCTCCTGGAAATGCCAGACAACTATTTTCCTAGAGCACCTCCTTTGTAAAACTCTTGATAGTCTTCAGTTTTAAAATCAGAAATAGAAATGTACTTCTCAAAGAAACAGTCATCCTAAAGTTGGTGGTCTATGTATTATCCATCATTTTTTTGTTTTTTGTTTCAGATTCTGCTGGACTAGAATAAGTAAAAATACTTTCAGTTAATTAGCATAGTGCTGAAACTTCACAGTGTAGGAAATATAAACAAACACTTGGAAGAAAAAAATATTTTAATAATTACTACTAGTCATTACTTCCATAACCTCTAAAGTAATTCAAATGTCAGCAGTGAAGTGTTCTCCAGTCATTATGTCAACTTTACTCTGTATCTGGCTTCTGGCTACACACAGCCACACAACCAAGACACAGATTTACAGAATCTAATGATCAGCTTGGAAATAAGCCTTCCTATCCCAGAGGAGGCAAAAGTACAATTTATGAAAATAACAGATGCCCAAACATGTACCTACAGGGATTTTATATACTTTGAGGAAAGAAAGGTCAATGTGCTCAAGCTAATAACTAGGTGTTATATAAGATAACTAAGAGGTAAAACATCATTCCTAATAATACAAATTGAGGATAATTGGTACTTAACATCATATGACTATTGGCTTTAAAGGAAAAACAACCCACAGTGGTAATGAAATAACAGAAGCTAAAGGGCAGGAAGTGGCATCTATTAAGAGACTTCTCTGCTTCTTTTATTTAGGGTTTTTAAAAATTCAGAAATGGGAATTAATCTTTACTTGAGTTAGATTTGCTCTTTTTAGCAAAGTTTCAATTTGCTTCTGGTTGTAGTACTGCTTCTTTGATTTTAGGGTCAACAAGAACTTGCAAAGTTCAACTTCAGAGTACCAGTAATTATTATAGACATATCTTGCTTTATTGAGCTTCTCAGATACTGTTTCTTTTGTTTTTTTGTTTTTTTTTTTTTTTACAAATTGAAGGTTTGTGGCAACTCCACATGAAACATGTCTATTGGCGCCATTCTTCCAATAGCATTTGCTCATTTTGTGTCTCTGTCTCACATTTTGGTAATTCCTGTAATATTTCAAACTTTTTCATGATCATATCTGTACTGTATCGTATTACCGTACTTTCATGATTGGATCTGTGATCAGTGATCTTTGATCTCACTATAATTGTAGTTTTGGGGTGCCACAAACTTTGCTCATACCAGACAGCAAAGCTGATCAACAGTGTGTGTGTCCCCTCGTCTCTCTTCCTCTCCTTGAGCCTCCCTGTTCCCTGAGACACAACAGCATTGAAATTAAGCCAATAATCCAACAAATGGCCTCTGAGTGTTCAAATAAAAGGAAGCGTTTCGGGTCTCCCACTTTAAACCAAAAGCTAGAAATATTTAAGATTAGCAAGGGAGGCACTTTTAAAGCCAAGACAGACCAAAAGCTAGGCCTCTTGAGCCAGTTAGCCAAGTTGTAAATGCCAAGTTAAAGTTCCTAAAGGAAACAAAAGTGCTATTCCCCTGAATACACAAATGATAAGAAAGCAACACAGCCTTACTGCTGACATGGAGAAAGTTTTAGTGGTCTAGATATTAGATCAAACCAGCCATAACATTCCCTTAGCTAAAGCCTGATCCAGAGCAAGATCCAAATTAACTTCAATTCTGTGCAGGCTGAGAGAGGTAAGGAAGCTGCAGTAGGAAAGTCTGAGGCCAGCAGAGGGTGGTTGGTGAGGTTTAAGAAAAGAAGCCATCTCTATAACATAAAAGTACAAGATGAAGTTTGGGGTGGCTGCAGCAATTCTAAAATAAGACAACCAAGAAGTTTGGTTTAAAGGCGGTTTAAGAGGGAGCAGACATATGTATATCTATGGCTGCTTCATGTTGATGCATGGCAGAAACCATCACAATATTGTGAAGGAATCATCCTCCAATTAAAAATAAAATTTTTTTTTTAAAGTGCAAAGTGAAATAGCAAGTGTTCATGTAGAAGGTGCAGCAAGGTATCCAGAAATCTAGTGAAGATAATTAACGAAGGTCACTATACTCAACAACAGATTTTCAATGCAGATGAAACAGCTTTACATTGAAAAAAAGATACCATCAAGGCCTTTCATAGCTAGAGAGAAGTCAATGCCTGGCTTCAAAGGATACACTCACACTCTTGTCAGGGGCTAAGGCAACTAGTGACTTTTAAGTTGAAGCCAATATTCATTTACCAACCCCCAAATCCTAGGACCCTTAAGAATTATGCTAGGACCTCCCTGGTGGGCCAGTGGTTAAGACTCTTTGATTCCACTGCAGGGTGCCTGGGTTCGATCCCTGGTCAGGGTAGTTCCTCATGCCACATGATGTGGCCAAAACAGTGTGTGGGCAGGGAGTGGGAAGGGAAAGGAGAAAAAAAGAATTATGTTAAAAATCTACTCTGCCTATGCTCTCACTGACGATGTACCCGTTCACCCCAGAGCACTGATGGGGATGTACAAAGAGATTCATGTTGTTCTCATGCCTGCTAACACAACATCCATTCTGCAGCCCATCGATCAAGGAGTAATTTTTACTTTCTAGTCTTATTACTTAAGAAAAACACTTTGTAAAGTTATAGCTGCCATCCATTCCTCTGATGGATCTGGCCATAATAAACTGAAAACCTGGAAAGGATTCACCATTCTAGATGCCATTAAGAACATTCATGATTTGTGGGAAAAGGTCAGAATCTCAACATTACCAGGAGTTTGGAAGAAGTTGATTTCAACCCTCATAGATGGCCTTGAGGGGTTTAAAATTTGAGTGGAGGAAGGACTACAGATGTGATGAAAACAGCAAGAGAACCAGAATTAGAAGCAGGGCCTAAAGATGTGACTGAACTGCATAATCTTATGATAAAACTTTGATGGATGAGAAGTTGCTTCTTATGGATGAGCAAAGAAAGTTGTTTCTTGAGATGAAATCTATTCCTGGTTAAGATGCTGTGAAGAGTGTTGAAATGACATGACATAAACTTAGTTTGATAAAGCAGTGGCAGAGTTTGAGAGAACTGACTCCTATTTTGAAAGGTTTTACTGTGGGTAAAATGCTACCACACAGCACTGCATGCTACAGAGAAACAATTCGTGACGGGAAGAGTCAATCAATGCAGCAAACTTCATTGTTGTCTTATTTTAAGAAATTGCTGCAGCTAACACCCTGATCAGTTAACAACCATCAACGCTGAGGCAAGACCTTCTACCAGCAAAAAGACTGGCTGAAGTCTCAGATGATGGTTAGCATTTTTCAGCAATGAAGCATTTTTAAAGTCTGTGTATTGTTTTTTAAGACATAATCCTATCACATACTTGACAGACTACAATACAGCGTAAACCTAACTTTTATATGCACTGGGAAACTAAAACATCCCCGTGACTTGCTTTGTTGTGATGGTCTGGAACTGAACCCCTGGTATCTCCAAGGAATGCCTGTAATTTGGCTTGATGTAAATCCAAAGACCCAAGCATTCCAGCAGTACACCTTAATCCAGTGTTAATCCTGCCTCAGCCAAAGGGGAGAGTGAGACACTCCATGCCATCAGCCCTTAGAGCCCCAAATGATTATTTTGAAATTCTGTCTGATGTCTGATTAAATACCACTGCACAGTATCAACATTCTAAAATCCCAAGAAAAATGCCCAAAGCAAATTCCTCCCACTCAAATGAACATAACTCTTAACCTGCAACAAAGAAAGGAGTGTAGCACCAGGCAAAGCAACCGAAAATGCAGGGTATGCTTAAAGGCTAATCTTTCCATATCTAGATCAGGCCTTTTCCTTATCTACTTGCTTTTCTTCTCTTTAAAAAAAAATTTTCAAAAGCCCCAAACAAAAACTACAGCCAGTGTCTTCTTTTAGGATGGCAATATTTCTAACACTTATTCAGTACTGACTCTTTGTCGGGCACAGCACAAGGGACTTTACATACTAAGTGTTAAGAAAGGTAGGCACAGTATCCCCGTTTTAAAGATGAGGAAATTGAAATTTACAAAGGAAAACACCAAAAGGCAGATATGATTCAAACAAAGATCTGTTGATTCAAAAGGACTTATTTTTAATACTACGTTATCTATTGCCTTTTTTTGTCTACTGCATAGTAGCACGTGTTGTTGGTTTTTTTTTTTGGTATTGCCTCCTTCCTAATCCATTATACTAACTTATTTTCTGTTTGTCTCTTCTCCTACATCATTTTCCTGACTATACACTTTTACTTTAAAAAGCAAAACAATGACAAACTGCACACTAGTAATTGTGTCAGATGGACAACTGGCATATGTAAGCACAGACCAAAGTCTAAATTCTTCCAACAGACTCAACAGTAAAAGCTGAATTATAAACTTTTTATCCATGATGCTCTATAGGAATCAAAAAGATGCTTCCCTCATTATTAAAAATTCTGTGCACACTTACATCGTGCTCAGAGTACTGTGCTAGGTGGCATAGGAGCTAGAACGTGAGGAAGACTTGGTCTGTGCCTTTGAAGAACTCAGACGCTAATGTGGTGTGGGAGTGGAAGGGGTTAACACAAACCCACTTATTACAGTGTGAGAAATGTTGAAACAAGGACAGAGTGCTATGCGGCAGAGAATCAGAGTGATGCTGTAGGTACACCTTATGGGAAAAGAGGAAGCAAAGGTAGATAACACAGGTATCTGTTTCTACAACAAGTGTGTCTTTTTTTTTAACTGTCATTTGATGTTTTATAAGAAAATGAAATCTCAAACTGAACTGCCCATCTATTTAAAATTTCTATGGTACTTTAGTCTGTCCTTAGCTTTACCTGCTCTGGAAGAGGCCTCGGTCATATCCTGTCACCTTAGCAAAGCCATCTGACTGCCCCAGAAAGTGAGTCCTTCCCTCTGCTGTTCACATACTTTCTGATAGCTTTTCCAACCAATTTAATTATTTACGTCCTCTATTGTCTGTAGAGGCATAAGAACCAAGTCTTTTTTTAAATTTTTATCTATTTTAATTGGAGGATAATTACAATATTGTGATGGCTTTTGCCATATTTATTCTTCTTTGTATCAGACTGAGGAGACACTTGATAATCATTTACTTAACCAATGGAATTCAACTCTCTTACAGGACAACACCTGGACAACTGGCATGTGTGCTGAAGCATAAACTATATGTTGTTGTTTAGTCGCTAAGTCACGTCTGACTCTTTTTGACCCCATGGACTGTAGCCTGTCAGGCTCCTCTGTCCATGGGATTTCCCAGACAAGAATACTGGAGAGGGTTGCCATTTCCTTCTCCAGGGGATCTTCCCAGCACAGGGAAGATCTCAAACCTGAGTCTCCTGCATTGGCAGGCAGGTTCTTTACCACTGACCCACCACAGAAGCCCATGAAGTATGCACTGTTATATACACACTGTTTTTAAGTTCTGATCTTAAGACGATGGTGAAGCATCCGCAGAGCTGATACTATCAGTGTTTTCATGTAACACACACAAAAATCAGGTTTAAAGCACTTCGGTTGCATATCAGAATCAGTTTGTGTCCTCTGGATAAAGTCATGGGCAAGGAATCTTGGGGGACTCTGCCACTGCCCTTGATGATCACACCACACGATCTGTTCACTTCCTGAGGCTCATCTTGACCAAAAACAGCCATGCAAGTGGAGGTATTATGACCTGCAGGCTTAACCTAAGAAACTATTATAGACAACTGTTCCTCTATTTAAGTATGAATATGTGAACTTCTAAGGTTAAGCGAACTGACCTACATGGTATTCAGGAGAGGTACAGAGATTTAGTAATCCTCCCAGTAATCAGTCAATGTCCCTGAAAAAACACAGCAAATAACATGCTACCAACTAAACAGCTCTGAAAGGCTCTATTACCGTGAAGCCTGAAAGGAAGGGTCCATAGAACATTACCCCATCATGTCACGTGGTTATGGTCCTTCAGGAATTCTGGACCCTGGAGTCCAGGGTACAACAGACTCACTGTCAGTCTGCTCCTCACCGCAGGCACTTCACATGGACCAGACACACTGGGGCTGCCATGTGTAGGCAGGGGAGGGCAGGAGGAAGCACACTTCTGGCAGACCTAATTTACAAAGTCCCTTCAGGCCATAAAGCACTGGCTTAACCCAAGATCATATGACAAAAATGGTTATTAAATATTATGAGCAAGCTAGGCAGTATCTTAAGAGAGAATTTGATCCAGACTCCTCTGTCTTGTTTGAGAACCTAAGCAGGATGAAGGGCTGTTTATTCTTAAATGCTCAAGGAGCAGATATTATACCTTATTTATAGTTCTGTATACTATGAGTTCCCAGCAGGTTCTGGCACATACTACTTCATAAATATTTGCTGAATAGATAAATACCTAAATTAGCCTCCTCCAGAAGCTCAATCTGTTTTACCATCTGATAATTAATACACTGTACCTGAAACTCAACAAAATGCCTAGGTCCTAAATTAAGCCATGACACAATTTTTCTTTTCAGCCTTCAACACAACCCAACAGTCTCGCGACAGGAACTCCAACTAACAGCTATAGGCAATGGTATTATAGGAGGTCTCTGAAGCTTGTGAGCTTGGCGTTTTCTCAGAAGACACCACTCTCAAGATGGCTCCTACAAAAGGATTCTCAACTTCCAATCACAATATCCAAAGCCCAACAAGAGTGAAATATGCTTTTGTAGCTTTGGTAACTGACACTATACTCTTTTTTAAAAATATCTTTTACTCTTAAGTCATATATGCCCCACAACTGAATTTATTTCACTGGAATGGTTCATGTATGAATGCACTTATTATCAAACAAACAAAAATCAAAAGTCTAGCATGTAAAAATCATCCCTGTTTCTAATAAATTAGATGGTTAAACCAATAGGGAACTCCATTCTTCAACCCCTCACAAATTCCATACAAGTGTGCTTGGAATCTGTTTTGCTTAACTTTGCATATACAAAGGGAAAAAAAAAAAAACTTTGAAGCTTAACCTAACTACATTCTGAACTGATAAAAACTGTTTAAAAACCACCCTTAAGTTTTTACAAAAATTTCTAAAGACAATAAATTTCCTTACTTGAGCTGAGTATCTTTGGAACAAAACTGTAGTCGGTCAAAATCTTTAAAAGATAAAAAAGAACCAAGAATTACTCATGATTTGTAAAGAACAAATCAGCTATTTTCAAACTGAGTCATGCAAACAGGGTGCGTTGACACTGACCAAGTCCACATTCCCCTACTGCTACAACTTTCCCCTTGTTGCTTTCAGCAAGATTCAGCAACTCCGTCAGGTAATGGTCAGGGCCATTCTCCTCGAATTCATCACATCTTGTAGGATGACACCCAACGGTGCTAAAAAACATATCTAGCACAAAACAATGCTCAGGGTTATTTTCAAAGTATTTTTCCCATATTTATATTTAATATGAAAAAAGAATATCACATAATTTCAACTGGTCCATTTTTAACAATACCCATAAACTAGTCAAACTATCTGAAATGCACTAGATTAATCACATAACAATTTCTGGAATACTAATGCCATTTTTGGACATGAATATGAAAACTGCTTTAACATGCAGAGGAGTGGAAGAACTGAGAACTTTTAAAAGCCTATCTGTTTGGGGATAACAAGTAAGGAAGGTAATATGGAAGTAATATTATGTATGGAAGGAAGTATGGAAGGTAATATTCTTATACACATCAAAAGCCTCTGGGAAGATGTTTTTAGGACTTTAATCACTAAAGGGTCAGTGAATCCTGAAGTATGCATTTTCAAAGATTTCAATAAATAACAGCTTTTAATGAATAAATCAGTATTTTGAAAAATAACATGGAATGCCTAATTCTTTAGTGTCAAGCACATGAAGTATGCTCCTGGCCCCTCCCCAGCAAAAACAAACCACAAAAAGTTTAAGTAAATAAACGTCAGATAAAGGAGGGTGTTTTATGTAACTAGGGTTCTTGTAGGAATCAACTCTGAAACTTTATGTTCATATGCCTATATTTATTTAGTCTATAAGGTGAGCGTATGAAGGGTTATATACTATATTATTACTTGCATTCCTGGGGCCTTGCACAGTGTCTCTGATCTACATGATAAATATTTTAATAAATGATCTTTTGTAGCTTAAGTGAAAGAGCAAATAAAAAGCAACTCATATCTTAAACATATTACAGTATACACACAAAAATTCTGTATCAGGAATATCTGAGGTTAAATTCTATGCCTAGTGAACTTAATTCTCATTGACTGAAATCTTAAAATAATCCTTATTATATACAAGAGGGCTCATCTGATATGACAGTGGGCACTTTGAATTTTTTCATCTTAATCATGTCCCACTGAAATCAGTCTGTCTTCCTGCTGTTACAGTCATGATCTGCTGTATCTGTACCTGAGGCAGTTCTCAGAAAGACTTCTTCAAAATAACTTAATTCACATTGTGGGAGGTAAAAGTAATATGAGGATACCATTTGTTTGTGCCAAATGCAGTGCATCTTTACTGTCTTGTAGATTTCCACCTGTAATCATAAACTGAAACAGAAAGGAACAAAATAAGTCCACTTTAACAGAGCGTCAACAAGCTTCCCAAACATGCTTCTCTCTCTTCGACTGTCACACACCAACCTGCAGAGCTCACCTGGTCACTTTTTAAAACTGAGGTTTATTTAACTTACAAGCAGTAGCTACCAAGTGCTCTGATATCATACTATGGAACTTAAATCTGTGTGTGTGTGTGTATAGTTTATTTATTCATTATTTTTATTTTTGGCTGGGCTGGGTCTTCATAGCTGTTCGGGCTTTTTTCTAGTTGTGGTGAGCGGGGGCTACTCTCCGGTTTTGGCGCCAGGAGTTTCTCATTGTGGGGGACTGTCTTGTTGCAGAGCATGGGCTCTAGTGTGTGTGGGCTCAGTAGTTGCAGCTCCCAGCTCTAAAGCACATGCTCAACCAGCAGTTTAGCTGCTTCACGGCATGTGGGATTTCCCAGATCAGGGATCGAACTTTTGTCTGCTGCACTGGCAGGTGGATTCTTTACCACTGAGCTACCGGGAAGCCTTATGGAACTTAAATCTTATTCCCTATGCTCATGTGTGGGCTAGCTTGCTCCTTTAAAAAATACCAGTTAAAGAGAAATATCTATTCAAACAATTTGACATTGAGCTAAAATTCATTTGCTTAGAACTCTCTAAAAGTAGTAGGAATTCTCCTGATTATCAAATTATTACCATAAAAATTAAAGTGTTCTCTCAGTTGCTTGAAATGTTGCACACAGTATAAAAGCTAAACACGGTGATTAGAGATATATCTTTTTGATGACTGCTTACTTCTAACCAAAGCTAAATTATGTTATAAAATCTACTAATAGTTGCCTCTTAAAAAACCTGGTAATTCAGATGGGTTTTAAAAAAACTTCTTCAAGAAGACTTGGCCATTTACTACATTTCTGGTCGCATCGAAGAACCACCCACAAGGTGTGTGTCACTTAAACTGATGAGAACATAATATTTTGATATTTTATTTCATTAACTTGCTAATATGACAATACCTATGACAAAATGCTAAGTGTAGCATTGGCTCTTTCTCATCTGCAGCATTTTTAACCAAAATTTAGTTGTTTTATTTTTTAAATAATAACAAAAATGAAATGTTACCTTTTTAACACCAATCTGAACAGCTCTCTCTATTACGTCTTGTAAGTCATCTGCAAGAGATGAAGCCCACATTAAAATCTGGTAAATAAGAACTCACTTACCTATAATTTAATTATCCTATATTAAAAGAATACATAGAAATCACAGTTACTAAGTCAAAGTCAAATCAATACTATTTGATAAGTGCTTATCATATAATAAGACCTAGCAATACCTTAAAAAAAAAAAAGAAACCCATATAAGGCAAAATAGGTGAACTGTACTTGTTTTGTTGACCAAAAGGGTGAAAAGTTTGTTTGGGTTTATGGTTTTTTTTTCATTTAGAAGCTTTTATTTCAATGATGAAAAAAAGCAGTAAATGGAAACTATACTGATTTACAGTAGGCATGCATCTCTACCTGATACTGCTGTTAGTTTCTGACTGGCCCAAATCTTAATTTTCTCATTTAGGCACATCTTTATAAATTTTTTTGGACCCTGATATTCATGGTAAGTTAACTTCTTCCTTGTGGCAGTTTAGTATGAAAATTACATTCACTGGCTAGCTTCCTTTAACTAAAGGCCTCTAGACTCTCAGGCAACCTGTCCTAGCTTGAGACCATACTTTATATAGATATTTAAGTGAATCACAGTATAAGGGAGGGAGATAATCCAGAAAGTTGGAATGTACTGTATGAACATACCATACATTTTTGCCATCACCCACAGTCAAACACTAGATAAGGAGGCCTATAGTTAAGTAGCAAATTACTCTTCCCAGACTGCTGCCCTGAGACACAAAGATGTACATTGGTATCCCCAGAAATCTGAAATGAACCCACATAAAAAACAAATTAACAGATTATTACCTATGTGGTCCCACTGTCAAATTATAGAGCAATTCCACTATTAAAATTACAAGAAGCCGTTAACGGGACTACGAGAAAAGCATCGTCCCACATACAATAATATTCATCTAGTAGTTTTCCACTCATCTATCAGTTGTTGTCCCAAGATTAGCATTAAAAAAACCCCAAACACATCTAACCCTCAAATCCCCGCCCACAAACAAACATTGGTCTTTGTTCATTCTGAGAGGACAGGATGTCCCAAGAGTGACGAAGGTGGGAGTCAACTCCCCTACAGCCTTCTTCAACCATCCCATCAACTGCTCTTCATTTCTTGAACTACCTTTATTTTCCAAAGAGGTAATGCTGAGGTCAGTCAGAAAGGCTTTCCGAGAAGCCTGCCTTGGATTTCTGCGTCTGCTCCAGTCGTTTCACGATGAACCGGCTTGTATCAATGAAGCGCTCAACGCAGTTCACGAGACAGGCCTCAGCCCGGCTGTCCAACTTTGGTCCAGGCTTGTCTACGCACTTCTCCCAGCAAAGTTCCGTCATCTGGTGCACCAACTGCTGGAAGCGCTGCTTCTGGGTCTCCACCTCGATGAAATGCCGCAGCCGCGGGTCAACTGAGCCCATACCCGACGCGGAGGGATCCATCCCAGCGCCGCCCCGCGGACGGAGACAAACGCCGCGGCAACTCACCGACTTTCATGTGCCTCCGCGGCGGAACCGGAAGCACGATGGCTTGCCGTTTATGCATATGGGTATCTCAATTTCTATGTTTAAAGCTGTAAACTTTGTAGCATTTTGTGACAATAGCTATTTTACACATGTTCATGATCGTAGTTTACCAATATAGCTGATACGGGTTTCACTTTGTTTATAGTTTTAGCCAAGACGCACAATAAATCCTTTAATATTTCAATTTTAAGGGTGGATTAAGCTTTTTATGCTCGAGTCAGAAAATTTGTCTTCATAAATAGCTTAATAAAAGAAAAGTTTACCTTGATGCTTTTGAACCCCCCTATAAATTCCTCTGAACATAGGATCTGTCAAGTTGATACCAATATCTGTGGAAAGCAAAACAAACAAACATATAATCATGGAGGGCCTCTATTTGAAATTTTTACTTTAAATAAAAGGTCCATTTACTTTTCATTCACACATTCATTCATTCACACAAAATCTAAGTGCCTATTGCTTGTCAGTCACTGTGATAGACACTTGGGATACCAAGATGAAAGCCAGTAGTCCTGCTCTCAAGAAACTGCAGAACTGGGAAGGCATACCCCTTAATAGCCAATTAAGAAATTACAATTAGGGGACTTCCCTGGTGGTCCAGTAGTCAAGAATCCGCCTTGCAATGCAAAAGATGCAAGTCGATCCCTGGTTGGGGAACTACGATCCCACATGCCATAAAGCAACGAAGCCCATCAGCCACAACTAGAGAGTCCAGAGATTCAGCATGCCACAACTAAGATCTGACACAGGATCTTAAGTACTGAAATAAACAAGTATTTTTTTTAGTAGAGAAATCACGAGTAGATATGAGCACTGTGGGACACACAAGAGGACCATCCAACTCAGTCTGCTAGTTGGTCCAGAAGAGGCTTCCAGAAAGAAGCACCTCTTGAACTGAATCTTCAAGGATGAGTTGGGAGTTACCCAGCAGAAGACAGGAAACTGCAGATAAGGGGAAGCAGCAGAAACAAAGTATCCGGGGTCTGAAACAGTACAGTGATCCTGGAGAGAAGCGCAGAGACGGCAGTGACCAGAAAAGGGTGGACTCAACCATGTTGCGGATACTTGTCTTTAAGACACCAGATGCACCAAGAAGCACTGATGGCCTCCAAGACTGGTATTCTGGACCTCTCCTTCTGGTGTCTTTGTAGAAGGTGGGATCTGAATGGGGCAAATGGAGTCAGCATAGTTTATCTGGAAACAGTCAAGAGTTCCTATTTGCAATGAAGAGAACCTGAATTAGGGTAATACAAGTGGAGCTGCAGAGAGGGCAATAAATTATTGTCTTTATTCACCAAACAGTTATGAAGAGCAACACTATGCCAAATATTATGTAAGGAGTTAGGGGGTACAGAAATGATTAAGACCTGTCACTTGGTCCCAGCCTTCTAGGAATTTATAGTCTATATAGGAACTGCAAACAACATTTGTGATATAAAATAAAGTGGTTTGACAGAAAACAAAATTCTGTAAAACAATTATCCTTCAATAAAAAAATAAATAAGCTGGACTGTAAGCAACATGAGGCAAGAAGTGTTTATCTTCTTCAAAGCTCTATCCCTAGAACCTAGCATAATGGTTGGAATATAGTAGGAGCTTTATACACTTTTAAGCCTATAAATAATCACTTTGTAAATAATCACAAAGCACAGCTTTGTGCTTCAGAGCGCCAAGAAGGAGCACAAACAGTTTTGGCAAGAATGATGAAAAAGCTCCACAGAAGATCTCAATCTTGTAGAAAGCTAAAGCTCAAAAGCTGACAAACAGAAAGGGCATCCCACATACAGGTGTGTGTAGAAGTGTGGAAGAGATTCACTGTGCTGTAGAGCAGAGGTTCACAGTGGAGAGTGATTTTACAGTCCCTCTCTTCTTTTAACCTCTCCCCTCCCTGCCACCCCCTGCCCCCAGCATCCAGCAATGTCTGTATTTATTTCTAGTCCTCACACTGAGGGGAGTGCTCCTGACAGTTTCTAAGAACCCCCAGCTGTTGACACCCCAGGATCAACCTGAGGTTGAGGTAATTGTTACTAATTACTGCCAGCTGCTCTCTCACTGGTTCATCCGATGGAAGTGAGCACAGATGCTACTAGATGGGCATCTTCTAAACCTCTGCTTTTCAAATGAGGGGTATTCCAGTGTATGTAACACCCTGAGATTTCCTGGAGTATCCATTTTACTTTGGAAAATCTTGGGGATGACATAGCCTTTAATTTTAGAAGGGCATTATATTATTTCAATGTTAAGACATCCAGAGAAATTCTGTAAATGCATCAAGATTTACATACCACTGCCACCCTATCACCCGGGGGTATATCCTTCACTCTGGGTCCTTTGATGGGTGAGTTTTAGAGCAGAAGGGCTTCCCTGGTGGCTCAGCTGGTAAAGAATCCACCTGCAATGTGTAAGACCTGGGTTCGATCCCTGGGTTGGGAAGATCCCTTGGAGAAAGGAATGGCTACCCACTCCAGTATTCTGGCGTGGAGAAATCCATGTACAGAGGAGCCTGGTAGGCTAGAGTCCATGGGATTGCAAAGAATCAGACTGAGTGACTTTACTTTTTAGAGCAGGAACTCACCAGCATTGAAAAGGGAGCTTCCACTCCATTCCAAATTTTACCACTTTGCAATGATTAAGCATAGATTCTTATTGCTATTCAGATTGAGAAGACGGTCACTTGTGGTATGATATGCAATGTCACAGAAATTAGTCTCAAGTATAACCTAAGACACAATGTATTCCTAGGAGGGAGCAATATTTCCCATAAAACACAAATACTTCTGCTTCCTGCCCTCCTTCCCCAGATTAGAAACACAGGCAGCCATTGGTTATGTGATTTGAGAAGGGGGTAATATAGGATTATAACCTGGGGATAGTCAGCTGTCCTAAATAAAAATCTAAGATTGCTCTTATAATACTGGTTTTTCTATTATTTAAAAAAAAAAAAGTTGGCCACACCTTTTGGCTTATGGGATCCCAGCTGCCCAACAATGGACTGAACCTCAGCCATGGCAGTGAGAGCACTGAATTCCACCCACTAGACCACCAGGGAACTTCCTCCACTGGTGTAATTTTTCATGCAACTGCTACATGTAAAGCTTGTTCATGGAACAACTGTCCATGGGTCTAACAGGTTGTTTTCCAAAGTATTGCTCATGAATACTATAGGCAGAAATTTGTGTAGTGGGTCATAGGCAGACTTTTAAAACGGCATGGAATAAACTCACATAAAAAAGGCAGAATGCATAATATGATCCCATTTTTGTCATAAAAAGACACATCTGATATGTTTGCCTATTTTTATGTCTCCGTATAAATTTAAAAATTATGGAAGGATATAAAGTTTAAACATTGTTTACCCCTGGAGAGTGGAAATGAAGGGCATACAGAAAGAAATGTTTCAATTAAACCCACCTTCTATAAGAAGTCTTTTCTAGCTTATCTAGTTGAGATTCCTTTATCAATTTTCTTACCACCTATACTAAGATTACACATCTTTTACCCACTCATTCATACTTCCACTGAACAGTCACTGTACTAAATAAGCCTCTGGGAAACAAAGACAAATACCACAAGTACCACCAAGTATCTGCCTTAAAAGAGTGTAGACTAATGGGAAAGGCAGATACATAAGTATTTTAATTATAAAATAATGTGGTAAAGTAAAGGGTAGGTAAAAATCAACCAGGCAAGAGGATATTAGAGACAGAAGGGACATTATGGTCCCAAACTGCCACTCTAAAACCTTTTCAGAAAGAAGAAACAGCACCTCCAAGTGTCTACAGAGCATAAAAGGATGCGGTTGGAAAAGCGGGCAGGATCAGACCATAGAAAGGCTTGCATGCGATGTTGTGTGCTAGGTTGCTTCAGTCGTGTCCGACCCTTTGCGACCCCATGGACTGCAGCCCACCAAGCTCCTCCGTCCATGGACTTCTCCACGCTAGAATATACTGGAGTGGGCTGCCATTTCCTTCTCCAATGCTATGTTAAAGCACTTCAACTATCCTGAGGACAGCAACTAAAAGATCTGAAGCAGAAGAAAAGTATAGCTGACTTTTTTATATAGACCACTCTGGAGGCTGGAGAAAGGATTAAAGAGACATAAGTTGAGGCAAGGATTAAGTTTTTATTACAAACACAAAACTTTTAAAAAGTTGTGTTTCCTTTTCTTTGTGGAGTGTTTCGTGGCTCTCACCCCATCTACCCCGTCAATTATATCACAGACTGTAATAGAGAGGCTGAGGGACACCACACCTGCAAAGTGTCTACAATTTTTGAGGACCTACCTGTCCCCCACCCCAGGCTCTCCCACAGTATTTTAAAAAACCTCTTTCATGGCACTTTAAGGTGCCACTTAAAACACTCTCCCCTGCATTTGCTTTGACTGTACATACCTCTCCAGCCTGAAAACTGTACCACTAGATTCTTTATAATTCCACATACTTAGCACAATATCTTTGTAAAAAAAATACTGCCCCAAACAATTCTTAGATCTAAGTTTATAATCCTAACCTCTTTGAATGCAAGACATTTCCAACTGACCAGTAAAACTGTCTCCACCTGATGTCCTGTAAGATTCTCACATTTACCTAACCCAAATGGATTTCCTTACATCTCCCATTTCAGTTTTACGTTTCATATTGAGGTATTTATCCCAACCCTGAATCATGTTTACTCTCCCTTGTCATAAACTCTTAGCCACTAAATGCTGCATCTGTACCTCTCCCCCTTTTCCAATGCCCTTGCTCAAGTTCTGATATGCTTCCCTGCCTCTCCCTGTGACCTACCAAACCTACACAACAGCTGTCATTTTCCCACTTCAAGTGGCTAGAAAGTTCGCAAAGAAGGCGCGTGCCCTGCTTTACCCACTGCTGTATCCCACAGCCCAAGGCTCCCAATGTGAAACTGGCATCCAACGATTTGCTTAAGGAATGCTCCTTGTCAAAAGCCTCCAGTGAACCTCCACTCCATACACAGTAAAATTAAACTCAGCAACACATTCAAGTCCCAAGTCAGCCTTCCAATCCTAGCTCTCACAATATCCGTGCCCTCCTCTCGCCCCCCACCTTTCCTGAGTGCCTGGTACTAAATACGCTTACTCCTTTTGTTCCTGTCGCATTCTTCCTCTCGTTCTGCCGATGCTGAATGGTTAGTGTACTTGCCAAGTACAGAACTTGTTTCTCTTCCCATTGTGTCTTCCAGTTTCCCCACCAGATGCCACCAGATTAAAGACAGGTCTGTGTTTTTAGGCCGATGCCTGGCCCACCAGAGGCGCTCAGTAAATGTGATGTGAACTATATAATACGAATCAGTGAACGCGTCCCTCGAAGCCATACCCCATCCTCCTCTCCGCCAAACAAACGGGAAGGGGTGGGAGGTGCACGTAGGCTAGAGGCGAATACAACGTCTGGCCTTGAGTGTTTTAGTAGTTGTTCTTTTTTTCTTTTTATTGAATACAACAACATGTTGGAAAGAGCACAAGTAATAACTGCGAAGTTCGTCAATTTTCACAAGTAACCACACCGGTGAAGCCAGCACCCAGACTGAGCACCAGAACATTACCAGCACCCAGAGGCCTCCCCGCGCCCTCTTCCGCGGAGTGCACGTTCAACCCGGCAAAGGGCTGGCGAGCTCACGTCCTGGGCCCTCTAGCAGCGGTGCGCGACGCCCGGGAATGGAAATGCCCCAAATCCTGGCAAACTCTTACCCACGAATTTGAAACGACTCATGACTGCAGCCCCAGGTTCTCCTCGACGGAAGCGGAAACGGCCCTCTATCGCCCCGCCCCCAGCAGCCCCGCCCCCTCGCCGCTGACATCCGGTTTCCCGGGAGCCTGCAGGGCTGCTGAAGGTGAGCCGGCCATCATGGCGTTCTTGTCGTCGGCCGCCTATCTGACCCACCAGCAGAAGGTGCTGCGGCTTTATAAGCGGGCGCTGCGACACCTGGAATCATGGTGCATCCACAGGTGGGAGATGAGGACCCAGGGTGCGGGGAGGTGACCCCGGCGGCTCCCACAGAGGCCGAGAGGCCCTTGGTACCGGGCGGCTCAAGGACTTCGGGGACGGGGTGGGAACGCGGCCCCTCGCCCCCAAAGCCCGCCTCTAGACCTGGGTTCGAATGCGGAATTCATCGCCCACATCTGGGAGACCTTGAAAACTTGTTTATCTGGCTCGGGCCTCGGTTTTCTAATCAGGAAAACGACGCGGTACCCACGCAGAGGGTTGCATAACAATTAAGAGAAAGAAAGTACCGCAGATGGACTTTGTTGTGCCTCCAGCGCTCACTCAATAATAGCTTCCTTCGTGACCGCGTTGCTCATATTGGTAGTAATAACAAGTGCGTTCTTTTCTTTAGTCCTCGCACCTCGGGAAGTTAGAGATGATTTAGCCTTATTTTATGGAGAAGGCAATGGACCCCACTCCAGTACTCTTGCCTGGAAAATCCCATGGACAGAGGAGCCTGGTAGGCTGCAGTCTATGGGGTCGCTGAGAGTTGGACACGACTCAGTAACTTCACTTTCACTTTTCACTTTCATACATTGGAGAAGGAAATGGCAACCCACTCCAGTGTTATTGCCTGGAGAATCCCAGGGATGGCGGAGCCTGGTGGGCTGCCGTCTCTGGGGTCACACAGAGTCGGACACGACTGAAGCGTCTTAGCAGCAGCAGCAGCCTTATTTTATAGATAAGAAAAGGCAAGAGAATAATTTGCTCAAGGCCCTGCAGCTGGTAAGTGGCCTAGCCAGGATTAAAACTCAGGTGTCTTAAGTCCAAAGCATCACCATCACCCCCACCCCACCCCCATCAGCTTTCCTCTTTATAGCTTCATCCAGTCCTTTTTGTTAGCTTCATCCCACATAATTCCTTACCTCCCACATAATTTTTTTTCTTTCCTCTCTTGTCCATCTGGAACTAGTCTTAGAACCCAATCTTAGAACGCAATCTTAAAACACGGATTTTTGTGATCCTGGGGTAACATCCCAAGATATATATGAATGCAAGGCCTCTACTCCCTTAGCAGAATCCTAAAACCTAGTCTAAGGAGAAGGCTTCTGAGGAAAACTAAGCAATATGAAACTGAGTATGTCTGGAAAAGCTGTGAAGGGCATCCTTGAAGCCCAGATTTTATATATTTGGGATGATTGTAAGTCATCGACTTACTTCTGTTTGCTAGGCAGCAGGATGGCCAGGTTCAAGGCTGTAGGGTTTGTTACTTTCCGAATTTTTTTTATTCATGACAGAATTTGCCATTCAGATTCTATGCTGGCTGATGAATAAATAAATATTTACAAGGCTTTTTTCTCAGCTGTTGCAGTTTATGGATTAATGGGAAAGATGGACATATGTTAACAGCATAGAGAGTTATCAGTTTTATAAGATGAAGGAAGTCAAGCCATCAGGAATTTAGGCAGTGCTGAACTACATCTGGGAATATTAATGTTAGCCTTGGAGGAAAGGATAAATGTAGTTATCATGATAACACTGACTCAGAGTTCCTTTAAATCTCCTGACATCTTTTCTCTGTACTTTCCTGATATTTTTTTTCTTCCATTTGCCCTCACAGTGCTATTTGTTCTGCATGGGTCCATCCTAGACACTTGGTTATTGCTGTATATATACTGTGCAGCCTCATCTATTGTTGGGACTTGTCTCTAGAGCTGTATTTCCAACTATTTGTTAGATTACCTACAGTGCTCTGAAGCTGAACTTACTTTTATTTTCACTACCTCATTTTGACTCTCTTCCCAAATTCCCTGCCTCAGCTAATGACATTACTAGTAATATAGTCACTCAGCTTTAAGTCTTAGTATTATTTTCAGGGGCTCAAAATTTACCCCTCTGCCAGAGTCATACATATACATACTTACATGCCATGTACAACTGGACCCTGATTTTTGTAAATTCTCTTCCCACTGTAATAATCTCAGTAGTTGACATTGAGCACTGAGGATGTATCCAGCACTGTGTAAAGTGTGTTTATATGTTTTAGCTTATAGCATCTTTAAGGACAGCCTGAAGATAAAAGCGTCAGCCTGCAATGCAGGAGACCTAGGTTCGATCCCTGGGACAGGAAGATCCCCTGGAGAAGGAAATGGCAACCCACTCCAATATTCTTGCCTGGAGAATTCCATGGACAGAGAAGCCTGGTAGGCTACAGTCCATGGGATCGCGAAGAGTCGGACACGACTGAGTGACTTCACTTCACTTCTTCATTAACATTTTAATGGAGGAAGAACCCATGGCCTAAAGACTTGAAGTAATTTACCCTAGATCACACAGCTGGTAACTGCAGAGCTAAGATTCAGTCTTAAGCAATCCAACTCCATAGCCTGCTCTCATAAATTTGTAGTCTAAATGTTTCTCTCCTGTCTCCATCCATCACTGTGGCCTGCTTCAGGCCCTTATCATCTGTGGCCTGTATTATCAAAGCCCTGTTATTACTCAGCCATAAAAAAGAATGAAATAATGCCATTTGTAGCAACATAGATGACCCTAGAGTTGATTATACTAAGTGAAGTAAGTCAAAAAGACAAGACTAGTACGATATCACTTATATTTGGAATTAAAATATACAAATGAATGTTATTACGAAACAGACAAAACCAATTTATGGTTACCAAAGGGGAAGTTGGAGTGGGAGTATAAATTAGGAGTTTGAGATCAGCAGATACAGACTATTGTCTATAACAAGGATCTACTGTATGGCACAGGGAATTATATTCAGTATCTTATAATAAGCCATAATGGAAGAGAATATGAAAAACTATATGTATGTATAACTAATTCACTTTGCTGTACACCAGAAACTAATGCAACATTGTAAATCAACTATTGTTTTAAAAATTAAGAATAAAATTTTTAAGCCCCATAAATGATCTCTGCATCTATGGCAGCCCACTCAAGTAACCTTGCCTGGAAAATCTCATGGACAGAGGAGCCTGGTGGGCTACAGTCCATGGGGTTGCAAAGAGTCAGACACGACCGAGGAACAGTTTGACTAACACTTTCTAGAACCTGACCAGAACTTGCCTAAGGTCATGTAGCTAGTGTCAAATTCGGAATTTGAACCCAGGTCTGTTTTGAGCCACACTGTTGCCACCATGTTAATATCTGCCTTCCACATCTCTGAGTCCAGAGTTTAGCTCATTGTCTAGCACAAGGTAGGAGGAAGTTCAGTAAGTTGTCATTCAGTGAATTGAATGATCCTCCTATAGAGGAGATGGGGAAAGAGGTTAGGCTGTGTTTATTAATAGGCTGTGTGTATTATTAATACAATAGTTTTTCGCTGCTGGTGTTTGTGGGGTACTGCCAAGAAAGCTGTCGTAATGATGCAGCCACTCCATTGACAGGGTCCGGGGAGGGGCTGGGAAGTTGCAATACTCACCGGGGAGGCATTAGTGGAAGTACTGCCTCTTGTCAGACAGTTCTACTGCCCGATTGAGCAGATTACATTTCTAATCTCCAAAACCATTTTGGTTTAAGGGATAAATACCGGTATTTTGCTTGCTTGTTGAGAGCCCGGTTTGATGAACATAAGAATGAAAAGGACATGGTGAAGGCCACCCAGCTGCTGAGGGAGGCAGAGGAAGAATTCTGGCATGGTCAGCATCCTCAGCCGTACATCTTCCCTGAGTCTCCAGGGGGCACCTCCTATGAGAGATACGAGTGTTACAAGGTAGGTGAGGACCACAGGTGTGTCGAATTTCAAACCTCAGCCCTGGAAACCACTCGACTTTTTAAGGGCAGGTAGATTTCTGACAGTTACACTTTTTTTTTTTTTAGTGTCAAGTTTTCTCTCTCCCAGATGCCATCAAGACTTTTCTTTCCAAACTCAGAGCCAGGGTCTTGCAGTAAACTATTTGACAAAGGAAAGTGCTTAAGGAATGGGTAAATAACTGATTTTTGGATCTTGAAGTTAAGCAGTTTCAATTGGTGCTTAGTATTCTAAGTGGTATTTCCAAATAACATAAAGCCACGTTGGATGTTTAGAGAGCTCGGGTAGGGGAGGGACGATGCCAGTTCTCTTTGGACTGACCTTGCTGTTTCACAGCCCTAGGTGATTTCATTCTAAGGTGTTCTTTATTTTGGTCCTCTGCTGTTTATGGCTTAGTGTCAGAAGCAACTCTGGTACTTAGAATTGTTATAAAAATGCATTGATTTTTGTTTCCTGAGAAGGCCCTCTCTGTGACATGTAAATGTGTTCTGTGGAATGACGCTGTGATTTCCCCTCCTGACAGGTTCCCGAGTGGTGCTTAGATGACTGGCATCCTTCGGAGAAAGCGATGTATCCTGACTACTTTGCTAAGAGAGAGCAGTGGAAGAAACTGCGGAGGGAGAGCTGGGAGCGGGAGGTGAGTCTTGCCTATACTTTCTCTTTCAGGTTGTGTTCAATACAACATTTACAACCACCTTAGAAATAGGTTAAATGTGTTCCCTGGTCTTTGGGCTTTTCTGTTAAAAGTTTCTTTCCTCCTTCCCCTCCATAACCCTTTGCTTGACTTTCCTCTATATTAACCTCCACGAGCGCCTTGGGTATTTTCCACTCGTGATGACTGATATATGTATGTAAAACTTACTCGTTTTTTAGCTGTGTGGGGTCTTCATTGCCATGAGGACTTGTCTCTAGTTGCCGTTTGCAGACTTCTCATTGCGGTGATTTTCTTGTTGTTGAGCATGGACTCGAGGGCGTGTTGGCTTCAGTAGCTGCAGCTCCTGGGCTCTAGAGCACAGCCGCAATACTTGTGACGCGTGGGCGTGGCTGCTCTGGAGCATGTGGAGCCTCCCGGGATCAGGGATTGAACCTCTATCTAGTGCATTGGCAGGTGAGCTCTTCACCAGTGAGTCACCAGGGAAGCCCTGATTTTTATTTTAAAAAATTCAGTCTTGCTGTAGTGTGAAAAATAAACTGGAGAGGGCAAGTGGAGAAGGGAAGAGACCAGTTCGGGTTACTGCAGTAGTTTAGTCCAAAGACCTCACAACTAGCACGAGGATGGGCATGGTGGATGTGGAAGGAGGCAGCTTTAGGATATTGTTTGCAGGGATGTGAAGAGGGATTGGATTGGGGTGGGGGGGACCGTGTGGAGTGAAGGACAGGGAAGAATCAAGAATGATTTCCAGGTTTTAAGCTTCAACATGTGGAGTTTGGTGGTGGTGTTTATTGAGATAGGGAAGAGAAGCAAAAACAGATGTCAGAGGACAATCAAGTGTTCAGTTTTAAATGTTTAAAAATGTTAAAGTTGAGAATCCGGTGAGACATCTGGTGCAGGTGTCAGAGGGTGACTTTGGATGTGCAGATTTGGAACTCAGAAGAGAGATTTGGGCTCAGAATAGAAATGTGGGCGTTGTCAATTGTTTTAAAAGCCACAGAAGGGGGAATAGGGGGCCTCTTCCCAGTTCCCTCTCCACAGCAGAGGAACTGGATTAAGTGGAGGCTAGCAGAGAGCCACAGAAAGGTTTGAGATCCTTAGATCGAAGAGAAAGTGTTTCAGGAATAGTGGCCAGGGCCAGTCATCTTTGATGTGCGCTAGGGTCCTAGAAATAGCGTCGAAAGGTGTTAGTTACAGAAAGGGCATTAGTGGCCCTGACTTGAGCTTACCTGTCATACAAAGATTGATTGGAAGCTGAGGAGGAGAAAATGGGAGGGAGAGATGGCTCTTGAACATTTGCTGAGAACAAAGAAATGGGGCAGTAACTAGAGACTGAGAGATTACTTTCTTTTAAAATAAATAATAATGCATGTCTGCTGGTGAGATTTGGGGTGAGGGAGAGTCTGGTAATGCCAGTTCGAGATGGAACAAGTACAGAAGGAAAAATTTTAAGGATCCTGAGCCTGTGTGGGGCCTTTGAAAGGAGAAGGGATTCTCCTCCATTCTTACTGGACAGAAGCTGTAGGTAAATACTTTTGGGGAAATGACAGACTTTGATGTGCTGGCTTCTCTTTTTTTAAGTGAAATAAGGAAAAGCCAGGGAGTAGGCAAAGCATTTTTGTAGAACATGGAAAGGGTGTGATAATCGTGGGCCAGGGGATGAGTTTCTGGAGAGGAGCGGGAGGATTGCCATGGGGTGCTGAAGGCCCATGTGCGGCTGGGAGTAGACACATTGTGACTCCAGTTTGTTCCAGAATTTTTTTTTTCTCTAGCAGTACTAAGCTGTACGGGTGCAGGCCTGAAGGTAGACGGTGTGGCTGTTCTCTGTCAGGAGCGACAAGGAATTGGAGTTACTCCATAGGGAGTGATTTTCGTGATGGAATCTAGCTGGATCAAGTAGGGAAGTACACAGGAGACTGATGCAGAGAAGGGCAAGTTAGGTGGGAGCACGTGGGAACTGGTAGCCTCTGTGAGTTCAAGAAGTTATTTTCAAGGGGCCTTTAAGTAAATGAGCTGGAAGAGGACACTAGTTACTGGGATATTGGGTTACTTGAAGTCATGATTTTGTGATCAAGGAGGGCAGTGTTTTCCAAGAAGTATGTGAGCATTTGGCAACTTGAGGCATGTGTGTTCATGGAGAGCAGCAGATTCATTCTGCAGTTGACTGCTTTGGTAACCTCTCCCCCCAAACCTTCCTCCTTTATTAATCCCATTGACATTATTAAACAGCACATGTACTGTGGCCCAGGTTTGCCACAACCCAGAATTGGTTTTCTGTAGGGAGGTTCAAAAAATCATGGCTCTGGAAAGTGGGTGCCTTGGGTCTCCTCCTCTGTTAGGACAGCGGTGGTCTCGGAGGTTTGCTGGAACAAGGGGTAGCTGGGCAGCAGGGGGCAGAACTGAGGACGTTTGTACCTGATTGCTATTTGGAGGGCTTTTAAATTAATCCCTAATGCATTCAAATAGAGGTTTCTTAACAGTGCTTTTGGAGACCACTTTGCAGAGACAGGAGAACGTGGTGGGGTGGTCAGGTGAAGGGGCCATAACAAGGGGAACTTGGAGTAGTAATTGTCAGAGTTTCGCTTAATGAGTAGGAGGTGGGGTAGGAGGGTTTGTTCTCAGCCTTGCTGTTTTAAGAATGGGAAAACCGTGAAGGAGAACAGCTTTTGTATCTGAGTTAAAATATGGGCATAAAAATAATGCAGTTCTGTATAAACAACCCTTTTCTGTAGTGAGGATCAGAGTGTCATGTGACACAGTAGAAACAGCGCTGACACTGCTCCACAGCAGAGAGGTCGGACCGTCATTTCGACTCCTTTTCTAATTGTTCCTTCCTTACCCCTCTTCCAGGTGAAGCAGCTGCAGGAGGAAACCCCGGTTGGTGGTCCCCGAACTGAAGCTTTGCCCCCAGCCCGAAAGCAAGGTGACTTGCCCCCTCTCTGGTGGCATATCGTGACCAGACCCCGGGAGCGGCCCATGTAGAGAGAGGAAGATGCCTCACAGTCACACTCGCAAGTGAGATGAGTTAACAGGACACACACTTGCCCTAATAAAATAACTCCACCTGATATGACTGACGTGTTCTTTAGAGGAGTGACATGCCAGGCGATTGGGCTGCTGTTATTTTCTTAGCAATTATGCATATAAAGAAAAGTATGTGAAATGCAGTCAGTCAGACGTGTTCTGTTCTTCCTCATTAAGTCATATTGATAAATATACTATCAAGGGAAAACTGCACAGCAGAACCAGATACAAGATGTACTTGAATAAACGACTTGAAGGCTTAACTCAGCTGTAATGAATGGAAGGCATAAGAGGCTAAGATGAGAAAGCCTGGCAGTAGTGAGGGTGTGAGATACCTTTTCTGTTTCCTGGATTCCACTCATGGAATTTTAGCTTTGATTAAAGGACCACTCTTAAGAAGCACACAGTCAGCAAATAACCATGCAGTTTATGGGGTTCTCAGCATTGGGGTTTGGTGGCTGAGATTAAAGCATTTGATCTGAATGCCACTTTTGTGACAGTCATTTCAAAGGCAGTTTCCCAGCTTTGCTTTCTCTACTGTAGCTTGGATTGTCTGCAGACACAAAGGTAAGGGTGGCAAAAACTAAATGAAGTTTTCTTTTTTTCTAAAGGTAAAGCCATTTTAAAAATTCAACCAAACCCAGCTAGTTTCTGTTCTTGGAAACTCACTGGAACTGTTAACATCAAACTCACTGAAACCTAACACTTAGGTCAGGCAACTAAGTGTTCTTAGGGTGCACAGAAAGGATGTCAGTTTTCTAAGCTCAATCTGAGTTTCAGCCCATCTTCTCACATTTGACCAAGACCTCAGCCTGAATTTTAATAAGACTTGAAATGCAGGGCTTTTTTTTCTAGTGGTTCTTTATTTATAATGTAGGCTGAAGCAACTGTTACAAGGTAGAAGGGAGACACGTTACACATTGTCATTTATACAAGTTTAGAACAGAAACTGCTCAGGGAGAGGCCGACTCTCAGCACAAACTAGCGACTAAACCACAGTAATTCACCTTTAGAAACAGTTTCTTTATTTTTAGCTGTGACACTGCTTTTACAATATGCAAAAACACAAACAGAACTACCCAAGGTGTTTTGTCACATTCTTTCTACATTGAATTTGGCAACATTTTATATTAAATTTATTCAGATTATACTAACGTTTAAAAACTAAACAAGTGAAAAGCTGTACCAAGGTACAGTTACATCCATTTATTTCAAAGGTTTAAAATACCACTTTTATCTAACGTAATTACCTTGCAGTGATTTCTGCTTTTGCAAAAACCATCTCAAGCATCATATGCACAATGCATCAGCTACTTTTAGTCATCAAGATTGGTGGGCTAAACCACAGGCACTACTGTTGCTTATATTCTGTAAAAGGAGCTTGTTTTTCAAAGAAAAAAAGCTTAAATAGTTTCTAATAATCATGCCTTTGCTTTAAAGCCATAACATAAAATGTCCTTGAGCGATCACAGCAGTGTTAAATGTTAATATATAGAACAGTGACTATACAGGTATGTTTCTTTCATATCCAATGCAGTTATGTATTAAAGCATAAGAGTATGTAGCCGAGGCTTAGCACCAACAGAGATCTGCAGGCCCTGGGGGACCTGCCAGGCTCTTTCTCCTTGAGAGGTTCGGTCCCAAATGAGCACTTTAAACTGACCCCACTAAGAGGCTGGCTTCTTTTTAAAAAACACCATCACAGTCCCCAAATGTGATCCCTTTAAATCTACAAATCTCTGTTGGCTTTAGGGGATGGGCATTATAACAAATTTAACTTTCACTTAAAAAAGAAAAGACAGAAATCCATTCCAAAAAACATTACCTAAAATACAAAAAAGAGGACAGTATAGTGGTCAGATTCCAGGTGACAAGAAAGAAATCCTCCTCTCCGATGTTTAGTATGAAGCCAGTTAACTGCCACTTATTTAAAAGAAGGTAAGAAAAACAAGCCCCCAGACTGGTAAACACATTGGCAAGTTGCTAGACTCCAAGCTGGTTACCCTTGTTAAATCCGCTCGAGTTTTTTCAAAATATTTGGGCTTTTCAACGTACCCAGCCTGCTGGGCACAGTTAAGTAAAAGGCATTTGCTATATCTAAGAATTCCCTGCTATCATTTTTAAATGTTTTCACATTTTTAAAACTGCCTTACCATTTTGGATGCATTTGGACTCAATGAAAGTGGGTATAACAGACGAGTAACTGAAGTGGGGGTTCTATGTCTACCCGGTGGCGGCCGCATGCACAGGACTGGAGGTGGGTGCTGTGTGCAGTCAGGAGGAATCGTGGGAGAAAGGAAGTCCTTAAACACCCTACAGAAACAAACACTGCAATCCAGTATGGCTTATTCGGATGCATTTACCATGAAGCTACTAGAAATTCAACCTACGAGGCTACCCTTAAATGTAACAGGATCGGCTATGTTGACAGTGTGCCCCTCCCCCAACCCTCCCCCCAATCCCAACACAGTCTACCATTTCCAGAGTTACTTCACTCCAGATATTGCTCATCAACTGACTCCTGCATTTCTCATCCCGAAAGTAGTTTGCTTGGATAAGGATTTTTACTCTCTATCCATTTTGTTTGTACATTAAAATAACTTGGATTTGCTCCTAAGCCAGACTACTACAATGCATCTACAAAAGCTCGCAGGAAAACAAAAGGAAAAAAGCTAAGTATAGTTACCCTTTCTTCTGAAATCACTAACTTTGTGGTTCCCCTGCCCGACCTCCCCCCGCCCTTATGCATTTAAAATTTTACAAAGACTTGTAAAAAAGTTAAATGGAATTTGGCACCTTCAGAAAAATCAAAGGGGAAACTTAAGATTAAAATGTGCAGAAAGAAAACTGTTGATATTTACAAATTAAAAGATCAAGGTTATGTCAGTTACATATGTTGCTTTTAATTCTTACCTAAAGGTGTACTTTCAAAAGAGCTGTGTTCTGAGTTGCCTACAAAATCTTTTGATTATAGATTGGAATGGATCAAGACAAATTAGGTCTTATTAATTAGACAGTTCATTCCCCACTGGCAGCATTTCTTGTGAGCCTAAGAGAGCCTAAGAGAAGCGCGGGGCTGAGCGGTCGTTTGTTGTGGTCTTCTTCAGTTTCACGCCCCTTCGGATGGCGTTCAGCATGTCTTCTCCTTGCGGGACGTCCCTCGGGCTCAGGTCTGCAGGGTCGCTCTCTGGAACCTGGCCTGGGGAGGCAGTGGCACTTGGGGGATCCCTCTCCTGGTCTTCGGCCTCGCTTTCTGGAATCGCCTGTCTGGGCTCCTCAGGGATGCTTGGCTTTGGGCCTGGAAGAGGGGGATTGACGGAGGCTTGGCCGCTCCACATTGAGGCGGGCACACTGGTGACACCCTGGGGGCCCTCAGCCACAGACGGCGACTCTGGGCTGTGCTCACCCCGCTCCTCAGGCCCATCTGGAGGGGCTGGCAGCACCCCAGGGAGGTCTGGGACGGTGGGGGTCTTGACAGGGATCACGGGTGTCTTGATGGGGATGGGACCGGCTCCTATGGTCCCCCGGCGGACAGAAGGCTTGGTGGAAGGGGTCCGTCGGATGGTTGCAACCCCTGGGGTGACCATAGCAGGTCCGAGGGTAGTGGGAAGGCCCGCAGTTGAGGCCGGGCGCTTGGCTTGGAACATCCTTCGATAGGACTGGCTGATGTCGCTGTTTCTTGGGATGGTGGAGGATTTGTCAAACTCCTGCTGATCAGCCTCCTGGTCACCACTTACAGAGAAATAATCGTAATCTGAAACTGATTATAGGATCCGATTAGAAATCTCCGAGGTGGTGGCTGTGCATTTTCATTCTCTGTGTCAGGAGGATAGAAGGCCCCAGAGGCCAGGGACTTCACCCGCAACTTCACCCCAAGCCTCCCTGGGTTTCTGGGCCCCCACCATCTAAGAACTCCTTGATGGGGATTGTCATTTTGTTCACCAAGAGAGCCCTGAGCACCCAGAGCAGAGCTGGACACAACAGGCCTGCACTCAGATACTGCTGAGCTGGGAAGGATGCAAAACTGGCTACCTCTGAGAACCTCTGGGAGGAGTAGAGGGTGGAAGGAGGAAACAAACCCCACATGGACCATACAGACCTCCCCCATGGTCGGCTCATTCGTGCGAAGGCTAGAAAAACAATGGGACTGGCAGCGAGTCTCTGAAAACTATGCACAAAGACAGGTTCCATCAGTGCAGTGTGCTTACTTCCTCTCCCAACACAGGGTCACGCGGGAGGGGAAAGCGGCCGGCCTGAACACCTCAGAGCACGTTTCTGGATGGCAGCACTCTGGCATCTGGGCCAGGTCAGTTTTGGGGTGGGGTGCGGGGGTCTTTGGGCTGTATTATAGGATGTTTAGCAGCATCCCTGGGTGTCTACCAGATGCCAGTAACACCCCCTCCAACTGTAACAACTAAAAATGTCTCTAGATGTTGCCAGGTATCCTCTGGGGAGCAAGACGGTCCTCCACTGAGACCCACTGTCTGAGAGACCTGGATGAAGGACTGCCAATGGGCCTGGCTAACTCTCAGATCTCTCCTAGCAGCTGGAATGCCATCATGCTGGCCTTGTGGCTGGCTGGGGAGAGGGATTAGAGAGGCGGGTTCATAGAGAATTTGGGTTTCAGACTCTTGACAGATCTTAGATTCAAACTCTAGCTCTGCTTCTTATTACCTGTGTGAACCCTGGGCCTCAGTCTCCATGTATGTAAAATGAGGATAAATATACACATGGGCTTCCCAGGTGGCGCAGTGGTGAAGAACCTGCCTGCCAACGCAGGACACGCAAGAGACACAGTGTGATCCCTGGGTCAGGAAGATTCCCTGGAGGAGAATACGGCAACCCACTCCAGTATGCTTGCCTGGAGAATTCCATGGACAGAGGAGCCTGGTGGACTACAATCCATGGGGCTGCAAAGAGTTGGACACGACTGAGTGAGCACACGTGTTACATAAGTGGCTGTGACAAATAAATGGGACAATAAAGTGCTTGGTCTGTTTTTGTCTGTTTAGTTGCTCAGTCATGTCTGACTTTGCAACCTTGTCCATGGGATTTTTCAGGCAGGAACACTGGACTGGGTTGCCATCCTCCTCCAAGGGATCTTCCTGACCCAAGGATCGAACCTGCGTTGGCAGGTGGATTCTTTACCCTCTGAGCCATCAGGGAAGCACAAAGTGCTTACTACAAAGTGCCAAACACAAAGGAGACCGCATCCTTAACAGCATCTTGTATTCATATGGGAACTGCCCTGAACCCTGAAGGTGAAGAACAAGCGAAGCTGTGAAAGTCTGGCCACTTCCTTGGATGGCAGCTACCTAACAATCACAGACGGATCCCCTCCTGAGCATTCCAAGATGCTTGATGGCGTCTGGACAGATGTCTGCCTCCTCCCAGCGGGGAGGGCCCCCCATCCTCACCTGGCACTGCTCAGGAAGCCTGGCTGGAAAGCCTAGGCTGCCTCCTACCTTGGGAGGGGATGGTATCCTCGGAGCAGCAGGGTGTTGTGGTCTGGGTGCTGTAGCCACTGGAGCACTGAAGCGAATCCCGGCTGCTCCTCTGGGTGTCCAGCTGGAGGCCCCGAGACAGGGCCAGTGCCAGTTCCTCACAAGCCTCCATCTCCTCTCCAGGCTGCAGGTGGGAGGAAAGAGACGAGACCCCGGGGCCATCAGTCCCTGTCTGATAACCCCAAAGCCTTTCTACTCTTCCAGTGGGGCCTTGACTGGACTCCTACTCTGTTCCCATGACCACCACTGGGTCTCTGGGCCCAGGAGGCTGTCAGCTTGCTTGGGCCCTACCCAGGCTCTAGAGAGTTCTAGAGTCTAACTCCCATATGAGACCTTCCCTGGGGGCCTTCTAAATGCCGTGGACCAGGGAGTTAGGGAAACGGGCTCGGGTCCCTCCAGCTGCCGGCCAGCACGTGGCCCCTGGCCAGGTGTGGAGGGCCCTGGCCAGCCGAAGAAAACAAGAGCGTCACCCTGGTGGCGGCCGACACGGTCATGCTCCTTGGCCTCTGGGCCTCCTCGGTAGCAGTGGGGACACCTCCTGCTGCAGTGGGGCCTCCTCCGCTGGGGTCTGGCTCTCGCTTCTCTTTGCGGCGCTGAAGGGTGTTCACGAGAGGCTGATCATAAGGTCCTGGCTTGGCCCAGTCCTGAGTGGAGCAAGCGTGGTCAGGCGCCAGGGCCTCGGCCTCCACTTGGAGGCCAGAGAACCCTCCAGACAGCTGCCCACCCATGGAAGGCGGCTGGTCCCCACAGGGGAAGCTCACACTGGGACAGGCCAGCAGCCCCTTCTCCCCTCACCCAGTGCTAGCAGAAGGGAATGGATAGTCCTTTGGGGACCCCCTGGGTACCTCTCCTTTCCTCATATCTGCCCAAAGACAGAACACCCAAAACTGGGCAGGGAGCCTGGGGGAGACTCTTACAGCCACCAAACAGCTGACCAACTGCCTGCGGTGTCTAAAGGCACCAGCAGTGGAAAGACATCCCCAGGGACTAGGCCCTCCCCTTGATGTCTGAGGAAGACCCTGGCCTGTGGGCTCAACTGATCGCACTTGCATAGCCTGGCCACCAGGGGGCACTAAAGGAACTTCAGACGCTTTTCCCTGAGGCTGAACCTCACTTCAGGGAAGCAGCCCCAAAGGGCACTTGGGGATGTGCCTTCTGAGGTCGTCACAGAGGCAGGGAAGGCCCCTGGGTTGGAAGGATTCTGAGGAGTCTGAGAGGTCTGTACCTCTTGCTGAAAATGCAGGCTGCCTAGGGGCCTACTATTCCAGTTAGGGACCTCTCAAAATATCCTCTGGGCATCAACTGTACTTACTAGGAAATAATATAAAAACTTGTTTGTATATTAAAGCAATGTTTATTGCTTTAAAGCAATGTTTATTGGTTTATATGTCTTAATATAAACCATCAAGACTAAAAATAAAGTCTGCATGTACTTTAAAGATTAAAAAAAAAAAGCCAACACCTATCTGGAGGCATGGTTCTATCACCATGGCCCGATAAGGGACTCAAGGGAACAGTCTGGGGCACACAGTCCTCGATACCAGCAATTCCCTCAGGAATCCCCCAGGAGGGCAGAACCAGGACATACACTTTGGAACCAAATATCCCCAGCATGCTCCATCTGGGTCTACTGGGGTCTAACGGGGTTAACTGGTGTCTCCTAAAGGCAACCCCTCCAAGCCCAGCTCCGTGTGGACATCTCTGTCTCAGAGCTGCCTGTTGGATTCTGGTTCTCCCCCAGGGAGAATTTACTCAGGGAGGAGGTGTTATGGGGAAGAAGGCAGAGTGTGAGAGGAAGGGGGTGAGGGGAGAATCGGGGTGAGAATTGTAGGGGCAAAAGAGGGGTGAGCACAGAGGCAATGAGGGAGGGGGGAGAGGACGGAGAGACACAAACCTTCCAGCTAGGGATCTGAGATGACGGGAACATGCCGGGCCCAATGGTGTAATAATGAGCGTAGTCTGGAAGATGGACAGAGGTGACCCGAGGGAGCAGGCGGGAGGCGGGCAGGCAATGAGGGAAAAGGCTCGCCCCTACGGGCCCCACATGGGGCTCACTTGATAAACTATAGTGAGAAAACCCGTTAGACAACTGGAAACAAAAAAAAGGGGAGGAAAAAAGGAAAAAAAATTAATATAACAGGATGAGCGTGGAGGTACAAGATGGCATTGACATTCAAGGGACGAGGGAGACCTGAGTATTTACAAAGAAACATCAGGGACTCTGCTGCTCATGGACAGTCCATGATGCGAGAGAAGAGCTCCACGGTGCAAAGAATGCACATTTATCTGACACCAAGCATTCAGTGGGGGAAAATACTGTATCTACTTTTAGAATAGTTTGGAAATGATCGGTGTCCCTAATGTGCAGTGCTCAATGGTCTCTGATTATTTCACTAATAATTTCAAAGTGATGGTGATTTGCTCATCTCCATTGTGCAGCTTTCAAAACAACACCATCAGCTGAAGCTGTTCGTTCCAGGTTTCCAAATCATCAGAGTGTTCAGGAGCAGATTCTAAACTGGGGCGAAGAAGGTGGGGCTGCAAACAAAAAGGCGGGAAAGCACACAGCCTCTGACGCAGTGGAATGTCACATCCAACGACAAGGTGACGAGGTGGCCATGGCGGGCGGGGTGCGGGGGAGGGGGAAGAGGAAAGATGGATGATCATCCATGTCCTGGGAAGAAGCCTTCACACCTCCGAGTTCCCCATACCCCTTCCTCTCCCTCTTGATGACCACAAGGTCACTGCTTCAGAAGCCAGGCACCCCTTCCCGAAAAATCCCTCAGTCTTGTCCCTCCCTCTGTCCCAAGAGGGGCTACTCTTGGGGGAGATTTTGAGTTTCTGGGTTCCTGCGGCTGTGCAGGAAGTAGCTGGCAGAGGGAGGGTTGGGGGAGAGGCTGGGACCCCAGCCGGTCACCTTCTCCGTGGACGCCCAGGCGCCCATGGTGGAGCCTGAGCTGACCGAGGTGGGCGAGCTGCACTCGCTCACCGACTGGCAGGTTTCCGAGGCTTCGGAGGAGGCCGAGCTGGACGAGTTCTGCAGCAGGGGAGGGACCACACGAGGGGACCACGTACCACCAAAAAAGAACATCCGTAAAAAATAAAAAGATGGGGGAGGGCGGGGGCGGGGGGAGGAAAGTCACGCAAGAGAGAGAGACAGACAGACACGTACACAGAGAAGGGAAGGATGGGAGAAGCAGAGTTAGGGTTATTTCCCCCCAAAGCTGCACCTACAGAGGCTCCCAAGCCCTGGAAAGGAAGCGTGACACCCAGCGAGACCCAGACCCGCTGGACTGTGGCTCCCAGGACCCTGACGTCTGTGTGTGTGTAGTGCACAGGCTGCGTGCCTGGCCTGGGGAGAGGGGCTCTGGTCAAGGTGCGGGACTCCTGTGCTCTCCAGGGCATTTCTTCCTGTGCCACGAGCCCAGGGATGCCATGCCTTTTACATCTCTCAGGTGCCCGGATGATACGACGTGAGGACTGACCCCCCAGCTTGGGCTTTTGCTCCACGTCTGCCTGTTGTTTGGCCACTAAGCCATGTCCGACCCTTTTGTGACCCTGTGGACTGTCGCCCGCCAGGCTCTTCTCTCCATGGGATTTCCCCAGGCAAGAATACTGGAGCGGGTTGCCATTTCCTTCTCCAGAGGGTCTTCCCGACCCAGATACTGAACCTGCATCTCCTGAGGAAGATGCTGAGCTCCCAGGGAAGTTCCTTGTCTCCTTAGAATGGCTCTAACTGCTGGATTCTCTCCCTTTATCACATGCAGCCTCTGGATCCCTAAGGGGTGGTTTCCAGCTGTGAAGCTGTATCTTCACAGGACATGATTTTAGGTCTTTCTGCCTGGGGGGTGATTTTGAGGCTCTGGGCAGTGAAGTCCAGTGGTTAGGGCAATGTTTCGAGTGGCCATCATAGAGAGGGTGAACCATCCAGTGAGATCTGAGACATCACAGAACTGAGGTCTGCCTTGAGAAAACATCTCTTCAGGCTGATCTGATTAAACCTCCAGTCCCTGCCCGTCTCCCAGTGTCAACCAGGCACCTGCTCCCAGGCCCTAACCTTCAGCCGAGGCAGAGATTGCCTGTTAATTCAGCACTGCATCTTGACATTCTGGTCCTGTCCTGGCACAGGGCAGGTGCCTAACAGTGCTGAATGGATGAGTGACAATGGCTATTTCTTCCATGTACCTGTGCCCCACCCCCACCCCACCGGGGGGCATGCTCTGGGCCCGCCCAGGCATGTGCTTTCCGTTTTCTTCACTGTTAACTGCACTCTCATCCCATCCGTATAAGCAAGTCTGAGCCTCTTTACTCTTTCCCTGGAAGTGTCCCTGTTTCACTGGCAAGGAGGCCAGATTCATGTTTCTGTCCCCCAACTTTCACCCGCCAAAGGAAGGTTCCTGCAGCCTTGCTGTGTGTGTGTGGATCAGGCTGAATGAAGCGGGGTTTCAGCCTCCAGTCACGAACGGGAAGCAGAAGGCGGGCCTGTTGGCACTGACTTAAATCTGAAAGCCGGTGCTCCCATCCTGCAAGAGCAAGGAACCAAAAAGGCATTGCATGTGCACGTGGCTCCTTGGAGCCAAAGCAAGGGCAGACCCCACAGTGGAGGTCCCGGCCGCTTCCCCAGCTCCGTGTTTGGTTAGCAGTCTAGGACCTTAAGTCTGAAAGTTTGAAGTCCTTTTTCTGCCACTTCCCAGGCTAGGAACCATGGGTTTAATCTCTCTAAAACCTCATTTTTCCCCTCTCTTTAGAATAGGGATCAATAATATCTATTGGATGAAGATTAAATGAGATTGTGTGTGTGTGTGTATCTATGTATGTAGTGCTTAACCAACTGTAAAAAAAAGCCAGTTATAATTTACCAGAACTACTTATTTTGGCTTCTCTAATTAAAATAAGTTCAATTTGAAAAAAAAGAAACAGTACAGCACCCCAGGACCACAGGTTCTTATTTCGTCTGACTTCTGCTCATTTTTTCCTGAAGAGCCCCTTGAGTGGATGGAGTGAACGGTTCTAGGCAGGAGCCCCGCTGCAGACGTGGTCCCATCTCTCCTGGGCATACGTGGCACAACTTGTAAAGAGCAGAGTAGAGGACAGTGGGAGAATCCTGAAAACATCCTGCCACAAGGCATTCATTTACACCCATGCACCCGAGGGATTTCCCTGCTTATGGATGTGTGCTCCCTTCCTCCCACCCAAATAAAGGTAATAATACTTCCCCTAGGAAACTATACCCTCTGCCCTGTGTGAGGTGTACAATCTCCTTAAATTTCCCCTCTGCCTTAGAAGCAGCCATAACGCCTTTTTCAAGAAAAACAGAATTCTCAATTAAATTCTGCAGCATCCCTGAGTTTACTCAAACTACCCTAGAGTTGCTTAGCCAAGCATTTATCTTAGGCACCGGCTTTCAGATTTAAGTAAATCCCAACAATCCCGCCTTCTGTTTCCCTTGACATGACTGGAGGCAGAAACCCCGCTTCATTCAGCAAAGCTGGAGCACATGGCCTCTTTTTTTAGAAAGGGGTGTCAGCGCACGATATTTTGTTAATGCATCAGTTGATTAAAAGCACACACAGAATGACACTGCACACTAGAAAAGCCTTTGAGGAGCTGCAAATCCCTGCTCCCTCTCTACCACACTCACTCGAGGCTCACGAGACACGCAGGTACAGTTTAGTGCCACACAAGGCGGGACCTCTTAGAGAGTGAGTGAGCCAAAGCACCCAGCTAGGACAAGTAGAGGACGTAAAGCTGCAGCTCCCAGCTCCGAGCATTTCTGCTTAAAATTGAATCTCAACCCCAGGAAGACAGAGAGAGGCAACAGCGCCCCCAGGGACAGCTGTGAAACGCCAAAGGCGGGGCTCCAGGCTGAGCGGCTCTGGGTTCACCAATGTCAGATGCATCATGCGAGTGGCTGTCTGGCTCCCAGAACATGACAGATGCTTCCTCAACGTGGAGTGCTCCCCAGAACACTCTGCTAGGGGCACGTTATGGCAGAAAGGCCGCTGGACCAGTTGCTAGAAACCCTCGTTCCAGATCCCCGACTGCAGGTCACATAACTGTGCCACTCGGGCAGACTGCTTTACATCTTAGCCTGTTTCTCTAACAAAACAGGGATAACAACACTCCAAGCGGCTGCTGGCAGGACTACATAGACAATAGGCAGGAGCTCCTAGGACGGTGCCTGGCACCCAGGAGACACTTGCTGACTCTCAGGCAAATTGGATACCTGGATGAACAAGACAAGCACGCGACCTTCTGAATCCAAAGGATCTTGGGCCAAAGGCTGTGGTTGGTCTCAAAATGTATTATATTGGGTTGACCAAAAAGTTTGTAATGTCTTACTTTGGACAAACCCTATTGATCTTTTCGGCAAACCCAATATGCGATGGGCTCGCAGTCACCACGCTCCCCAGCAGATGGCGCTGAGGGGACATCCTGGATGGTCACGTTTCCTAGTTGCCTGTATGTTGTGCTTGCCAGTCTAGACGCCAACCCGCTGACACAAAAAAGGGACACAGAGGAGCAGGTGAAGGGTGTTCGATGTCCAGCTCCTGCCATCTGCTCTTCTGCAGCTGAAGGGCTGGGCATTTAGTGCCATCTAACCCAACTGTATTCAAAGAAACTCAACACCTCCCCTTCTCCCAGGAGGAAGAGGCCCACAGAATTACCTGCATGAGCACTGAAGATACTTTCTTATTCTCATCCTCATCATAAATTGACACAAGGAAGCTGAAAGTGCCAAGGAAGGGCTCCGAGGCGTTGTTCAACAGCAGAATCTCTGTTCCCATGTGCAAATGGGATAATGACTATATCATGCCAAGCCAGCCACAGGGACACAGAGAGCAGCCAAGACTCCAAGACTTTGAGTCTGTCTACATACCTGTCTATACAAGTGTGAAAACTCTCCAAATCAATGGGGTGACAATTATCACCCGCATGGTGATCATAAGCTTTGAGTGAGTGAAAGTCACTCAGTGGTGTCGAACTCTGTGAGACCCCATGGACTGTAGCCCGCCAGGCTCCTCTGTCCATGGGATTCTCCAGGCAAGAATACTGGAGTAGTTAGCCATTTCCTTCTCCAGGGGATCTTCCCCACCCAGGGATCGAATCCAGGTCTCCCGCATTGTAGGCGGATTCTTTACCATGTGAGTTACCAGGGAAGCCCAATCATAAGTTTTAACCCCCACTTATATTCTCTCCCTTTAGGGGATCAGCTCATCTAAAGATGAGAAATTAAACCAGAGGTTCCCCATGCCAGACGACCAGGGTCTGTCCAAGCTCTCCGGCTCCCTCTCTGGTTCCAGCCATCAAGACTGATCCAGGGCCTCAGGTGTGGCGGCTGCTCCTGGGGCCAAGGACGCCCTTACCTGGTTGGGGGCCTCGGGCGGCATGGGGGACGGCGACTTGGACTGGAAGGCGTCCTGGGAGATGAACCCTGAGTCGTGGGAGGACACGCTGGACAGCCGCACGGGCGCCTGCTGGGCCAGGCTGGAGCCGCGGTAGCGGAAGTGGGAGCTGGGCGAGTGCGAGTGGGAGCCGTGGGAGCCGCTGGACCGCGAGTCGCTGCTGTTGACGCTGTTCAGGCTGCTGCGGGGGCAGTGGGACAGATGGCAAGGGGTGACGGGGGAGAACGGCATCACGCAACCCGCCCCCAGCCCCGAGAAGCAGCGCACACAGTGAGACGTGTTTTCAAAACACCCAATCACTAAGCGAGTAAATAAAAGGTCTTTTCTGTGTGAGCAAGGGGCAAAAACCAGCTATGGAGCCGTGGTTCTCCGAGACGCAATGAGGCATCTTTAGGATGGAAGGCTGTGATTTTAGAGAGTCAAGTGCTGCCCAGCTCTGCTGTGTCACCGACCAGCAAAGCCAGGGGACTCGATGTCTGAGGCATGAAAAAGGTTCATACCCTCTACTCACAAAAACCATATGAAGGCTTCAGCATGACCTAGTTGGAGCACCCAAGTGTCTTCCTTAGGTGAACCATCGGGATCAACCTGGCCAACCATCGCTTGGCACCAAGAGATTCCTCAAGGTGATTGCATCCTAAGTGTGTCTAATTCAAGATACCCGTATGTGAGACAACTCTGTGTTCGTGTATTTTACATTTTATTATTAACAAAGTTGGTGGTTTAATGAATGGTTTGACCCTGAACACAGGTACTTCTCTGTTCAACTATCTGTGAGCCCAGCAAACAGAACACCTGGCAAGAGGCAGGCAGCTTTCAGGGACCAAAGGTCATCAATCGAAGCTGTTTGCTTCCAGGATGGAACAGTAAACAGGATGTCGGAAAATGACACTTGCCCTCTGGAGTTCTGCCTGTTCCATTTCCAGTCGTAAGCAGTATGTCCTACACTCAAATTATGAAATCCGGAAAACTGAACAAAGTCTCCTGGTCCAAACAGGCAGAGCTGACAGATAAAGGGCAGCTGTAGCGGCGTCAGAAGGCGTGAAATAAACAACCCAGACTGGGATTAGAAGATCTGTGGTTTCTGCTCCTAACTCCGCAAGAGATTCTCGTCAAATTTCACAAACTCAGCCAGCTAATAAGACAGTCAAGGGCTGACTACCTTCTTCTGGTGTTCTATGCTGGAATGACTTGGTGCTAACGTTCCAACAGACATAGCGAAGTGTGCTGGAGGAGATCAAGGATAATTATCATGAGTTTTGCTTCCCCGCCCCGCCCGTCAGCCAGAACAGGGCATGCGGAGACTGACAGCAACGCTCACGGCAATCTCACTACGGCAAGCTCAGGGCCGGCGCTGTCCATATGACAGGAGTTTCTGTTGACACTAAAACTACAGAAGGAGACTCACGCAGCTTTGTTTTCTACTAACGAGATAAAGTTTACTTCGTTACCAAACAAAAAGAAAAAATCCTCAATAGAAAAAAACCTCAGTAGACGTGTCTCACACACACACACACACACACAGCATACAAAAGATGACAAGAAACCAACCGCCACCCTCAGGCTGCAGAATGTCAGGCTGGAGCATCTCAAGTCTGAACTTCCTGCTCCCTGTACACTGCACGAGCTCAAACATGAAATGTAAGACACACACACACACGTGTGTGTAGAGAGAGATTCCCACACACAGACTCGGCAGCTCCATCCTGTTCTTTACTCTCAATGCTAAGTCACAGGAAGAGGAAATCCATTCGGCTTTGAAAAGCCAAAGGAAAAGATCAGCAGGGAGAGTGTACCAAGAAGGACATGATACACGAGGGTGTTTCTACCTTCACGGGAAGGGAATAATCAACTTGGCCTTCGGCAAGTCAAGAATGGTCTTGAACAGAACGCTGCCAGGGAACAGTGTTGCTGACCGATGGCAGAACTATTCCGATGGACCCCGAGTCACCAGGTTAACAATAACACCTAACAAAGCAGTGACGGTGGTGGTGGGAGAGGTTAACAGATCAAGACTTCTATTCACTTTGTGAAGCCCTGAGACAAAGACCGGGGGGCAAGTAGGAGCAGCAGCCACTGTCACTGCCTTCCTCTGTTCCGGCCACAGCGAGACGCGTCTGCACGAGGATCTCGACCCCTGTTCGCCCTCTGGGAGCCCATGTGGTTTCTACTCTGCTAAACAGGAAAATCCAGTGAGAATTCATAAAATGAGATTTTGTACCATATACCCTAACAGAGAAAGCTGTGTCCACCAATTTAAGGTCTGATGGGATTTTTCCTTCTAACCCAAAATTAATTCTGAAACTAAAGAGTAAGACCAAAATCATGATGGGATCCTTTCACCCAATCACCATTTCCTGTTTAAAGTGCGCTACTTCAGAGCCCAAGACTGGCTCCAACATTCACAATTAGTGTAAAGCAAAATGCCACATCCCCAAGGCAACAGCCCAGCCTGGCTTCACCTACCTGCAGACGCTTGACTTGCGGGACATCGTGGTGCTCGGAGAAGAGGGTGGGGTCTGGTACGACCAACTGTAATCAGAGCCTTTCAAGTCCAGAATCACCTAAGGGGACAAAGCAGGAGGGTCAGCAACGTGCGGAGGAGGGAAACATTATCCATCAGATCTCAACAACTGTCGTAACGTCGAAACTCCACCATCATGGAAGAGTGGGGATCAAAGAAAAACATGTTGTGAAGAGTTTTCCTTTCAATGGAAGAATCATAGTACCAATCCATCAGTGTCATAATCCTTTTTCTGAGACAAGCAAAGACGTAATTAATGGGGAAGGGAGAGGAAAACCACAACATAGCTGTCAAAAAGAAAAAGATTAACAGTTATAATTCATAAGAGACATTTACACCAAGGTTAGAATTTATAGGGTTTTTGTTTACAGTACAACATAGATGATAATGCTTTTAGGAAGTGTTGATTTTACACAATGGACATGAGTTTGAGTGAACTCCAGGAGTTGGTAATGGACAGGGAGGCCTGGCATGCTGCAGTCCATGGGGTCGCAAACAGTTGGACACAACTGAGCTACTGAATTGAACTGATCTTACATCTTAGTCACTTGATACCTACTCATGCCTCCATCTAACCAATAAAACCTGACAGAATCAAGAACAAACCAATTTTTTCATAATTACTTCCACATCTGTCTCCCTTACTTAACAAAGAGCCAGTTGAATGTAAGCTCTAGTTTCCATTCACATAGTAGGTGCTCAATAAATATCTGCTTACTGAGTGAATGCCTGCAGGCTGTAGTCTAATAAAAGCAATTTTGCAAGATGGAAAATATAAGCTCCCAAATTTGTCTGCTGAGCTGGCTTCCAAGGCAACAATAAGAATTTTATATGAAAGGCAAATGCATGTGATTTTTCAGCTGTTGCCCCACTGAACATAGTGTTAATGTCACATGAACCAAATGAATCAACATAAAGTCACTTTTTTCATAAGTGAGACCCTCATTCATTCCTTACTTAGAGTGGGAGAAATCCAGACAGAATGATTTACAGTGATGACCAAGAGACCCCACCGTCATGTTCCTAGTGGAGTTTATCTCTAGAGAGTCAGTGAACACATGATTAAAAGCACGGGCTGAGGGAACTGACAGCTTGGTTTAAATCCCAGTTCTACCAGTAACTGCCTGGTTAAGTGACTTTATCCCTCAGTGCTTCAAGGTCCTCTGTAAAATGCGGATATTGGTGGTGATTCACAGAGGAAGTCTATGTAAAGAGCTCAGAGCAGAGCCTGGCACACAGTAGGTGCTCTATGATAACCTGTGCGGATGACAGCCACATGTCACAATGTAAAACATGATGCCATTTTAAATGAGAGATTGCTGCAAGGAGCCCTCAGGACTTTGAACCTTCATCTACTGGGTTTCTTGTCCTGAGCACCTACCCCACGATGCCTACCTGTTCACTTGAGGAAGGCAGTTTGTGAGGGTCCATGGTCAGGCTTTTCAGATCCTCCGATATGGTCTGCAGGTGAGTGATTTCCCCCAGCATTGAGATTTCTTCCTCCTGAAAGTAATTCACAACCTGTTACCACGCATGATTCACTTTATCACCTGGATCCAGCTGTTTTTATTAGGGACGCTGTCCACACTTCCAACTTTTCAGAAGAGGAACACAAGGACTGGTTTATCTTTGCTGAAGCCATTTACCAGCCCTTTCTTTGGGGAAATGGAGAACAAGGAACCAGCCATAACCACAGAGTGACTTGTGTGCTACACAGCAAACACACACACCTTCCTAAAAGCGTCTGGGGGCCGGCGCCCCTGCTGGGGGCGGAGGGGTCTGCCTGTGGGTGGGATCCTGCAGCACAGTCCCCTCCACAGGCCAGGGCTCCCCGGCCCCCTCCCCCTGGAAGTCAATCGACTTCAGCAGATGACACCATTTGGGGATGTTCTGGTCCAGATTTGGCAGACCTAAGTGACAGCACATGTGTGTTCACTGGAGGTTAACTGCCCCGTCTTTGTTTTTTCCATCAACTTAGTCAGTGGCAAGTGAGGCAAACTATGGACTATGGAAGAAGGACATCACCAAAGCAGTAAGCTGGGGCTGTGGACCCAGGTAAGAACGATTCATGGGAAAGCACTACGCTCAGGGGAACAACTCAGATCTGGGCATTTTGCCAGGGCTGAGGGACGGCAGCTGGTGCATTTGTATCAGCCTCAAGAAAAGCTCCAGCAGAACTTTTCAAGGCATTCAACTAACTGACTTCAAAACTAAGTGCGTTGATTCACTGAGGCTTTTCCCCTATTAACCTCACAGTCACTCCTTGGCACTCATCTCGGTCACTGGGTCTCAAAATCAGCTGGAGGACTTGCTTCAAGAGCCCAGGTGCCTGGTTGGGGTTCCCAGCCCCAGAGCTGTGGGTTCAGTAGGTCTGGGTTGGGTCTGAGAATGCACATTTCTAACCAGTTCCCAGGTGATGCTGCTGGTCTGGGGACCTACTTTGGGAACAACTCTGTGGGGCCATCTTAAGGAGAAAAAGTAAGCGGAACCACCATTGCTCAGAATGCAGAGAGAGCCGTGTGGCCATCAGCAACTTGTAGACAAGTGCTGGTCCATAATCCTGACTCCACCATCATGATTCCTGACACACCGCAACTTCTCAGTGCCTCCAGATAAACAAGGAGGGTCTCCTCAGAACTGGCAGTTTAAGCCTTCTGGAACTTTCCACTGACTCACAATCACGGGCCGCAGCATAGAAATGAAGGTGCAGAACCGGCCGCGTTCTTCGATCAAAGCCTTCCGGACAGCTTGCTTCTCTGTTTCTTCCAACAGGAGATACTTGTCATTGACGTCTTGGAGCGCGCTGTCCAGCTGGGGCTGGATGTCACCTCGCCCTGCAAATGAAACAAAGCCCGGAGCTTGGCTTGCTGAAACAGCAGCTCCTGGAAGCAGTGTCCTCCTCCCTCGGGTCCCTGCTGGAGCGGAAACCACAATTCCCCGGGACTTCTAAAAAATCATTTATTTATACCCAGAAAGGATCTAAAGAAGCGGTTTTTCTAGGATCAGCCATTTCCAATTTCTAGTGCCCAAAGGGGATGCTTATCCTGATTTATTTATGACAAGTAAAATGTCCTGGGGTAACTTCTCCTGATTTGCATTCTGAAGAGGCTAAGGTATGAAGAACAAGTTGAAGGCCTGTGGATGTTTCCAAAAATGGGCACAAGCTGGTTTTGTTGGGTCATGCTCAATAAAAGAGCCTCTGTCTGGAAGAGAAGTGTCTGTCCCGGAACACAAAGAGGGCTAGCATCAGCTCTCCTGGCTCCGAGGAGCCCCTGGGACTCCCTGGCAGCTAGTTTAACTCCCTAGTGGCGAGTCCTGAAGGCCCTTCCTGTAGGACAAGCTCAGCAACAAAAAGACCCGCAGTCAGAGCTCTACTGGTGGAGGACTGAAGGGGGCCTGGGTACTGAGGCTGGCCCGTGCCTGGGAATCACCTGGCCCCATCCACAGACCCCAGATACGCAGAGGCACCCATTTCTAGACTTTTCAACAACTCAAGAACTTGCTGAGGCAACTGTCTTTATAAGTAAAGTTTTATTTGCAAACAGTCACGCCCATTCATTTACAGGCTGTCTATACCCACTCTCATCACAACTGCTGAGTTAAGTTGTTGTGACACACACCGTTTGGCTCCTGGACTGAGAATATTTACAGAAGTTTGGATAAACATGGATAAAGCTGGGCAAATAGACACTGTATCAGGGGGTGTGGCTATTGTAAATCTGATCTGAGGACAAGAAGGTGACCATCAGGAGACCAGCTCATGAGCTTCCACACTGGGCTCCCATGCTCACCTACCACCTGAACCAGAAAAAGAATCTCTGAACTCCTTCTGGACAGAAGCTTGGACTCTCCCAGCCTAGCCTGCAGTGAAATGCTCTCTGTATATACAACAAGTACTCAATAGGTGTTTAACAGGTGTATACAACAGGTACTGAATAGGTGTATACAACGGGTACTCAAAAGGAATTTAATAGGTGCATACAACAGGCACTCAATAGGTGTTTTAAACAGAATGTTAGCATGGAGGGGGCACTATGGATTATCCAAACCAATCTGCTCCCAGTTCAGAGGAGGGGAGAGGGAGGACTGCCCAGGGCCATGCAGTCAGAGCACACACCGCCTGACCCTCTGACTCTGGGTTCCTCCCCCTCCTTCCCAGCTGCCTCAAGTCGAGGGACTGGATTCCACCCGCCACCTAGAAAGGGACCTGGCCAGTCACCATGCACCCTCCTCTTTAAGGATGCCACAGAGAACACTTAGATGCAATGTGTTATTTGGTTTAAAAAAGTACAGAGTCAGGGAAAACTGCCTTGAATGTAGGAATACATTCTGTATTTTCTCACACTTAGATGAGAAAACTTCCTCTGGAGCCAGAAAGGCAGTCAGGCATCAAGAACATCCAACTAGCAAAAGTCACTGGATTTTTGGTAGGGGTTAAGTTCTAGGAGAAGGGGACGACAGAAGATGAGATGGCTGGATGGCATCACTGACTCGATGGACATGAGTCTGAGTGAATTCCAGGAGTTGGTGATGGACAGGGAGGCGTGGCGTGCTGCGATTTATGGGGTCGCAAAGAGTCGGACACAACTAAGCGACTGAACTGAAGTTCTAAGTTAGCATAAAAGGGGAAAATCGGGGGCAAAGGTCATCCCTGAAAATGCCTTAGATGGCATTCCAGTACAGTCAGTGGTCTGTACATGGTCCTAACTGGTCAGGTGAACATATGTGCTGGGTGCAGCACAACAGCGTTTAATTCCATGCGGAGGGATTTTTTATCCAACAATTATGTGAGAATTTGTGGCTCAGAGGTTAAAGCGTCTGCCTGCAATGCGGGAGACCTGGGTTCCATCCCTGGGTTGGAAAGATCCCCTGGAGAAGGAAATGGAAACCCACTCCAGTATTCTTGCCTGGAGAATCCCATGGATGGAGGAGCTTGGTGGGCTACAGTCCACGGGTTGCAAAGAGTCGGACATGACTTAGTGACTTCACTTTCACTTTGCTCTGAGAACTTTTTGCTGTTATCAGCCACCATCCCTCCCTGACCCCGATAATTCTACCTGTTCTTCCAGTTTCTCTGCCTGGGAGCCAGTTTCACACATTACCCAGCTGCAGAGTCATAGGTTTCATGAGTTTTTGTAGACAAGAAACTTGTTAAAGCACCCTTCCATTCTCCAGGGGCACTTGCGGGGAGGCGAGTGAGCAGGTACCCCAGTCCCATGAAATTGAGAATTTTCCCTTTTTTTTTTGACTGGGCTGAACACCAGGCAGAATCTTAGTCCCCCGACCGGGGACTGAACCCATGCACCCTTAAGGGGAAGCATGGAACGCTAACCACTGTACTGCCAGGGAAGTCCCAGTGGCTAGCACACTGCGCTTTCACTGCCAAGGGCCCAGGTTCCATCCCTGGGCAGGAAACTAAGATCTCAAAAGCGAGGCACAGCCAAAAACTTTTTAAAAATAAGTAAACAAAATGCTGGCTTGTGCAGCTGAATCCACACACACTGATTGTGTATATGATACAAGCCCTTTGGTAATGAAATTCTCTGTTTCTCTACCACCTGTCAAACAGCCTGGCCAAGCCTGCAGTGAGGCCCTGTGGTTGTGGCTGGTCCCAAGGCCTTCTTGTAAGCCTCTCAATCTCTCCAAGGATGCTCCAACTAAGGGACCACGGAGGACCACGGACCAAGTCAGCATGTTCTTAACTCCAGAGGCAGAAAGTTTAATTATGGTAGCAATTTCTTTCAATACTAGCCTATAATTATAAGAAATTGGGGAAATGGGTATCTTTACTTCCTTTCACAAGTTGTAAGGTGCACATCTATCTGTGATTAATGACACTGATTTCTAAAAATACAGACATAGGAAAGCAAAGTGACTAGAACCAAGTGTTACCTAATCTGGTAAATATAAATTTAAATCATTCTATGATTAGCCAAGTTATTTTAAATATGTATTATGTTATAATTAAAGGACTTTCAAATTATAGTATTCTAAAATAAGTATAATCTGTAAAGACTGCTATAATTATCGTCACAGTGAATACATTTCCATGTGGGATATATCATAACCTAGAAACACAATGTTTATTTCTTAAATTCAGTAACCACAACATCTATTTATAAAAAAAAAAAAAGTGTAAGAAATTATTCCACGTCTCAGTTGGATATACTGGTTCTTACAGTCATTTTTTAGGTCCACAAATTTGGAGTTGCCTCAGCACTGATGTAATATACAAAAGCCCATTCATTTGCCTCCCATCAGCAATGTTGGCAGAGCCGCTGCCGATGACTGCAGCAGCTCCCGTGTGGACTTGACGCTGTCTCCTCTTTCGTCTCTGCTACTCCCACCCGCACTGCGCCACCTTGATCTCTCACCTGGATGGCTCCATCCGCCCCTAATAGGTCACTCTGACCACATTTGGACGAGCTTGCCTGGAACAGCCCTGAATTACTTTCAAAATGCAAATCTTCTCTCTTCTCAGTAGCGCCCACTGCTTTCAAGAAAGTTCAGTGAGGACTCGCCTGGCGGTCCAGTGGTTAAGACTCCACACTCCTAATGCAGGGAGCATGGGAATGCAGGGAGCATGGGTTCGGTCCCCGGATGAGGAACTAAGATCTTGGATGCCACTGCACTGTGCAGCCCAAACAGTAACAAGTCCAGTGTCGTGAACACGGCCTGCCCTGCAAGACATCCGTGGGTCAGCTTCTGAGGCCGGCCGCAGGCCCTGCCCGCTCCTCTCCCGTTGCTCCAGCGTCCGGCTCCACCCCCTAAACATCCCCTCTCCCTCCACCCCAGCTGTTGGATATCTGTTCATTCTCAGGTCACAGTTCTTCACAGAAGCCCTCCCTGAACCTTCTCACCAGACTAAATTCTCATATTTAATTCTCAGAGATTCCTTCAACACAGCCTTCACGACACTCCTCCCAGTTCTCATTTCATCTTTACGCCTCCAGTTCTTCCATGGATGCCAGTCTCCCCTGGTGATCAGGAAGCCCCACGAGGACAGAAACCACAAGTATTTTTGCTCAGCACTGTATCTTCTACCTCAGCACACCTGCCTGGAAGGCACATACTCAAATATTTGCAAGTGAATGAGGCCTTGATAGGAGCTTCCCAGGTGGCTCAGTGGTACAGAATCCCCCTGCCAGCACAGGTGCCACCGGAGAGAGACTCTGGTTAGATCCCTGGCTTGGGAAGACATCCATGGAGGAGGAAATGGCAACCTCCTCCAGTCTTCTTGCGTGGAAAATCCCATGGACAGAGAAGCCTGGTAGGGTACGGTCCATGGCGGGGTCACAAAGAGCTGGACGTGACTGAGCGCCATGAGGCACTGTATACCAGCACAACCTGAGTTTACTGACTGGTCCAACCATCATGCCCTTAAATGGCCTAACACTGGAAAACGAACAATTTCCAGGGCCGCCCATCAGCCAAAAGAAGAGAGGGCTTAAACAGGCTTTCCAGACAAAATTCCTGAGTAAAGCACTGCTTGTGGCCTTTTCTGTAAAAAGTCATCTCAGTCTCGAGAATTTTTTTCCCCTGCGACTTTCCAGGTCTTGGCTGGATTCATGCTGGAGAATTCTGATGAATACAGCCAGCAGCTCCTTTACTTCCCCCAACAGGGGAAATCATATGATTATTCTCTTCACAAAAAAATGCTCCTGGGGCAAAAGCACTATTAATAGGCAGCAGGTCATGGACCAAAGCAGAACCCTCAAAGGAGAAAAAAAATTTGGTAAGTAGGTAGGGAAAATTCACAAAGCTTTCTGGAATGAAACCAAGATTCCATATTTTCCCAACATTTACATTTTCCTTAATCTTTACATAAACATTCAAGGCAGGAATTAACACCTCCATTTGACAGAGGGGTAAACTGAGATTAGGGTGGCGTGCAAGAGCCCCTGAGCTAGGAGTGGATGCAGACAGATGCCAATTCTCCGTCTTTCCCATTCAGAAGCCTGCATTCTTTGTCGCTTCCTGCTCATAGCACACATAAGCCCTGCGATTAGAATCCCAATAAATGACTTCCATATGTCCCTGACACACTCATGCAAATACCATGTTTCATCTGAAGATGCTTGCTTTTTCATGTCTATACTTTAAAAATTAAGATATATCTTACAGTCAGTAGGAGTCATAGTTTACATGGCATTTAAAAAATTTTTTTCATCAGTGAGAAAATAATAATGCATCTTACCATTGATGGCATCTGCAGTCAATGCAATAAGGGATATAAATACTGAAATATGGGATATAATTTCAGAGACAGGCATGCAAGGTGATGCTGGAGATTTAGAATTTGGAATGAAAAATGCCCCCTTTCCATCAAAAGGTAGTTATTCCTACATACGTCATTTTCTACTCTTAATATCCTGCAGCAGTTTTTGATTGATTTTTCCAAAGCAAAACCAACCAGGGATCCAAAGAAGGAGAGATTTCATCAGACAAGACTGGAAGGTTTGGGGCTTGAACACATTCAAACAAACTCTATTTCTGCTATTCTTTCAACAGGGTGTGCCTCAGTTTCTACTCATCTGTTAAACATAAAAAATAGCACCAAGTTCACATGGTTGTGAAAGCAGATGGATTCATTCACATCATGCACTCAGCACCAGACCCAGCATGTGGTGAGCTTTAGGGAGTGTTAGGTGCCATTGGCAGTAACAGGGCATCTTTAAACCCTGGGCATCTCAGCAGGAGACAGCCTGCCTCCATAACCATTAAATGCAATAAAAACTCTGGAGCAGCGAGCTCCCACGAATACACTGACATGCCTGGCAGGGGCACAGAGACTGCACCCACCTTGGCCTGGCCTTGCATCCTATGGAGCTCCTCACCTGGGGGTTCATTTCTTTCCTTTATAGTAAACCAGCAGCCCTAAGAAAAACTGCTTTCCTGAACTCTGTGGGTCATTCTAACAAACTTGTCAAACCTGAGGGGGTTCATGGGAGACCCTAAATTTGAGGTTGGCTGGGTACACAGGTGGGTAGCTTGTGGACCCCACTTGTGGCTGGTGATTGAAGTGGAGAAAATCTTGTTTTTTGCGCATGGGGTCTAAGCCCACCACGGGTAGTTAGTATCTGAACTGATGTGACTTGGCGGATACCCGGTTGGTATCAGAGAACTGATGTTAGAACATAGCTGCCTTTGCCATCATGGAGACGGCTTGAGGGCAGAGGCCACTTGTGCCTCCATAGCCGCCAAGGGGATCTAGCCCAGATATCTACTTCCTGAATGTGTGAAGACACGCTCGGCTCACCGGGCTCCTCTGTGGCAGTCATGGAGAATGAAAGAGAGGCACCGGAAGTGAAACAATTTAACCCTGTGAGAACTGTGACGGGCTCGCAACTCAAGAAAGGCAGGACTATACCCCCATTTGCCCATCTAGCCCTGCACCACACCACCCGCTCAGCGTTCTCAGGGTTAATCAACACCATGGCATGCGGGGAATGGGTATTTCAAGCATGTCACCCTTTTCAGCTTCTGGCAAAACACCAAGGAAAGCACTGGGCTCCTGTTGTGTGCTCCCCCTGCCCCCTTAAACGCATCTTGCCAGCTTCTAAATGCAGCCACAGGGAAGCCAGGTGACCCACACCTTGACAAAGTCTCCTCGTGCACAGGGACATTTCTCCGCATCTTTTCGACTCCTGCAATCAGCCATTTGCAGCCAGAGTCACAAGCAAGACACCTGACGAGCTGTATCAGGCCAAGGCTTTCCCAGGGACCAGCTCTGCAAAGGAAAGGAGCTCACGGCTCTGGGCCTCGGGTGGATCTGCTTAGCCCGTTTATAACCTAGCATTCCCAGGTATGAAACAGGAATCCCCTGGCCTCTGAAGGCTCCACACTTTCACCACATATGCAACAGCCCCCTGCGGGAGCTTCTTCAGTTAGATTCCCACATCTCTACCGACCACAGTCAGGGACAGCTCACTGAACCACACGGGGTCTTAAGAGGAAAGCCTGACCACTGCTGCTGTTAAGACGGAAAGAGTCAGGCTGCCCCTCTGGTATGCTTTTCCCCATCAGCCTATTAGCCCAGGCTGGCATGGCTGGCTGCATCCATTGACCTCTCCTTTCTCCCTGCTCACTCTGCTGATGGCTTTACCTGGCACTTCCTGGGCCAGAATGTACGTCAGGCCGCGGCTCTCAAATGCTGACTCATTAAAAAGTCCTCCCCTGTCCACTGCACACAGGTTGTCCCATTGAGTAAAACTGCACCCATTCAAATATTTCGCAGGCTCCTCTCACACCTTTCCCAAGCATGGAAAGAAGCAGTGACTCAACAGTCTTCCCTGCTGTTATGTGCAGTTGCATCTAAATGTCCAGAGAGATCGCAAGGCTACAAGTGGTCATACTAGCCCTGGAGGGTCTCAGTGATCACCTGTCTGCATTTACAGCCACTCCCTGCCCTCAGAGGGAACTTTTCCAGCTTTGGTTCCAATAGAGAACAATCATTGGTTTTGGCTCAAGGTACATGTTTCCCAATCACACTGATGTGGCAATCTACCCCTTCCAGGGATGCTCACTGGAGGGAAGCGGGCAGTGGAGAAAACAGCCTAGAACCATGGACCAGCTCTTTGTACCCCGTCATCTCGGCATTCAGGAAGGCTTTTTTATTTTGGGGTGTCATTCTGCAGAGAGCTGACATGCATCAGAGGGAGGTGGTTAGAGAAAACATCCAGGGGAGACTTCTGGTGCTGCTGGCTCCTTCCAGGGCTGGGTCTCGCAATCCGGATAGCCAGCAGTTCCGGGCAGGCCGCCTCCAGCTCCATGCTCACTCCAGTGGCCCAGGAGGTCCTGGGGGGACAATTTCTGACCACGCCTGGAGGCCCAGCCATGGCAGATGGGGTTAACCACTAGAAGGGTCTCTTTGTGTGGGCCGCACCTCCTTCTGAGTAGTCTGATTCTTCTCCATCTCCCCTAACTCAACAAAGGGAACAGAGCCTCTGCACTATGCCCGGCAAGGAAGCCAGGTGACCCACTAACCGATAACCTGGACTTCAGATATGTAGGTGGGAGCTCCCTCTGGGCAAGAGGGCTCCCAGGGCCACTCCTCTTCAAAAACTGAAGCAGCGGGGTGGTTGGACGGGGCTGAAACACACTCGGTTTTTACCACTGAGGTAGGGAGAACTATCCACTCAACGACTGTGGTTTCTGGGGCATCAGGGGTTTCTGCCAGTTTCATAAAGCATAGAAGAAACCAGCCAGGAAATGCAAACATTCACGCTGATGCGGCCAGGGCCCGTGGAAACCACTGGGCCAGTGAAAAGGATTCGGCATCACTCCAGCTTTCTGCTTTCTCTGTGTGGAGGAAAAGAAGTGTGATGGGGGGAAAAGTCAGTCTAGAACGGGGTCTGATCAGAAATGGGGCTGAGAAATAGAACCATCTGGAGGCAGGTAGCTGAGGATGGGCAGTGGAGGTCACTGAGGCTCTCAGTTCACCCCTAAAGCTGACTCAGGGTCACACATTCCACGACCCCCACCCTGCAGCATGGTCACCCTTCCTTTTGGTTCTGGTGCCCCCGTGTAAATGCTGATGGCTCACACACTCACTTGAGCAGCCCCTGCCCCATTCTCCACCAGCCACCCCCTTTTCATCTTCCTCATCACCTGCCCACACCAAGCGTAAACGGGTTTCTCGCGCCTTGCCCCAGTACCGCACCTTCTGCTGATACTCATCACAGTGCTGAGCACACCAGACTGAACTGCAGTTGACCCTTGAATAATACGGGTTTGAACACAGGTCCACTTGCACATGGATTTTTTTCAATAAATATAGAATCGGCATCCAAACCCATGGGTTTTTCATTCGCAGACTGAACCAACCGTGGGTCATGTACTGTTTACAATCCTTGGTGGGGTCCGTGGGTTTGGAATTGTGGATTTGAAGGGCTGACTATACTACTTGAGCATCTCATAGTATGCGGCAGACCCTGGAACGAATCCCCTTGAATCCCGAGGGACACCTATAACTGGCTTGCCTCCACCAGAGTCTCTGTTCCTGGAGGGAGCAATGTACCCCTGTCTCAGTAGACTTCATTGAGTTATAAATGTCTTCCCTGTGGGGGCCCACAGGATTCAAGGTAAATACTTCTGAAGGAGTCAAGGTAAATACTACTGACCCGACTGAAAGAAAGTTCCATATATATATATATGTATTTCTTTTGTTAAACCAAGACATTTTAACTCTCATGAAATGTTGTTAAAATACACATGTCCAGATTCAAAAATGACTTAAAACTTGTAAAATAAAATTTAAGAGGGCTTTAAGTCAAACAGCTTTCTTACATCTTTACGCCCAAGTTCACTGCTATGATCCTATGTCACTGTGGCTTAGCTCTGGGAGCCGGCCCCTGCAAGACAGAGAACTAGAGGGGCTGCAGGGACTCTTCCTAGGATGAGTAGAATCCAAGTCACAGAGTCAAAAGGCTGTGTGGTTCCTTCACTCAACCCTAATCCCACTGCCCATCATTTAAAACAAATAGCATGCCCCATTTATACCATAGACGGACTCACACCAGGCTTCCAAGCAAAGGTTTTTAATAAAACTTTGTGTCCTCAAAAGGCCACATATTATATGATTCCCGTTATAAGAAAGGTCCAGAACAGGCAAATCCATACAGACAGAAAGCGCACGAACGGCTGTCAGGGGCTGAAGGGGAGGGAGAATGAGGCATGACTGTTTTAAATGGCAGGGGACGTCTTTCTGGGGTGATGAAAACATCCTGAAATTAGACAGTAGTGATGGCTGCACAGCATTGGGGATGCACTCAAGCCAATGAAATGTACACTTTAGAGGGGTTAAAATGGTACATTTTATGTTATATGAATTTTATCACAATAAGCAGAAGAGGGACTGTGTCTTACCTTCCTCCCAAAGGTACACTAAGCTGTGTCATAACCACAGCATTGAAGACTGGAAAGGATTATCACTTTTAAAAAGTGGGAGACATTATCCCAATGTCACCGTGACGGGAAGGAGGCAGAGTTGTGTCCCCCGAGACAGCAGGTCATCCTGGCCCCACCTGCCAGAGGGGACCCGTGTGGTTTGGGTTCCTCGTAGACGACAGAATCCAGTGCAAAAATCTCTTTAGAGCTGTTCAGTGCAAAGGCTCAGAGAACACTCAGGCACACTCAGGCAAGATAAACCACACGGACAGCCCACAGACAGACCTTTCCGAGACAGAGGGACAGCCACGAGACGCCGAAAGCGACCTGAAGTTTTAGCGCTGCCGCCCACAGAATGAGGGTCAACATTTAGTCAAGAAGAATCACTGCGATTATTGAATTTGAAGATCTGATTCCTTCGAAATGAAACATTCCACAAACTCTGCTGAAATAAGAAATACTTTTGATTTTTTTTTTTAAATAAATGATTGGTTTTTAAAAAACCAAATGGTCCTGGGCAGACTAAGTTAAAGATAGCTGGCAAGCTTAATAAAACCAAATCCGATCTGGGAATTATTTTGAGAAGTTATTAAGTATAGCTCTCCATGTTTTGTCTGTGATGTAAATACACACATATACACTTAGATATGTACATATGCATGTATTTTTTTGCTGTGGAAATGAGGGTTTAAGTCACTCTGTATTTCTTTTTTCCATGAGTCTAATACTGAATTATGAGGATGTAAAGACTCTTAGAATGTTAAGCTAACCCGTTAAAGGGTCAAATTTTAAAAAAAAGAAAATGATTGGTTGAAACACACGCACACACAATTTTCTTAAAGTTATGGAAAATTAAGTAGGCACCATTGATTGTTCGGAATTGGGAGGAAAACTGGAGCCACTAGCATAGGTCTGGACAACCACGGAAAGCCCACAGCAAGGACCACACCGTGACCAGCCACCGGAGATTCAGGATGACAGACTTACCGAGAGCGTCCACTGGCAGGGGGCACACGGTGAGAAAGTGCAGGATACACAATTGACACAAAAAGGAAAATAATAAAGTCAAACTGGTATTCGGGCAGCAGTCTTACCTGTGTTCAAACAGCCTACGGTTTGCCACCGAATTTCATATCAGGGCGAGTAAACCCACAGCCACTGAGAGCTGCAACCCAGGTTCCCTCCCCTGCCTTGCTAAGAGTCTTTACTTTCCATCTAAACAGACATCTTCCTCGTTTGTAACTGTCAGTCCTAGAGAATGCAACTACTTTTATTTTTTTCCCTTTTTTTCTTAAAAAGAGAGATGAAGAATATATTCCTGTAAGAAGTCAATTAAGATGCTTTCACAAGAAAAGCTTTTAGGTGTAATTTATTGTAACTTGGAAAGTCACTAAGGAAACCAGGATCCAAAGTTCAAGCTGGGGTGAAAACAAAAAAAAAAAATTTAAAGAACTTAAAACTTTCATATAACAGTGAATAATATGGGACTCTGGGAGTCTGTTTATTAGGTTTATAAATCAGCTCTGCAGTCTCGGGTGAAAGATGACACATTCAACTATTTCAATGGTCAGGCTCAAGGGTTAACATATTAAAATGTTCCAGCGGTTTCCTCCCTCAATGTCTCTGATAAAAGTAGTTATAGATGGAAACGGAAGGCTTTACCATAATTATTTAGGTGAAATTAATAACAATATTGAGGGCTTCCCTGGTGGCTCAGAGGTTAAAGCGCCTGCCTGCAATGCAGGAGACCTGGGTTCGATCCCTGGGTTGGGAAGATCCCTGGAGAAGGAAATGGCAACCCACTCCAGTATTCTTGCCTGGAGAATCCCATGGACGGAGGAGCCTGGTGGGCTACAGTCCACAGGGTCGCAAAGAGTTGGACATGACTGAGCGACTTCACTCACTTCACTTTAATAACAATATGAGAACTAATTAAATGAGAAATAAGGCTGCTGACTGCATGGTGAGGTGGCAGAAGTGGGCAAATAGCACAAAATGTTTCTCATTTCTGATCCGCTCTAACTTCCCCCAGTTGGGTTACAGCCAACTCCAGGGCTTTAAAAGTCACGAGCCAAAGCCAAGCAGCAGGGCCTGATGAGGGTTCAAGAGACTCCACTCAGAGCCTGAGCTTCTGGGCCAGTTCCACACTTACCTACCTTCCTGCTGCCTCTGTCTTGTCACCCTGACCTGTCAGCAAGACTGATCCTGCCCCACGCATGGACCGCTGGCCCTCGCCTGGAACTTCTTGGAGGGCAGGGACCCTCTCTCCCTCCGGCCCCCAACTCCCCACCTAGGTTTATGCCCCATAGGTATTCAAGAAGCCTGCCTTCCACAAAAATAGGTATATTCACCCACGGCTGGAGCACGTCAAGTTGTTTTAAAATGATTTTCAGATAAAGTCTAATCAAACCCAAAAAAACATTAAACACTTTTTGACAGTGATATTTAAATACCTTTAGGCTATAAACTACCATTATCTATAGGATAGTACAAAAGTGTCAAATACAGAATGTGGCAAAAGGTGATACAGCTGCAGAGTGAAATTTAAGGTAAAATTAGTCACAAGCGAAAATCACATCCCATATGTGTCTATGTCAAAGGGAATGCCAAATCCACAGTTAAATGCATAAAGGCATTTAAATGTTGAAAAGAAGAGTCAGAAGAATTTTTAGATCAAAGATCACAGTTTTGAAAAAAGGAATGATAAGAAGCTGCTCAATAACCGCCTGAAAACACATTTAAAAGGAAGCGATTATTGGGCTGTATAAACCAAATTTAGTTCTATCAGGACCAAAAAAAAATGTATTCAAACCATCCTAACACATGGTGCAAACCTCAGAAGGATCTACCAACATGTTATAAGCCAAAAGTCTAGGAAGCTACCACTTGAAGGGGATGAAAGCAATAAGAGAGGCATCTTAGCAAAAAGGGAAACTTCAGCTAACCAGACCGCCCAGAATAACTGGGAGCCTCAAATAAGCAGGCCTCCTCCAGCCCTTAACCTGCAGTGCTCCTAGCCCATTCTCAGGCCTCATCTTCTAGAAGAGCACGTCAGAATTCACTCAGAAGGATGACTCTGGTACCTCCTAGGACGCTCCAGTCACCCCAGAAATACACCAACGTGAGTTTTTAAGAGGCACTTACATAATTTAGAAGAAAAAAAAATTTTATAAAGGAAATAAATGAAAATAGTTTTCTAGTTGTTCCCTGGATCAACTAGAAAATCATCGGGAACCCTCTAAGCTACTAATCTGACTTGGCTTGTAGACGTAAGAACATAGTCATGGCTCTCTTGTCTGGAAAGAATACAGTGCCCAAGACCATCAGCTATATGACTGGGGTTGACAAGATGGATGCTTCAGAAACCCCTGATCACAGCCTCCACTGTCTCAGCCTACAGGTCCAAGTGCCTCACAACCAAAAGCTGATTATTCCCCAGTCCCAGGACCAGCAGCATCTTCTCACGTAATACAGTCCTGCACCCTATGTTTCCTGACTTTTTCCATCCGGCGCCTTGATGGGGAGCTTGTTACCCTCTCTCCAGACAGCCCAAGCGGTGCTGGGCAAGTCTAATTGCCAGAAACTTCCTTTTATGTTGCATTGCAATCCACCTATCAGGCATTCCCTGCAGGTCCAAATTCGCTAATTGGACAATGCCAGTGACTTTGAGTGACAGACAGAGACTGTTTCAGTCTCCAGGCAGAATTCAGATAAAAGGATTATCACTGCAGCCAAGAACTTAAGGCCTCTGAAAAGAAAATTCTGGAAGAGAGAAAGTAAAACAGCTACTTTTTCCTTACCTCAACCTTTCCAGCAAACTCCCAAATCTTTTTCAAGTCCATAGACTTGGACCCTCTCTGCAAACCCATTCATCTCTCTTATCTCAAAGCTGGCATGGTGTCAATTAGGTAGGGTTCAGCTTCAAATTTTTACCAACCTGTTCTTCCATGAAACCTCAGATACAATGGAATGGGGTGGCAGTTTTATTTACATTTACCTCTAGACTCACTAAAATGTCACTGGCCACAAAGCCTATTCCACTGGAGTACTAGCTCCCAGGTGCCTAAGTTAGAATGTAAACTGCAGAAGCACCAAGAACAGGAAAACACATCCGGAAGGAACAACTGGGGCCAATACCAATGGGAAACTGATCGAGAGTGAAAATCCTGCTGCCTTTATATCGACACGGTCTCCTGGTTATTATAAGAACTGGGGGCCGGGGGGTGGGGGGAGAGACGACATTTAGCTTGAACAGTCTGTCCTATCCTCACTCCCCTTCTACCAACGTGTCCCATCTCTCCAGATGTTTAATTCCAAGTGAGAACCACTTGCTTAGGAAAGGGGAACTTTGGTTTTGGAGATGTCTATCTAAAAACGTTGTCTCAAACACAGGCTGAAGACTACCCACCCACGGACCATCCTGACGGGAGGGGGAACCAGTTCATCAGCAAATTCAGAACCGGGTATTGAAAAGAAGAGTCTAGAGGGAATATTACATTCTCAAGTTCAAGAAAAGAGTCCCTATATCTTGTTAGGCCTTTAATAAAATGCTTGCAAAGTGGATATGCTAGATTTTTTTCTCTTCGAACTCCCAGTGCAAGCCGGAAGAGCAAAGCTGGGTAGCGGATCTGGTAATTAACTGGTCTGTAAACAATGATCGACTAGGCGGAGGGGTCTTACACCAGCAGTCTCACTTTCCTTACCTGGCTCCCACCGTCAAGAACACCCATGAAAAATCTCCCTATGCAGGCAAGATTCCCAGCTCCCACAGCAGGCTTTTCTAACATTTTCACAAGACTTAATAAAGGGTTTTGGAGATTATAGGCTATGAAGGATGGAGGAGAAAATTACATAATTTATGCAATAATTGCTATAGAACATTTGCATAGAGGCTTTTATGTACTATCCCAAGGCTTCCAAGAAATTTATAGGTCTCATCACAACGCACAATAGACATGGAAACTGTCAAATTTTGGAGATCAGGTTAGGGGAGGGAACAAGTCAAGTACCACTTTGTATCTCAAATTAACAGATACTCTGCACTTGGGGACTTTGGTTCTGATAGATTCTATTAGCCCCTATCTGTTCACAGGACCATTATATGTAAGGAAGTCTGATTGAAGACTTTCTATTTCAAAGAAAAATCAAGCACGTGTTCATTTTCCCAAAGCAACATATTAATGGCAGAATTTGTAGTTACCTTTTTTGGCTTTCTTCTGCAGTTTCAGTGTATCTGAGGACTTCTTTTTTATCTCTTGGCGAGCTTTTTTATATTCTGAGAGAGAGAAGAATATTGAACAATCTTACCATTTAGCGCAACAGAAAACATTTTAGCAACAGCCATTGCTTTTATCACTGAAAGCATAAACTCTGATGTGCAATAAATAGCTTTATTGGAATATAAAATGGTAAAAAAATCTTCTGATGCCATTTTACAGCAAAGGGGTCATGAACATGAAAACCGACAAAATGCACAGGGGTCTTTTCCTCCAGCATCCATTCATACCAGCTCTGAGAAAAGATGGCACTTGGGAAGACTTCAATAAAAATGTTAAAATTCACAATTTCTCAGTATAAGTAACAGGAAATATTTCCAGTAATTATCTACTTTCCCAAGGCCCAAATCCACAGGGCTTCACTCCAAGAAGAACCCACATGGTTAGATGCTGGCCAGATGCTACAATTCAAAAGTGAGCATCTCAGACTACAGGAGAGACTAGAACACATGGCAGAAAAGTGGGAAAGGCCTGGCTGCCTCATGTTCACATTAACACCGAGGCTGGAGGCTGCGGACCCATGGCAGGGGCAGCCCACACGGCCCACAGCCCTGCCAACACTTTCCTCTTCCCCCCTCAGCTCATGCCCACCCCGAACTTTCCCATTTCTGTTGCCGGCATCTCCGTCACCCAGGCACAAACATCTGAAATGACAGTTGGCTCTGACACTTCTCTCCTCTGCTCCCCTCATAGTCGATTAATCACCAGTTTGACCAGTTCCCACAGAGCCACCCCCGTCCTTTCCCTCCCGCCCACCCTGAGCCTATCAGGGCTCTTCTTTATATGCCCTTGGCATCACTGCTGGCCCACACGCTTTCTCCCCACCACATTCACTGCAGGTTGTACGATGCTGGGAGCAGGGTCTCCTGACTCTTCCACACCGCCAGCACCCCTACCCTTTGGTTCCAGGAAGACCGACAGGGGTGATGTCCGTCTGGACCACTCACTCCCTAGAGCCAGCATGTGAGGTTCTGAGACCCACCGGTTAAAGGTATATACAAAGAGAATGGCCAGTTCTGGGCAGGAGACTGAAGGCTAACTTACATCATTAAAAGTCTGGTTTCCAAAATGTGCTGAAATGCCTGAAGTGTGAGTCTCTAGCATTTAAGCCTGAGGTTACAATCACTTTGAATTTAGCTGGTCGCATCTGAGGCCATGGGACAATGATGGCATCCCCTGAGTGACGCTGCATGCCCCAAACCCAGCACTGAGTCCTGCGCTGGGATCACATCCCATCCCTCATCCTCCAACACTGAGACGCCTACAGGAGCAGCGGGGGAGGAGCGGGTCCTCCGGATGACATCAGCGACCCCAGCAGAGGCACAGGCAGCAGCCGCGACCCGCCATCTGAGACTGACGTGCGTCAGCCACCTCGCCCCGTACCTTTCGCGTGGTCTTTATCCAGCTGGTTGGCCACTTTCTTCCATTCTTCCATCTGCTCTTGAAGCGGGTTTATCAGACAATCGATTAAAGCACTTGCACAAAAGGACAAAGAGAAGGAGAAATTACACAGATATAATCTGTGGTCACGGTTTGCACTCGGTTGTCAAAACACACCCGAATCATAATTACCTGAAGCAGGACAAGGCAGCACCCTAAGCCCAAGTTCACCTCCAAACCCCCCAATTTCACAATGACTGTGTCCTCAAAATGCTTTTCAATGACTGTTAAGAAGCTGTACACGTGACTGGTTGGTGTGACCTCTTCTCATCACCTTTTTAAAAAATTCCAACACTTGTATTGGGGTCATGCCCCTTGCTGCATAAGGGAACTGGCTGGAGAGCTTTAAAAAAGAAGACACCTAGGCCTCATCTAATACTTGATAGAAACTTGGGGTGGGGCCCCAGAATCACTTAAAAAAAAAAAAGACCCACATGACTCTGCTGTGCATTCAGGAAAATGAGTCATGACTGCGGACTGCAGACAGCCTAGAGAGGGTCAGAGGGATGCGGGTCTCCAGGCACACCCCTTCTTACTGTGTGCAGGTTCCCAAACAGAGTGCAGTCAGAAAAGTGCAAAGACAACACCCCATGGAGAGAAAGCATGAGCCAGGGGACACAGGGCTTTCTGTACAAGGGAAGGAAAATCAACCCACGCCTACGTCAAGAGAGATGTTGTCGAAAAATTAGAAAATACCCATAAGCTGTTTGAATGATGTTGGTGAGAACTACGACAAAGGCAGTTCTCAGACTGCTTTTTGATCCTGAGCCTGCTGAAGATCTCCAAATTCTAGGTACAACCTCCCTGCTTTCTTACCAGGGTCTCCTGCCAGCTCCCACCCTCGTATGTCCTCCTCCAGCCTCACTCCCTCCAGGTCTCCATTCAGATTTTTCTTCTGAACAGAGATGCTCCCTGACCAGCCGGTATCCAGCAACCACCATCCACCCGACCCCAAGTGTTTCTCCTCCTATCATTCATTACTGACAGTCCAGCAGGTAGAAGATTCTGTAGTGTCTGCAGCGTAAGCCCTGTGAGTGCAGAATGTGGTCCTAGTCAGGGCTATGCTCTGTACACCTACGACCATGCCCGGCACATAGTAGGTGCTTGATGCACGGCGGCTGATGGAACTGGCATCTCTTCATCACTACGATGGAATGAGGGTCACAAGACTGGCCCGAGGGTAAACAAGATGATGGGTGCAGGAGGAGGTGCGGGGGGCGGGGTGCCATCATAGGGCACACTCCCCAGGGGCGAGGAAGGGAGGAGGAAGTTCGATTTCGTCACCAGCTCCAGTGAGTGCTTTCCGCTGTGTGGACACTGCACATCTGCACAAGAGCCCTTCAGGGATTCGTACACCCATCTGCTAGAGGCTGAGACCCCAGCCCTATACTGCAGGACACTTGCGGCCAGCCGGGGATTCAAACCCAGGCCCGGCTGACTTCAAGACGAGGCGCGTTTGCTGCTACATTTGGCAACCTGAGATGGCCCTGCAAGAGGATCAGAGGGCTTCTACCTTGGCAGCCTCTCACGCAACTCGCAATTCACAAAGCAGACTGAGGACAACTGATAATTATGCTGATCTGTTTGGAAGGACATCCCACTCTCACTGGAACACCGGTGACTCCAAATCCCCATGCCAGCCACTGTCACTTCTACCCATTGTGGACGCACGTGAAACAGACAAGAGGCTGGCAGTGTGGAAGGTTCTGCGAGCCGCCAATGCCCTCCTAGGTGGGTCTGGAGGATGTGCTCAGGGCCCAGGTAACAGGAGGGCAGTGCACACCCCACTGTCCAGCACGGCAGCTTCTCCTCCTCGGAAGTTCCTGTAGGGGTGGGGCCCAGAGGTCTCAGTGGGATACCCAGCTCCCCACACTGATGGAGAGTGAGGAGACACATAGAGATCCCAAGGTGGGGGGTATGGGCTCCGCAAGGCGGGGACCCAGGCCATCCGGTTCTCCACTGTATTCCCAGGGCCCCAACCAGTGCCTGGCACACAGCAGTGTTGGTCGCTCAGTCATGTCTGACTCTATGCGACCCCATGGACTGTAGCCCACCAGGCTCCTCTGTCCATGGGATTCTCCAGGCAGGAAAAGGAAACGGCACACAGCAGATGCCCAGTGAAATACTTCCTTGGGGACTTTCCTGGTGATCCAGTGGTTAAGAATCTGTCTGCCGATGCAGGGGACACAGGTTTAATTTTTGGTCTGGGAAGATCCCACGTGCTACAGGGCAACAAAGCCTGCACCCCACCACTACTAACGCCTGTGTGCCTAGAGCCTGTGCCCTGCAACAAGGGAAGCCAGAGCAACGGGAAACCCGCTCCACACGCGCAGACCAGCCCCCGCTGCTGCAACTGGAGAGAGACCACGCGCAGTGGCAGAGGCCCAGAGAAGCCAAGAATAAACAAGCAAACGAGGAAGCTTCTTCGTGAGTGAGCAGCGTGACAGGCAGTGATGAGAGACGGGCTGTGGGGATTTCACGTCACCGGGAAATCCGCGCTGCTCAAGGCGAGTGATGCTCCTCGTCAGCGCTTTATAACCTGAAGTCATCAGGGCCGTCTGAGATCTGGGAGAAACAACGGTCCTCACCTGGAGAACTGCCTCAGCTTGGCTTCTATGCTCCGATGCCTCATGCACATCCTGGTCAGGGCGGATCCGATCTCCCTGGTGCCACCTGGGAAAGCAACAGAAGCAGACGTGAGGGACGGGAGGCGAGTCAGAACCACGAAGACCCTGAAAAGAATGAACAAATGGAAAAACCAGCCAGATTTCACTGCGCCATAACCCAAGCCACTGTCTTTCAGACTTCTCACCAGGCTTGTGCACGCACACATAAATGTGTGTGTGTGTGTGTGTGTGTGTGTGCGCATGCTTAGTCGTTCAGTCGTGTCCAACTCTTTGCTACCCTATGGACTGTAACCTGTCAGGCTCCTCTGTCCATGGGATTTTCCAGGCAAGAATACTGGACCTTCCTGACCCAGGGACTGAACCCGGGTCTCCTGCATCACAGGCTGATTCTTTGTTGTCTGAACCACCAGGATATGGCTACACATCTTGAAATAATCACCAAAATAAAAGCTACCTTTACTATATATAATAACACCCTCTAATATTTTCTATTGTTTTCAATTATACTGACTGTGACACAGAAGTTGATTTTACAACCCACTGGGTCAAAAATACTTCTCAAGGAAGATGATTAAAATAGTATCTGATATTTAGGGAAAAGCTGTAGTTCCGTTTTGTTTTCCACTTTTGGCAAAATCATCCTTCTAGCATTATTCAGAACAGCCAGTGAAGCTACTGCATAAAGTCACATACTCTAGAATACAAGTAAGGTAGAGAAGAGCAGGGCTAAAGCAAAATGAAACAATAGGGAATTTTTTTTTTTTTTTGATGGCTTTGGGTAACACCAGCATGAAAAGTCCTCAAACTCAGCCAATGTCAAAGTACACTGAAATATGGCTTGGTTTTTCCCAAAATTCTTGGCGTACTTTTCCTTCAGGCACACCCTTCTCTAAGATTATTTTTGACGTTCCCTTCCTTCCTCCTCTTAGAAACAACGTTTCTATCAGCATTTACTTGGGCATGGAGGAGGGGGAGGCAAACAGTAACTACAGATGGCAATTCTGCACCAAGCACTGGAAAGCACAATTATAAATGTTATGAAAACACCGGGGCTCATGAAATCAGAAAGAAAAGTGTCCTGAAAAGCACTATCTTAAAAAAAAAGAATAGACAAGATCTTCAAGGGAAAGCCGCAGGAATTTATTGCAGGTTTAACCAAGTCAATTTAATAGGAAAACCATCCCCTCCCCCATTAGTACTCCTGACATTATTTATTATGGGCTGTATTTCCCGCTCTGCCTTCTCTCCTAGAAATGCAAGTGTGCTGTTTCACTTCCACCTAGTTTCCATTTTATTCTGCAAAACTATCAGGTTTCCAGAACTAAAACACAGTAGTAACGGTGATAAACATTTGATATTTCTATATTTTATTTTAGTCTAAAAAGACGCCTCTGCAGCCATTCTTCTAAAACAGGGTTTCTCAGTCTTAACACTATTGATACTTAGGCGCAGGTCCATTCTTTGTTAAAGGATGGTTCACAGCATTCCTGGCCTCAACCAACCAAAAGCCTGTAGCAGCGCCCCCAGTTTGTGACATCCAAAAATGTCTCCAAACAGTACCGAGGGCTCCCTCGGAGCAAATTCTCCCCTAGCTGATTAAGTACTTCTGTAAAAGAACCTGAGTGAGAGTTAAAGGTCATCTGAGGCTGACTTTCTAAATAGCCATAAGGGTGAAATTCCTGGCATCTGAGTTAGTGCCGGCGGCAACCTGACCGTCTACTGCCGCCCGCACTGCTCCACCAGGGAGAACCAGTAGAGGGCGCCGTTTTCACACGCGCCACTTGCCTTCTGGGCTCCCTTCAGATTCTTATGAGCATGGACTAGGAACACTTGATCCCCGGAGAAATCTCTCCTATTTTTCCAGGGCCTTCATTTGATTAAAAGTTAATAACCTGGCGATGCAAGGAAACTGGCGCACTCACTCACAGCTGGTAAGAGTGTAAACTAGTGCTTTTCTGGAGGACAGTCTGGCAGCATTTATCAAGACGTGTCTTACAAAAACAAGCTCCCATTTTGACCGAGCAATTCTACTCTGAAAAATTTTACCCGAGGAAACAATTAAGGCTGAGAGCAAATCCTTACCTATGAGGATAGTCATGGAAATGTTGTTTATCATAGTAAAAACAAGAAACAACATCTTGTTCTAGAGAGCGGGCTGAATAAAACCCTAGGAGGCAGTCACATGATGGAAAAAGCACGCAGTCAGCCAAAGTGCTGGAGAGTGATGCTTCAGGTCCCAGGAAGAAGTCGTTTGTTAGAGCTGAGGAAGTGCTGGGCCCCAAGGTGACTGCTTTGCACATCTGAACTCATTAAGTCAGCTCACCTGGTGTCCCATCTTACAGACAAGGAAAGCACCTTTCGCAATCTGACCAAGGTCACATGGCTAGTAAAGGGGATTCCAACCCAGGCCAAACCTCGAGTCTGTGCGTTTATCCATTCAGCACATGGCACTTATTGCAGACAAGGGGAGATGGGAAGCAGAGCTAAGAGCCCAGAACATCCTGCTAAGCTAACTTATCTACACACTCTTACGGGTATCAGGGCTTCACGGTCCAGCTCTCTTATTTCGGTTCCCAAGCCTAGAACTGTCCACAGTTGATGCCACGGGGACTAAGCTCTGGTCCTTGCTAAGCTGCTCCACACATGACCGAGAGCTGTGTCACTGATTACCCACACCTGTTTCCTCAAAATAGAACACCATGGTTGGAAAAGATCACCTCGAAGCCTGGCTCCCTAACTCCATTTCTCTGGTCCTGGATTTCTGGTAGCTTCCCAGATATTTTCACAGATTGCCACTGGACATATATCATCCCTGGGAAAGCCCAAGGCTTCCCGGCAACAACTGAGCTGCGGTGTGCTAACAAGCAGCTCCACGCAGACTGCGTGCACGGCTCCACTGTGCTCTGCAGCAGCGGGCCCCTACCCTTTTGGGCACCAGGGACTGGTTTCATGCAAGACAATTTTTCCACAGACCAAGGGCGGGCAGGGGGGTGGTTTGGGGATGAGTCAAGTGCATGACACTTATTGCACACTTTATTTCTAGTATTATTACATCAGCTCCACCTCAGATCACCAGGCATTAGATCTCAGAGGTTGGGGACCCCCTGCTCTGTGGCACAGGGCTTCCTGTGAGAGGAGGAAATGAAGAACCACAGAGAAAAGTCCCAAAGAGCAGCTTCTCTGTCCAAGGGGCATGAGGGCAGGAGACAGGCAGCTAACCTCCTCTGTGGACGCCAGGACCCAACCGTCAGAATGACTGCGGATCTCCGCCACTCCGGGCCCCTAAAAATAGCTCTATCTGTGGATGTGCTTAACAATGTCTTCTGCTCTTCCTGACCCTTGCTAAAACTTAAAAACAAAAAAATCAGCAGGTCTGAAAAGCTTCAGAGGAAACTGGCTTTAGTTACAAAGCCAGAACAGACATCTGGACGAGCTCTGAGCTGACAGTGAGAATATTTATGGAATCAAATGACTGAGATGGTCTCGGCAGCTTGGGAGTGAGGACAAGATCCCACTTGTTTCTGCTTTCCCTGCACCCGGCACTGGGGCTGAACGACGGAACCAACACTGACTGTTTTGGAGGGCAAAATGGTAGCATTTTTGGCTAGGTAGAGGCAGGGTGAGGGAACGGGTTTGCCTCTTGTTGAATGCATAAATATTTGTGTAGCTTCTCTGTGCATACAAAAGAAGATTCAAAATCAATACAAGATTCTTATTATCTTACCAAAGGTCTATACTGATTCAAGGTCAGCCTGGAGAAACAATGGTGTATTCGCTTTGTTCTTTTTTTTTTTTTTTAATTGGAGTATAGTTGAGTTACAATGTTGTGTTATTTTCTGGTGCTATGTATATACATGCATATACATATATTCTTTTTCAGATTTTTTTCAATTATAGTTTTTTACAAGATAGTGAATGTAGTTCTCTGTGTGATACAGTAGGATTTTGCTTATCTGGTTTTCTATCGCTGCTGCAATAAATCACCACACATTTAGCGGTTTAAAGCAGTACTCATTTATTACCTTACAGTTCTGGAAGCCAGAAATCCAAAAATCAATTTCTTCAGGTTAAAATCAAGGTGTTGTGAGAGCTTGATTCCTCTAGAGGCCCTGGGGAGAACCCTTCTCCTTGCCTCTTCCAGCCCCCACAGGCGGCCTGCACTCCTTGGCTCGGGGCACCTCCCTCGACCTTCAAGTCAGCAGTAGCTCCTTCACTCTTCTCGGACCTCCGCTTCCGTCCTCACAGCTTCTCTGACTCTGATCTTCCTCCTTCCTCCTTAGAGCTCTGTGCTGTACTGCTGCTGCTGCTGCTAAGTCGCTTCAGTCGTGTCCGACTCTGCGTGACCCCACAGATGGCGGCCCACCAGGCTGGGCTGTACTGGACCCACCTTAATAATCCAAGATAATCTCCCCATTCCAAGATCCTTAACTGAATGATATGTGCAAAGCCCCTGTTGTCACGTTCAGTAACATATTCACAGGTTCTGGGGTTGGAGGCATGGATATCTTTTTTGGGGGGTGCATTATTCTGCCTATTAAAGATGAGTGGGAGTTGTTAATTTGGAGAATGTATGGGACACTGGGGTCCTCTGTCCAGAGTCCATTCATTCATCCTCAGATAATTAACTGAGACATAATCTCACTCCATCCACTCTGGCAGTGGCTGGTTCAGGGACAAGACAAGAGACTGAGATGTTACTGGGGAGGCCTTTGGGGAAAATATAGCTGGATCTTAAGATCAACACACACAAGAGACCCCACAGGGTGAGAACAGGAAGCAGGCCGCCCAGCTGCTGTAGTTAACCATCTTTACAGCAGTGGGGACTCCTGCCTTAGGAGAAGGCACGTTCTGCGGACAGAACCGAGAAGGAGCCCCAAACTCCGGGTGAGCTCACAAAGCTGCCAAATTAAAACACTGGGAGCCTGCTCTCCTGAACCTGGGGCTCCAGTTCTGCAAATACACACATTTCCTTATTTTTAAAGCCACTTTGATTTGGTTCCGTTTCTTGCCAGTTCAAAGAAGAGGGAAGGGAGCAACAGCCTTGTGCTTCCTCCCTGCACCAGGAACCAGCCTGTGGCCAAAAGAACAGTAAGTCCGTCACTCACTGCTGAGGGAGGCACAAACACTTGATGACAACAATTTTCTTTCTTTTTCGTGTGATATGTTGAAGAACGTCCTCCCGTAACAAGCAAAGGTTTTTTATTAAAAAGTAGTGCACAATCAGTAGGCGATTGAAACGAGGTGATCTGCAACGGAGACAATCAGTGGAAAGAAGTTTCACACGACATGTGTGAAACAGACTGCTAGCAGGAAGCTGCTGTATAGCACAGGGAACTCAGCCCATACTCGGTAATGACCCAGGGGGGTGGGATGGGGGCGGTGGGAGGGAGGCTTCAGAGGAAGGGGATACAGTTATGTGTGTATGTATATGTATGGCTGATTCACTTCATTGTACAGCAGAAAATAACACAACATTGCAAAGCCTCCTTTAAAAACCTCTATAAAGCCTCTATTAAAACATAAATTAAAATAACCTGGTTTTAATAAAGTTGAATAAATATATAAGTAAATAAAAATAAAATAGAAAGAAGTAAAAAGTCTAGAGCTTAGGCTATCAAGTATGAACGTGGGGGCACACAAAGACACAAATTCCACATTTATTCAGTATTGCATTTGTTTCCTAGGCTGCTGTAACCAAGAACCCCACTGGTTGGCTTAAAACAACCAAAACTTACTGTCTCACCATTCTGGAGGTTAGAAGTCTGAAATCAAGGGGGTTGGCAGGGCCCTGCTCCCTCTGAAACTTGCTGGGGAAGGGTTGTTCCCTGCCCACTCTGGTAGGTGCTGGCAGGTAGACACATCACTCCAGTTTCTTCTTCCGTCTTCACCAGGCAATTTCCCAGCATGTGTGTCTTCACTTGAGACATACGTGAAGGCACCCTCTTCTCTGCGTGTGTCTGTGTCCAAATTTATCTCTTCTTATAAAGACACCACCAGTTGCACTGGACTAGGGTCCACCCTAATGGCTTCATCTCAACCTGATGACACCTGCAAAGACCTCATGTCCAACTGAGGTCAGATTCACTGGGACCAGGGGTAAGAATGGCAACCTATCTTTGTGGGATGGGGAATCACAACAAATCCCCTAATAAGTATCTACCATGCAACAAGGATTAAAGATGATAAAAGCTGGAGGGCCCAGCCTTGGAAGGATTCACAGACTGGCTGGGAGGGATAGCTATGAAATGGTGCAGGGAATGTGATCTTTGCAGCAATCCTAGGAGGTAGGTACTACTGTCCCCATTTTATAAATGGAAAAACTGAGGCTCTGGAGGGTGACAGGCAGACCCCAAGGAGCCTGCAAGCCCCAGCACACCCATAGCGGCTGCTTCCCACTGTGGCTGGTCTGGAGTCTTAGCACAATCTCCTTGCCGTCTCCTGAATTAGTGTGAGGGTCAGGAGGAAGAGCAATCAAGCCAAGGGGTTACGCGCTCAGCTCTGAAGTCAGACAGCGTAGATTCAAAGCCCAGCTCCCCCATTCGCCAGCTGCGTCACTGGAGGGTCTAACTTGCTTAGACTGAACTGTTGATGGCTATATTCCCAAGAAACGATTCTGCCTCCTGGGATTTCCTGTCATCATAACCCGAATGCACCATCCATGGGTTCCAGCTGGGGCTTCTTGAGAAACAATGTGAGGTATCCTAGATTTTTTAAAATCATTTTTGTCCCTAATCTTTTATAACTGCCTCATCCCCACGTAATCTGATGCCAATCTACATATTTTTTTGAAAAGCAACTTGCTTTTCAAATGTTTATCTTAGCTTTCTAAACATTCCACTTATTCAGAAACAACCAATCTTGATTTTTCACATTCATCCCAAAGATTTATATACCTTGTAATTAAATAATGTAACGCTGTACAACTGGCATATACAGGTTTTGGAACACACATCCCACCCCTGGTTCAGCGGACAACTCAGGTAGAAGAAATGTATGTACACAGAGAGAAGTCTACAATAAGTGGAGCTTATTGCAGGCAGAGGTCGGTACATTATCATAGAGAAAATAAAGAGCCCTGGTTACATCGATGGGCCACTTAAGCAGGGCTCTGACGTAGCAGTAATCAGTCAAGTCCTACAAGAAGGTGGAGGCCAGAGTAATTACCTCAGCCCTGGCTGGAGCGTCCGCCCACAATGATGTGCTAGCCAGTATGTGACAGTCCCCAATCCTCCCACATCTAATATCATCCTTCTCCAAGGATCTGGCTAATGGATGAGGCACAGAAGGCAGGGTAACTGTACAAAGGAACAAAGCCAGAATTGTCCCATTAGGGCTCAGGGTGTGTCACCCCCAAACATGCCATAAAGAACTTGAGAAACGGTCAGTGCAAGAGGGACACTCTCCGACTCTCCTTTCTGTCTCCCTGAACGCCAGAATGGCATCTCCCCTGTGACAGGTGTGCTCCCCGCATCTGGAGACGGAAGGACACCCTTGTTGACAGAAAGAGCATTCGGGCCAAGCCTGTGCAAACAAACCTTGTTACCTCTTTAATTACCCCAAGCCCAAACTCTGTTTAGATTCTGCCCTAATTGGGCACCCCAAACCTACATTTCTTTGTCCTGCCTATTTCTTACAGATGTACAGTTTCATCTAAAAGTCTGCTGCTGCTGCTGCTAAGTCACTTCAGTTGTGTCCAACTCCGTGCGACCTCATAGACGGCAGTCCACCAGGCTCTTCTGTCCTTGGGATTCTCCAGGCAAGAATACTGGAGTGGGTTGCCATTTCCTTCTCCAGTGCATGAAAGTGAAAAGTGAAAGTGAAGTCATTCAGTCGTGTCTGACTCTTCGCGACCCCACGGACTGCAGCCCACCAGGCTCCTCTGTCCATGGGATTTCCAGGCAAGAGTACTGGAGTGGGTATCTAAAAGTCTACAAGTTGCTAAGTTTGACTATTTCTTTAGTCCCGTTTCTATGAGTCCTCCACACATAGGGATTAAAATGCATCTTTTTCTCCTGCTCATCTGTCTTGTGTCAATTTTATTATTAGGCTGGCCACAAGAACTCAAGAGGGGAAGAGGGAGGAACCGCCAACTCCCTGACAGCTCCTTCTTCCCAAACATCTTCAAAGACAAAAATTCAAAAGGGAGTGAGTGGACCAGGGACTTCCCTGGTGGTCCAGAAACTCAGATTCCAGACTTCCACTGCAGAGGGCATGGGATCGATCACTGGGTGGGGAACTAAGATCCCACATGCCATGTGGCAGAGCCGAAAAAATTTTTTTTAATAATAATAATAACAAAGGAGAGGTCCAGAAGGTCCGCTTGGGAAGGATCTCCTCTCTGTCAACAGTTATGCACCAACCAAATGGTCGTTGGTGGAACCTGAAGCCGCAGGGCTGAGAGGTCCACCGGTCAACTGACTACAGAGAATCTATCTCTTGGTGAACTATGCCTTCAAAACAGGGAGACAGGTTCCCCAGCTAACCAGCTCTTAAAGGTGTCTCCAGCCTAAGATCTCTCTCTGCTGTTTATTTTTATGTCGCAAAGCTTGGGACAGTTGTGGCACCAGCCTCCTGCTAACAGAGACTGGAAAGGAAAGTTGCTGTGAAATCCAGGACTGCTTCTGCAATGACCTGCAGCAGCTTGGAAAGCTGAGGGTCCAGTAAATAAGGAAACAGCATCTCTCTCTCCTTCCTCTCAAGCCCCTGCTCACTGAGCCCAGAACTGTGAAATGTCAGGTGTCTTTACAGCTTGAAGGCTGACTAGAGCGCTGTCTGAGCATTGCATCACAGCAACTGCCTCAGCATTCAGCGGCCACTGCTCTGGCCAGCCCAGCGGGTGGCCCACCCGCCGTCCCGGGTGATGCCCACGGCTCTGCGCCCACCACACCAGCATCACAACGGACTGAAGCTTGGCTCCCTCCTCCTGCACTTTTCACTGCCGTGTTTGGGACACTTTCATTTCACAAGTTTAAGTGTTGGTACACAGGCTAAGAGGGCTTCCTAGGTGGCGCCGCTGGACCTGCCTGCCAATGCTGGAGACAGAAGACACGCAGGTTCAATCCCTGGGTGGGGAAGATCCCCTGGGGATGGCAACCCACTCCAGTATTCTTGCCTGCAGAATCCCATGGATGGAGGAGCCTGGCGGGCTACAGTCCATAGGGTCACAAAAGGGTCAGACATGACTGAAACAACTTAGTACACAAACACACACACACACAGGCTTCAAAAGGGACACACACACACATACGAGCTTCAAAAGGGAAAGTGAGAGTCCTGTACACACACACACACACACACACACACACACACACACACACACACACGGGCTTCAAAAGGGACACACACACACACGGGCTTCAAAAGGGACACACACACACACGGGCTTCAAAAGGGACACACACACACACATACGGGCTTCAAAAGGGAAAGTGAGAGTCCTGTACACACACACACACACGGGCTTCAAAAGGGAGAGTGAGAGTCCTGTACACACACACACACAGGCTTCAAAAGGGACACACACACACACACACACGGGCTTCAAAAGGGACACACACACACACACGGGCTTCAAAAGGGACACACACACACATATGGGCTTCAAAAGGGAAAGTGAGAGTCCTGTACACACACACACACACACACACACACACACACACACAAGGGGTTCAAAAGGGAGAGTGAGAGTCCTGTACACACACACACACAGGCTTCAAAAGGGACACACACACACACACGGGCTTCAAAAGGGACACACACACACACACACACACACACACGGGCTTCAAAAGGGAGAGTAAGAGTCCTGTACACACACACACACACACACACACACACACACACACACACGGGCTTCAAAAGGGACACACACACACACACACACACGGGCTTCAAAAGGGAGAGTAAGAGTCCTGTACACACACACACGGGCTTCAAAAGGGACACACACACACACACACGGGCTTCAAAAGGGACACACACACACACACACACGGGTTTCAAAAGGGACACACACACACACGGGCTTCAAAAGGAACACACACACACACGGGCTTCAAAAGGGAGAGTGAGAGTCCTGTACACACACACACACATGGGCTTCAATAGGGAAAGTGAGAGTCCTGAAGTGGAACCTGGGTATAAACCCAAATTCCATACGTATAATTATACAAACTTGGGAAATAGAGATTTTTTTTGTCTCTCCTTACATTTTGTTTCGTGTGTGTGTGTGTGTATGTGGATATAGAAAAAGAGAGAGGTAGTAGGCTGTTTCTATACTATATACATTAAGCACAGCAGGCAAGAGCATATGCTCTCTGGGCAAAACCAAGTTCAGAACACATCGTTTTATTCATATGTTTGAATGAAAATGGATATTGAATTAGTCAGGACCTATGTCCCTTTTAGTTTTACAGGTGTCAAAACTAAAATTCTTACTCTTTCGTGAATGACAGATGTTTCTGTTTTGATCGTAGTGAAGCTTGAAAATTATCATGAGATTAATTTCCTCATATGCTTGAAGTTTTAACCCTTCTTTGTTGGGGTTTATGTACAATCAGATGTACACAGCATTAGCATCTGATATTTTTTTCATATTTTTCCTGTGATTTGGGATGTTTTACCTTTGTACTAGTCTTGAAGATGGCTTCTTTATTTGCAATTATGCTAACTGCACTCTGAGACTTTAATAAAAGATATTTTTGGTTTTGAAAAAAAAATATTAAATAAACCTGAATTCTAAGAGGAAGAAGGGAACTCAATTCTGATGCCCAGAGAGGCTCAACTGTGATGCACCAGACAACAAAGTCCGTGCTTTATGCAAAGGTTCAGTCCAAGGAACCAAATCGGAAAGGCCGTTAGGTGGACCCCTACTACACGATCAACAACAGGGTCATCGGGAGCCCTAGGGACCCCAGGCAGGGAGACCTCAGCTGGAAGTGGGCACACCTGCCCGAAGCTCTAGAAAGCATATCTTCCTGGTGACCTCCAGGCTGGATTAGATGACCCTCTTTACCATTTTAAGAGAAGTGATCTTATGGCGATCAGGATGCCAGAGGAGAGATTAGCAGCATCCCATATTCCACAAACACCGAGGAGACGCTGCTGTGGTCTGACTCCTGTGCTGTGAGCAGAAGAGACAGCCCCCCCACCCCATGGGACGGGGCTCATCTAAACTCAGAAGCCATAGATTTCAGGGTGACCTGCAGGCTGGGAGGTGCCTTGGAAAGTTCAGGAAGCAACAAATCAGCAGTGCCTTGCTGCTCAGCACCCACTGCTTGCCTATAACAAGCAGAGAAGCCCCGGGCGCCCCCTCAGGAGTCCTGCCCTTACTGCCATTTCTCCTGCTCAGAGAAACGGGTCCGTGTCCTTCGCTGTGTCCTTGTGAGGCGGCCGGCTCCTTTCAAGGGCACCATCATTTTCATTAAAGGTCAAAGGAGGCACTCAGACTATCTGAACATCAAACCAACAAACTGTGTTTCTCCTGGCTTCATTAGCATTTTATTTTTATCCTTAGGCACGAAAAGATGGACCACTGGGAGAGATGGCCTCATTTGATGCCCTGTATCTGTTTACATGGAGGGGAGAGTGATGGATAAACAATAAGCTCCTGGTCTTACAAGCTACCCTGCAGATCTTCTATCATTTACATCAGCCACATAAAGGAGCCCCGCTCAGGGGAGGCACTGGTCATCACAGATCACTGAAGACTGTCCAAATACTTTATTATGTTAGTCCTGAAAATGGCTTCAAAACTATCCAAACATTTCTGTTGTTGTGCTGTGCTCAGCTATGTCCGACCCTTTGCAATCTTACAGACTGTAGCCTTCCAGGCTCCTCTGTCCATGGGATTCTCTAGGCAAGAATACTGGAGTGGGTTGCCATGCCCTCCTCCAGGGGATCTTTCTGACCCAGGGATCGAACCCACATCTCTGGTGTCTCTGGCATTGGCAGGCAGATTCTTTACCACTGTGCCAGCTTTATGAATGTGCTATTTAAATCACCACAATATTCCTGCAACAAGTACACAATCTGATTCCAAGGAAACGAACGAATGAGAAACGTGAGTAGTATTTTAAGCAGTGGAAGGATCTGACCCTTTGTCTTCACGAGGTGGCTTAGGTCAAAAGTAGAAAAACTTTAAAAGATTTTCAAAAATAAACCCTGAAAGCTCCCGGACAAAGGAAGTATAACTTCCCTTTTGCTACAATGGCAAACCTAACATGCTTCCACCTTCAAGGAAGAGAAAAACAGGCAGTTTCCTGTGCAGAAACTGTATTCTTGGGCTCCTGTATGTGGCCGAGATACGTGGGACAATCCAGCTTGGTGTTCACGGGACACGCAATACTGCGCGTGCAATTAAAGCCAAGGAAGGTCAGCAACACATTTTGGGAAGACATCCTTATGCCCATGTGTGGGTGCGGTGGAAGATACTGCAAAATTATCAGCTGCCAAACTCACCTTTCCCAACTTCTCCCACTTCACGACTTTTCCAAAAGCAGAGGAAACAAGAAAAAAAAAGAAAACACACACACACACACAGTCCCACCACCATCTGGCGGCTTGAGACCAGCAAGCACGAGATTCTGGCAGGCACGGTACTGGCAGCCACAAAGACCGATATTCCTCTTTCTTTGTTGCTGTTTTAAAAGCAAGGCGAGACTGGTAATGTGGAAACACAACACGAACACGCTCACACTTCTAGGAAAAACCAGAGTAGCAGCGAAGGCATTCCGATGGCGACTCTGCCCGCCTTCGTCTCTGATGGAGTGGAGCCTGGTTGAAAAGCTCGGGCGGGGGAGTCACCCGGAAAATGCCGCTGGCTCCCCGACACCTATCACCATGCACGCCCGCTGCCAGGGTCTGCCTCAGGGGTACGGGCGCAGAAAGATGCTCCCACCAGGGCCAGGCTGCAGGGACTCGAGGACACCAGCTCATGCCAGCAAAGCAGATGTAGCTGATGTGCAAAACCACACATCATTTTCCTAGCTCATGAAGCTGAACTGTCAGGCAGATAAGATGCTCGCAGCCGCTGATCTGAGCATTATCTCCCAGGCAGTTTTCAGGTAAATCAGGGGGTCACTTGATGAATTTAGAAGAAGAGGAGGGCAGTTCATGGTTTTAGGGGTCAGAGCCAGAGTCTGAGGCACCCACTTCCTCCAAAGGGATGAGACCCCAGAAAGCGGGTTCGTGATGCCACCCTCGGGCTCCACTGCTACTGCTGAAAACCTCCAGTATCTGGAATCAGGTTTCTCTTGAGTGTTGCTGGCCTAAGTACTGCTCTGTCCCTTTAAGGGGCTTCTGGACCTCCCTGAACCACGCCAGAATGTGCTGACTTTACCATCTCTCAGGAAGCAATTCTGCTGCTTTCCAAATTATTAAGAATAGCTACCATCTACTCAGTGTTGGCAATCTAACAGGCACTTACAAGCACAATGTGTTCAATTTTAAAATCTCATTATACGCCTCCTGTAGGTATCATGGTCAGATAGGAATTATTATCCTCATTTTACAGATGAGGCAAAGGGACTCAGAGAAGTTAAACAACTTGCCCACGGTGGCACAGGAGAATTTTCATCCAGGGCTGAGTCCATAGTTAGAACCATTCTTGAGAATATCTCGCCATTGCGAATATGCACTAACGTATTTAGTGGATGAGAAGGTAGCTCTTTGCTCCCCATCCCCATTCTGTGACTGAAGGAAAACAAAAATCGTGCCACCAAGACATCTGTGTCATCAGCCAGACTCAAACCACACTGCCGCCACTTCCTGGCTGGACTGTGTGTGGACGGGCTGGTGAGCACGCAAGGCCCTGGGATCAGGTGGGCACGGACTGTCTCAGCACGCATCGCCCCCTGCCAGCTTCCTGTGGCACAGAGGTACTGTTTAGTCAAGCAGAGGACCCTTCCCTACTGGCCACAGCTCACCCTTTAAGCTGCTGACCCATCCCAGGAGGGGCTGCTGCAGGATAGTGTTCCAGAAACGGCCCGGTCCCGCTCAGCTGAACTCAGTATCCCATGGTTTTCTATCAACACTGACATCTTGTAAAACAGCACATAATGGGATGTGTGCACATCTTTGGACATAGTAGGTGCTCAACAAACGTAAGTGGGACTGGCAGACACACCAAGCTTTGAGTACTGAGCCTATAACACCCCTTCTTCACAGTTCTCTTAGTCCATCTCCCTCCTCCCCACTCTACTCCACACTAACGAGGAACCTGTCAGGAGAAGCTAAGATTCAAGATTCTAAGGGAAAAGTGGCTACATTTGGGCCGGGACTCCACTGCTGGCTCCATAAACTCCAGGCAGAGTTCCATTTTGCAGCTAACTTCCCAGCCAAATTCATCTAAGATCATTCAAATGGACTTATTACCATCTTAGTGTCTTCTTCCCCTTGATTTCTATCTGGGGTTGTACCTTCCCCAATGGTTCCTGAATGACTGGATGGTTTCTGATCAAACAGCAACTGAAATTCTAACCCTGTATAGCCATCAGGAGGCTGGCTCTTACAGCCAAAAACGAGAAAGCAGGTCTAAAGCTCTGGCAGGCAAGAAAGAAGCACAACCAAGGTGTCCTTGGCCAGCCCTCCCTCCCAACCTCCACCTGTTTACAAAGGGTGGTGCGTGCACGTTCAGTCGTGTCTGACTCTTTGCAACTCCACAGACTGGAGCCCACCAGGCTCCTCTGTCCATATGAACTTCCAGGCAAGAATACTGGAGTGGGTTACCATTTCATCCTCAGGGGATCTTCCTGACCCTGGGACTGAACCCACATCTCCTGTGGCTCCTTCACTGGCAGGCAGATTCTTTACCACTGAGCCACCTGGGAAGCCCACTTACGCAGGGCACAAACTGGTTTTAGTACCTCATTTCCCAATGAGTCTCAAGGTCAGGAAGTAGTAATACAGATCCAAAAGCAATTCATTTGCCCAGTTTCCTGAGAAATCCACCACCCTACAGATCAGATGAAATGCAGGTGGCCCCCGTGTCCTGGAATCGGAGGACAGACGCGTGGAATGTGGCTGCTCACCATGTTCTATCTCCGTAGGACTCGGGGACTTTGGCTGGCACAGGGTCCTGCTGGTGAAGCTTCCCCAACTCCTTCCCAGATGTCCTCCTGCCCGCTGAGAAATGGCAACGCAGGATCCAGAGAAAAGAGACTTGGGAGCATCCGACAATGTCTGAGGGCAAAGTGAGTCAACGGAAGCTGAGAGTGGGTCACCAAGTGGCCTGGGTGCCCACTGGCCTCGGTCTTGCCCCATGCCTGGGACATTAAGAAGCCTGCAGAGAACTCAGTATGGAAAATGGGCGTGGAGTAATCTTTCTCTTCTGCCTTTGGGAGGATGAGCAGCTCAGAAGCCTCCAGCATTTGCATTTAAGGATGGAATAGTGGAGGGAAGGAGTGAATAAGGGGACCAGACAATCGCTAGCTCACCTCCCTGCTCCCAGGTACATATACATATGTACATGGGTGACTCAGCATGGGCTTACTACTTCTTGGGCCTTTGTCCCTCATTCACAGGTGACCTCCAGTGACAATATCTGAGGCGCCATGGAATTCCCAGTGTTGGGGAAGATGCATGACCCATCTCTGACTCAATAGATATTTGCAGACAAAAAGAAAAACAAAGTTTAACTGGATAATATCATAGTCTGAAGAGTTGGACTCAATCTGAGCTCCCAGGAGACGGCACTAAGAGGTTCTTTACAAGTAAGAGTCACTTGTGGATCCACTCGCCGCCCCCCTCCACGACCCCCCACCCCCGGTATGAAAATAAAAGAAAACAGGACTTCTAGATCCACAAGCTGTGAGCTCTGAGAGGCTTGTCTGGTTTAAGGTTCAATGCCAGCTAGGGAAAGAGCATATCTAAATGCTAATATGATAAAGAATATTTAGATCAATGTTTGGCTATTCTGCCAACCTTTCAACTGAAATATTTGAGCATCTACTCAATGCCTCTTCTTCCAGGCAAGAACATACACAAAAGAAAAATAAGGAAGGAAAACAAAGAATCAAGCCTTTTTGTTTTAAGATACGGGGCTGATAATGAACCTCAAAAATCCCCATTAGGATGGAAGAGGGCCCATTAAAATGTTTGCAATATTCAGAGTACATTTTTTTTTTAGAAGATAATTACTAACAATCTCAGGAAGCTCCAGATCCCCTCATATGCTGTTAGTAAAGCCTTTGCAGGAGCAGCTCTGTTGCCATGACAACAATCACTTGGCAGCATGTAAAGGAGGACAAGGGACCTACCAAATGGTATTCTCAGCAGTCAGCCCCGAGATTTCTTAAAGCCACTTTCTAAAGGACCTTCGGCATCTCGGAGTCACAGAATTTACAAACTGAAGGAGGCCTTAGGAGTAACCTAGTTTTAGCTTGTCACTGTTATTTTTCTAGCCCTTGCCTGAGTCGCCTAGACTCAGCTGAAATATCTCTAGGGCCAGAGACCTTACTCTGCTCCACCCTCAGGGGAAGAGGGCAGGGAGCTTTCCCCTACCCCAAACCCCATAATCTGTGGAGTAGAGTGGGCACAGGATTAGGAAGAGAGGGGGTTATTTGAAGAACCTTTCCCTTCCCAAACAAAGGGCTTATTTGGTAACGGCTGCCATTGTTCCATGGTTGAACAAAACAAGAACAGCCACGGAAGGTGGCTCCTCGCAGGTCTTAAGGACAGAGCTGGTTTCTAATTCCAGCCACTGAACGCGACCTGCAAATTCATAACTGTCACCTACACAGAGCGCACAGGACCCTGGTGGTATCGTTAAGCCATTTGGGAGGTTGCACATGGCAGAAACATAACGACGTGCTTTGTGTTCACACGCTGTATACACAGCGCACACGCATGCGTGCACGTACCCACAAACCTGCCAGGATGTGGGTTGTTTTTTTTTAAATTTTTGGCTGCACCTCACAGCATGCAGGACCTTAGTTCCCAAACCAGGGATTAAACCTGCACCCCGTGCACTGGAAGGTAGACTCTTAACCCTTGGATGCCGGGGAAGTCACCGTGGATATGACTCTTTAGGCACCCCTGCAGAGCATCGTTAAGGATGGCTTCTCCCAGGGCCCTGGGCATGTTTTTAGATCCATGCACATGGATTCTTGGGCAATTCCCAGGAGGGTACATGTATGTATCCCAGGTTGGGAGAGGGGGATGGGGTCAGCTGGGGGGATGGCTATCATAAAAGTGGGTGCAAGTCTGACTGAAGGGGACCCCCACACCTCACCCACATGCGCTGCTAGGAGGAGCAACCCGGCCTGCAGTGGAGGCTTCTAGATTCAGCCGACATGAAAAGGCCACCTCCGGGTGTCTCTCACCACTTCCCAGGCGGCTTTGGACAGCATCTGCATCTTTCATCAGTCACTCTGGGCCAGGGCAGCGGTACCCAGGACCACCACCCTGAAGCAAGCTTAACACATTTCATACAAGAAGGAGTCAGGAAAGTATGAAGCAAAGAATCTGGTTTTAAACTCCAGTGTGCTTGATGCCTTATAAAGAATCCCAAAAGCAGAACTGGAAAAAATGAAAAAGGTTTGCACAAAGAGATTGTGCTCTCCTCGATACCAAACACCGAAGTGGGGGCTGATTTTCCTCGGAATAGATTTGATATGAAGACAGCACCAGTGAGCAGGGGTCGCCCCCAAAGGCGGCCACACAGCTCCCCAGGATCACCCAATATTTTTTCCTAACTTATTTGGCTGCACCAGGTCTTAGCTGTGGCCCGGGGGATCTCTGCTCTTCGCTGCAAGATTTTTTTAGCTGCAGCGTGTGAACCCTTAGTTGTGTCACGTGGGAATCCAGCTCCCTGACCAGGAATCTAACAGGGACCCTCTGCATTGGGAGTTTGGAGTCCCAGCCACTGGACCACCAGGGAAGTGCCCCCACAAATGTTCTTAACCAGGAACCCAGTACTCATTCGGGGAAGAACCCAGAAAACCATCTTAACGGTACTTTATCAGCAAACTCTAAAGTCAGAGGCAGGAATTAGCTCCAGGAAGCATCGGCGTCAGTTTGGTGAGCATCCCACAGAGATGGGGATGGCCACTCCAAAACAGCGGTGACAACTGGGGGATGACAAAGGCAGAGAGCGGCTCCCCACCAGAAGGCGGAGGACGAGGGGTGGCGGGACTGGCAGGAGCAGGCTCGTTTCCTTCCAGGAAAGGAGCTGGCCCCCCCTCACCACGGGCCTGAGAGCCGCACTTCCAGATGACCGCGCCGCGCTACGGGAAGCAGCACAGGCACGTGGCCATCAGGCGAGCACGGCTCTGCGTCCACACGCTGCGAAGACCAGCGCCCAGCCCCGGAGAGGCTGGTTTATTTTAGGAGAACAATTACCAGTTATTACAAAGCTGAAACTGACCTTGCAGGTAGAAGTCTCGGCATCAGGGATCTTTTGGTCCCAAGCGAGAAAACAGGAGAAACAATGACATTTGAATGACCTCAAGGTGAAAGAGTGTGCATCTGTGTCTGTGCGTCTATGAGAGACAGACAGATACAGACACGAGTGAACCCAAGGGGAGGGACAGATGAGGGCATCTGACAATACTAAACTACTAGATTAACAAGGAAGGCTGCCACATACGGCTGCACAGGTCGTGCACTGCACAACTCCAGCGGCCACCATTCCCATCGGCAATGAGCTGTGGGCATCTAAAGTCTGATCTCTACCTCAGTCAAACACGGAATGCGGTCTGAGTGGAATCTGAGTCATGGACTTCCAGCTCTGCCACCCTCATCTTCTGTTTTGTCTTTTGGCAAACTAAAATAGACAGATTCACTCTCAGCAAAGGGACAGCCCCAACCAGATGGCTGGAGGACAGAATGGGATAATTCTCTACTACTGAAACCTGGTTTAAACCGAGGCTGGTACCAATGGCCCAACACGCATGTTATGTTTTTAAAAAGTCATACTTTAAATTCTCAAGAATTACTCAACTAAGAATGAGGTTGCAACACCCTTTTCCTCTCCCTTCTGGGTGGATGAGTAGATTTCTTTTCCTGCTGGAGAGAGGACCACTCATCTTTGTCCTCATTATGGAGATGGAAAATCATCTCTGATTTCTAAACCAACAGCAGACCTCAACGTACCAAAGAAGTGCACTTTTCAGAAAACTGTTTATACTTCAGTCGTTTTGGAAACAGACATGATTTCTTTACCCCCAAAGAAACAATGAGGTGAATGGAAATTAAGTTCTCAAAGTAGATGACAAACTGAACGCATTCCATATCTAAACCACATACTACTGAACCTGACCACATCCCATCACAGTGCTTCTACCAGAAAAAAGTACTCAGGTTTTTTGTTTCTTTTTTTGTTGTGTCACACGCCTTGTAGGACCTTAGTTCCCATACCAGGGATCAAATCCATGCCCCTGGCAATGGAAGCATAGATTCCTAAGCACTAGACAGCCAGGGAATTCCCCAAAGTACTCAATTTCAACTTGGGACGTGGATTTTCATGGCAAAGAGAAAAGGGCAGAGGGAGAAAAAGAGGAGACTCCTGCATTTGAAAGGATGGCACTCTTCCTGCGCTCAATAAATATTCTACACCCGCCACGCACAGACAGTAAGATGAGTTAATAAAGCAGTCTTTGCTCTAAAGATAGCTCCCAGGCCATGGCACAAAAGGACGGGTAAATGGGAATGGATGCCACAAAGTGGTAAGGTTCCAGATGTGTGAAGTCAAGACGAGCTTGTGTAAGCTGAGACAGAAGGGCACAGACAGGCTAAGACAAGATACTTGGAGGGTCCAGAAGGTTGGGGACATAGAGCATTCCAGATAGAGACAAGGCAAGAACAAGAGGCCAGGCAGCCAGAAGGGACAACGTGTGTCTGGGGGCCTCTAAGGAGTCCAAGTGACCACAGCATCACAGACATGGGGGTGGTCCAGACGAGGAGGCTGGAGGGAGAGGCCAAGTGTGAGAGGGAGCCACCAATAAGGTCAAGCTTTGTGGGGCAACTTCACCCCGAGGCAAACCAAAGCACAGAAAGGTTGAAAAGAAGAGGCATGGTGGAAGAGGTGAAAGCAACGCACGTCCGCCTGTGGACGACGGATAAGCAAGATGCGGTGCTTACACACAATGGAATATAACTCAGCCTTCAAAAAAGGAAAGGAATACCCAGTGACATGCTACAAAAACATGGATGAACCCTGAGGGTATTCCATCAAGTGGAGTTGAGCCAGACACAAAAAGGCAAATACCGTATGAGTCTACATATATGAGGTAGCTAATATAGTCAGGCTCATCGAGAAGAAGACTGGTGGTGATAAGGACAATGGTCCCCCCAGGGACTGGGGGCAGGGGAATGGAGAATTTCTAATGGGTATAGAGTTTCAGTTTGCAAGTTAATAAAGGTTCTGGAGATCTACTGCAGAACAATATAGATACTCTTAATACTACTGAGCTGTATGTTTTAAATGGTTAAGATGCTAACTAATTCATTAATTTAAAACTCAGGGGTGAGTGGCCGAGGTCCCAGATAACATGGCAAGTTCTTGGCTACTGGTTTTTCTATTTTCAAAGTAGCATAAAGTCAATCAGATCCACTGGAAGCTCTCTGATAGCAGGGCTGTTTCTCATGAAACAGGTGTCCACTGGCCTTGGCCGGTGAAAGGTGAGTGAATGAGATGTTCCTTCAGGAAGCGCCTGCTCTCAAGCCTGCCTGCAATAACCTACTTAACCCCTGGTCATTTCTGATACACACATCCCACAACCCTTCTGTGCACCAAATTAGTAATTTTATTTCACCTTTCACCTGTGTTCCTAAGAGAAAGCCCAGTTCTTGGCCAGGGCCCCTAAAGAACAGCAGTTCAAGGGCACAACCACCAGAGTCAGACCTGGGTTCAAAGCCCAGCTCCCCGAGTCCCTACCAGTCCTCACCTTTCCCAGCCTCAGTGTCCTCATCTCTACAAAGAGAAGCAACAGTATCAGGTTGCTGAGAGGACTCGGCAAGACAGCATCTATAAGACACAGGACCAAGCACACGGTCAGCACGAGTGCGGGGGCTGTTCTATGCAGAACCCCTAATGCTGTACCTGGTGCAACTAATAAATAGTTTTTAACGGTAACGTCACTCAAAGGTATTCAACAGAATGGCAGCTGTGGCTTCCAGGCCCAAGTGAAGCACTGGAAAAACCTTTCAACAAATGTTAACAGTCGTATTTGGTTTAGATGAATCATAACACCTCTTAAAAACAGAGGAAGTGGCCCAGGGGGCCCTCAGAAAAAATGAGCAATAGCATCTGGATGAGCTAAAGGGCACCCAAGTCCATCAGTCATTCTTAAGCCATACAAACACATACTCAAAGGAGCTCTATGAAAGGACGTTGTCAAACCTTAAGGAGGAAGGAAATCCAGACACAGGCGATGGCGTGGATGAAACTTGAGGACACTCTGTTGAATGAAATAGTCAAAAAAAGACAAATACTGCCTGATTCTGCTTACAAGGAGGTGTCTAGAGCAATCCAAATCATGAAAACAGAATGTGGAAGAGCCAGGGGCTAGGATAAGAGGAAGATGAGGAGCTGTCACCTAACACATACAGTTTCAATTGCGCAAGATAGGAAAGTTCCAGAGACTGGCTGCAAGACAATGTGAATACACTTAACACTACTGAGCTGAGAGGGCTTCCCTGGTGGCTCAGTGGTAAAGAATCTGCCTGCCAACACAAGAGATGTGAGTTCAATCCCTGGGTCGGAAAAATCCCCTGCAGAAGGAAATGGAAACCCACTCCAGCATTCTTGCCTGAAGAATCCCGTGGACCAGTTCATGGAGTCCTAAAGAGCCGAAAAGTTTAGTGAATAACACCACCACACTGAGCTGTATACTGAAAAATGGTATTTTAAAATATAAACATGGAAATTGTTATATTATGTGTATCTGCCCATTATTGAAAATGAAAAATGTCAAAGCATCTCAGCAATTTCACCTTAGCCTGAGTTTCTGCTCTGGAGATGGTTTGGGAGGAGGAATTGAGTCCAGCACAGGAATATGATGCCTTCACCAACAGAGCAGTCTGGTGGCCTTAGAAGGAGTCCTTCAGAATCACAGGATGAGCCTGCAGGCCCCCAGGCCCTTGGAAATGGCAGGGTCCCCTGTCCCTCCCCAGGACCACTTTCTCCTTTGCCACCATCAGAGGTGACAACATGGGTCTCCATGATTCTGGGCCACATCTGCCTCCAACCAAAACAGGAATGCAATTTCACATTTACAGATGCGGGCACAAATCAACCAGACCCAATAGGAAGATGCTCAGTGTACAAAGGAACAAGCCAACACTCCGCTGTGACTGTGTCAGAGGCTCTGCACTGTCCTGCGCTTGAGTCTGCAACACGCGGTTCCAGGGCCATGAGCTGCACACAGGGCGATGTTCCCATGCCTCTGGGTGGGCTTAAGAACACGGCCTCTGGCACCTTCTCGGTCTGTGTTGCTGCTGCCGCCACTGCTGCAAGTGTGCTTGGTCTCCGGCAGTAAAAGCACCCCATCAGTGTTGCTCTGCGTGTGGGCCTGGCCCACCCATATGCTGTACGTTCTAATGTCCTGCCCACATGCCAACGTTGTAGATGGGACGCATGAATACAAGTAAGATCATGCCTGCATGAAAGAGTTCATGGTTTCATGAGCATACATGCTAAGTCACTTCAGTCGTGTCTGACTCTTTGCGATCCTATGGACTATACAGCCCGCCAGGCTCCTCTGCTCATGAGATTCCCCAGGCAAGAATGCTGGAGTGGGTTGCCATTTCCTCCTCCAGGCGATCTTCCTGACCCAGGGATCAAGCCCACGTCTCTTATGTCTCCTGCATTGGCAGGCAGGTTCTTTACCTCTAATGCCACCTGGGAAGGTCTCATGGGAGCGTTAGATGAATACACAAATGGGCACCTGCTCATCACAGGTATTAATCTTATGATGGAATAGGGGGACTGGAAAGGAAGAAGAGGGAATAACTGGCTCCAGTAAGCACCTACCCCCGACCCCTCATCCTCTAACACACTCCCTTTCTGAGTCTGAAGTGATTGCTACTGATGATAATATCCAAGAGAGAATTAAATTCTTTCCCAATTCACCACTTGAGCAATAAGGCATTGAGCTGTTGAAATCTTGATTGCTTTTTCATTTCAGATTCTGAGCCCCTTTAGGAAAACAGGGATTGATTAGCAAACAATCAGATTAACTGGCATAAATCCACACCTAAGGACTAGCATTTGACTGGCTCTCTGCCTGCAGCAAATCCTAATGTCTTTCCAATCAGGATTATGTAAGGAGGAGACCCACAGCTGGAAAGGCTCTCGGCTCAAGGTGAGGGCAGGCTGTCTGTCTACCTCGGACTTAAAAGTCTGTGCTCAACGTTCTTTCCAGGATTCCTTCCCAGAATGCTGGTGGCAAAAAGATGCTTTGTAGGCAGCCTGGGTATCCAGTGAGGGCTTCCTCACTCCTGGAAGAAGTGCTGATGTGGCTGCCACGCAGCCCAGTCATTGGGTGACCAGAAGCTGCCACCGAGGGGCAGGGACCCCACACCTCTCTCCTCCCACCAGAGAGCCAGCAGGGTCCTGGACAGTCCCCATTCGGGTTGGGTGGAGCAGACATTTAGATCCAAAGGCTATTAACTCCCTTAACCCCATTTACCTTCATTTTCCTGGCCAATGATAAAAGACCTAAAATTCAGTTCTTCTACTCTTCAGAAATGAGAAAACCAGAGGGAAAGTGAGAAGGTCCTTGAAAAACCATCTGGTCCTTCAGAAGGGATCTTGCCCAAACCAGAAATTTGCAAAAAGAGAAATTTTTTTTAAAGCAGCAAAATGCTATTTCAATATGAGATGTTTTGAGGAAGAAAAGAGATCCATATCTGGCTGGAGGGGGTGGGGACATAAAAGGGGGTCTCAGCAGACACTGATCTCCACCCCAAGGGCCTGGGTACCCTCCACTTACCAACTATACCACTCAAAACCAGAGCACACCCAAACTTTAGAGACTTCTGAGATTAAAAAAAAAAAAAGCAGTTAGCAAGATTTATGACCACGGGCTATAATTCTTGCTTGGGCCAGCAATCTTGTGTTAGGCAACGAAGGTACTAGATTTCTAATATTCATGTCAACACTATGTGGTGGGCACGACTATTCCCATCACAGATGAGGAATAGCTGGGGCATAGAAGCTGCAGGTATTCCAAAAGGTAGCCTAGCCCTTACCCTTCACCCTGCCCCCAGTTCTGTTTTTGAAAGGGGGATTCTTTACATGTGCTATGCATATTTTCTCAGTCTTGCACAAAGTAATGTGTGAAAGTATTCCTTCCAGATGGTCTGGTATCTAACACTTCCTCAAAACATTCTCAACCTGCCTGTGCACAGAGAGGATAAGTAACCTGCCGCAGGTCACACAGCTAACGTGCAAGGGAGCTGGCGGCCTGCAGATCAGGTCCTGTGTGTCCAAAGCCCATGCACCTTCCATCAGACTCCCCACTTCTCTAAGTAAACCACCCCCCACCTGCCTACCAAGCTGCTGCCCAGGCTGCTCAGCGGGAGCTGAAGAGAACCAGTCGCCATCCCCCAGCTGAATCAATTTTTCACAAGCGAACAGACAAGTACTTAAAACACACTTTTCTGCTTCACAACGTCTCTGGCCTTCACTCAGGTGGCGAGGAAGCCGCTGCTGCATCTTTCCACATTATCACAAGACAGATTTCCAAAGATGATGTCAACGGGACAGAGGATGAGGGCCAAGTTTTTCCTATGTGATCTGCCGTTGACAAAACAAATGCTTGGGCAGCTGGCAAAGCAGACTCGGCAGCCCTGCAGAAACCACATCTGCCTTGTATGCAGCGTGACCAGGCAGAAGGACGGCAGGGAGGGGCAGGAGCCCACGGCCACTCCTTTCATTCCCAAGGGGACACCAAGTACCGGGTTTCCTGCCCATCCTTCCCCAGATCAGCACTGTGGTTGATGACCCTGGTTCTCCAGGAGTCTCCAGGAGTCGGGAGCCCGTTCACCCTCAGCACCACAAACACAAGGCCAAGAAGAAGGGGCTTCCCCAGACACAAGGGAAAAAGAAGGAAAAGAAAACCACCCTCCAAAGCATGAACTAACAAAAAGCAGGCTGAGATACGGTTCTAAGAACCAACGTAAAAGGGAACAGATGTGAAGTCATCTCAGGCTTAACAAGGACTTCCGCACACCCTCAAAGTCATTTCACAACAACGGATTTATAACATTCGGGGCTATGACGGCTGGAAAATGTAAAGATGCTGTGCTCTGCTCCAAATGGTTTGGACAGATGTTTGCTAAGTTGGTTGATGGCAAATTTCCTTGTACTCAGTATCAGAGGTAATTAGTATTCACTAGGAGGAAGATTTCACCTGTATCACATAGAGCTGACATCCATTCGAGTCAACAGACAAAAAGGAGGATCTCTGTGAATGTTCTTTTAAACTGGCATCTGAGAATCTTTGGGGAAAAAAAGAAAACAATTGGCACAAACTGCCAACACACACACACTCCAGACAACAGGCACCCTAGCAGCTTCCAAACATGTCGGCCTCCCTAAACCCTCGTCCCTCATCTCGGTACACGCTGGGACTCTGCCCTGCTCACCAGTGTCTGTGCCCCCATGTGACCCTGTTTGGGTGTCACCAGGACTGAGCAGCATTCCAGGAGCTCTGCCTTTAAGGGGCTCCCTCTTGCTTGATCTCTGTGTCCATCACAGCCTGTCACACATCATCCTGCCACTGTTTCTTTACTCCGTCTCGTCCACCAAGACTAAACTTCCCGCAGGCAGGGCTCCTGTCTGCTGCACAGCGCTCAGCATGAGCAACACTCAGAAGATACCTGCTCAATCAGGGGGAAAGGATGGGAGGAAAGGGAAGGTAGGGAGTTTGGGAAGGACATGTACACATGCTCTGTTTAAAATGGATAACCAACAAGGTCCTACTGTACAGCACCTGGAGCTCTGCTCAATGTTATGTGGCAGCCTGGATGGGAGGGGAGTTTGGGGGAGAATGGATACATGTGTGTGTGTATATATATATATATACAGCCAAGTCCCTTAGCCTTGTTCATCTGAAACTATCACAACATTGTTAATTGGCTACTCCAAAATAAAATAAAATATTAAAAAAATATGTTGGACAAAAAAGAAGCTGAAAAGTTGGGAAGGAAAAAAATCACTTGAGAAATAGAGTGGGGCAACAGATGTCATTAAAGCCAATGGAAAAGCAAACATATTCATACAAAATAGATTTGGCTGATCTTTTCAGACTTGTTTCAAAAGACTTTTGTGACACCTTTAGCTGGATAAATACTTGGACTTCCCAGGTGGCACTAGTGGTCAAGAACCCGCCCGCCTGCCAATATAGCAGGCGTAGGAGACACTGGTTTGACCCCTGGATCGGGAAGAGTCCCTGAAGGAAGGCCTGGCAACCCACTCCAGTATTCCTGCCTGTAGAATCGCACGGACAGAGAGCCTGGCAGAATACGGTCCATAGGGTTTCAAAGAGTCAAACACAACTGAAGCAACTTAGCAGGCACACACATACCACAGAGTTTAGACTCTTGGAACTGGAAGGGATCCTTGGCCATGTGGCCCAGCATTCCTATAATGCACGAAACATATGTCTGCTTTGCTCCCAACACACCACTAATGCTCTGTTACCCTGGCGGACACTTCTCCCCAAAGAGCCATCAACTGCAGGCCAGAGAAAAACAGTACACAAACCACAGCAGATTTCTTTGCTTTCTACTGCTTCAACTTCCTCGCTGCTTATCATGTCCATCAGAGGGAAAGAAATTTATGAGTTAGGGCTTGATATGCAAAGTTTGAAGTTTGTCTTTGGGAAAATGGCATGGGGTAGTCAGAAAATGGAGAACTTCTGCTCAACTCGTCTAGATAAGGCACTTGAGAGGTCATCAGACCAACTCCGATGCCCAAGGGTGCCTAACAAGATCTTGGCAGGCAATGGAAGCTCAAAATATTTCATAGTTGATCTTATACCATTGTAAAACCCAATGTCAACCACACACCTTCACTTTTGAGGCCCTCAATTTCTTCCCCAGAAATTCCCATCATGTAGAACAGGACGAAATGCTTCTTAGGAGTCACCTAAAGCTTAATAAGGGCTTCCCTGGGGGCTCAGATGGTAAAGAATCTACCTGCAACATGGGAGACTCAGGTTTGATTCCCGGGTTGAGAAGATTCCCCTGGAGAAGAGAATGGCTACCCACTCCAGTCTTCTTGCCTGGTAAATCCCATGGACAGAGGCCGCAATCCATGGGGTCACAAAGAGTCGAACATGAGTGAGCAACCAGCACTTTCATTTTCATTTTTTACTTTCACTGAAACTAATTAAGTCAGCCAGTTTTATAGCAGAGTAATAACGCCAGGGCCAGACCCCCGTGAGGACAGACGTTTCAGCGGCAAGAACGGCAGCCTTGTGCACACAGCAATAACACTCCAAGAATCTCCAAACATCTCTTCTCTGCCCAAGTGCAAAATTAAATTAAAAAGCAGAACAATGGGATTTCGATGCCTCACCAAGCTCTGATAGGGCAAATGAAACACTATCTAGAATGACTGGAAGGGGAATATGGTTTCTCCTACTGAGCTCGGCGCAGTCTAGTTCAAAGGCCGTCCTCGCCCACATTCCAGCCCCTTCCTGGCATCCCTCCGGAGTAACAAGACAAGAGAAAGCAAAAGAAAAGTAAAAAGGAAAAGCACAGCCACCCTGATCACCTGGAATCCCTTCACCAGAAAGGTAACCCCTCACAAACCACCTCCTTTTAAACCGGCCCCTTTCTTCCCGTTCCACACCCAAACCCACAAGGAAAGAAAACGCGGGCGCCACTGCCATCGCCATGACTCTGACCTGTAAATGTTTAACCAGGGATCTATTTTTTTAGAGCTAGACAAAAAGGTAGGTGATTCATTTTCAACATGAGTCACAATATCCCCAACAGTGAAATAGTTTAATTAAAAATTTAATGGCCTTAGGTTTTGTTTGAGGCACCCTTGATGGTGGGGCCGTGTTCTTGCTGGTCACGGTCTCATGGCTGAAGGGTTGGCCCCAGGAAGGGAGGGCGGGATGCCCTACACCAGAGCTGGGAGGCAGTCCCGGGGGCGGGAACGTGGCCAGCATGGCAGCAGCATCTGTTGGTCACGCAGAACCAGTGACCTCTCACGGCCTAGTCCCCATTGCTTTTCCCAGAGAATCCTCCTTAACCCTTGGAGACACATGAGGATTCTCAAGGGGGCGCTTGGCATTGACCCGCAGGGTTCCAGATTTGGTTGGGTTTTGTTTCTCTTGGGTGACGTGCTACCATGAGCTGGCCTGAGTCTCTCAGTTCAAAAGATCCTCGCTGATTGGAGTCGCCAGAGAATAAGGAGAGGGGGGCCTACAGTAAGGTCAGAGTGCAGGCAACCCCACCCCTGTACAAGAGTAAGAACAAGCTGACCTACTTGCCGTTATTGGCCCTTTCAGGAGCTGAATGAAGTCCTGGGGATTAGAGGAAGCACTCCAGTGACAGCTAATCCAGAGGAGGGTTTCATCCAAAGGATCCCAATAACAAGAGATTCCGCACACTACTCAGTGTCGCTGTCACAGGGTGTGGTTACCCTACTGAAAGTGTTTAACTTCATTTGCTGTCATCAGAACTCACACAAATACTTTCCTTCTTACAAAGAACAAAGGGGACTAAACTGCTCGTATTTGTGTTCATACGTATGTATTAACTCTGTCGTATTTCCCCCAGATAATTTCCACTAAGGTGCTGATCCATCAACTTCACAGGTTCAAATAGTGAAAGGCTAAAATTATTAGAAAATGCAATGTGAACACCATATTTTCTTTTTCCCCAACAAAACTAAATCCAGAGATCAAAATAGTTTGGTGCCCTGACCTTCTCCCCACACCACTCATCTGCACAGTGAATTTCTGTTGAACATTGGCCAGAAAGAGTGAAGCTTATAATACAGACCATCCAACTTAACCATTTGGCTTTAAAAAATAAAGAACATCTAAAACACAGAAACACCTTCTAAAATATGTTGCCATCTTGCTCTTCCCTAAGAACATAGGGAAAAAATGCCTCCTCTCTTGTCAGCTCATCAAAGCTAGCAACCATGGGATTTCCCTAGTGGTCCGGTGCTTAAGACTCTGTGCTCCCAACGCAGGGGCCCAGGTTCGATTCCTGGTCAGGGAGCTAGAGCCTGCACTCTGCAATGAAGATCCCATGTGCTGCAACTAAAACCCAGCATAACCAAATTAAAAAAAAAAAAAAAGCCATGAGCCATTGCTTCCCTAGGTGAATTGTTAACTGCAGGTTAAACCAGCTGAAAACAAAGGGGAGAGATTTCCTCCAAGTCTGCATTTAAACATGCTAGTCAGTGCTCATGCATGGATCTGAGAAGGCTCATGGTGTGCACAGACCTGGAAGGACAAAAGAGGAACAAGGCAGTCCTGCGCCCAAGGACTGGATCCCTGAGTTGGGGGGGTGGGGTGGGGACGGGAGCCTGCACACACGGCTTTAACATGAGCTACAGAAGAGCTCCAAACCCACAGGTTGTGTTCAGACGCCAAGGGAGCACCATCTTCCTGAGCAGGGCGGGGTGGTGACCAGACTGTCCTGGCTGCAGGAGGGTTGATGAGAGGCAGGGACCAAAGTTCAGAGAGGAGGGGACCGAAGGCAGACTCAGGGGGCGATGTGACTGAGAGAAAGAAAGGGATGGGCATGAGAAGGCTTCAGGCAGCCGCACCTGTTCACCTTGAGAGCGGGGAGAGTGTGAGCCAGGCAGGACCAGGAATCAAAAGCAGGTCTGACGTCTGCGGTCCAGACAACCTCAACTGGGAGTTCCATGAACAGACACGGAAATCAAGAGGCGGTGGTTTGGTTTGGCTGAGTCTCAGGTGCCACTGGGAGGGCCAAGCAGCCCTGTATCATGCCAGGTGTGTCGATGGCGCTGAAATAAACGTCTGTCCAGATAAACGGAGACCAACCAGCAGATGGCGGGAGGGGATTGGAGACTGACCCAAAAGGGTGGATGTGCCCAGCACAGGGAGGTGTGGGCACGAGAATGAATGAGCCCCCACACAAAGCTGTTCCCTTCCCGCCACATGACAAATGACAGATGTCTGGCAAATGCCTGGCAATTTCCTGACACTCTCAGCTCATTGTACTTGTTTCACAGACGAATGCTAAGAACGATGTGGCCACATGTCCCCTGCTACAGACCTCAGTGGCTGGAATAGCGTGAGGCCCCCAGTCTGTCAGGAGTTTGGGTGTGAGTGTTTCAGATCCAAATATGCAAATCATGCCTTTTCAGGGGGCCAGGGGAAGGAATGCCTTTCTGAGCAGGACTTGGGAGCCAGAAAGAAGAGTGAATGAGAAGACATGTACGAGTGGCTGTCCTCTTTGTCGGGTAGAATCAGGCTCACGTCCTGGTTCTGCCTCCTGTGAGGTATGTCACCCTGGGAAGGATTTTTTTCTGAACCTCAGCATGCTCGCCTGCAAAGTGGGCCTTTTAAAGATTCTAGCTAGGGAACACAGAAGATTAACCATGCAAATAGCTCCACCAGGGCAAGAGTTTCTTGGCAAGGGGCAGGATCCTTCAAATCTTTGCAATTGAACCTATCACAATAATTCTGACTCATTCTTATAGGCAGGAGGTCTAGTCCAGGGAAAAAAGCATGCGGTGGAGAACTCAAGGCTAATCATAAAACCCCAAACTTGAGACAGACCAGTACTTTCAGACACAGATTTTTGGTTCCCCAACACAGGCAGCTTTCATGGCCAAGTTCAGCTGGTGCAGACCATCTGCTTGCGAGGCAAACTCTACCCCCAGAGACAGCCCAGTCTTTGCTCTGAGAGAGAAGGCCAGTCAAGGGACCCCACACCCTGAATACACACACACACAAACCACAGCTTTGAGAACCACTGTGAAAGGCACTCAAAGGCCCCAGCTGCAAGTGCAGCTATGCTGTCTTCTTTAAACACATTGAGGTTTTTTTTTTTTTTTTTTTTTTAAATTTCTTGATGAACAGACTCCCTGGCCCTGCTGCAGAACAGGAAGGCTACACATCCATTTTCATGAGCAAACCCTCATACACAGCAGGGTATCAATCCAAGAAATCCAGATGACAGGATTACATGCAGGCGACGTCCCCAGTGCCCCTCACACCTTCCAGGCGGCTTACAGGGTCAATTTTCCACAGTTTGCGCCTTCGATGTAAGCAAAATGAACACCCACTACATGTAGGGTTCTGTGCAGAGCCTGATGAGAACAGGAAGGAGGAGGCTTCAAGCCTAAGTGTGACTACTCCAGGGCCAGATGTCTTAAGCACAACACTGTGCAGACAACGATGATAAAGATGAGAACGGGTAAAGGGACCAGACAAAAGCAAAACCACCACCAACTGGAAGGGCTGTGGGAGAGGAAGTTGGGTTGCATGAATCTCCCAGGAGTAGAGTAATTTCTCATCATATGGAGCATTTCTAATGTTTCATGGGTTCTTTCCCAGAGAACATTCTACATGCACCGTGCTGGGTTGGTCCAGCCCACAGACAGCCTTTCAGCTGCCTTTTCTGCCACGATGCTTGAGCTAGAAAACGATCAAGGAGACCCAGGCAATAGGACCCTGAGAAGCCTGAAGTCCAGAAATGAGCAACCTCAGCCACTCAGCAGAAGTTCATAGGTGGAGATGGGGATCTAGTGGGATTTCATTCCCTGAGGCAGTGTCTGTTGGGAGGCACACCACCTGCCCTTAAAAAAAGAGGTGATGAGATGTACCTGATAACAGGACAGGGTGGTTAGAAATGACCAAAGCTCAGTGAGGAGAGATCAGAGTGTCCTGCAAGTTCCGTCCGGGATATCCAGCTGCAGGTTTCTTCCTTTGGGCATGGCCCCAGCCTCTGCTCCAGCAGACGAGAGAGAAAGGAAGGAGGGATGGCATCTCCATGGTGACCATCACAGGGGCAGCGCTAAGAAAGGTCTCCTGAGGCTTCTCCCAGGTACTGTGGCTCATGAGCCAGCAGTCTGCTCGCAGCCCCTGGTCAGCCTGCACAGCCGGGTGGGAAGTGAGCCTGTCACAGGATGCTGCTCCACCCCTGGTGTCCTCCCACATTTCTGTTGACCAGGTCAAAGTTGGTGCAGAGAAAACCTTCCAGGGCTTCAAGAAGCTACCACCCAGTTCTCTAAAGAATACCCAAGGCTGTGTTTATCATCTCTGGCTCCCTGGCATCTCCGACAGTGTCTTCGTGGTGCCTTGGGGCTGTCTGCAGACCCGGAGTCCTCGTAAGCTATCTAGAACTGGCTGCTCCATTAGGCTATTTGAGTGAGTGCTCAAAGGATGAGACTTGGAGATCAGGGAGAGGTTGGAGGCCAATCACTGCATGAGCTAACACTTCTAAGCGCCACTGCATGCACTGGGCACTCAACACTTTCCCTTCCGCACAACCTCACAAGGCAGACTTGATAAAGGGGGAGACTGAGCCTCACAGAGGCTGTGTCACTTACTCAACATCACAAGTGGAGAATGTGTTGGGGCCAGGATTCAAAATGGGGCTGTCAGGAACCAAATCCCCAACTTCAACTCCTCCTCCACTACGGAGTGGCAGACGAGGAAAGGGGACCTGGGACCAGGAAGACAGGAAGGTGCCAGGAAGAAGTCACAGAGAGGACAGGATGGGGTCGGAGCCCAAGCAGCGCTGTGGGTCCCTCAGGGACCACCCAGTGGGTCAGGTAGGGAGCTGAGAGGCCAGCCTGAGTATGTGAACTTCCTCAGGCCACAGGGACCCAGGGAAAGAAGCACTGGGAAGCCACGCGGGCTACATTCAAGCAGAAAAAAAAAAAAAATCCCCATTTGCTTCACACAGAACTACCCAATGGATAGAATACTAGCTGTGATGTAAGGTGCAAAAGAGGCCACTAGAAGGAGCAGAGGCTAAAAGCTTGGCGGGGGGGAAGGCGTGTTTCCCATCACAGGAGCAAGCCTGAGCTCCACCAGCCTCCCACCCCTGTCTTCTCACTCCCCGATCGTGCTCCCCAGAACGCTGTGCCAATTATCTCTTCCAATTAAACCACCACCACAGGACACTAAATCCAGTGACACAAATCAGCCTCAGGATGCTCAGCCAGCCCTGGGCTGGCATTTATGACCCTGATTAGCAGGAGGGCTCCCACAGCTCACCCAAGAACGTGGACCATAGGTGAGCCCAGTGGCAGCCCTGCCTCCATGCCCACAAGCCCCCACAGCAGGTGCTCCAGAAAAAGGCAAGAAGACACTGATGGCAGAGCCTGGAGAAGACAGGGCTCACTCACCTTAAGTCCACTGTCCTGCACCAGGAATTTATTTGGGGATTATTTATTTATTGGGATGCTGATGGCAAAGGCAATCAACCCCAATGGGGGTTCTTTCACCACTGACAAAAGTAATTTACAGAACATCCAAGTTATAGGCATTCTGTTAGTTGCCTAATAGATTCCTAAGATTACATGCCTACATTGGGCCAGAAACTGCAAGAAGCACCTGATATAATTTCATCTAATCCTTGCTTATGGCAACCCTCTGAAACAAGTGTTAAGCTTCCCACTTTCAAAGGTGAGGAAACAGGCTAAGAGAAAGTGCTATGTGTGGGTCAACCTAGGATTCAAATCCAAACAGCGTCTAGCTCCAAAGTCTGTACTTCATGCCCCATCACGCCATGGCACCCTCCGGAAGAAACACGCGTAGATTTTGTGTTCTCCTGGACTATCTACAGGAAAGTTTTATCCACCAAGATAGTCCATGGGGAGCTAACATACATGGAGTGCTCAAGAGCCAGGTCAAGGGGTAAGCTTTACATATGTGTTATTTTTGTTCCCCCAGCAGTCCCGTGAAGAGGTCCTATCATCATGACCATTTGACAGACGAAGAAACTGAATCTCAGGGCAACTAGGTCACTTAAAGTGACACAGCTAAGAAATGCTCAAGCTGGGTACTGAGCTCTCAGGATACCTGACTCTGACACCCAAGATCTGACCACTGAGCTACACTACAGCTGTATTTTGTGTAAGCTCCTCCCCAAAACAGACCCCACGTGCCTACACTCCCAGTCGCTGAGACAGACACAGTACCTCCAGCGTTACGTAGCCTCCTGTCCTGATGGAGGTTGGGCAGGCACTGTTTCCATCCCAACCCACAGAGAGCCTGCCCCAAGAGATGCTCTCTTCTCCGACAGCACAGTGCAAGGCCTCCCCCGCACCCTGGAAGAATGAAGGGTTTCCCTAAGTGAATCATCCGAACAACTAAAATTCCCTCTGCGAGCATCCGTAAGTCTTCATTTTAACTGTGAGCTTTTTAAAAATATATTCCACACATTATGCCATCCGTCAACAGAGCCACAGACAGACAAGCCGGTCCCCCTTACAGAGATGGTGTCATTCACACGGGGATGAAAGGTGACGTGGGGCTGGAGGATGAGCAGAGCACAGACCTGGAGGAAGAAGAGGAGAAAAGACTGGAAGAAAAAAGAGAATGAAAGATACCACTGACATTTTTCATTATTTTGGTTTTCAAAGATTTACATGATTTCTCTCTGCAATTCTAAGGAAGGAGGAGCAAACAAGACTTGATGTCTTTGGGTTACAAATAGTGCAAGCGAGAATCAAGGAAATCCAGCCACATACCCGGTGGTGTAGACACTTGCTATACAAGGGGGACCCATAGCCCAGCAGCAAGACCTGGGAGCCACCCACTCCAGACCTCCTACATCACAGCCTGCATCTCACCAAGACTCTTGGTAATTCATAGGTACTTTCACTTTTGAGATGTGCTCGTCTAGTGCACAGACTTTGGGGTCAGAAACACCTGGGTTCCAATTCCAACAACACCACTCACTGGCCATGTCACCTGGAGCAAGCTACCGAGCCCAACAGGCCTGCTCACTGTCATCTGTAAAGCAGGACTTATTTACAGGGCAGTTGTAAGAAGCAGACAAAATAATGCATGTAAAGCACTTAGCACAAAACCCGTACCCCCACATGCCCCACACAGCAGTGGGCTCTGCTATTGCCAGCGTGTAAAGGTAGAACCCAAGTTAGCAGATACTGCCTCTCATCGCTTCCATCCTCTGGAAACTTCTAGACATGGCACTCTAGAACCTGCCTGGTAGGCTGCAGCGTCCTGCCACTCAGACTGTGCTCTTCGATACACAATTTCACACAGCATTTTCACCTAGATAAGCTGCCAACCACACTTGCAGCCAAAGATTCATCTGTATAAGAAAAGGCAAATAGTGACCGATGGAGGTGGCACCGGACATCTCATCAGCCAGCACCCCGAGGCTTTGCTTTTGAGCCTAAAGCACCTCGCACACTGGCACTGAGGTCAAACGCAAGGAAGTCAGGGGATGGGACAGGCTGGCTCTTTTGGACTCTGATTCCAGGCGAGCTGCCTCAGCTGGGGGCCGGGAGGACAGCACAGGCCAACGGTCACTACCTTGACCCGTGAATCTCCTCACTGACACAAAATGTCCTTTACTTTCAGAGCCAGCAAACACACCGATTTCACAACAGGGGAGACCTTTTGGACACCAAATACATGCATGCTGAGTCACTCAGTTGTGTCCAGCTCTTTGCAACCCCACAGACTATAGCCCTCCAGGCTCCTCTGTCCATGGACTTTTCTAGGCAAGAGTACTGCAGTGGGTTGCCATTTCCTCCTCCAGTAGGGGAGGTCTTCCTGATGCAGGGATCGAACCCACGTCTTCTACATCTCCTGCATGGGCAGGCTGAGTCTTTACCACTGAGCTACCAAAGGCACATATGAAATCAAGGCTATCTACACAACAGGTAGACCACCTGTGCAGGTCAGAGCCTGTTCCAGATAGCGGACATGACCCCACTCATAACTCTGCTTTTCCTCTGAACCTCACCAGGCACCTGGTCTCAAGTCCTGGTCACCTTCACCCCACCCCTCACTCACCCCATCTGTGTCCCAAGATGTCCCTTCATGCCCAAAGCCCCCGGGTCTACCAGCGTCTGTCTCTCCACAGCTCAAACCATTTTCAGTACTACTCTCATCTTTATCAACCTCCAACAACAGATCCTGCCTGCCCAGGCCCTCCTGCTGACAAAATAAGACTCAGGGTTCCTCAAAGCCAAATGCAGTTAAGCTAAGGCTCCATCACTGTCCACTCCCAGCCTTCTGGAGTAGCCTGAGACAACAGATCTGGGGTCGGCTGGTGGTGGTGGTTGGCTGTCTGGTTTGGTTTTAACAACCCAGCAACATGGCTGTGGGCCCCAATATTTTGGAATACTTGGGGCTTCTTTTCTAAAAAGCTCAGCTATAAATTTACATGTAAATAGAGAAAAGTGAAATGCTTGACTTAGCCCAGCCAAAGGCCCTAACGCCTCTGTTCCTTTAAAAATCCCCCATCTCCCTCCAGCCAGAGCACAGCAAAGTCCTTATCACACCATCACCTATTGTGGGTTAGCCCCCATCTGCAATGCTAAGCTGCTTGAGGCTGGACAGAGTGGTTTACTCATCTTTACAACCTTCCAAAGCAATGCCAGACCCAGGAGACAGTGAGTGCTCAATCCCTGCTCTTGCATGGATGTCCTGAGCTGTTCCTGTCTGTACTGGGACAGCCCTAATTCGAGGTGGACTCCACTTATTTTTTGACCCTGATTTCACTCTTGCTCGATTGCTATCATGTTTTCCACCTGGTTGCTAAACAAAATAAAGAGAAAGTTTATCTTGTCTAAACATTCTCGCCTAGGCCAAATATTGAATAAATGCCCTATGCATACACCAAGTACTGAAAAAGTCTCTGAGGAAGGCCCTGAACACAAAGGTGAGAGGGTCTGTTTGCCAGGCCTCTTGGGCTATGACACAGCACCCAAAGCGGCCTCAGACATAGGTTCCTGGGTTTATTTGCAGTTACTGCCAGATTTCTTTTTTTTTTTCCCTCTTTTAATTTTTTAAATTATGAAAGTATGATAACACATTTACCAGAGACTTGGAAAATACAGAACAATAGTTACATATAACTACTATATTATGTTGCTGTTCAGTTGCCCAGTCATGTCTGACTCTTTGCGACCCAATGGACTGCAGCACACCAGGCCTCCCTGTCCCTCACCATCTCCCAGAGTTTTCCCAAGTTCATGCTCATTGCATCAGTGATGCTGTCCAGCCATCTCATCCTCTGACGCTCTCTTCTCCTGCCCTCAATCCTTCCCAGCATCAGGGACTTTTTCAATGAGTGGTCTGTTAGCATCAGATGACCAAAATACTGGAGCTTCAGCTTCAGCATCTGTCCTTCCAGTGAATATTCAGGGTTGATTTCCCTTAAGATTGACTGGTTTGATCTTGCTGTCCAAGGGACTTTCAGGAGTCTTCTCCAGCCCCACAGTTCAAAGGCATCAATTCTTTGGCATTCTGTCCTCTTTACTCTATATAACTATATATAACAATAATATATAGTTCCACTATATATTACAATTTTTAAGTAGATAATTAAGTTTTTAGTTGGAGTTTCAATATTAAACTCTCAAAAATTACTAGAATGAATATACAGAGAAGTAAGAGGATACAGTAGATCTGAAAAGCACTGTGAACCAATTCAACATAATTAAGATTTATACAATCTTCACCTAACAGTAGGATGCAAATTCTATTCAAGTTCCCATAGACTATAAACTAGGAGACACTGGAACCTATCCAGGGACATAAAACAAGGTGCAAAAATGTCATGGTCTAAAGGTACTGAAATCATACAGAGTCTGTTCTCTGATCACTGTGCAATTATGCTAGAGAGACTTCTTTCTTTCTTCTATTAAACATGTTTTGAGACTCCAAATGCAAGGAAACTGTCACAAAGGTTATTAACTCAGGGAGCTTACCTCCACAAAGTTTTCCAGAGGGCAGCCAGTGTGACATGATCATTCTGACAGCTATGACAAATTAAGCTTTATTTGCCCGAGAACCCTCCCTGTTCCTTTAGCTGTGATCACTGAGTCCTCAGGATCCTCGCTGAGGAAACGCACACCGGCTGTCACTCAGAGCTCGTAGATGGAAAGTCTCCGAGGATTCCTGTACAACCAACCCCTCTGAACACCAGCACCCTTGGGGAGGGTGCGCTGGAGAGGCAGCTGCTTCACATCTTGGCACGTGGGACTCCTTGACCCATCCTGATCTTGCGTGATGGCCTCAGAGCCTCTTTAGCAGACCCAACGGTCAGCATTTGCTGTGGGCAGCATTTGCCAACGGCAACTGACTCTACTGATCTCATACCTTTCAGGACTTGTTTACATCATTTAAAAATTCAAAGGTATAAAACTTGGAACTAAGATGAGACTTTGCTCTGGTGTGCATGGAAATGGCTAAGGAAGGATCTTTTATATAATCTTTTAACTTTTTACTTTATACTGGAGTATAGTTGATTAACAAAGTTGTGATAGTTTCAGGTGGAGAGTGAAAGGTTGTTGCTGACACATGAAAAGACGCCGGGATTCTTGGCCTCCAGGGGAGAAGAATTCAATCCGGGGCCAGAGACGAGGCTTGATTGCTCAGAGCTTTGTGTAATAAAGTTTTATTAAAGTATAAAGGAGATAGAGAAAGCTTCTGACATAAGCATCAGAAGGGGGCAGAACGAGTACCCCCTTGCTAGTGTTAGCAATGGAATTATATGCTCTCTAATTAGTTATTACAGTGAATCGAAAGAATGTCTGGAGGTTGTAAAGACCTCACTAGACCTACTCCCATAATTTACATTTTAAGATAACAGGGTTAGCCAGAAGGTTTTTTTCCAGAGACTGTCCTCAAGCAGGACACATTATTGCTAAATAATCCTAAGGAATGTAGAGGGGGAAAAGTTTGTCCTTTCTTCCTCCTTGAGAATTCCAGACCCCTCTCTCCTTGGGGACCCCTGGACTTCTTACCAATCTGCCTAGGAATTGACTCTCTCAAGAGCAAAGGGCTCAGCCATATGTATACCTGCATCCATTCTCCCCCAAACTCCCCTCCCCTTCAGGCTGCCGGAAAGCACTGAGCAGAGTTCCCTGTGCTGTGCAGTAGATCCTTGTTGGTTGTCCATTTCAAACAGAGCAGGTGTACATGTTGATCCCGAACACCCTAAATATCCCGTCCCTCAAGGGGAAGGATGTTCTAATCTTCTGCTGTGTGCCCTATACTGTCCCCTGCTCTGATATCACCACAAGCCAGAGAATTAGACATTTACCCCAAAGACCAGGAAACCGTGGTCCTGGTAAGACTACAGAAGTAAGCACCAGGCTCAGGACTATCTACTCTGAAGCAAGTACATTTGTTTCTTCTTTTCTAAGGAGCCATCCTGCTCCCTCAAAACAGAGTTCTGATTAAGGTGGTTAGATTTTTAAATGAATTTATTAATCTAATCCCTCCCAAGGAAATATCCTATGAAATGCAATAGAACAGGGAAACGGGATGGTAACTAGAGAAGCAAATAGAATCAAGAGAGGTTTAGGATGGTGACAATAAAAGATACGCACACTAACAGGCAATCCCAAATGAGGGATGCACAGGGCTAAGATGACCGAGAGGGCTGGAGTAGGTGGATAAAAGCCCAAGGAAGCAGTTCTCCTGAGACAGACGCAGACGACAGGGCTCTAATGTGAATGAGCTGGTGGGGTGGGGCAGGGGGACCGTGGTACCAGAAGATGAGCACTGAACACTCGTAGAACTGCAGGCACGAGGGGGTTACAGCATTTGCAAACCCTTGGCCTTGGCCCAGCTGCTGTTTCACACTGGGCCCTGTAGGAAACAGGTGGTCATTTCCATTCACATCCTGGCAGGAATGGAATTTCTGCATCACATTTGGGCCTCAGAGTCTTCACCCAAAGCAGTGTTCTCCCGATGAGTCTTTAAGTGAAGGGGTGATCTGCCTCTAAAAGTTAAAAAGGCTGGGTTTCAACAGCTACACTGTGGATGCAAGCACTTGCTCATTCATTCATTTCATACAAATACCTACCGAGTTCAGGAGTGAAAGCTGCTATGAGAATATGAAACCCAATCAGCCTAATCTTGCCCTCAAAGAAAGTCTGCTCTCATAGAAGACTTAAGACACAAGTTGGATAAATCAAGGAGGTAAAACAGGTTTTGGTTTACAGAAAAGTTAGATTAATTTCACCTGGGAGTTAGGATGGTCCTTCGCAAGTCCTACTGCACACAATAAAAATCACCTGAGAAACTTCCCCAACAAGGTCTCTTATGAAATTCTGTGATTCCTGTATATTTTTATGGCAGAAGACAGTGACTGCTTTATGGTTATCATCCTTTAAGTCAGAGAATGTAGCCTTCGACTATAAATCTAAAAAAGATGTTAATCATATATATATTTTTAACCTTGGAAAAATCCAAGGAAAGTTCAGATGTCATGACTACAAAAGCTTTAAAGCTTGAATACTGCTACCTTCTATCAATGGAGAAGACAGTTAAGAAGCTGCAGGCAAGTGTTTGTGACCAAATCCACAACCCCAAACTGGCCTCACCATAGCACTAAGTAATGCTGCTGAACCGAGCTTCAAAGGAAGCCTCAGTCAAGCTTGGAAGGAGAAGAGTCCTGTCTGAAACAGGAAAAAAGATCACACTCGGACATTCCATTTCCAAAGTTCCTTCCCTGGCGGAGATCTGTGCCCTTTGGAGCACTGTCAGGAAACCGCAGGGTCCGTGATGGGATAAGCAGACACCTGCTGTTCCCACATCCTCAGGACAGTTCTGGTCTCCCTGGGGCTCCAAGAGCACAGAAAGGGCCACAGAGCTAATTACCACCATTCAAGCATGAAGCTGAAATATCCCCCAAATGCCTCCCTCATAATAACCTAGGAGTTTTTAGATTAACACCCCTCATAGATATTATTTCCTGCCACTTTGGTCAAGACGCAGGAAGGTGACAAGGACCCTGAGGCCACAAAAGTATCAGTAGGAGAGGACAATGATGCTTTTCTTAATCACTAGTAATTATTGTTTTAATGTTAAAAGCAAACAAATGATAAATATCATTTTTGAAACACAGAAACAGCCCCCCAGGAGGTAAAGAATTTTAATTAACTGGGAAGGCCACTTTGAATTCATCAAAAAGCCGAACTGGCAATACAAATGGGTGTATTAACTACATGTTTTTAAAATCTTTGAGTATAATTGCTTTACAAAGTTGTGTCAGTTTCTGTTGTACAACAACGTGAATCATACATTTTAACAACAACAAAAAAAGACTTCATTTTTCAAATGTATATATAGAAATGAGCTAGGTTAAAAGGTGTTGGCAGCAGAAATCCTAGAAACCTGTTTTAATGAAGATGTAAAATTCTTACAATGAAACTGTGTAAATAAACTTCTCCAAAGTGCCATAAGAACAGATGCTGTTAAATAGACAATCTTTGATAGTATTCACTTGCCCTGTAAACTTCTTTTCTATGTCACATTAAGACCATTATGTCTAAATGTTCATAAACTTGGGATCTGGGAAGCCTAACTGAATCAGATTTCTGCTAAACTTCTTCCCCTCAAAACTAATAAACATAATAGCGCATAACAGAAACATTATAAAGACCGAGCAATACAATAAGCCTATCATGTTTATGAGCTTCTACTTTGTTGAAGGGCTTCCCTGGTGGCTCAGATGGTAAAGAATCTGCCTGCAGGGCAGGAGATGCGGGTTCAATCCCTGGGTCAGGAAGGTCCCGTAGAGAAGGGTATGACAACCCACTCCAGTATTCTTGCCTGAGAAATCCCATGAACACAGGAGCCTGGCAGGCTACAGTCCATGGGGTTGCAGAGTCAGACACCACTGAGAGCCTAACACTTTTTTTTTTTGAACACTGTGAAAAGGCACTTTCACATATACCATTGACTAGCTGGATGCTCCTCAACTGCAGTGCTGGGCAAGAACTGTTCATCCCATTTTACAGATGAGGAAACTGAGTGGTTTCCCTTAGGTCTTACAACTGGCCACACTGGGTAAGAACCCTGCTCTCTAGACTCCCAGGCAGCCCCCTCACTGTTCTTTCACCATCTCACGCCTATTCCCCACCAATCAACCAGAAGTGAGGCGAGGTAATGCAGCCACTCTGGGTCAGTGGAAAAACTGTCCTGTCTGATGAGATGGTTACTTAATTATTTTAAGAATTCAGAGCAGGAAAGGACTCAGAAACTATATATACACCCCTTAAATAATTTACTTTGACTTAAATCATTCATTCCTCAATCTTGTGATAAAGGGCAAAGGTCTTTCCTTTTGAATGTGGATCTGCTTAACGGGAGGTCTGTGATCTTTCTAGCAAAACAACCACACCCCACCCTGCAATGTCTGATTTCAGGTTCCTTTAAGGAGAGCCATACTACCTGAAAAGAGAAGAATCCTTCTAGATTTTAACCACCACCATGCCCCCTCTTAATTTATACCAGTGCAGCTCAACCACATCTAAAACACCAGGATTTTTTTTTTAATGAGTTGTTTTTTGAGTCTTTCCAAAACACACAACGGAGTTTTCAGAAAAACAAGTTTTCTTCACACTCAAGATTGTGTCCGTTAATATATTTCATTCAATGACATAATTACAAATAGCAAGAACTAGTGGTAACAACAACTTTGGGGGATAAAGCACAACTAAGCAGGAAGCAGAGAATTGGTCTGGAGGAAGCAGACTGGTCAGGCACAGAGAAGGGGCAATCACAGCCCCACAGAGGGCCATGGGGAGGCACAGAGGGCAGTGCCTCTGGCCAGCCGGCCCACTGGAGGCCAGTGAAGACAAGGTCTGCCACACGCACCTGTAAGCGCCACGGGACACACACTAGGCGATTCCATCAGAAAGCGGAACAGTACCAGAGCAGGAGGAATGATGAGACCCAGTAAACATGGGTCCAAAGAACCACGACCTTAGCAAGCCCCAGGACCTCTCTGAGCCCCCTAACAAGTGGTTAAAAGGGTCTCTCTTGCAGCTGCTGCAAAAATTCAGTAAGAATAGATGGAAAGCATCCAGCCTCGGCCTTGGAACATAGAAATGCTCAATAAACATGAGCTTCTTCTCTGCCTGTGTACTTTTCCCCCTCAGAGCCTGGCAACACGCTTCAAAGCGGAAACCACTGCAGAGGGAGGGAGGGAGGGAGGAACAGACGGACAGACAGAAAGAAGGACAGCCAGGTGGACAACTGGATTGGTGGCAGAACTTTAAAATCCCTTCGTTTTTATAACTTCCTTAGCTCAAACGGTCCCAATAAATGAATCAAGAAGCTATATCCTGAAGCAGAGTTTTCCCCACTGGAAGATGAGTTCTAATTTTATCAACAACATGGACATGGATAAAAGGAAGAGAGGCAAGCAGAAAAGAGTTCAGAAGGTATCAGTCACGCATTCCATAAATTTATGAGCATATTTCCATGAAAGATTGCCCTATTTCATTCTGGTTATTCCCATAAATGTTATATTTTGGGTATTATTTAAAATGATCTTAAAATTTATTTTTCTATTGTTCGCTGGAATATAGAAATTCAGCTTAATTTTTGCATATTGATTTTGTATCTAGTAAACAGGTTAAATCTATTAATTTAAACAAATCATCTGTGCCTTCAAAAAGAAAATAAAAGAAAGCAACAGTCCCAGATGTTAAACAGAAGAACTGGCTCACAGGTGGACAGATCTTTTTCCCCTCTTCCTTCCAGTTGTAGTTATTGAGAATGAGGATACATAGAATGAGTGTGACTTTTTTCCAAAGGGCAGATTAAAGTACAGACAACTAAATGCAGAGAAAAGATAAATTATTCACCTTTAGTTGTCAATAAACAGCAAGTCTGAAACGGAAAATAGTTCCAGAAGGACAACCATGTGGCTTGGTTTCATGTACTTAGCATTGCGTAAAATGCACAGTTACCTGGAAGGCTGCTTAAGCTCTGAAATGAAACAGGTGTGGAACACATACTTTCCGTGGTGGAAGTGATATGAATGAAAACACAGGCAGAAGGGAAAGCCCTGAGCTCAACACATCTTAAGGTTTTTGTTTTTTTTTAATGAATCAACTACTGCAAATAAGGCTTTCACCAACTCTGTAGATTTATTTAAAATAAAAGCTCAAACTGCTAACAAGACATACCTAAAACACCTTGGGAGGGGACATTATTCTGGGGAGAAAAATATCTCAATTTTAAACACCAGCCAAAGTCAGCTTATCCTTTTCCAACAGTTTCAGCTAATTCCCATCTTCTTCCAACAACCCATGTGGGTCTCACTAAGCTTTAAAATAGCCAGTATTTTCTCAGCTAGTAACATACAGATTAACCCACCCAATCTGGAAATATGAGTCTCTTAAGGCAGCCTTACTTGTCTTCATTGTAACTTAAATAAAATATGAAAACAGTCAACAGCCTCGGTTTCTCTAAGCCTCAGTGTCCACATCTGTGAAATGGGGATAGTAAAACCTATTTCAGACAGCTCACCCACCATCCAGTAGGAGGGTATCTTGCCAAATCCTTCCAAAAGAAGCATCTGGCAATACAGAACAAAAGCCTTAAAAATGCTTGTGCTGACTCAGTAATTCAACCTTAGGACTCTGACTGAGGGAAATAAGATATGCAAAAAGATGCACACCAATGCTTGCTGTGGCATCACTTATAATACTGGATCCCTAGAAACAACAAAGATACAACCAACAGCCAGGAAATGGCTACAGAAACAGCTGTATGTTCACATGTGTTAATGTTTCTGTGGCCCAGAATTAGCACTATATAATTTAAAAATTAAAACCTGTGCCCCACACTTAGAGACTTTATATGCGATACATATATTTAACACAGTTAAATTATACACATATGCACGTAGATACGTATATGCATATTTATGGAAAATATTAGAAGTACAACAAAATATTATGTTAGGTATTTCCAGATGGTGAAATTACAGGTTATTTTTATACATTTGTAAGAGGAAAACTGCTTCCTGCTTTTAAAATTCTGTACAAAGAATTTATTTTAAAAATCAAGAAGAACGTTACGAAGTTCATGGGAGAGGGAAGGGGGAGGGGCAATACAGGGGTAGAAGATTCAGAAGTGCACGCTATTTACATAAGCCACAGGGATATATCTATTGTATAACATGGCTATATAGGCAATATTTTATAATAACTATAAATAAAGTATAAGCTTAAAAAAAAGTTTGTGAAGTGTGTGTGTGGGATGGAGAGAAAGTACTGAAAGAGAGATCCCACAGCGTATTTTCACGAAAACCAACTGGAAGGGCACCATAAGTAGCTGATGCTCAAGCACACAGAAAAAGGGCACAGAATATGATCCCCTGAGGCCCGCAGTTTGAGCTATATTAAGCCTGGGGTCATTTCCTTGAAGACCTAGGCACATGGGCATCACCCCTTTCCACATATGTATCATCATTTGTGTGTGTGTGTGGGCGGGAGCTCCCAAACCACAAACCACATTGAAATGCATGAGTAGCACATTAATTCTGCAGTATTTTGGTTTCCCTGGCAACCTTATCTCTGCCTTCTTTGATCTCAGCTACAGATGAAACCTTCTTTGTCCTCCAAAGTCCCTGAGACCTACTGCCAGCACCAGAGTGACCGATGGTGGCAGAACGCTCACTCGCTAAGAAGTTCTAACTAACAAATTTGTTCACAAATGGATACATTTGTTCATAACACAATGGATCATAAAGAGCATAATCTTGATATATTCACCATTTGAGTTCCAAACTCTCTGATTTTCACATATTACCAAAAAATTTAATTTTAGCATCACATAAACGTAATTAATCTTTTTCATAAGGGGAAGGAAAAAGGAAATTACACTTAAGTCTCCAACTTTGTTAAACAGTACTGGCGTCTAAACATTTACCTACTGGCTCCACCTGGTGTCCCTTGAGCAGCCAGTGGAGTGTTTCCCAGACCTAATTTTAACAATTGAAAGTCAAAATGAGGAAAACAAAAACCTGCCTTGCTGTGAGAATGTCTTTGACATCTGAACACTATGGGCAGAAACTTATGGAGCGACCAGGAGAAAATTTCAAAGAGGGGATGAGGAAACTGAAGTTACCCATTTATGACCTGGTAACTATTCCATTCTGAAGGAGATCAGCCCTGGGTGTTCTTTGGAAGGAATGATACTAAAGCTGAAACTCCAGTACTTTGGCCACCTCATGCGAAGAGCTGACTCATTGGAAAAGACTCTGATGCTGGGAGGGATTGGGGGCAGGAGGAGAAGGGGATGACAGAGGATGAGATGGCTGGATGGCATCACTGACTCGACGGACGTGAGTCTGAGGGAACTCTGGGAGTTGGTGATGGACAAGGAGGCCTGGCGTGCTGTGATTCATGGGGTCGCAAAGAGTCAGACACGACTGAGCAACTGAACTGAACGATTAATATAAAGAGACAAAATATTTTCTGGAAACGTGTCTGCTTCTTCAGTCATTTTTGAGGATGGCTCTGGCTAATTAAGCTGGAAAAAGTTAGGCATGTCATGCACAGTCATTTAACCACAAGCATCTAGTGGGGGTTGACCATTAGTCTGGCAGTGTGATAAGTACTGGGGACCCAAAAGTCAAAAAAATTCACCTGACTCAGAGACCCTCTCACATTAGTCAAAATACATCTTTCCATGAACACAACAAAACAGGGGCTCCCATACACGCAAGGTGGCTGGTGGAATTATTCTTCCCCACAAGAACCCCAGACACTTATCTGAGAGCAACTACAATAACATGCGTCCACTGTGAAATCTCATGTGGAAAGCATGCCCCTTTACCAGACTGGTTTGTGGTTTGTTTGTTTTTTTTGAACTATTTTCCCCAAATCTCATTTTCTCTGTTATAGTTCAGCATGACTTCTAATTTCAAGCCCAGGCCTCTGACTTCAACTCCTATCATGAGTACCCAGAAATAATGACCACATGCATCTTACTATTCTGAACGCTTCTAAGCTTTCAACTCAGAAAACGAAGATCATGGCATCCGGTCCCATCACTTCATGGGAAATAGATGGGGAAACAGTGGAAACAGTGTCAGACTTTATTTTGGGGGGCTCCAAAATCACTGCAGATGGTGACTGAAGCCATGAAATTAAAAGATGCTTACTCCTTGGAAGAACAGTTATGACCAACCTAGATAGCATATTCAAAAGCAGAGACATTACTTTGCCAACAAAGGTCCGTCTAGTCAAGGCTATGGTGTTTCCAGTGGTCATGTATGGATGTGAGAGTTGGACTGTGAAGAAGGCTGAGCATCAAAGAATTGAGGCTTTTGAACTGTGGTGTTGGAGAAGACTCTTGAGAGTCCCTTGGACTACAAGGAGATCCAACCAGTCCATTCTAAAGGAGATCAGCCCTGGGATTTCTTTGGAAGGAATGATGCTGAAGCTGAAACTCCAGTACTTTGGCCACCTCATGCGAAGAGTTGACTCATTGGAAAAGACTCTGATGCTGGGAGGGATTGGGGGCAGGAGGAGAAGGGGAAGACAGAGGATGAGATGGCTGGATGGCATCACTGACTCGATGGACGTGAGTCTGAGTGAACTCCGGGAGTTGGTGTTGGACAGGGAGGCCTGGCGTGCTGCGATTCATGGGGTCGCAAAGAGTCCGACACGACTGAGAGACTGAGCTGAACTGAACTGAAGCTTTCAATGGAAACAGTTGCCCATGTTCCCACACAGACAAAACCCCAGCTTCTTTCTCCCTCAGCCCAGGTGGTAACACAATGACCTTTGCTCTTTGGGGTCAGAAAGGTCAATGAACCTCACTTGGTTTCAAAGAGACTATCATACCACCAGGAGCTGCTAAGGCAGCTAAAGGCAAATGAATCCCAATCAAGCCTGCTATATGTCTCCCCCTCTCTCCAGGGCTAACTTAGAAAAAGTAATGTTAAGTACTTTAAATACACTTAATGCACAGTGGAGGTTTTTTAAAATTACATTTAATTCATTTTTTAAAGGCAGTCCTGGGATATCTTGTTTCAGCTCCTTCAGGAAACCAGAAATTCATTTTCTCCTGTATTTTCTTTCCTTCCTCCCAAAGTAATATTACCAAGGCTGAGCTCACAAGCTTTAGTCCTTTAACCTAATGGATGGGTCAGTCAACTCATCTTTAGTCAATTACATATTAAACAGTTTATGACCTGGAAAATGCATACTAAATATAGCTGTCATCTAATCAGCATTTCTTTGTAAATAAGTGGAATAAATAAACAGATACTAGAAAAATTTTTGAAGCTTCTAAACATATTTTCCTGGATCACAAAGAATAACTAAGTACTGGAGTTTCTCAAATTATCTTTAGATAAGACATCTCTTACACATCCACTGATTTTTAAACACAAGTTAAATCCATACTTTGATAATTCAGACAACCTGCAAGAAATCCAACAGTAAGATCCCTCAAAACTTAAACTACTACTGAGAAAAATGGTATGCAGTATTTGGATGCCATAGAAATAAGATTTTCCAAATGCTCTAAAAGATTAAATGCCCCTGAGTTTTTAAACCTTTCAGACTGAAAAGAGCTATTAGACAGCTATTACCCAGTACCTTAAAGGAAATTTTCACTTATTTTCACTAAATAAACATGTTATATTACCTACTGGATGATAGCTAATAGCTATTTTCTACATGGTTAAAAATAATCTGCTGCATTTCACAGACCTTTTTAAAATAAAAGAACTTTACATTTTCAAGAACTATCTCAAACTACAAATTCATACTATTTATGTACGTGTTATGTAATTTCTGTTTGGATACAGCCAAGATTCTGGGACCTTTGTGTAACAATTTGCTTTGGGCTTTTATTAGACATCAAAGTTTTCATGTTTACCAGTTTTGATCCTTAATAAAGCAAGCTCTAATAAGCGAAAATGTGTCGGTGTGTGTGCATTTTGAAGTGTTCCCATTCCTTCTATCCTCATTTTCATGTTTTAACTAATTTCAAAAGTACTATGAAATAATTTCTCACTGATTCCTAGTGTTGTAGCTGGTCAGTGGTAGAAAGTAGGACAATTCCAACTTTTTGAAATATAACTACGTAGTCACATCTAGGCTAAGGTCATGGGCATGGAAATCTAGAACTCCTCTCCCTAAAACCAGAGGATAAATGAGAGCTCCCGGAGTCACTCACAGCTCTCTGATGTGACCCAATCCATCCCAAATGATGGGACATGACTCTAGAGACCTCCATCTTGGAAATAATTGTCTCCAACTCACCTTACGTTTCAAGAACAGGAAGGCAACCAGGTGGGCTACAGGACCGAAGCAGATTTCTTCCTTCAGGGCTAGAATCCTATTTAAGGTCGGCATGGACCATCAGGTTCTTTATTAACATCTGCAATCAGGAGTGAGCAAGACTTGCCCCATCCCAGCATCTCAAAACCTTTTACAAACAGAGGAAAACTCTGAGGACAGAAGAACGCAGAGGAGTTCCCAGAGCCACTGCAGAGATGCTGCGCTGCTGCATGGGGGGTTGGGGGGAGAGGCAGGTGAGAGGATTTTGCTGTAGACACCGTTTAGTTTGGGGTTTTGTTTGTTTTTAAGTATTTCAAAGCACCCACCATGGATGGGCTCATGGATGACTCTTGACAGTGACTTTCTGCCATTTCAGCAGTCGGGCCACACCATGAATAATCGCTTAAAAAACCTGACACACACCAAGCAGCACCAGACAGAGATTGCACAGCCTCCCTGGACACTCAGCTCATCCTCCTCCTTGAGCTCCTCGGGCCCACAAAAGCAGCTCATTGCAGCAAGGTGAGGAGACTAGCACCCATAGGCGTGCATCCATTTTCAGATATGTTAACTCGGAAAGGTCTGGGGCCCTGGCACCAAAGCCGGTGGGAAGCTCAGTGGCATTTCCCAAGGATGTCCAGCAGCCACCCAACACCCTGGTGTCAGATTCAGGAGGCAGGAAGCAGAAGCCACCCTCCACACAAACTGCAGGTATGCCCAGAGATATTTCAGTGCAAAGTCAGTGAGATTAAGTGAGACTCCCAGGCTGCAGGACCTACCGTGAAACAGATGTGAAAAAGCTGTGAATACACCAAGATGAAAAATGCCTAATTTATCCAACACCCGTGGGTTCCATGCCTGCATTCACCAAGCTGTGGGGTGCATACAGCCAGCCCTCATGCAGCTTCTACAATATCCAGACTCTGTGAGAAGCCACCCAAGTAAGAATGGCTCGTGATTTAATTACCTCCAAAAAAAAAAAAAGTGACACTTTCTATCTTTGGTGAGCTCATCTGTTGTCCTTCTTCCAAAACGGTCATGAAATAATAGTCCTAATAATAATATCCATTTCCATTCAGACAAAACCTTAAGTCAAGAGTTGGTAGATCACACCCCACAGGCCAAATCTGGCCCACTGCCTGTTTTAGTTAAATAAAGTTTTATTGAAACAGAGCCAGGCCCACCCAATTACCTATTTCCTTTGGCTGCTTTCACTCAACAATGGCAGAGTTGAGCAGCTGTGACAGAGATACTCTCAAAGTCTGAACTATTTGCCCTGCAGCCTTTACAGAAAAAGTCTCCCATAACTGGCACAAAGCATTTAAACCTCTAGGATATACATATCTTTATCAGCAGGAAGCAGCCCTCACCTAAACAATGCTCTGGTGTGGACAGAGGGCTGGGGGCCCTGCTTCTTAGCAGCTTTTGAGACCACATGACGCTGCCAGGCCGCAGTTCCTCTGTCTATACAATTAGGGCTGCGATACTGACTTTACAAGGCTGTTGTGAGGCTCAGACATGAAGGCATATATAAAAAGCCCCTAGAACCAGGCCTGGTTCTTCAACGTGCTCCATCCATACTAATGACCCACACCAGGACTCCCGGAGTTAAGAATTTAGGGCTAAACGTGAATCACCAAGAGCAACTCACTTCTATGAGTCACGAAGGCTTTCTCACCGTGATCTCAAAAGGGTCACGGACTCAGAGCACTATAATCCAAGGAAAGGGTGCAATGTTCTTTGCTGAGTCACAGAAAGTTAAAGGCTCTGGATTCTGTTCTTATGCTTGAAGGAAAATACTGTGAACTATTTGAGGGTGGACTCCTTCAATACAAAATGGAAGTCCACCCTCTGGATTCAAGACTTAGCCAGCAGCCCAGTGTCTATCTTCAAACACTGCATGTGTAACCTTATTAACAGGCAGCAAGTGGAAGAGGGGATACCCAGAGGGTGACCAAAGCATGCTGCGGGCCAGCCAGGGCGGCAAGGAGGCAGCATTTTAAAGGGCTGTGAAATCAAGCTTCTGTTGCTTCACGCTGAGGGGTGTGACTCTGGCCGGAGCACACAGCAACGACAGGGAACCAGATCATCAGGAATACGGGGCCAGCTGGGTGCCCGACACACCCTCATCACAACCACATCCCGGGAGCCTCTCCTCAACCCTCTCTCCTGCCCTCCCATTTCCACTTCATCTTCTCTGATGTTTGCAAACCAAAGCCAAGCACGCACACACAGCCTTCAACCACCTGAGACTGCCTCCAAACACTAATATGACACAGGGCAACTGAGGCTACAAAACACATCTCATGAGGCAGGGAGGGCAGAGTTTAGGTACCAGTTTTAGAGTTGGGGAAACTGAGCCTCAGAAATTCAGTATGACCTGGCAGCGAAATCACATCTATCAGACGTGTTCACCACTCCATATCCATCTCTAGGCCCAGCAAGACATTGATAGTTAATGTGCCCAGTTCATTGCTTAGGACCTAGATTCAAACTCCAGCTTTTCCATCTACTAGCCTTTGACTTTGGGCATGTCAATTTACTTCTCTCTGCCCAAGTTCACTCCTCTGTGAAATGGAAATAACATTAATCTAGCACACAGGGTCACCATAAGGCCTAAGTGATTTAATTTAATACACAAAGACTGCCCAGGACAGCGCTTGCCACTAAGTACAATTCCATTAAATGCTGACCACTGTTATCTGATGAATCGAATCTATCTGACTTAAACCCAAATCTTTGGACTACTTCTGCCTTCTCATTCACAAATCACTCCCCAAACACGCCTATGGCAACTTTAAAAATTATGATCCAAGTGGACTTGCCTGGAGGTCTAGTGGTTAAGACATCACCTTTCAAAAGCAGGGTCTGTGGGTTTAATCCCTGGTTGGGGAGGTACGATCCCACATGCTTTGGGGCCAAAAATCCAAAATATAAACCAGCAGCAATATTTGTAATAAATTCAATAAAGACTTTAAAATGCTTCCCATAAAAAACATTTTTAAAAATTAAAAATATAAAATTATGAATTAAGAAAGGCCAACTCTCAGGTGGTATAAAAGCACCAGGCAACAGGAGCCTTTTTCCAAAGGACATCTGGCTTAAGCTGATAATATGCCACAAAGCAAACTGATAGCACCCATCGGTCACGCATGTAAATCTAAAACGAGAACTTGAGCGTGGCACGCACGCACGTAGCACGCTCACAGGAGCAATACCGAACGGCTCTGTCTGCTTTGAGCTACTAAACACGGTCCTCGCTGGCATTTTTTGGCCAGACATGCCTACAGTTAGGAACACGTCACATTAAAAGCATGTCTCTAGGGTTCTGCCCTCTAAATAAAGGCCCCTGACGATTCCTGACTGCAGAAGGGCTCATTTCTGAAACCACAGGCCAGATAAAGAACAATGTGAAAACCTTCAGAAGCAAAGCAGTCATTTTCAGCTGTTCTGGGACCCAAGTCCCCACTGGCACAGTCCCCAGCGAAAGCCAGCAGGAAAAACCCCTCACTCAGGAAGAACCTGCTACATCACCGAGGAGCACGGGGACAGGAAAATCACTGGGCTTGGGTCACCCTGATCCCCAGATTAGGGGACCAGTGATGCCCTATTTCTGGGTTTCAGCTTTCTCGTCTCCAACCTACTGCACGTGCCATCCTAGAGGGAGAGCTTCTTTTGTGCTTATCTCCCAGACCCTCCTTCCTCCTCATGGGCAGAGGGTGGGCCCTGCCTTATCCGTCAGGGGGAGCCCCATGCAGTTTCCTTTTCCCTGAAGAATCTTCACTCCCCAACTTCAAAACTCATCTAACCGCCAACTGCCTCTAAAGCCCTTTCCTGCATATTCCACCCATTTCAACCACCCCTGGGGGTTCCTTCTCATCTTCCCTCCCTTTCTGTTTACCCAGTCATAAACTCTTTAATAACTGGATGAGACCCAGAGAATACCCATTCTAATTTCCTACCCACATTTTCAAATTTCTAGTGACCACATTAACATAAAAAGAGATGGGAAAATATAATTTTAATATATTTTATATAACCTAATATATCTATAATATTGTCATTTCACTATGAAACCAACATACAAATTATTAAAGAGCTATTTTAATTCTTTTTATTTCCCATAATAAGTCTTTGAAATCCAATGTGTGATTTCCACTGGAAAGTACATCTCAGTTGAGACTAGTCACATTTCCAAGTGCTCAACAGTCAGACGTGGCCAGTGGCTATAGTAAGGGACAGGGCAGTTCTACACCATGGTCTGCTGGCATTCCTACAAGCCCAAGGGCTTCCCTGGTGGCTCAGACAGTAAAGAATCTGCCTGCCACGTGGGAGACCTGGGTTCGATCCCTGGGTTGGGAAGATCCCCTGGAGAAGGGCACAGCAACCCACCCAAGTATTCTTGCCTGGAGAATCCCATGGACAGAGGAGCCCGGCGGACTGTAGCCCATGGGGTCGCAAAGAGTCAGACATTACTGAAGCGACTTAACACTCAGGCACATCTGTACTCTACACATAATTTAAGACCAAAACTGTTTTAGAAGGCAGCACAGCTCTGCTTCCTCCAAATAAGCCCTAAATTTCTGAGATGTAGGAAATTCAAGTTTCACCAATTCAGTCCAATGTTCCCCTTCCCGCCCTTAACTAGAATATGAGGACTAGCATAAAGGAAAAAAAAAAAGATAATCACACACACAACAAGCATTCCTCTTAAAAGTACAAAACAAGTAGTGTTTCTCTTGTCTAGGGGCCTTTAAGACACACCCAGTTCCTCCTTCCATCTCCAGTGGATACAGTGAGACAGTGAACCTTTGTATCTTTCAAAAATGGATAGGAAACTATAATAACTGTCATCAAAAGTGCTTCCAAACATTGATCCCATGGGTTCTGCTTTAATGAATAACCACCGAAAACATCCTGAAGTTCTCCCCTCATGGGAAATACCCCTGAGGAGTTAACCTCTGCAGTCTTATTCACACCACGGCTTGGCCACAGTGAATTCTCTGCCTCACCTGGACCACCTGTATTCCAAGCTCTCTGTCCCTTTGGGGGCAACCTTCAAAAGGGAGTGACTGGGGACTTCCCTTACAGTCCAGTCATTAGGACTCTGTGCTTCCCCTGAAGGAGACACGGGTTCAGTTTCTAGTCGGGGAGCTAAGACCCTGCAAGCCACGTGGCACGGCAAAAGAAGTGACTGATTTAAAGCCAAGACATATTCAGTTCTGTGCCCAGACACATGGGGGCTGGCCTTTATTTGGAATGTCCAGATGGGGCACAAGCACAGGGCAGATGTGAGTGGGGGAGGAGATGGGTAGCGACTCCGAAAGGTGGACCTGACGGGAAGTCCAGACCGGTTCCCATGCCAACAAGGGGGTAAAAACTGGGGCTGGGGGATCCAACACAGCAGTCCTCTGTGCAGTGACAACTGAGGACAGTACAGAAAGGCTGTGGCTCAAAGTTATGCCAAGTATACTGTGTGGCTTAGTCCGCCATCTTGAAACAAAATGGCCAGCTAATAACTTTCCACAAGCTTTGTCTTTTGTAAGTTTTTATTCATTATAACTATGTAGGTAGAACATCAGGGAAGAGAGATATGTGCTTTTTAAAAAATTTTTATTGGAGTACAGTTGATTTCTAATGTTGTGTTAATTTCAGGTGTGATTCAGCAAAGTGATTCTGTTATATATATATACATATATTCACTCTTTTTCAAATTCTTTGCCCATCTCGATTATTACAGAATACTGAATAGAGTTCCCTGTGCTATACACTAGGTCCTTGTTGACTGTCTATTATATGCACAGTAGTGTGTGGATGCTAATCCCAAACTCCCAATTTATTCCCCATCCCAACCACATCTCCCGTTTGGTCACCATAGGTTTGTTTTCAAAATCTGTGAGTCTGTAAATAAGTTCATTTGTATCCGTTTTTAAAATTAGATTCCAAATATGAGTAATATATATGGCATTTGACTTTCTTTACTTGGTATGATAATCTTTAGGTCTACCCATGATACATGCTATCTTTAAAAAAGTACAGAACCGGCCTTCATAATATTACTATGGATAAAATACTCCTTTTCCTCCTAGGACTCACAACACGTATGAGTTTCTGTGACAATGATGGGGAAATTCTACAGTCCACAGAACCACTAGAAGAGTTGCTAAGCTGTGTCTGACTCTCCATAACCCCACGGACTGCAGCACGCCAGGCTTCCCTGTCCTTCCCTATCTCCCTGAGTTTACTCAAACTCATGTCCATTGAGTCAGAGATGCCATCCAACCATTTCATCCCCTGTTGCCCCCTTCTCTTGCCCTCAATCTTTCCCAGCATTAGAGTCTATTCCAATGAGCAGGCTCTTCACTACCCTGGAAGAATGGTGAAAACTTAAAAAAATCTTAACTGATTCTCCGAGTGCCCATTGGGAGGCAGATGGAGGCTTTGGTTACAAAAAAAAAAAAAAAGTCCTCTTTCCTATCACAGATTCAGGCAAAGCAGCCATGTCTCAGGTTATTTACATTCCAGAGCTCCCAGTGCTGGGTGGATGCTTCTGGAAATATCTTACCACTCCCCCACATGAGGGTAATGAGGTATATCACATCACTAACCGGCCAGCTAATAGCAGGCTCAACTCCAAAGAAAGAAAGGACAGGCCTAAGGCATTCCTGAGGACAGTTGCCAACAAAATCCTGAGGAAGAGAATCTTGGCCAGATGAATTATTAACCTATTTTTAAGCATTTGACCCTCTTCTCCCATCTTCTCCCATCCAGTCTTCATTTAAAAGAAATGCATCGTTAGCAAAGATTTACTGTCTTGCGAAGCATAACAGAAGCAAAAGTTCCCACCTAGCCCTCAGTCTCTGCCATTTTCCATGGTGATAACAGCGTCTGTAAATGCAAGGCACATTTATAAATTATATAGCAGAGATCAGGAGAAAAGGATAAATCAAAATTATGAAGAGTTTTAAGAAAAGCAAGGGTTTTATTAAGTATAAACATTCAAAGGTTCACACTAAACCACATGAAGCATATTCTTATGCCAACACCACCAAGAACCTTCACCCTAAAGCCAGCTCGGTCACTACTAACAAGGTAACTGTAACCAGCTGGGAATGTCTCTAGGTCTCAGATGCTGTCCTAACAGAGAGAGGTCATAATTCAACAATTACTCTTCGAGGAGCAACATGTGACCCACCTATTCGCAAACCTACATGAACAGCCTTTACAGTTTACTTAATGTCTCATCAAAGAAGAAGTATCTTCTGCTCATTCTAGAAAAGAACAAGCTGAGGCTCAAACAACAGGCACAACTCATTTTACTGTGCTTTGCTATAGTGCACTTCAAGATATTGCTTTATACACACACACATACACACACACTGAAGGTTTATAGCAATTTTGCATTGAGTAAGTCTACCATTTTTTGAGCAAGGTGCCATTTTTCCCACCAAAACTGCTCACTTTGTGCCTCTATCTCCTATTTTGGTAATTCTCACAGTATTTCAAACTTCTTCATTATTATATTTGTTAGGGTGATCTGTGATCAATGATCTTTGATGTTACTATTGCAAAAAGATGAACCATGGATGATCAGAGACGAATTCCACCATCTGCCATAAAAATTATTTTTCTGCCTGTTCAGAACGGCTACTTCTGACATTGTTGGTGTTATTCAGTAGCTAAGTCGTGTCTGACTCTTTTGCAACCCTATGAACTGTAGCCTGCCAGGCTCCTCTGTCCATGGGATTTCCCAGGCAAGAATACTGGAATGAGTTGCCATTTCCTTCTCCAGGGGATCTTCTTGATCCAGGGATCAAACCCATGTCTCCTGCATTGGTGGGCGGATTCTTTACCACTGAGCCACTAGGGAAGCCCACTTCTGACATTAGGGCAACTTTAAATAAATAATAGCCAAATGTTATCAATTACCACACTGATTTAAAGCTCAGATTCTGTATAGCTAACAGTAATCATTTATTAAAATTTCCCCGTTAGTCTTAATCCATTTCAGTAGCTTGAATCTCAGGAATGATCATAGATATGGCAGGCCTTTATTTGATAATATCAGGAAAGTTTCCCTTTAAATAAAGCAAAATGCTTGGATCACAACACATGGATCACCACTCTAGGCTTATTCCGGAAAAGCTACCTAAAAATCACACGGAGCTACTCAGCTCATTTCTCAGGAGATTAAGGCTGAGAATTATGATTTGACTTTAGAAAAAACAGTCAACACAGTTAAATCATACTGTTCCCACTGACTAAATTACGAAGTCCAAAGAAATCCTTGGGAGGAAAGAGACCAAGCTCAATTGTCACAGGATCCAAAGAGATCACATCAAAGTAGCTGGTCATCACCTAGAGCCTCTTCCTAAGCACAGATGAGACCACACGGGAACCATTCTCCTCCCACCGTGGCGCTCTCCCTGCCCTCTTACAGATGCCCCTCCCAGCCTCAGATCCCATTTCCCCTGGGGCTTGTTTCCCAGGAGTATGTCCATCTAGACCAAGTCCCTGAAGGAGACTCACACATCTTCTAATCAGCAGCATCAGGCATCTTGCCTGGCACACTGCTCACACTCAAATAAATGCCTGTTGAGTGGATGGCAGGTGGGTAGATGGATGAGTAGAGAACCCACTCAATCCAGCCTGAAAAATTAACGAAATGTTCAGAAGAAACAGGATGAACTAAAAGTACCTTGAAGACATTAGAGAAAGGAATGGGTATTTATATAAGAAACGGTTGAATCAACTTCAAGCAGTGAGAACTGTCCTGAATATAAAATTAAAGGAGAGTCCAAATAAAAATCACTACATAAGTAGAAATAAATTCACATATACACCACTAGCAGGAATAATGCCTCCTCCTGACTCTGTCTGTTAAAACCAGACCTTGTGACCATTTCCCAAGGGACTGAAACAACAAAAGCCACAGAAAATTAGAGACAGTCTCTATTCCCACAGACTCAAAGGCTCTGTCTGCCTCGCTGTCCCCTCTCAAATGTGGCAGGCGGGACGGCCATTCTAACCAGGCAGACCTCAAAACCACACAACTGTCCCGATGCCATCCTGTACTTCAAGACAGTCTACCCATGGACATTTCCAGAACTTTGAAAAACCCTACTCTTCTCTGGGCTCAGCTATGGAGGACGAAAGGCACGAGGCAGCCCTGAGTTAGGTTTCAAAAAAGCACAACCATTTGAGCGCTTTAGAGTAGGTTGGGCCAATGGAAACACGAGCCTCAAACAGAGGAGCATTTAAACCCAAAAAGCCAACAGCGGAGGGGAGGGGGCAAGGAACAACGACACAAGTTTATAATTAGAAGGCATATTTCGGTATTTAGAAAGAAGCACACACACACACACGTAGCCTTGAACGGGGGAGGCAAGATCAAGGCAAATCCCTCACAACAGCAGGGATCACTGCCCTGCTCCTCCAAAAGAAAGGCATTTCCTGGGTCAGAGCTTAACCGTCTCCCACACGCCTGGGCTGAGATGCCTCCCGCTACTGGCCAAAAATGAGGCCAAGCCTTCATGCGGGGATCCACGCAGTCCACAGGATGCACACTTCTGTGAAGCGAGTTCTCAGTGCATATGGCACCAGTGGTCCTGAAATCCTGAAGGTGGTACAACCTCGTGCTAGTTCAGCCCTGGAAGCCCCCCCACTCTTCCTTGCCTCCCTTCCTCCTGGGTCCACCCCCTCCCCCCAGAAATCCTGGGTCTCCCCCTGGGAAGGGGCTTCCTTCAGTGTCCTCCTCCCCAGGGGGGCAAAAGGATGAGGGATCGACACCCTAGAGGCACCGCTGAACTCTATGCACACACAATTAATTTGGATCACAGTCTAGCCTCTGAGAAGTTTCACCTCTCAGCCCTGAGGCCATTTTCAATCTACAGAGAAAATGGGAGACACGGAGGCACCCCGTCTGAGAACAGGAAAAACCAGAGCCAGCCACCAAGCAAGATGCCAGAGGGCAGGAGGATGAGCTTGGTCATTAGAACGCTCATCACTCAGAACCTTCACCCTCCGAGGAAAAAGAGTTCCTGTAAGAAAAACTCACTAACCCATCTATGTTTTTAAAAACACAGCTGACTGCTTTTTCTAAAACCAAAGGGGAACAGTGCAAAGTAAAAAGGCTGAGACTCTGTCACCCATAAAACCTACCACCAAAAACAACTCGAAAATTAGATGTGTCAGTTTATTTCCCCCAGGTTTTGTTGTTGTTGTTGTTGTTGTTCTCTAAACAGATGGATATTTGCAAACAGTTCCTGCCTGCACAAGCTGGTTATTACAGTATCAAGACAAAGGGCAAGCTTCACGATCCCCAGTTCTCACCAAAGCGCTCGTTCTTAGAAACAGAAGCCACGATTGTCTCAGGCTAGTTCAAAAAGAACCATGCAGTTGAGAATATGCATGTGACCGTCACATAGGAAATGGTTAGGTAGTGGGATCCTAGCAAAGCAACTGGGGCAGACATCGCTGAGCAAGAATACAAACCAGAGCCTCTCCTGGCCAGGTGCAAGCCTTCCTTCCTGGCCCAGCCTCGCCCTTCACAGATGGAGCTGGGGGTCGTGGCAGGGCACCTGGGCATCAGCACAGACCCACAAAGGATTCTCTATTCATTGAAACCACCAAAGAGGTCTTAGTGACGAACCTGTTCACAGTTTGCACAACACACATTCAGAAATTGTTACACCTTTTTTTTCAAGTGTCGGCTTGCACTTACGCCTCCCAGCTTAGAGTAAGCAATCCCTAAGGTTTGGGGCTGTGTTTCATTCATCTTTGCATCCTCTGTGTCTAGTTGGTGCTCAGGAAATGTTTGCCGAGTCCATGGGCAAACCCATGAATACAAGGAGTGAGTAGAAGGGGCAAGCCATGAAACGTCGGTTTCCTTTTACATTAAAGAAAAAGGCGCAGGCTCCATTCCAGTCTTGTCTGCAGGTTCTATTCTTTAGTCTCAATGGGAAGGTCAGGGTTGCAGTTTTAGATCTAGTTATCCTGTTTGCTAACACTGACAGAATTCCAGGGGTCCCTTCTAGGTGAGTTGGGTTCCAGGTTCACGGTGGAGAAGGGAATAACCTCAATGCTGTTGCTACCAGGTATCTTATCTATGGCACCTGGGAAGAAAACCAGGATCAAATGATGCCTAAGAAGGAACAGAAGCTGGTCTCCACACTTTCTAGGATCTAACACAAAAGGGACCCCCCCCCCAGGGGGGTGATTCCAGGAGGACCAACACCAGTGGTGCTCAACACTGTATTCCGGGGTCAACCCCACAGCAAGTGCTCAATAAACACTTCTGAGTGAAAGATAAAAGGTGCAGGGGACCCCAAGATACACGGAACTCCACCTCTGCCCCGAGGAAGCTTTCCCATCTAAGGCAACAGATCTTAATCTAGGCATCCATCACAATTACCCGGAGATGGCGAGCCTTTCCAAAACACTCAGGAGCCCCGCTCTCCCCGGGACCTCCCGAACCGCCTCTGAAGACTTTTTCAAAGAGCTACCCAAGTGATTCTGACACACGGTTAAGAACCTCTGCTCCAGAGAGTAAAACTCAAGCTATTATTATATTTATAAATATTGGAAGGCAGGTACGGGGGAGGGACAGGTTAATTTTTTTTTTTTTTCCATTTGTAAGGACCAACACCTCCCTTCCTACCTTTAGCTTTTCTAAACCTGACAAGTACCTGGCACAATACAGAGCACGTAGAGATCAAGGGCATCTCCCCAAGGGTCCAAGTGATGGAGCTGTGACCCTGAGCCATTTCAGACCCCAGAGGCACCAGCCCTCTTTAGCCAGATGAAGACACTGGATGCCAGGGTCCCTACCCGACACGCCTTCTGGGGCCACTGTGGCAGGAGCTGACCACCTGGTCTTCAGGACACAGGCTTCTGGGGCCGCTGTGGCAGGAGCTGACCACCTGGTCTTCAGGACACTGGCTTCTGGGGCCGCTGTGGCAGGAGCTGACCACCTGGTCTTCAGGACACAGGCTGTCGGTGCTGACCTGCACCCCGAGGTCTGCGAGCACGTCTCCTCCACCCACAGCCCCAGACTCCCCTAACTGCGCGTGCAGTTCTTCCCAAGTCACTCGCTCAAACCTCACCAAGTGAACAACGCATGTCTATTGATAGAGTCATAGCCTCAGGTGCCCTCTGCTTCTAGAAGCCTCGCCAAAGAGAAGCTAAGGACACTCATCCCTGGAGTGAAGAAAACCCTAGCAAACTGGTGCTTGCTGGCGGGTCCAGAGCCCCCTCCTCCCAAAGCCTCTGAGAGCAGGATCGGGGACTCAGGCGGCCAGTGGGAGCCTGAGCTCCTATGGGCACGACTGGCCCCGAACCATCCACCGGCCCGAGCCATGACTCCGTCAAGGTCAAGAGTAGGGCTGTCCCAACCTCCCCTGCCCCCATGCTCCTTAACGCAGTGGACTCTGTGCATTCGTTTCCCTTTCTCGGCAGGGCCCATGTGGCCCCCTGTTCATCCACATTCAAGAGCTGCCTTCCTCCTCCTCCTCGGACCCTCAGAGTATCACCTTTGCTCTCTTGCTCTGCCCAGTGTGGTTTTGTAAAGGACCTACTATGTATAAAGCACAGGAGATGGAAAGATAAATAAGATGCAGCCCCATTCTCCAAGGGCAAAGACAGAAAACAGAAAATTATGGTAGAAAAACAGGACAGAAGAGATAAGCCAGGGAACCAGGGCTGAGTGGGGATCAGAGGGTGCCCAGTTTGGGTCCAAACCTAAGGACGAGTTGCTGACGGCCGAGCAGTGTTTGCAGAGCCGGAGCAAAACACAGAGGGAATCCTGTTGGTCTGTGGGAAGAAACGAGACACCTGAGTGCGACCAGTAGGTGCGGTGTAGGTGGAGATGGCAGGCAGGGGCTAGCGCTGCAGGGCCACCCTCTCTTGAATCCCCCAGGTGCCACCCACGCTTTTGCTAGGCTTTTCCCAGGGGTGGTTTCATGCCATAGAGCCGCAGACCTTATTTCGACCTGTCATCACGGGGCAACCAAGTTTACAGCTCTAATTAAAGTTGCCTGAGACCCGGGTGTGGCCCTTTCCTCCCAGCAAGGCCTGTCACTACATAAAAGCTTCTCGACCACAAGGGCCAGAGTCCAGGTTCTCCATGCAGCTTCCCACTGGCCTGTAATGTGGGAGCACCCAGGCACTCTAGCCTGCAGCTGACCATTTATGGTTACAAAACGTCTCTCTAATGGTTGGGAGCGTGGAGATCAGAGTGCAGGGCTAAGGAGAGATTAGAGGCCAGGCTCTGCAACTGAGCCCTTCGCCCACCTCGGGCTTGGGAGAGGTCGATGGCCACTGGGTTGCAGCGTGCCTAAAAGCACCCACGGTCACAGCCCGCAGTAACACAGAATTACAGGCAACAAGGGCTCCTGCCTGTTCAGAGACTCGACCAGTCTGAAATCTGCACAATCTGCAGAAAGAGCACTTCCCGGAGAGCTTTCGCTTACACAAGTCATTAGTCACTGCAGCCTCCAGGCCTGCTTCCTTCTCTATGTTAACACCGCCATCACCATCACCACAAAGATCTGAATTACTGCTGTTTGTCTGGCACTGTCCACGAGAACCCTAGGAAGCAGATACTGTATTCCATTGATTCCAGAACAATCCTAGACTCAGTTCTGTGGCCAATCCTTTTTTGTCCCACACTTTTAACATCTCTGAAGGGCATGTCACAGTTTCATTGGCAGGATTTTTTCCTGAGTGGTACAAAAAAATTAAAGTTGCAGCTTAACTGAGGTTATCTTGGGGTTGAGGAAGTATCTGTTTTTATCCTATTCTTCCTGATACAGACAGTGAGAAGGGAGAGGGTAAATGACTCACCCTAATGCAAAGTTCTGTTACCAGGTAATCTCCTGGGTGTCTTGCAGCATGGAAGTCATTTGAATGTGCATATAGCCAAGAAGCAGAGCTGCCTTTCAACACTAAAAACAAATATTAGCCCCACAAAGTGTAAGGCATTTTTCTCTCTCTAGGATGCTTTAAAGATTCCTCTGCTCAATTCAATAATCTGCACACAGTTAATTCTATTTTTCCCCCCTCAAGCTACTCAGGGAATACTGCCTTCCTCCCCTTTCCCAGCTCTACAGACCTTCGTTCATAAAATTTCATCCGAAGTTCATTCACTTACTCAGCCTCATCTTTGGGCCTCTGCTTACTTTGTCTCTATACTGCACTCTCCTCCAGGAAGCCTTCAGGGATTTCTTTCTGGCTACACTCTCTACTCCTTGTCTCCAGACTCCTTGTAGGGTCCTGTCTTCCTGCTTGATGGATGGGGAGAGCTGAGAGAGAATGAAGGGAGTCACACATTTCAGAATGAACCCAGCAGGCAGAGGGTTAGAAAACCAGTTGGTAAAGTTTGAACTTTAATTAGTAGCAAAGGGGAGCTATGGAGGGTTTTCAAACAGGGAAGGGGAGTGATCAGATCTGAACTGCTAGAAAGAAAATCCACCAGCACATGGAGGTTAAGTAGGAGAGGAGGAAGAAGACTGGCTGGGATACCACTGGTGGAGTTCAGGAGAGAGAGATGGAAAAGAGGGTGAGAATAAGAACAGAGAGCAAGATTCCCATTTCAGGAGCAAGGAAATATTCCAGTGAACCACAGACAGAAATCAAGTCTTGAGAGCTCCATAAAAAGGAAAGAAGAACAACTCAGGGAGCAGGCTGAGGGGGGAGAAGACCGCCTCCATCTCCTTCCCTCTTAGAAATTTAGTTTGCACGTTGGAGGTGTGGACAGGACATCCGTGGGTCACTCTTCCTGGGAAATCTGGAATGTACTCATCACTGATGAGAACTTCAGTGGAACAGAACAGGAAGCCTCATTCACCCAGACTCTTCATCCACCCTTAGCAACAGATCCACTGAGAAAACGCATTTCTATAGGTAGTACCAATTAACATAAGAGATTCTTAAGAGATGTCTAACATTTAAGACAGCAAACCCTCTTGAGGTGTGATATGGTAGAACACATGCCAGGGAGCCAAAAATCCCACATTCAGATCTCAGTTCTTTTTGCAGGGGGCGGTGGTGGCGCAGAGAGAATGGGGAGTTATTGTTTTGGATACAGGGTATCAGCTTGGGAAAATGAAAAAGTTCTGAAGGTGATGGACAGCAATGTGAACCTACTTGACATCACTGAACGGTACACTTAAAAATGGTGAAAGTGGTGGGAATTCCCTGGCGGTCTAGTGGTTAGGGCTCTGTGCTTTCACTAAAGGGGTCACAGGTTCAATCCTTGGTCAGGTAATTAAAATCCCACGTGCTGTATGGCACAGCCAAAAAAAAAAAAAATGGTGCAAGTGGTAAATTTTATGTTATATGTATTTTACTTCAATAAAAAATAATAGCCCTGCAAGGTGTTATTATCATTTCTCAAGAGAGAAAACTGAGGCTTAGAAAGGTTCTGTAATTACTACAAGGTTGCACAGATGCTAAGCTGCGGAGCTAAGATCCAAGGCTTTCACCCCCACTGGCTGACTCTACAACTAAGATGGCGGCAGCACAGGGCAAACAGCCCAGTGGGTTCCCTCAGGCCGCTGAGGGGGCTGGAGGAGGGTGACGTGATAGTGTCTCTATCTGTGTTTTCTTGCAAGCACGATCAACTCCACAAGTCACAGCTTGTCAGTATCATTTTATTCTGGCTCTCAACCTACAAACGTCTGCATGGAGAATGACACTGTAGACAGGAGGTGTCCCCAGACCTCCTTGATCCAAAAGACACAACGTCAGGTTGCCACACCTCAGTTAAGAGCCGCAGCAGGAATTTCGTCCCATCTCTCCTCCAGTCTCAACGCCCCCTTTCTCTTGCCTACCCCTACTGGGTCTACAGACAGTTCTCATTTCCATGTGACCACAGCCAACTGAAAAATTCCTCCCCATCGGCCATTTTGTTTCAGCCATTCTGTTTAGACCTAAAAGGTCAACTTAGCATATATACTGACACTCGTTAACAGCATGCCAGATTTGGTTGGAGGGTGGGGGTGGAAATCAATACCTTTGAATGTGACCAGAAAATCAAAATGTAAAGATGTCTAAAGCAGTTAAATTGAAATCCAGGTCTCAGTGTATTCAACCAATCAGTCAAAACTGACCACCCTTTTGAAGACAATTCCTTTACCCAGAACCCAAACTCCATTCTTAGCTTTATCTTCAGATCTCACCTGCTCTGAGCTTTCATCCAGCCAATTCTACAGAGCTTATCAGCATGTGACTCACTTTGTTCCGATGACGTAAAAGAAAACACCTTTTGGTATACACAGGCCCTTCCCCGTACAGCTACGGGCCTTCAAAGATGTCTTGAATGTATCAGGTTCCCAGTCTAAGCTGCTGAATGCACACAAGCCTCGTGGTTGAGACAGACATTTTCAATCTATCTGGGTTTCAAACCTTGTTTCTGAGTGGGTTTACTGCCCCTGGGTTTCATTTTGCTGCCCTTGAAACCTTCAGCAGAATCTCTTAGCAAACACCAGCAGCAAAATAAGACCCTCCCCACCCACACACTCCCAAAGCGCAATCCTCCACAGATGGTGATGACACGGTACAATTAGAGAAGGTTTCAGCCCCACAGTTTTAGATTTTCCCTATAAATACTTGCTCATTTTCTAATTAAACAAACAATGAGTAGAAAGCACAGCCTGAGAAACTGCGTGGGCGTCACTGTCTTACTACTTGGAGACTGTGTGACAAATGACGCTAGCCAAGGGGCAAATAAAACGTGTTTGGCTCCAAATGTTTGCACAAGCTGAGATGACCCGCCCCAGCCTGGCTTTTAAAACACAGCTTGCTCCAACTCTGAAATATACACACTTAATGCTAGACATCCTAAGTAGCAAACAGTCCCTTTAGATATAGCCTAGATTTCTTGGACTGAGTGGGTGGGGAGGAGGCGGGGAGAGCTTGCCTAGGGAATACATTCAAGGCAGGTTTTTAATTTGTTTTATAGGATGCTACAGTACTACAACCAGCCCATCCTAAAGGAGATCAGTCCTGGGTGTTCATTGGATGCTGAAGCTGAAACTCCAATACTTTGGCCACCTCATGCAAAGAGTTGACTCATTGGAAAAGACCCTGATGCTAGGACGGATTGGGGGCAGGAGGAGAAGGGGACGACAGAGGATGAGATGGCTGGACAGCATCACTGACTCGATGCACATGCGTTTGGGTGAACTCCGGGAGTTGGTGATGGACAGGGAGGCCTGGCGTGCTGCGATTCATGGGGTCGCAAAGAGTCGGACACGACTGAGCGACTGAACTGAACTGAACAGTACTACAAAAGGGGCTTCCAAGCTGGCTCAGTGGTAAAGAATCCACCTGCCAGTGCAGGAGATGTGGGTTCAATTCCTGGGCCAGGAAGATCCCCTGGAGAAGGAAATGGCAACCCACTCCAGTATTCTTGCCTGGGAAAGCCCGTGGACAAAGGAGCCTGGTGGGCGACAGTCCATGGGGCCGCAGGGTCAGACACAACTTAGCATCTAAACAACAACAGTACTGCAAAAGGTACCAGCCAGAAATGAGTCAAAGAAAATGAATCATATATTTTCGGCTGTTTTGGTTTCCTTTACAAATATTCAGTGTCTCTGGCTACACAAACTCAGAGATACAAGGCAAAGTGATGACCTTTCTAGCTCATGTGCTAAAATGCGTTCATTCCACTTGACTAAGCAAAGTTAATATTTGTTCTCCTTGGTTTGGTTCTGGTAAAAGAAAATGGATAGTTACAACAGGAGAACCTCTCTCCACTACATAAAGGCAGATGGTAGGAGTCTCCCTCATGTCTACTAATAGTATCCAAATATCACCTCCACAGAAGGATGTGTCTGCAAGCACAAGCTATTTTTAAATTCATTCATTTAAAATTCTGATCCGTTCATTCATTCAATAAATCTTTACTGAGTGCCAGGTACTGTGAACACAGAGGTCCATAAAATTCTGCCCTCACAGAGCTTACATGCTAATGGAAAAGAAAAGAGATAAAAAGAGGTCATGCAAATAAATTAAAATTCCATATAATTATAAAACATGGCAGTGAACCAGAATGACTGGGGGAAGGAGAGTGCAGAGAAAGGAGGGTGGAGGTATTTTATCTGGACTGGTTGGAAGGTCCTTCCAAGATTACATTTGAGCTGAAACCATACAAAAGTCTGGGGAAGGACATTTCCAGCAGGAGGACTGCAAGTACAAGGATCCTGGGATGGAAAACCATTTTGCCAGTATGTCTGAGCACAGCAAACTGGGGTGGATCAAGAGACGGTGGGGAGGAGGGACGGGGGCACCCCATGCAGGCCTGCAGGCTGCGGTTAGGAACTTCTGACTGTGTTCTCAGGTGGCGCCAGTGGTAGAGAACCCACCTGCCAATGCAGGAGACGCAGGTACGATCCCTGTGTCAGGAAGAGCCCCTGGAGGAGGGCATGGCAATCCACTCTAGTATTCTTGCCTGGAGAATCCTATGGACAGAGGAGCCTGGCAGGCTATAGTCCAGGGGATCGCAAAGAGTTGGAAGTGACTGACGCGACTGTGTTCTACCTGCGAAGGAGTCTCAGATACCGACAAGGAGGTACTACTTAAAATGCAAATGTACGGGTGCTCTCAGCAAACTTACCACATTTAGAATTGATTATTTGAGAGGATAAAAATAAGAAAGTGGGCTTATAATAAACACCATTTATATAACACCCCAGGGCCTATCAACAGCATTCACCGCATCTCATTTGGATGGTTATACTGCAGGCAGGGCGCAGCAGAGGTTAAGGACCAGCTCTTAATTACTTGAAACCAACTCGTCCCACCTCTGAAGTGGTTAAAGACGATAACTCCAGAGACTGTAGATGAAAGAAGGTGGCTTTACGGCTCTTCTCCCACTGAAGACTTCAAATCATTTCTTTAACACGGCTTCAGATACAGACCCATGAGTCCAAAAGGCCTGGTCATCAAAAAACCAAACCAAAACCCACATGTGTCATATTAAAATACAAGACACAGGCATCCTTCATTTTCCCTGTTGATCAGTTCCACTGGACCTTCTGGAACAGTTGCCTTTTGGGGGGTTTGTGTGTGTTTGTTCTTGAAGTGCCTTCTCATCCCTGTTGCTAAGCTCATCAGGTCTGGGTTGCCCCTACCACTATCTTCCTAAACTAGGCTCTCTTCCAAGTGTATCTAGACCTCCTTAGACACTTCTCTCCCACTATACTCCCTCCCCCAGAAATCCCACCACGATCAACATCCATTTCCTTTGTAAACATAACTTAGGAAGAAGAGACTGAGATCGTCTATTCATAAACATCGTGATCAAAACTATTTGTACAGGACAAGAAGAAGACAAACAAAAGCTCGATTTCTGCTCTCTTCAGTGACTTTACAGGAAAAATCCCAACTGACACAACACACGCTAAGGGTACATGTCTCCACACCTAATAAGCACCATTCTGCATAAGTTTTTAGGGAAATTAAGCAGCCAAAGCCCCACTGCATCTTTAGAGATGCCACCTGGAATTCACACTTTATAATTATCATAGGGAACACAAATGAAGACGCATTTTTTTAAAAAACACATGTGTGGAGTAACAAGACGTACCCAGACTGTAAGGAACACAAAGGCAGCATGAAATCATCATATTATTTTCTTCCACTTAAAATCATGGAGAAGGGCATCGTGAGAAATGAAGCCTTTCATTCACTGTCTGGGAAAGAGAATCAAGCTGACTTCTAAGGGATTGGCTAAAAAGTTTGTTCAGGTTTTTCTGTAGCTCGTATGAAAAAAACCCAAATGAACTTTTTGGCCGACGCAATACTTCCTTTCCTCTTAAGTTAAACCTCAAGAGCCCAGTCCATGCCCTCAGCTCTGGGAGTAAGTAGTCAGGACCTCCTTCAGGGACTCTCCAAGCTCGAAATGAAAAGCTGCACGCTGGACTGATGTGTTATGTTAGTGAGGCAAGGTTGGCTTTAAAGTGGTTCTCAAATACGTAATGACAGCTTCAGAGAGGTGAAGGAGGGCAGGCCGGCTAAAATGAAACGCCAAGAGGAGACCACACACATTCCTCCTCCTGCAGAAAAGCACCCCTCAGAGGGCTGCACAGGGGTCAAGGCTGATCACGAGCACACACGTGACCCAGAAACAAACACGCAGAGTGAGCCCAATACAAGCCGAGATGCCAAAATCCTGCGTGAAAGTCCCCAAGGGAGACGAGAGAGAGAGGGCTGCTGTCAACCCCGCCACCCTGTGCTATTTTAAGCACCATGACTTCACTCTTGTTTGTTCTGAAGCAGCACAGATGGGCTGCATCAATTTCTGTTACTACAGGAAGATAGGGAGACCGAGACTTGAAGAAGCATCTTTCTCTTGCCTCCTGTTCGGGCATTAAGAAGCTGGAACCGTGACGTGTCAGCATAGCTGAAAGCACTGTTGCTTTTCTTTTCTTTCTCCTTTATTTTTAAAGTCTAAGAGCATTTCACAAACATTGCCGTATTTCACAGAACCAGAGACCAGATCCACCTGAAAAATGTCTCAAGGTGAACTGCTGGTAAAGCACTTCAGTCTTTCTGGTTTTGTCAAAGCTACCCAACTGCAAGAGCAGCCCTAGCCACCGTAGACACAGGAAGGCTGGTCCTCGTCAGAGAGCAGAAGGGGAAATGCCCACAATTCAAGCTGGAGTGCCAGTTAAGGTCACTGAGCCTCCCACGCCAACTCTATGCACATATACCTCTAAAGGCACAAGGCTTTTTCCTTGAAGCTTGCCAGAAAACTTAATGAACCAGACTCTATTGATACAAGGGGCAGGTACATATGTAACAGATAACATTCATTACACCTCTCCCAGGCACAGCACATCTTATTAAGAATTCCTAATGATCCTCTTCTAATTCTTAATAATTCTATTTTTTTAAAAAGTAAACCAGCTCAAAGAAGTGGGAAAGAACCAGGCAAAAAATACACAGCTCGTAAGAGTCAGAGCAAAGACTAGCTCGTCTGCTTCATGGTGGAGACTGTCAAGAAACTTTATCTTTGAGAGAGGCAGACTTGAAGCTTCAAGAGGAATTCTGATCCTTCCCTGGTCTATCCAGTTTGTCAGCTTCTGCCACCCTGCCAGCAAGCATCATATGGAAACAGTGAAGACAGGAAAACCTAGGAGCCAGTTCTGCAGCGGCCGCTTCCTAGCGACATGACCTTGATCAAGTCCCAGCAGCCTTGAGCTTCCAGCTCCCCATGTGCAAAGCGACATGACCTTAATCAAGTCCCAGCAGCCTTGAGCTTCCAGCTCCCCATGTGCAAAGGTGTGTGTAGCTCTCCCTCTGTGACAGCCTGGACGCCGAGGACTGACAATTCCTGGCGATTCGGCAGGTGTACTACACACGGTGGCGTTGATGCCAGTTATAGGTGTGTATATGTATGTGTGTGCATATACGCTTTTATTGGAAATGAAATCATGTCTTAACATAAAATTATGCTTTTTAAGTGAAATTGATGCAACATAAAATTAGCCATTTTAAAGGGAACAATTCAGCGGCATTTAGGACATTCACATCATTGTGCAAAAACCACCTCTATCTGATTCCAAAATATTTTCATTGCCGCAAAATAAACTCCCAGGCTCACAGGGAAGTCAGTCTCTATTTCCTCTTCCCACCATGAACTTGTTTTCTGTCTCCGTGGATTTACCTATTCTGAAAAATTTCACAGAAGTGGAATCACATGAGACCTTTGTGCCTGACTTTCGCATAGTGTAATGTTTTCAAGGTTCACCCAAGTTGTAGCAAATACCATATTTCATTCCTTTTTATAGTTGAATAATATTTCATTCTGTGGATATACCACATTTGTTTATCCATTCATCCCAGGATGGACGGCAGGGCTGTTTCCACATTTTACCTAATGTGAATAGTGATGTTATGGATATTCACATAGTGGGCTATCTCTTAAAGCACTTCTATAATACATTTGATTCTGACAAGTTTGTGAGGTAGACCTAGGTCATATGAATAATATTTGAGGTACACTGCTTTCATTCACTTATTACACTCAACATCCCCACTCCACTCTTTTTTTAATCAATAAAAGGGACTCCTGGACATATATCCGAAAAAAGATGAAATCTAAACTGAAGAGATACGTGTGATCCCAATGTTCACTGTGGCACTATCCGTAACAACTGAGACTCGGAAGCAACCTAAATGGCCATCAACAGATGAATGGATCAAGTTGTGGCGTATATACACAATGGAATGCTACTCTGCCGTAAGAAAGAATAAAATAATGCCATCTGCAGCAAGGTGCATGGACCTAGAGGCCATCGTACTAAGTGATGTGAGTCAGAGAGACGAGTATCATATGGTATCACATACGCGGCATCTAAAAAAGTGACATTTATAAACCAGAAATAGACTCACAGACATAGAAAGCAAACTCGTAGTTACCAAAGGGGAAGGACCGAGGAAGGATAAATGGGGAATTGGGGATTAACAGATACACACTATCATATATAAGACAGACACACAAAGATCTACTGTATAACTCAGGGAACTATATTCCATATCTTGTAATAACCTATAACGGAAAAGAATCTGAAAAAAAGATACGCATATACATGTATAACTGAATGACCTTGCTGTACCTTTGAAACTAATACAACACTGTAAATCAGCTATACTTCAATTAGAAAAAAGACAAAGAAAAATGGCAAAGGACTTCTGAGGCCAAATCAGACACACAAGGACTCTGGCGTGGCAAGGAATGAACAGCTGTAAATTGATGATTTGATTTTTTTTAATTCATCATAACTGAGCATGTGTAACAGACTTATACACCTGGACATCATTCTTAATGTGCGGAAAACATAAAGCCAGTGAAAAAGATTAAACTCTTTAAAGGGTAAAGATACTGCAGTAAAGAGTAGATTAAATCCTTTAGAAAGTAAATGGGAGAGAGCAAATGTCATCCCTGCTTCAGCCCTTCCTCGCCATCTCATCCAGGGCCTTCAGGACATGCAGCCCTTCCCTCGAGCAATCACGTTGACACTTCCACTCCTGTCCAGAGACTTTCAGCTCAAAACCCTAAGCAAGGCAGGCAACCCGTGGGCAACCGTGAAAGCATGGGACCCTCACAGACCCTCTCTGCACTTGTCCAGGGCTGGTCCAATGGAAGGACAATTTGTCCAGATCTAAACAGGTGGCTCAGTGGTAAAGAATCGCCTGCAATGCAAGAGACATGGCTTCAATCCCTGGGTCGGGGAGATCCCCTGGAGGAGAAAATGGTAATCCACTCCAGTTTTCTTGCCTGGAGAATCCCATGGACAGAGGCGCCTACAGTCCATGGGGTTGCAAAGAGTCAGGATACGACTGAAGACTGAAACTTTGGCAAATTAACATGGTCATTGTTTGACTCCCAAGACCACTCCTCATTGAGACAGAGAGACCCAACACCTTCTCGGTGTTAAGACGCTCAAGTTGTCAAGAAATAAGTCTCAGTGCCTTTGAATTCTCTGTTCATCCAAGGTTTGGGGCTTTGGATGCAGTGTAAAGTGAATCCTACCACAAGAAGGGCAAAATGCAACCTCACTCTAGGAAAGAACCCTGCCTGCTACAGGCCCCCTGCCCATGTTGATTAAGAGCTTGGCACTGCTCACTATGCCATGTCAAGCACTCATCACTGTAGCCATAACAAAGTCAGTCAGATGAACACTCTCATACAGTGATGCAAAGAAACAGGCTGGCTGTTCACACTGTTAAAGGTACTGGATTGAGACACAGAAGGGAAGGGAATGAGAACCATAAGAATCCTAGAAGGGAAGGGAGTGAAAACCGTAAGAATCCTTTTGCTGAACTGTATCAGAACCTTCCTTCTCATGGGGGGTTTCCCTGGCAATGCAGCGGTCAAAACTACCACTGCAGGGGGCATGGGTTCAATTCCTGGTCAGAGAACTAAGATCCTGCATGCAACGTGGTACGGCCAAAATTTCTAGTTTAATATTTTAAAAAGAACCTTTATTCTTGCTGTCTCCACAATCGCCACTTGTTAATTTTTTTCTTTCGTCTTCTCCAGTCTAGATTCCGAATTTATGGATATGCAAATCAAGAGGGGGGGATTTTTTAAAGAGATTCAAATTTTACCCAAAGCAGGGAAAAAGTAAAGAATAACATTTTCCACCTTTACTCCCATCCCCTACCCTTTCTTCCCAAGCTACTTTGCTTTCAATCAGGGATCAGCAAACTTGTCTGCAAGGGCTTATTTAGCAAATACTCTAGGCTCTGTGGGCCGGTCAGAATCTGCTCCTTCACTCTACCGAGGCCGCACAAAAAAGTGGTCACAGATCGACCGTGGACAGAAAGGAGCTGGCTGTGTTCCAATAAAACTTTATGGATGGACTTCAAAATTTGAATTTCACATTAACTGTCACATGTCACAAAATATGACTTTTCACATTTTTTCCAATTATTTCAATTATTTAAAACAAACATTCTTAGCTCATGGGCCAGCAGCAGGCAGGATTGGGCACAGAGGTTATAGCCTACCAACCCTTTAAATTATTGATGCCAGCTTTTTAGGGATGCAGTGTATATGATTTTCTCGTTTTTCTTTTTCTTTAAGACGAGAGGGAGGCTCACAGATCTGCGTAAAGCAGGACAGAACCAGGAAAAGGGAGGGTTACAACAGTATATTTCAGAAAGAAACCACATACCTCTGTTACATAAATCCCAAGACAGTTTGAAAACTCTTTTAATCACCTCTTGGCAGAGGACCACGAATTTTAAAATGTGCCTTTTTACTTCTGAAAGTTAAAAGTTTCACCCCCTTCTCTTTGAAAAAGGAATGTAAGAGACATATTATCTGAATCAGATCAGCAACTCACTAGATGCCTCTGTGTGTTCACTGGTCACACTGCTGGATGTGAAGGACATCAGAAAATATCTCTCCTCCTAAAGGTCTTTGGGAGCTTGGCTGGTGGCTCAGATGATAAAGAATCCGCCTGCAATGCCAGAGACCCAAATCCAATCCCTGGCTTGGGAAGATGCCCTGGAGAAGGGCATGGCTACCCACTCCAGTATTCTTCCCTGGAGAATTCCATGGACAGAGGAGCCTGGCGGGCTATAATAGTCCATGGGTTCACACTTTCACTTTACTTTCAAAGGTCTTTGATCCCCAAGAGCTTTCAGGGGTACAGCCCCAGTATGGAGGTGACAGATTGGGTTGATCCCTCCCAAACCATACCAGTTGATTCTCCCTTTGATCCACTGCAACCATTTTAGAGATGATGTTAGCTCAGGGTTAGCAGCATACATGTTTATAAAAGCAACAAAGTTAGCATAGTCCTGTAGGAACAATTCCAGGCTTTAACATACTGATTCTGCCATAGCTCTGTGACCCTGGGGAAACTAATGAATTTCTCCAAATCCTTCATCCTATAAGAACACACATAAAAGCAAGTTTCTCAAATAATCCCAACACTCTGGTGCAGGGTCTGGTAGGCACTAATTCATCCTCTCATTCAACAAAGGTTCAGTGAGCCCCTACAATATACAGGGCCCCCGGCACACAATGAACAAGGCAGATCCAGCCTCCAACCCTGAGACTTACAGACCAGTGGTAACTCATTGGTTTTTTTCACTAACAACAAACATGCATGCCAAAACACTCCTTAGACTACAAAAGGCCTATGCTTCCTTCACTTTCTCTCCTTTTAATTCCACTTCAACCTGCAATTCTGAGAGTGACACCAGCTTTGGAACAATCACAGACTCAGATCAGCACATACGGTCTGTCAGGTATCTGCCATTTTTGCCTGATTTCAGGAGACCACTGACATCCGAAGAGTTAAATGTCCCTAGGGACTTCCCTGGGGTCCAGTGGCTAAGACTCCGCCTTCCAGAGCAGGAGGTGTGGGTTCAGTCCCTGGCTAGGGAGCTGAGATCCCCCATGCCTCACAGTCAAAAAACAGAAACAGAAAATATAAATGATATTGTAACAAATTCAATAAAGACTTTAAAAATGGCTCACATTAAAAAAAAAAAAAAGGGTCTTAAAGAAAAATAACCATTCCTGATTGAGGCTATTCTTGAGAAATCCTACAGCAAGTGCTAACTCATAGTTGTGCCAAGGCAAAGTCTGAATCCCTTCCAGGGATCATGATATGCTGCCCTCCAAGATGCCACTTTCATGTCAGAAATATTTTAAACTGAAGGGATTTGAGAACCGGCAGGTGCAGGAAGGACTCACTGACCTCAGAAGGAGGGATCCAACCAAACAGACCTTGCTGTGTTTCCCCAGTAACTATCCTTCGCTCACTCCCCGAGGGCCCATCATGTTTTCCCACGACTTTCCACTCTTCATCAAACTAACTATAAAAACACTCAGGTTTAACCGTTTCTCAGGGTCTTCATTTCCCTACAAAGTCTCTCATGTCACATAAAACTTACATTAAATAGATTTGTATGCTTTTCTCTTGTTAGTCTGTCTTGCGTCAGGCCAATTTACAGGGCCCCAGCTGGAAAACCTGAGAAGGTAGTAGAAAAAGACATTTCTCCCTCCCCTAGAGAGGCAAGGGTGGTTTGGGAGGGCCAGTCTTTTGGCTAGTGAGTAAGCCAAGCTGAGCACTGGCATCTCAACTCACGTTTGTTCTCCTCACTTAACAAATGATTGTATTTGATCCCTGCAATTGCTCTAAGTCAGTATAACCATATTTATTGACCATGTGTAGAACCTGAAAGTAACGGCACACTGGAGACTTTTTTAGCATTTCAAAACCCACAAGGATCTTGCGCTATCAGCATCCACTGTTCAGCGGTGAAAGCAGTGGCTCCTGACCTCAGCTGCAACCCAGGTGCTTCAGAAAATGCTGATGCCCAGGCCCCGCTTTTGATGAGTTAAATCAGACCATCTGGGAGTGAGGCCCAAACATCAGGATTTTTTAAAGGCTCCTCCGAATCTTTGGGTAGAAGTTGGAAAGTGACAGCCCATGGGCCAAATTTCATTGGAAAACTCTTGAGAATCAGAAGCTCTCCCATAATTCTCAGATTCAGGCTGCATCCACAGCTGCGCTGCCCAACATGGTAGCTGTGAATCACCATGTGGCTCTTTAAATTAATTCAATTAAAACAAAACTAGGAATTCGATTCCTCAGTCATACTAGCCACACTGCAAGAACCCAAGGGCCACATGTGGCTGCCATATTGGATGACGCAGACACGGGACATTTCCACCATCGCAGCACTGTTCATAAAAATCCAAGAATCGAGGCCCAAATTCCAACAATACAACCCTGGTCAGAGGGTCATTTGTCTGCTCCAAACAGGGTACATGCTCTCTTGCTGGCAGGCTGGCTACGTTCATTCATTTACATGGCCTTCCCATCCCTTAGACATCATATGGAAACCCTGCCTAGACATTACCCTGCTAAATAAAACCTGCCCAAGGGCTTGATTAGACAGAGTCAAAGCCTTCATCTCTAAAGCCTAACACCATGAGTTGTATGTTTCCTTTCTCCTTCCCTCCCTCCATCTCCTGGTTTTTGCCAACCAGGAGGGTTAACCAGTATGACAACAGAGTCTACCTGACAAGTGGCCTTCTGGCTTTTGGAGTTGGCCTCTGCATGCTGAACGTACACTTGTCTTACATGGTTCCCTGTGCTTTGAGAGATCAGGTTCATCCCCTGTCTACCAGAGAAGACTCAGGAATTCATACTCCAACACCCACGGAAACAGTCCCTTTCTCCTTTGAAGGACAGGTGTTAAGGGACATGCATTCTCTCCCATTCTGGACAGTTAGCCCTTCTGGGCCCGAATCCTTGTCTAATCTGCTTTAGAAGCTCTTTCCAGGAGCTGGCCCTGTCCTCCAACCATGGAACGTGCTCAGACTGTGTTGGCTGAACCAAAGAACCAACTGTCATTTGGTAACAATGGAAAACCTGGATGCAATGCAAAACCCCACAATATCAGTCAACTTGTAACTCCTCCATATCCGGGCTCAAAAACGAACTTCAGAGAATGCCAACAGATGATTTACAGATTGTGAACATCTCAAAATTACCCACACTTTCACAACAAGGCTTAAGTGAAAGAGCCTGGAAAGCTGTGTAACTCTTCATTGGGCGAAAATTCATACAACACTTTATACCTGGATTTAAGCAGGACTAAACCCAACAGTCATCCTCAAAAAGGGAATTAAAACCTCACACACCCACTAATTCAAGATTTAATTAAAATCTCCTCTAACCACTGCCAAGACATTCTTTACATTTAGTCTTTTATTATCCTCTCCAGAACTTTTCTTTTTTAGGATCTAGGGTTAGCAAAACAGTGAGTCGGGTTCTCCCAATTGCTATTTATACACTAAGCCTGGGAAACACACAGGGAAAATGAAGAGTCCTATGGGAGTTTCAGTTTTCAGTACATAAAGCGTGAAAGACAGAATGGGCCCCTTGGAGGGGGGTTTTGAATGGCAACGTTTTTCCCACTGGTTCAGACTACATCCTAGAACATGACGCTTCTCCCAAGCAGAACAACTCAGCCCCCAGCTCAGTCATCAGGCACTGAGATAGAGTACCAGGACTCTGTCTGTCTCTCTATTGCAAGACTCAAAGTCAGGCGGTCTGGACCAGGAGAGGGATAAGCCACCTGCAAAAGACCTTCATCCCTCCAGACATCAAACCTGCAGGAGCCTGGGTCACCCAGCTGCGGCCTCCGCTCTCAGCTAAAAGTGACAAAGCAGGAAGACTTGTGCAAGGATGTGCTGAGAGAGGAGCCCCTTACTCCAAGATAAAGGTAGGAAGGAGCATTATAAGAAGAAACAAAGGCTATTTATATGCCAGAACTAGGGCACTTAGCTTCCAGAATCCAATAACATTTCTACTGTATTAATAGTATATCATATACCTATTACACTAATAGTATATTATCACAATACTTCTATTATAGTCATCTCTTTGAAAAGACACCCAGAAACTGACCACCAAAGTACTCTTCATAGAGAAACTTGACAACTTGTTACATGCCTCAGAGAACAAGAGAACATTCACTGGGGCCAGGCACAGGTTTCTACCGAATGAATGAAGGGCACGCCCCTCAGCCAAGCAGGAGAAGCTGCAGGAACTCCAATCACCACCCTCACTGCCTTTAAGGCCTCACCATGGTGGTGGTATAGTCGCTAAAATGTGTCCAACTCTTTGTGACCCCATGGGCTTTAGCCCACCAGGCTCCTCTGTCCATGGGATTCCCCAGGTAAGAATACTGGAGTGGGTTGCCATTTTCTTCTCCAGGGGATCTTCCTGACCCAGGGAATGAATCTATGTCTCCTGCATTAGCAGGCTGATTCTTTACTGCTAAACCACCAGGGAAGCCTCCAATGCCTTGCTATATCCATTTGTTCTTATCCAGCCCTCCTTCCTACAGGAGGAAAGCTAAGCCAAGCCACAAAGACCCTCGAGGCCAGAATGGTGGTTTCCTTAAACCACAGCAAAGGAACTGCCGACGCGCAGGAAAGCAAGTCCGCGATCTCTTCAAGGCCACCTGGGGATGCAGCCACAGAGCACAGAGGAGGAAGGTTCCCCCCACACCTGTGCCCACCCCCCTGCAGTGAACTCCAAAGGTCAGTGCCATAAACAAAAAGGATTGTCGTGTTCAGCCTCCTCCCAAGTGAAAAGCTGGACTTTGGAATCCTTACAGACTGTCGAGCTCAAAACAACACCGGGAAGTGCTGTCATACTTATAAAAAAAAAAATGATAAACTCAAGTAACTAACCTTTCACATGGCATCACCAATCCTCTCTCAGCAGAGAGAAGAGCCGGCCCCAAGGCTCCTGCATGTGGTTACACTGGAAAAGCTATTTCAGGCATGAAAGGGACTCTTCTGCACCATTCCCGGTTGTTGCGTTGTTGGGGTGTGTGTTATTTAAAATATCCACAATGAAAATGTACACATCCTGCATATATTTCATACTGTTTCAATGACAGGCAATCTGACCACTGTTTAAAATCAACACTACCCATCTAAGAACAGCTCTCCATAAAGATTAATTCATACAATCTATACCAAGCACTCAGCACAGTGCCTGGCACGTTCATGTGTCCTGATACACAGGTAAAAGTGAAACTGTTAGGCTCTCAGTCATGTCCAACTCTTGTGTCCCCATGAACTGTAGCTCACCAGGCTCGTCTGTCTATGGAATTTTCCAGGCAAGAATGCTGAAGTATTTCAAGAATACTGAAATACTGAGGGGCTGCCATCTCCTCCTCCAGGGGATCTTCCCTAACCCAGGGATCGAATCCCAGCCTCCCACATTGCAGGCGGGTTCTTTACTGCCTGAGCCACCAGGGAAGCCACTGATACATAGAAGCTCTCCTTATTTATAACAGCAGCATCTGAAGGCAACTGTGGACCAGGCATTGAACTCTGCCCTTTACACACAGTCCCAAAGACTCTTCCCCACAACCCTGCATAGGTGCCCTTATCAAGTCCAATTTACAGATGAGAAAACAGAGGTACACAGAGGCTAAGCAATTTGCCAAAGGCCATGTGGCAAAAAAAAAAAAAAAAAAGCAGCCTATGATCTAATTCAAATTGAAGATTCTTTGCCAGCGTGCTATGCAATTTCTTAACTCTAACGACAGGGCAGCATGCGCACCAGAATAATTTACTGTCTTCTCCATTTCATGCGGCAATGATTTTTGTGGTCGTTTTCATGTGGAATGAGAACAGGGTGGGGAAGCCATTTATCAACATGTGCCCATCACTGTCAGAGGCCATCAGCAGCCAAGAGCAGCCTCCCTCATGCTGGGCTCAGCCCTACTACGTGATAGATTTTCCCTGCAGCCTCAATTCTTGCAGGCTAAGAATACACCAGAGAGTAGGCTGGCGCGGCCAGTCTTGGCCCCTGTGATGTAGAAGGAAGCAAGTGAGGACATCAGAAACTGTCTCAGTGAGATGGTCAACCAATGGCTAGACGGGCACACTCAGGACTGAGGCAATGCAACATGGTGGAGAAAAGCCTGAAGGCTTGGGAATCAGACCCCAGCTCACCTCCTGCAGTGGTAGGACAAGAAGCTGCCCTGTGACTACAGTGAGTCAGCGAAGCCACACAGTGAGGGCCGTGGTGCCCACCCGATAGCAATCCCATCACCTCCAACCCCATCACCTCCATGACCAAGCCAAGAGTGAGCTTCAGCTCCTTGGAGGGCGGGCCACAAAGTGACCGAAGCCTTGGGATCCTCAAGCACTGATCATCTCAACAAATGGAATCTTGCACCTGCCAACAGCAGAACACTTTAGAGAATGGAAATGATCTTTTGGTTTGTGGCCATGGCCAAAATTTTGAGACCTCAAATGCAATCACAAGGGTAGAAACAGCCGCAATAAAACCAAAACCTTTCATTATGTTTGTTTTTGTTCCCTAGACAAATGAACTGTAAGCTATTTTGCATTCTTTTCAGCTTTTTTTTTCCTGATACGATGGCTATTAAAAACAATCTCTAAAAAGTCTTTGTTTGAGCATCAAAATGAGACAGCTGGGATACTGGCATGAGGAAATGTTCAATCTTGTCATTCTGCAAAAGGAATTCATATTCATAATTAATGATGCTTTTGTCTATGCCAGAAAGAAAATCTAGAGGCTCAACTATGCTTAAGTAAATTCTACCCAAGCCAACTGCAATACAATTTTATAAATTATAGAGCAACAAAGAAAAACAAGATTTTATGACTTGTGAGCATAAAGAAAAGGATTAACAAGGCAGCCATTCTTCAAGGACAAAATCGGGGTAAAAATGTTGATTTCTGAAAGGACGGTTACATTTACTTTCTTCTCCGTATAGGAAAGAGTAATCAAAAACTTTAGCATCCTAAGATGTGACATCATTACATGTATTTGAAAGACTCAACAACTCTCTGTTCCCAAGGGCACCAGTCAACCACACCACCAGGTACAGAACCAGTCCACCATTACTAGCCCAAAATGTAAACTAAAAACTAACCAAGATGAGCAGATAAAGTACAAATTACCTTTGGTTTTAGAGGCATTTCTATGGCAATATCAGCAGAGAAGAAACCCCTTAAATGAATTTCCTTAAAGATAACTTTTCCTACTTTTCCCACTAAAGAGCCATTGAAGAAATATACAAAGACAAATCAAAGTTAAAATAAAAGCTCATTTAATTCATTCAACAAAGTTTTATTTAGTAACAGCCATGTTGTTGTGTAGTCCCTAAGTCATGCCTGACTCTTCTGCGAACCCATGGACTTGTAGCCCACCAGGCTCCTCTGTTCATGGGATTTTCCAGACAAGGATACTGGAGTGGGCTGCCATTTCTTCCTCCAGGGGATCTTCTCGACCCAGGGATTGAACCCATGTCTCCTGCATTGGCAGGTGGATTCTTTACCCCTGAGCCACCAGGGAAGCCCAACTATCACGTTAGGGGCTGAGGAAATAAGGATGAATAAAACACGGAACACTGCCAAGGAGGTTGCCAGAGGAGGTGAAGGGGTTTTGGGGGCAGGGGGCAATAAATGTTTAATGGACCTGGTTTTTGTTTTTTGTGGTGAAATACACCTCCATAAAATTAATCGTAATTATTTTTAATTAAGATTTTACTTCTTTAAAGCAGTTCAGTGTTCACAGCAAAACTGAGGAGAAGGTACAGAGATTTCTCATATATTCCCTGTCCCAAACACACACAGCTTCCACAACTGCCAACATCCACCAATAAAGGGGGTGCATTTGTTACAACTGATGAATTTTACACAGATACATCATTATCCAAAGTCCACAGCTTAAAATTAGGGTTCACTTTGTTGTACATTCTCTGTATTTGAACAAATATTTAAGGACATGTATCCATTACATGGTATCACACAGTATTTTCACTGCCCTAGAAGTCCTCTGTGCAGTATAAGCACTTTTAAGGGTACAGTTCAGCAGCATTCAAATACACTCACGTAGTTATACAACCAGTACCACTACCCTACCCATCTCCAGAACTCTTTCATCATCTTGGATTCGGGGTCTAACTTGGGGTGAGGAAAGGGCTTTGTCCATGAGGTCTCAGAGAGTCGGACACGACTGAGCGACTAAACTGAACTGAAGGGCTTTCTGCAAATAGACGAGGGTGATGGCTGCACATTCCTGTGCAAGAACTGAAGGCCACTGAATCATTCCCTTTAAACTGGTTAATGTTGTGCTGTGTAAATTTTGCCTCAATTTTTTTTTTTTAAAAAAAGGAACAACAGTGCCAGGCATACCACCAGCTCACTGTTTGTTGATGAATGAATGAGTCCTCGTCTTGGAGAAGCTCAAGGGTTGGTAAGGGAACATCGAGAGGGCAGCAGGAGGCCAGGTTCAGAGCCTGGAGCAGAGCAGGGCAGCTCCTAACCCCTCTGAGGACGGAGAAATGCATCACCAGAGGACAGACTGCCAGAAAGAAACCCTGAGGGATCAGCTGGAGTATGCAGGGGGAGAAAAGGGAGAGGAAGATTCCAGGCACTAGGAAGGTGACAGATTCCCTATCCCTGGACGTGAGGGAGACCGCTTAAACACTCAACGTTCATCACACAAACTGGTAACTACGTCAGGCGATGAGTCAATTATATTAATTAACCTTGACTGTGGACATCACAATATACAATATGTATATGAAGTTACCATGCTGTAGAACTTTTTAAAAGATCTCACTGTAGTACCGAAACATACACAATTTTCATTTGTCAATCATACTTCAATAAAGTATGAAACATTTAAAAATACATTAAAATAATAATCAAAATGCATTCATGTTCTCGTAATACCCTAAACTTAATGAACAGTATAATAATTATTCAGTTCAGTTCAGTCACTCAGTCGTGTCTGATTCTTTGCGACCCCATGAATCACAGCATGCCAGGCCTCCCTGTCCATCACCAACTCCCAGATTTCAAACTCATGTCCATTGAGTCAGTAATGCCATCCAGCCGCCTCATCCTCTGTTGTCCCCTTCTCCTCCTGCCCCCAATCCCTCCCAGCATCAGGGTCTTTTCCAATGAGTCAACTCTTCGCATGAGGTGGCCAAAGTATTGGAGTTTCAGCTTTAGCATCAGTCCTTCCAATGAACACCAGGACTGATCTCCTTTAGGATGGACTGGTTGGACCTCCTTGCAGTCCAAGCGACTCTCAAGAGTCTTTTCCAACACCACAGTTCAAAACCATCAATTCTTTGGCACTCAGCTTTCTTCACAGTCCAACTCTAGTAAGATGTGGACTGGTCACAAAGTTTTATGCACAACTCAGCATGGTGGTCATTTCCCAGGTGAAACCATGCATGGACCATCAAGTTTCTAAAATCCTAACTGAGTTATGAATAATTTAAAGCCTAGCTTAAATGAACCAAGCTGTCCGTGACTACCTTAAGAGAAAGCACAGCCACAGGTCCATTCAGCTGTCAAAGAACACGACCTAAGCGGTCTTGCTCAGTGGTTCTCCACCAGGGTCATTTTGCACCCCAGAGGATATTCAGGAATGGCTACATATTTTTGACTTTAATAACTGAAGGGCTGAGATGCATCGATGCTGCTGAACAGCCTTCAACACACAGGACAGCCCCACACGACAAAGATTTACACAGCCCCAAATGTCTATAGTGACGGATTGAGATTCTAAATTCCCAGGTGATTCCAAAATGCAGCTGATCTCAGAGATGGAAAGAAGGTGGATTGATGGGTCCCAAGGAGGGGATACATACACACCAGGCTCTGCTGCTGCAGAATTGGGTGGCATAACCAAGGCACTTCAAGTCACCAGCCAGTTCCCCCTGTTTGCAGAATGGGGTTCCTACTACCTTCCTCAATGAGACTGAGCAGCTGAAGGGCTAGTTGAGAGCCTCAACAGGTAGAGGGCCCTCAGAAGACCTTCAAGGTCAAGGCTGGACTAAAATCTCAGCCGCCTGCAATAGTCAAAGACTCCAAGGTACTTCACTGTTTCTAAACAGAAAGCACTCCTGATATTTGCTTTATACAAACACATTTGGAAGAACAAACACCAGAGCACAAAGGCATCCATCTAACAAGGTTGGAGGCAATTTTATTATCCTTCAATCTCTGGAAACAGGAGTTGGTTGATAGGCAGTAGGAGCCTGGCACTGGGGATCGCTGTGTCTCCTGCACAGACATGCTGTAAGCCCACCTGTGGCCGCTGACCGGCAGGACCGCCACCACCCCTGGGAGGTCAGGGGGTGTGTTTACACGGCTCATTATGTCCTCTGGTTGCAGTATAAGTGACACATCTTGCTTTAAATCGTATTATCCAAATGAAGTCCCGCTCTCTCATAATCAGCATCCCCTTACAACAAGCACAGATGGCTCTCACGTGCTTAAATGGCAAATCGAGGGGCAAAAATTCGGACGAGCTCTCCAGGCGTTCAGATCTGGCTCTCCAGGCGGGTTCTGAGAGAGAGGAGGATGAAGCAGGCACACGCCAAGAGCTGAAGATCTTTTGTCTGCCGTCAAGCCCCGTGGACAAACTAAATGGGCTCAACCAGAGTCAGTGGGAATAAAGCCGAGTCAGCCTTACACGCCCCAAAGAGAAGCCCGAAGGTCAGCAACACAGGAAGAAGGTCTCCCTTTCACTATCTCCTCCACAGTCTCTTTGTATTTTATCAGGTACCTTTGGCCATATTCAGAGAACGGTACTACCCCACTATAGATCACATTAAAAGGGTACATTTTAAAGATCTCATTCTGCCTTAGCTAAAACAGTATTTTCTTTTTTATTTGTAATCACTCAGCTTTCCCCCTCCCCTAATTTCAAAGGTGGTGGGGAGTGGGCAAGAAGCAGCATTGCAGCTGACTGTGAGATGCACTCAAATGCAGCTCTCAAGGCAAGCACCACCCAGCGGCTCCATACCGGTCTCCATGGTAACCAGGGTCCCTGGGCCCTGGCACTCACAGCAGGAAATGCTGCAGATTTCCAACGCAGTATCTTTTCACTAGACATAAGATGTCCCATGGCGATTTTAAACATTTGGGAATCGAAAAACACTGTCTGTGTGTCTGTGTATGTATGTGTGTGTACGCGTGTAGGTGCGCACGTGCACATAGAAAGATACAGTCACAAAACTAAGACAATGTAGATGAAAGAAGCCGAGCTATTATTACAGATAAATATGCTTCTGTCAAACCTAACAAATTATTAAAACACAAGAAAACAGGCTGTCACACACTTACACATACATACGAGTTAAAGGAAAACAAAATCATCTTTAATAAAAAAAGAACTGCAATGAAAGTGGAAAACTGCTTTGGAAAACCAGATGACCAAGGATTCCACATAAACAAGCCAACAAAAATCTTGACTAATGATAACCAACTGAGAGCCCAGGACAGAGCTTTTTCCCATAGCTCATGATCTTTCCTACTTGAATGGTCTCAACAGGCGAAATTAACAAGTGGGCCAGGAGGCTTTCAGGGAAAACATGGGACAGAAGGCCCTGCTCTAGAGTGAGAATCCCGCTGTCCCTCCGTGAGCCAAGCAGCCTCAGGCAAATGATTTCAGCTCACAGCCTGCCCTGTGAAAATGAAAAGGTTGCACTAGATACTATATGGTCTAGAACAGACCTCTCCACCTTCTAAAAATAAAAGACCAAAGCCTTATGAGACCCCAGGTAACTGTCATCTCAGGCCATAGATATGTTTCCAAAAGTAGTATATAAAAATCAAATTTCTTCAAGATGTACCAGGAGAATTCACTGCCAGATTCCTAGTGACAGAAGACCTTTTGAATATTCTTTCTCTCTTCTCTGAGTGACTTCCCAACACCAGATCTTTCCTCCCGCAAAGCACACAAAAACAGCTAAGGTGAAAATTTTAGTTCATAGCAGCTTTCACATTTTGTGCATGTTTTCAGGCGGGGGCTTTATCAGAGCAGAGGGGAGGCAGCTACATGATCAGGCAAAATAGACTCAGCCTAGAAAAACACTAGTTTGACAAGTGCAAGGGTCTTCCAAGGCACCTCTACACTCCAAATGGTTATTTTTACAACAGCAGAACAAACCAAGTTCACAACTCTATGGCAAACAATCTTCTACAAGCATTGTTTAAAAAAAAAAAAAAATGCCTCATGTGTATGAATGGAAATAACTGCACTTTTTCATGAATGGTAATCTATGTTTTACGAAAGGTGACTGTGTGTGTGGTTAGCAGTTTGGGGTAAAGGGGAATTAGTTATTTTAAGCCAAAATGAAAAGCAAAGGGGAAAGAGCTAGGGTGGGGAGAAGGGTGGGAGGGTCCCCACTGCCCCAGGCAGATGGCCCTGCAGGCAGCTGGAAGCATGGAGCTGCTGAGTAAACCACTCCATTATGCAAACTGCCTATCGACACAAACAAGCGTGCGCACAGACCGACTCAGTCACCCATAAAAACACACATCCCCTCCACGCTTGGACCTTCCTCCCCACTGCCGACGTGTAATTCACCAGCGTTTATTACAGCTGCGGGGGTTAAATGGCACGGTACACATCATAATTCAACCATCGCCAGGGAAAAGACAAAAGGAGGAAACACTGCTGACTTCAGGGGGAGCAAATGCTTCTCTCGGTTAGTGGGAGGATGAGCTTTAACCGGACACTCAGCCACTGGTGTGGGATTCTTCCATCCTGAGCTCTCCCTGAGAGAGGACTTTAGGATTCTGGGGACATCCTGCCCTGGATAACGTGGGAGTCAGGTTAGCGACCTTCTGGTGAGCACACAATAACTGTTCAAGTGTCATTCTGAGAAGATGCAGTGAAAAGTCAAATACCACCTAGGCGGGACACAAGGAACCACAAGGAAACGGCCCATCTCTGGCAACTGTTGCTACCCAACCAAAGATCAACAATAGTAACCACTTGTGGAGCGGAGACCAGTGCTGCTGTCAGAGGTCAGTTTTAACATTAAGATCAGTGAGGACCGAGAGGAGGGATTTTCATTTCAGCAGTAGTGATGTCAGTTCACTATTCCAAACTTCCTGAAATACACAAATTTGCCCATCAGATACATAAAGTCCCCATCTCCCAACTCCTTCAACCCCCAAAAAGGGGAGGGACAGAAAGTGCTCAGAGGTTAAAGCGTCTGCCTGCAATGCGGGAGACCTGGGTTCGATCCCTGGGTCGGGAAGATACCCTGGAGAAGAAAATGGCAACCCACTCCAGTACTCCTGCCTGGAGAATCCCATGGACAGAGGAGCTTGGTGGGCTACAGTCCACGGGGTCGCAAAGAGTCGGACACAACTGAGCGACTTCACTTTCTTTTCTTTCACTTTAGAAATTTATTAAATAAAAATACTCAGTAAATATGTGGATTTCTTTGTCATTTCTAAGAAAAAATGTTTAAAATACACTTGCCACCTTACTGTGCTGGTCTCAATACCAAGTCTATAATATAAAACAGACCAAAGAATAACTTTAAGAAAATGGAAAATGGTTAAGACAAACTTGATATTCATAGTGCCATCAAAAAAAAAAAAACTGTTTTATCCTAAACAGAATATGCAGGATTAAAGTTATTGTGTTAAACAGTTAAAATACTCAAGGTCTATCAGAGTAGACTTGCCTGCAATGCAGGAGACCTGGGTTAGATTCCTGGGTGGGAAATGTCACTTGGAGAAGGAAATGGAAACCCACTCCAGTATTCTTGCCTGGAGAATCCTGTGGACAGACAAGCCTGGCAGGCTGCAGTCCACGGGGTCGCAAAAGTCAGATATGACTTAGTGACTAAATCACCATCAGAGTAAAACACCAAAATAACGAAACTCAAAGCAAAATGTACATTTATCAACTCATTTTAAAAGGCATTAAACCTTTTTATGTCACCACTTACTAGGTCAATGATAGCTCCTTGAAACTGTATTTACATAATAGGCATACAGTTTTAGCTAGATTACATATTATTAGAAACAGCAATAATTTACAAGTTTTTTCACACTTCATATGATTGAAACTCATCAGTATTCAGTATAAACATAGATGCACATATACATACTCAAATTTGAAGTGGCTTGAGGGGCTTTAAGGAAGTTAATGAGGCTGCTCAGTCTCACTGTTTAGTCGCTCAGTCGTGTCAAACTCTCTTGCGACCCTATGAACTGTAGCCCTCCAGGCTCCTCTGTCCATGGGATTTCCCAGGCAAGAATACTGGAGTGGGTTGCCATTTCCTTCTCCAGGGGAACTTCCCAACCCAGCGATCGAACCCACGTCTCTTGCATCTCCAGCATTGGCAGGCGGGTTCTTTACCACCGAGCCACCAGGGCAGCTCTGTTAATGAGGCTACACTAAAGCTATTCCAGGTTTTGGTTCCCCCAGAGCCCTCAGCAAAGTCATACGCATATCAAGGATGAGCTCTGCATAGAAACCAGTCATGCTGGAACATAGAATTTGTATCTCTGTCATTTTAGGCAAGAAACTGCTAAGACCAATCTAATGCTTTAATTCTTTCAACTAATAACATACACACACACACACACACTTGTGTGTGTATATATATATATATGTTATATACACAGGTTGTTATATATGTTATAAATATTGGTTATATAGATACTATGTGTATAGACAGACACAAACACACACATCCTCACTAAAAGGATTACAGCTATAAAGCCTAATTAATAAAGGACTGTTTAATACAACCCAGCATTAAAATTATTCTCTGCATCACGGTTAAGAATATTTACAAATAGTGAATATATAACAGTGAGGTGGACACTTAGTCTTGGCTGCCTCTGAATACACTTATTATTCAACACTAGGTAACTTTATGTTGAGTCTACAGAGTCTGTTAATACGGATTCATTTTGCCAAGTTATTTCAAATAAAAGACATACACCAACAGCAATCACCCTCCTCAAGTTCATGAAAATTACTTAGATGCACTTGGAAGGAGCAAAAAGCAAAAGGCTGACCTAATGTCTTAAAAGCTTAGGCTTCATCACAAAATAGTTTTGTCAAGCTTGTCCCTTTTTTCTGCTCCCATAAAGAGCCTTTTCCTAATCAGCCCCCTTCCTCATAAAATGTAAATTTCACAGATGTGTGTATGTTTGCATATGTATTGCATGCATATCTGTACCTGATATATAAAAAGGGTAAGACCTCCTTCCCTTCTTAAGAACCAATTACCCCCTGCCCCTTTGGAACAATATCTTCTCCATCGTGAATACGTGAAACAGATGAAACAGACATGCTATAAAAACAAGTGGGAAGCAGTCACTGTTGGGAATTATTATTGCTTACATGCCTGTCTAAATTCTCCTACCACCCACTGACCCAATGCCTCAGAAACAGCACCTCTTTGCATTGTTTACCAGGTACCTAGTAAACTCTCAATATAGCAGAAATAAAACAGAATAAATCAGGTGACTCATAAACTAGCACATTTACTGTTAAAGGCAAAATAAGCCTTTCTTTGTAGACATTGTTATACCCCTTACATCCTTGCTGTGTTATGTGGTAGCTACTAGGTATGTGTGGCTGTTTAAAATTAAAATTTAAAAATCAGAAATTCAGTTCTTCGATTATACTAACCAGGTTTCAAGTACTTGATAACCTCAAGTGGCTGCTGGTTATCATACTAGACAGTGAAAATGTGTAACACTGTCATCACCATAGAAAATTCTATTACAGAGAATGGCCATGGCCCAGCCTAAAAGCTCCGCGAGGCCAGGACCACACTGGGGTCACTCCCCAGAGCGCACACAGGACACGTCAAGTTCTGGCATAAAGCAACACAATTAAAAAGAGACAAACGAGAAATAAGAGGGAAAGGGTGGCTTTGTCTTGGCCTTGCCAATTTCCCGCTTTAATCAACTACAAATATTCTTATTTTTCATAGCTTTGTTCTTATACCCCACACCCACCTAGAACACAGCAATGAGAATTTTCAAAATGTTAACTACCAGCAGAGCAAAACTGGCTTCAGGCTTCCTCAGAATAATTCATGTGAATCAAAATCAAGAGGTCAAATTCAAAACCGCGAAAATGAAAGGCAATAGAGTTTCTAGGTCACTGTCAATACAGTCTGCCCAGATTCATGTTTTAAAATGTCAGAGTATACAGCTGCTGGTCCATCCACTCTGTAAGCAAGATACAAAGTACTTCACTTGATCAGTTTTTATTTAACAAATCAGCAACTGCTTCCTGGGCATCTATATGTGCCAAGGTTCCAGAATATTAGAGCTTGGCAATAATTTTACTTAGAGCCTGTGTAGCGTTGTCAAGGTGCCCCTGTGAGAACCATATCTAGACTCTGAGTAAAATTCACATCAGCCAGTTTTCTGTAATACTTTGAGGCTCCGGATGCTTTCTGCTACGTTCCTTTTGCTCCCCAATACTTCTAAAGCCTCAACTGGAATAAGATCATCAGAAAAATGAATATACTATCCTTGAATGTTTCAAAACCATAAACTTGGCTTTTAAAGAAAAATTACAACAGAGCTGTTTCCTCAAATACTCATAAGGGCTCTCCTCTTTTAAGAACTGTTAAGGACAATAACCAAAAATGATTAAGGAACCTGAACTGGCCTGAGTATAAAACCATTTTAGTGATCAACACCCACATTTAGAGATTAGTAGATTGCAGTTTTATACCTTTTTATTTTTAATTAAGTGAATGAAACTGTCCAGGATTCTTTAAGGTCATCTTCAAAGAATATGCAGTTCCAGGCCTGTGAAAAAAATTTTTTATCACCTATTTTGGGGGCTTCCCCATTGGCTCAGCAGGTAAAGAATCCTCCTGCAATACGGGAGACACAGGAGATGCACGTTTGATCCCTGGGTCAGGAAGGAAGATCCCCTGGGGAGGGAAATGGCAACTCACTCCAGTATTCTTGTCTGGAAAATCCCATGGACAGAGGAACCTGGTGGAGTACAGTCCATGGGGTCGCAAAGAGTTGGACAAGACTGAGTAGGCACAAGCACAATGGCCTTTTTCATTGTTATTTTTTCAGTTTGTGGCTGAGTAGCTTCCTAGGTAGAAATCCTGCCTTAATTACATGAAAGAGAGTTCAGGTCTGAAACACTGAAGTCAATCCAGAAGTTAAGGGTCAATGAAGTTTTAGTTAAACAACCTCGTTAAAATAAAACTTGTGGGCAAACAAAACCAGTATGGCTGCCTCTTGGAAATAGCTTGCCAGCACCTCCTTCCCAAAAAGGGAAGATTTCCCCTTCTTTTCCAACTCCAGCCAAGAGCAGACAGCTGCCATCCATCCACCTGCCCGCTTCCTGTGACCTCCATCACTGATGTGCTGGGCCCTCTTGGGCAACAGTGAATTATGAAGTCACATAATCCAGAGACTCAATCACCGAGAGGGGTCCCAAGATTTGAATTCTGAACTCCCAAGTGGAATCTGGCCAGAGACCCCACGTCACCAGGCTCCTGCCTCCAGAGATGACAGCCTTCCTCACCCAGATCCACCAAGGACTGCACGCAATGTGGTCTGCACCTTCCTAAATGCCGGATACTTATTAGCACTTGGGCACCTGGGTTCCTCAGAGAGCAGCAGGACCCAGGCCCTGCCCTGGAGGTGGCTGAGTCTAGCGGGGAAGATGGTGACCACAAGGAGGCAGAGGAGTGAGACCCCATTTACCCTGGGGATGGAGGAAGGAGGCAGTGAAGGCAAGCGTTTCACAGGCAACCTGACTCTTAAACTGGCTCTAGGAAGATAAGCCAAAGATCCTCAAGCATCTAAAGGGGGTGGAGAAGGGGTGGGCTGGGAAGGGCACACTGGGTCTGCAATGCACAAGTGCAAGAAGAAAGGGATCAACAGTTTAAAGGGATTCAGGGAGCCAAGGGCATTTTTTTGTGGGTGGAACTGCCGGCCGTGGGCAGAGATGTCACTGGGCAGGTGGGTGACAGCAAGATGGCGAGAGGCCTTATTCTTCTGGGAAGCCTTTAAAAAATCTAAGGTGTCTAAGCTCCACTCAGTTAATCAATAACCACAGGTATAAGGCAGGACTCTGAAATCTGTACTTTTTTTTTAAACTTTTTATTTTACATTGGAGTATAGCTGATTAACAACATTGTGATAGCTTCAGGTGGACAGCCAAACAACTGAGCCATACACGTACACATATCCTGTGAAATCTGTAGTTTAAAACAAGCTTCCTAAGTAGTTACGATCCATCAGTGACATAAGGAGAGCACAGCATTTATCACACTCTAGAGGAAGAGCTTCCCTGGTGACCCAGATGATAAATAATCCACCTGCAAGGCAGGCGATCCCTGGGTTGACAAGATCCCCTGGAGAAGAGAATGGCAACCCACTCCAGTATTCTTGCCTGGGAAATCCCATGGACAGAGGAGCCTGGTGGGCTACAGTCCATGGGTCACAAAGAGTGAGAGATGATTGAGCAACTAAGCACATACTAAAAAACATCACGTATTTTTATGAACCACAATTGCTTTTATTCAGTTTGAGTCCTGGAGACTGTCTTCATCAGTTCACAGAACCTCAGCAATCGGGCTCACTGTTTAAAGTCCACTCGATTGTCTTGACCTCACTGGGTGTCCTAAAAGCTCCAGCTTCCATCTGCCCTCCTCACGCACACCCTGAGGGTCTCTTCTAACCATATTTCTCGCCTAACCTGCTCACTCTTTATCCTCCGCTTACCTCTGCTTCCTTTGTCCCCCAAGCAAAAATCAGAAAACTGTAAAGATACTACAGAAAAAGAAAATTTAGACTGTCCAACTTAATTTGTATTTTAAGATTTAACAGGGACAAAGCAATATCTTAAATTATAGAATATTAGAGCCAAAAAAAGGTTACTTGCAACTCTCTAAGGCCCTACTAGATCCTGGGAAAACCCCTTTTACAAATGGGGAAATCAAAGCCTGAAGAAGCGAAACAAAATTACTCAGGGTTACAGAGCTGGCCAAGCAGAAGACAAACAGAGCATCCAACTTTTGACCTAGTCGTCACTTCAAGGAGCTACATAGATTGGTTTATTTTCAATACAATCAAGATTAATCAATTTAAAAGCAAACTTAAGGAACTTGCTTGACGATCCACAGGTTAGGACTCCACAATTTCACTGCCAAGGGTGTGGGTTCAAGCCCTGGTCAGGAAACTAAGATTTCCACAAGCCATGCAGCCAAAAAAAAAAAAAAGCAAACTTAAGTTTATACTAAACCCAGCAGCTTCTTACATAAAGCATCATAATTTAGTTGTTAAAATCCAGACTCTGGGCCAGGCTCCAGTCTCCCCACTTCCAAGCTATATGACCTTGGTTGGTTTAGATAAGCTCTCTTCACCCAGATTTCATTATCTAGAATAAAGATCATAAGCACTGATCTCAGAGAGCTGTTCTGAGAATAAAAAGACTCACTTCATGTAAAGCACATAGGACAGAGCCTGGCCTGTGTTACGTATTCAACAAAGGTGATTAGAGACCATCTAGTCGGCTGGGATCCATTTCCTTCCTTCTTAGAATCTTAAACTCCTCACTCTGGGTCTGGCGCATCGTCATCTCAACATCCCAGAGATGGTTGTTCAAAGCTATGAAGCAATTACAGAAGCATACAGAGGCAGCCAGAAATGAAAGTCACACAGCATTATGCTCTCCAAAGGCCCTTGCTGACACCAGCAAATGACGCAGTGGCCACGAAGGGCCAGTGCTGACTCAGACGGAGCATTTCATCAGCAACGGGCCCCTGCCTTGCGGTGAGAGGCGGGTGAGGGCCTGGCGGGCACCAGGCTGCACGCGTACAGGTGGAGGAACACTGCTCCCCAGTACCCACCACCAAGGGCTGAGAAGCCTCCCCCGCACCTCTGTGCTTTCTCTTTTCTTTAAGTGACTCAGACAACTGTGCCCCAGTCAGTTCAAACCACCCCCATGACAGCCCATGTGCTGGTCCATCACGGACAAGAGGAAAATGGAGACCCTGCTTCACAAAGTCAGGCATTCTCTGTACACCAAATGCCAAGACACTAATTCTTTGTGGCCAGTAACAGGCAAACAGGTGTACTTTCATACTGAGCACAAGCTGTATATTCATTCCAGAATGCAAAGATCAACAAAATACAGAACTGTATGTATTATGGTGTTAACTCTTAAATTCCATTATAGTTTAATTATTAACCTAAACATACACATTACAGTAGCAGCTTATACTCTTAAAAAAAATGAACAAAACAGCTCAAATTTATTTCCACATTCATAACTACTTAACAATAGTTACAGGACTAGATTGACTTTGCTGTCATAATGACTAGCATTTAAAAGATTTTTCTAAATAAATTATTTTCACAGCCAGTGAAAAATATTTGCTAAAAAGGACAAAAACCTTTCAGAGCCATTTCCTCTGGGAAACAATATGGAATGCTAATATTTTGGAAACCAGAGACCCGCTAGTTTGAGATTCTGGATGCCTGTCCAAAACAGACACACATAAGAATAACTGTTACTCCCTTCCCTTACTTAAAACAAGGGCTCGAAAAACACTGCATCACAGGCACTAAGCAGCCTTCTCTGGCGGGCGAGTGGTTAGCAATCTGCCTGCCAGGGCAGGGGACACGGGTTTGATCCCTGGTCTGGGAAGATCCCACATACCACGGGGCAATGAGGCCCCTGCTGAGTCTGTGCCCCCTAGAGCCCACGCTCTGTAACCAGAGAAGCCTCTGGAATGAGAATCCTGGGCACCGCAACAAGAGACAGCCCGCATGCAGCAACAGAGACCCAGCGCATCCAAAAATAAATGAACGCACTAAGCAAGACATCGGACTCTCCACAGTGTGTGGATATCAAACTGCAAACTGTGTTAGAGTTGCAGCCTGTAACAACTGTGAGCCAAAATATATCTGCTGCTGACCAAAACAGCTTGAAGCACTTTTTAACAGATTCTTCATTTCCCTGGAGATGCATACAACCGTTAAAAAGAGGTTACCCATAGATCTCTAGAAGCAAGTACACAACGGTATCAACTGCAGTGAATAAGTGGAGATAATCTAAACATCCCCGAATAAAAGGATGATTAAACCGTGCTATATCCACACAAGAAATTCCATTTGGTGGCTAGAAAGAACGAGGTAGATTCTCTAGGCACTGACATAGAAAGATAATTATAATATACTTGGAACTAAAAGCACAGAAACAATGTTTCTCATGGGCCACCTTTTGAAAAAGATCTTAAAATATATTTTATTCTATATATCAATTTACATGTTGTTCTATGATTAATTTTTCTTGCTATATGTGTTTAAGAATGCAAAAAAAGTCTATAAATGACATTAAACCCCATCTCTGCAGAGGGTACTCCAAGGGTAGATTTTATATACTTTATTACATAACTTTTTTTAAACTAAGGAACTTGTTCTGCATTTTTCAATTGTTAAGGAAAAACTTAACTTAATAAAACTAATTTGACATTTAACTGAACATCAGATGTGCCTTCAAGTTTCTCTCTTATGGCCATAAAATATACCTTTCTTGGTGTCAACCATACATTTTTTCGGTCTTGTGAGTTCTCATACTCCTACATTTAATAGAAGTTATTTCCTTCAAATGCGTATAGATTCTAGACATCTCAAGATGTAAAGTACTGTGGCAGTGCTAAAAAATGACCTGAAATCAGATGGTTTAAAAATAGATCCAAGTAGGGATCTTGTTCACTGTGACATTATTCGTCTTCTGTCAAAGACATCACCTCCAAACTCCTTCTCTGCCTCCACCAGGACCACAGAGAGGTTAGTCTGGTTTCTTTTCCCACAAACAATGGTTTTTCCTCCCTTCAACCATGAGAATTTGCAGGCCCTTCAGTTTCCCACCAAGAACCCTTCTCAGTAGCAACTTCTGCAAAAACCCAGGTTCCTGTTGCAGGAAATTATGGACAATCAGAGAATACCTTTCTATTCCATCCTCTAGGTTCTACTGAGTAATTAAACATTAAAACTTAAACTTATGAATCACAGAGCCTCAAAAATGCAGTGCCAGATACTTAAGTTATTATAAAATAATAGAGCAACTCTTTAAGAAAGACACACTCTGATGGTCATTCTAGAGAGACATCCTTATGACTGGTGAGTCCAGTCCCAGATGTTGCTGCAATGGAAGAAAATATGATAAAACAGACCCAACAGCACTAACAGCAGTGAACACTGGCATGAATATCATATTCCTCTTTATACTTGTATATTCTAAACATCTCATAGCTAACACACATATGGTATGTAGAAAGTTTTTTTAAGGGTCTTAAGAAGATACTGGTTAAGACCCTGGTCAAGCTGACAAACCAGATGAAAAAACCAACCCTCTGGGTCTCCATCACATTCTCCCAGGGAACCTTTGAAAACTCCACTGGCATCTTGGAAATGAGGAGAAATATTACCTCTCCTGGGAGAACTTCGACTCCCTGAGCTGAGCTAATTGCTCACTTTTCCATATTCCCTGAGCACTCTGTCCTACCACTATTCCCATACCAAACATGTTTTTTCTACACTGAGATTCTTGATTTGCAGGTAGCATTCCCCCCACATGGAAAACTGCAAGCCCCTCCAGGATGCAGAATATAACATGCTGATTGTTGTGGTCCCAAGACAGTGCCTGAAATATCAGTAGTTTTCAAGCATCTTGAATGAGAACAGTCCTCAATGTAAATTTATTTCAATATTTAATTAAGGACCTATGATAAATAAGGACATACTGAAGTCCGCTAGAGGTACATACCCATTGTGGGCTTCATAGGTTAACTGTTGTGTGACTGGGAGCAAATCCACCCAACACCGGCCCCCGACACCCACATTTTCCAATGTCATCATGACAATAACAAGAACAGACCTGTAGCTGTCAGTGTACAAGGAGACCCAGAAAGAAGGCAAAAAAAAAAAAAGCAGAAGAGATTCTCTGTCTCGGAATGAAATGGGAAGAACCCCCCTTTGAATGAGGGTCTCTAGGTTATGGGTAATGTCATACTTCTAACGATGGTGCTGATTTACTTGCTTCTCTACAGACCTTTCACAGGTTATAAATATTCTTTTCCACGATTCAATAGTCACTGAAACCAATACAAATTTTCAAAAGAATTCCCTCTGCTCACTGATTTAATAAACACACTTTAAACATCTACTGTGTGCCAAGTGCTATGTTTTGGGAAAGTTCAGACAGGCACCAGTCACAGTCTACACCTTGAGGGGTTTGCAGTCCAACATGGGAGACACATACAACACCATAGGATGCTACTTATAATAGGTTCCCTCATTTCACGGGAACCCAGGAAAAAAAGGTCTAACCCATCATTCTCACTGCTTCTCATTCCACAAGGGAATGAGGAAAATCTTAAGACGACACATATGAGGAGGGAAAAACAAATTGCAGCCAAACACACAGCTCAAGACTCTGCAACCAGCACGTCGTTAAAAGTGATGACAAGCACATCAAGCCATCTCAGGCATAAACACTGGTTCCTTTTGGTTTATTTTTCCTTCTTCTCATGCGCTTTATTATCTGGAGAATGATTTGCGGCATCTACTATGCAGAATCCCCCAGTTAGAAATCTATATATTTTTAAATGTGAGTCAGCCAAGCTCTGATAACTTGAGCTCCATTTTCGTGTGAAGCCGCCAAGGGTAAGAGCCCACATACTGAATGCCACCCCTCCATCTGCTTACCACGTGTGTTGGTGGCCATGTCAGCCACTTTCTGGAAGGCGTCCAAGAAGGCAGCTGCTGCTACTACTGCTGTCCTAAAATGCAAACAGATAACAAAAGCATGAGGGCTGTCTCACACCAGCACATGCGTGACAGCAAAAGGGCTGGAATCCCTGCCAGGGACTGAAAGTCACCCTCCAAGAGGGAGACCCTGACTGGATACAGACAACCATCGGCTTAGTGGACCCTTTTCTTTTTTAATTGGAGTATAATTGCTTTACAATGTTGTGCTGGTCTCGGCCATACAACAACATGAATCAGTCATAGGTATGTGTGTGTGTGTGTGTATATCTTTATATGTGTGTGTGTGTATATCTTTATATGTGTGTGTGTGTATATATCTTTATATGTGTGTGTGTGTTTCCCCTCCCTCTTGAACTTCCCTCCCACCCCCTGCCCCATTCCACCCCTCTAGGTTGTCACAGGGCACCAGATTGAGTTCCCTGTGTTATATAGCAACTTCCCATTAGCTACCTGTTTGGCATATGGTAATGTATATGTTTCAAAGCTACTCTCTCAATTCATCCCACCCACTCCTTCCCCCACTGTGTGCGGACCTACTTTTTAAAGACTTTCTCCTATTGCACTGTACCCCAATCATGTATGGCTCATGCAGTACTAATCAACAAATGCTAACTATTCTTCCTACTCCATTTCACCTGATGGTATAAAATTATCAACAAGTAAAATTTCACAAAGAAGGAAAAGACAGGTATTTCTACCTAAAAAGAAAAGCATCTTTAAAAAATATAAAAGTGGTATGGCTGAAAGATACTTTAGAGTAGGAAAACAATATAGCTACACGGATTGGTAGAACGGATCCTGAAGAGGCCTAGGTTAAACAATTCATCTTAGAGATGGGAAAACGGAGATCACCAGTTCATACCACAGCTGAGACGAGCAGCCCAGTGTGACTTACAATCCCATGTTCATCCCACTACAGGATCCCAGCTATGTGACTTTCCCCCCTAAATCATGACTATAGTGAAACCAACAGACTATTTTTTCACGTTAGAATGCTATCTCAACAGCATCTCCTGAATTTCTAAAAGCTGAGACCAAGGAGGGGTTACTATCTCATTTACTTTCCTAGAAGTTCTCTTGAATTCTTCACATTCTCTTGAGCACTGGGAGATGCCTTGAACACCTTGTGATCTACTGGTTCCTAGAATCATGGTCCAAGATGCCATTCAACAAAGTAATCACCACTGCATCCCAGGGCTGTGAACAACCAGGACAAGCAAGCCAGCCCCAGGCTCATTCACAAGAACCCATACAACAGAGTTTACAGCCTGATGTTAACATCCAAGTAGTCCACATATGAATACAGTCCTTATAGAGCACCCCTACTAATTCAAAGTTGTGAAAGAAGAAGATGAGAAAAAGAAAAAGGACTAAAAAGGGAAGAAGATGAGAAGAAGCATTAAAAAAGGAAGTTCAAAATGGAGGAGGGAAAAAAGAAAGAAAGAAATGACCTTTGAGCTTAAGCAAGGTAGCTCGGAAGGTCCTAGAAGTGGTGCCTAGGAAAACCTGGGCAATGGTCCCTTAGAGCCAAGCTTCAAAATGAGGCCTGATATTTTCCAGTAGAGCAGGAAAACATTCTGGTCAAAACACACACACACTGACTTACACACTAAACAAAAACAAAAACCCACTTCAAAGCATATTTCTTGAAGAGTTGGCACCAACTGCAAACCATGGAAAAGTTAGCTTTACGCTCTGAGATTTATAAACAACTCGTTCAAATTTATAATTAATATCTGACCCAACAGCTGTATTTACTCTCACTCAAGTCAAGGCCGATCTTCCAAAAGAGCCAGCTGTAGAGGTGCCTCAAGTATTACACAGTCACCAGGGCTCCCGTGAAAACAAAGACTGTGGTCAAGTGTGAGGAATTAAGAGCTTTTAAACACCGCCTTCCGATGCGCCATATTTCACGGACTGCTTCTGTCACAGGACATCTCAGCCCTCTCTGATGGCGCAGGGCAAACATGCATCCATCAGCAGGAGAAAGGAGTGATTCAGTTTACACGCTCCAAGAGTCAGCCTCTTCTCTGGTCTTATCCTCATCCACTCTCTTAATACAGAAAATTAAACCACGGGCTTGAGCTTCCTATGGTGCTCTCAACCAGGCACTAGTAGCTTGACAAAGAAATGGTCTCTGCCTCATGGGGCCTATTGTTTAACATATATGTGTACACACACACACACACACACACACACACGTGTGTGTGTATGTGTAGGGCTTCCCTGGTGGCTCAGAAGGTAAAGAATCTGTCTGCAATGCAGGAGACCTGGGTTTGATCCCTGGGTCAGGAAGATCCCCTGGAGAAGAGAATGGTAAACCCACTCCAGTTTTCTTGCCTGGAAAAACCCCATAGACAGAGGAGCCTGGCAGGCTATAGTCCATGGGGTCACAGAGAGCTGGACATGACTGAGCAACTAACACTTTATATATATAATATGCATATTATATCTATACAGGGTTGGCTAAAACGTTCATTTGGGTTTTTCCATAAGCTGTAACAGAAAATCCTGAATGAACTTTTTGACCAACCCCAATATATTATAATGTACTTTGTACCAGTGGGGTAAGATTGCTTTAAGTCTTATTCTGTATGTTTAAGACAGCCAATCAGGTAATTATTTTAAGTTTTAGCTGCTTCATTGGTAAAAGGAGAAGAGCATCTTTTCCCTGGTCAACCCTGAAAACCTGCCAGCCAATTAAATGAGGCCAGATAAGAAGAGTGTGGGGGGAGAGGTTGTACTTACATGTTTTACAACAGGAGCAACCGCCTACAGGAGGTTTGAAATGAACCTATTTGAAACGAACCATGATGCCGGTAGAGTTGGGGGAGAGGGCCTTACAAGCTGAGAAGAGTAGGTTGGATCTGATCCAAGACAAAGTAATCATAGGTTCTTGAGCAAAGAAATGGCAAAGGATTTAACAAGCAGCAAAAGGGCCATACTCTGAAGCCCATGGTCCATCTGAATGCCCACTCATCACTCTGGAAACCCCAGGCCCCACGGAGCTGAATAATGGACTGGGAAATTTCCACATCTCTCAAGTTCTCTCCTAACCTACAGGGGAGCCAGGGAATGCCCAGTCCTGTGGCCAAAGTTCTGGGCAGGAACCCCTGGGGTCTACAGGCAAAGTCCTAAAGAACATCATGTTACTCCTCCCTCCTCTGTCTGTCATCCACATAGCTTCTTATCCCAGAAAACACCTACCTGCTTTGTTCTCTGGAAAACCATCCCCGTACACCCAAACCAACCCATGTCACCCCCACAGCCATGACCAGGGTCATGAAAACAACCTCTTTTTCAAATGTCCCAGCTCTCTTGAAGCACCCACTAAGTGCAATCACACCCCTCTCCCCACTGATTTTAAAAGCATATGGCTTTAACAAGAAGATATTGCCTTATTTTCTACTGTACATCAAATGATGTATTAACAAGCACACGATGAGGCAATAATAATAGCCCCTTAGAGCAGATTAGCATTAGATCTCATTGTTTTAAAACAGCTTTATTGAGACATAATTTGTATACCATAAAGTTCACCCTTTTTAGGTGTGTAAGTTAACAATTTTTCAGTAAATTCAGAGCTATGCAAATACCACCACAATCCAGTTTTAGAATATTTCCATCACCCCAACAAGGTCCCTCATGGCCATTGGCAGTCAACCTCCTTTCCCACTCCTAGCCCCAGGAAACCACTAGTCTCCATCTGTCTCTACAGATTTGCATTATATGACAATTCATGGAAATGGAATTATACAAACTAAGCGTTAAACTCTGTAAGGATAGGCAGGAAGCAGAATGAACTGTGGAGCCAGACTGCCTCAGTTCAATTCCCTGCTCTCTCATTTACTAGCTATGTGAATTTGGGTAAGTAATTCAGCTTATCTGTGCCTCAGTTTTCTCATCAGCAAAATGGGATAACAACTATACTTACCTCTTGGGGTCATGAGATTTAACTGTTACCATATACCTGGCATGTAGGGAACACTCTTTATATGTCATCCATGACTACCTTACATATAACTGACTTTTCATTTGACCTTCAAAATTCCAGTGGAAGGAGGCAGAGCAGATATGAGTTGATTTCACATACAGCAATCAGTGGTCAGGACACATGGCTAGTAAGTGGCAATACCACTGCATGCTCCTCTACCTGTGAGACTTCCAAAAGTAACCCTAGTTCAACTTTTGGGTCCCTGTTCTTGCATCCTTTGTCTAAGGCTGCTGCCATTTTCTTGGAGATGACATGCTTCTACTTACCGAAGCTGGGACTGCAGTTTTCCAGCTTTGTTAATGAAATCTTCCCAAACCGGATAACTCCCCTACAACAAAACAAAGCCATCAATCAGTAAGTCCAGCTGTGATAGATATCTGATGAAGACATTGGTAGCACACCCAACTCCAATGATAGGTGGGTCCAAATTCTAGATATGTGGAACATGTAAGACTCTACCCTGAACCACGTGATCATGCCTCTGGCTGTTCTCCTCCTTATCCCAGAAGGCAGGGAGGAGGACACCAGAGTGTTTGCAGCTCCTCTCCAGGACAGGAGGCTACTGGCAAGCATTGGATGGTAAGGAATCTTCCTGCAATGTGGGACACCTGGGTTCGATCCCTGGGTTTGGAAGATCCCCTGGAGGAGGGCATGGCAACCCACTCCGGTATTCTTGCCTGGAGAAGCCCCATGGACAGAGGAGCTCGGCGGGTTACAGTCCGTGGGGTCGCAAAGAGTTGGACATGACTGAGCAACTAAGCGAACAGTACATCATTAGTCTAGCAGAATCTCAAGGTTGGGAAGTTACCTAAATATAGCTGCTCAGCTGATGGCTTGAGACCAGCATCGACATACTACATGGTTATAGGTGGTTCCCCAGCGTATTACAGCTAACAGGACACTCGTCACCCTCCATGGCAACCTACCTACATCAGCCAAGCTTTCCTTTCTAACCACGCAGTCTTACTCCTAGGAATCCACAGAGTTAAATCAATACTGCTTCCACATCCATCTTTTCAAATAACTAAGGACAACCAGCACATTCATTCACAGCATTCCTTCTTTCAGCTCTCAACCGCAACTCCATTTCTACACGGGACCCTGTCTCACATCCCCACAGTGTCTTGGGGATACTCCATTATTCTCTACTCTTCTAAGTATAGTATGTGCGTGTGCTTAGTCACTCAGTCGTGTCCGACTCCTTGCAACCCTATGGACTGTAGCCCACCAGGCTCCTCTGTCCATGGGATTCTCCCGGCAAGAATACTAGAGTGGGTTGCCATTCCCTTCTCCAGGGAGTCTTCCCAACCCAGGGATCCAACCCAGGTCTCCCGCAATGCAGATGGATTCTTTACCATCTGAGCCACCAGGGAAGCCCTCTAAGTATGGTGCTTGAGACAAACCCTAAACTGCAGGTGCAGTTCTGGCTGGGGCAAACCAGAGTGGGGTCTAACATAGCACATTAACTGTACACTAAGATCAGGTAACCAACTAAGAGTCAGTGCAAAATAAACCCAGAGAAGAGGAAGCCGTGGTTAGAGAAGCAGTATCTGGCACCAGGTCATTTAAAGGGAAGCCTGGCATGCTGCAGTGTATGGGGCCACAAAGAGTCGGACACGACTTAACAACTGAACAACAACAACAAGATCAGGTAACCAACGAAGAGTTAGTGCAAAATAAACCCAAAGAGGAAGCTGTGGTTAGAGAAGCAGTGTCTGGCACTGAATCATTTAGACATATAACTACCTCTAAACATCTGGCGGATTACGGTTGTAGGATAGAATATAAATGTTATGAACCTTGACAAGGTAAAAATAACATATGACACCTCTTGATTTTGTCATTAAGAAGAGAGGATGGAGAAACTGTAATACAGTGAATCATCTCATTTTTTATTATAGAAGCCCATCAATCCCCAGCTAGCCTGGAGCACAGAACAGTGGGGCCTTCCGTGGGAGCTGTGGACTTCTGTAAATACACTAATATCTTCCAATTAAAGCTATGCTCAGAAAAAAAAAAAAAAGAAAAAAATAAGTCCCATCAAAATAGACTAAAACTGAAAGTGAGTTAAAACATAATGATTTCAGCTTTCTAATTTTTTCCCCAAATAATTTTAATAACCTCTTCCCCTTATTCTTTATTTCAGTTATTATTTATTTTTATTGAAATATAGTTATTTATAATGTATCTTTTTCAAAATTTTGAATTTATTTTTTAATTGAAGGATAATGGTTTTACAGAATTTTGTTGGTTTCTGCCAAACATCAACATGAATCAGCCACAGGTATACATATGTCTCCTCCCTCTTGAACCTCCCTCCCACCTCCCACCCCATCCCACCCCTCTAGGTTGTCAGAGAGTCCCAGTTTGAATTCCCTGAGTCATACAGCAAATTCCCATTGGCTATCTATTTACAGGTAATGTATGTTTCCATGTTACTCTCTCCATACATCCCCTTACTCTTTAAGAGCACCGTTTCTTAACCTTGCCACCACTGATGTTTTGAGCTAATTTTTTTTTTGTCAAGATGGAGGTGGGGGGCTGTCTTGTGCATTAAAGGATGTTCAGCAGCTACTCCACTCACTAGACGTCAGTAACACTCACGGACGTCACCTGATGTGACAAAATGCCCCCAGACGTTGTTCCTATGGGGCAAGATCCCCCCTGGTGAAGAACCACTGCCTCAGAGGAATGTCTGAGAAATGCATTTCTTCTAGCGAAGAAACAGTTATCTGAAGCTCAGCAATGTCTTCAGTATTACTTCATTTCAATTTCAGTTCTCTTAAGGTAATTAAATAATTATTAGTTTGAAAATATGCTGCACAGAACATCTGTTCTAAAAGTGTGTTCATTTATATATTTTGAGTCTTCTGGACAGCAAGAGGATCAAACCAGTCAATTCTAAAGGAAATCAACCATGAATATTCATTGGAAGGACAGATGCTGAAGCTCCAATCCTTTGGCCACCTGATGCAAAGAGCTGACTCACTGGAAAAGACCCTGATGCTGGGAAAGATTGAAGGCAGGAGGAGAAGGGGGCGGCAGAGGATGAGATGGTTGGATGGCATCACCGACTCGATGGACATGAATTTGAGCAAGCTCCGGGAGTTGTTGATAGACAGGGAAGCCTGGCGTGCTGCAGTCCATGGCGTCACAAAGAATTGGACATGAGTGGCTGAACAAGATATTTCTCAAGCTATCAAGTCTGTCTGAAAATGCCCAAGATGTCAGGAAAACCGTCTACCAAACATTAAAATGGAATGTTTGTGGGAGCTGAGATTGGACCAATGTGTTGTGTTCCTGTTTGTACTTTCCTCCATGCTATAGTTTCCTGTTCTTTTTTTTTTCTTTTAAATAGGGTCATACATCATTTTTATGAAAACAAGGTAGTCACCACTACACTTAAAAAAATTTAAGATCAAATTAGCTGTTCTGGCAGTAACAGCACGGTGGATTTACAATCCACACAGCCCCTAGAATCTGTTTCACCGGGCTGCTAGATCACATCCATCAATTCTGCGTCTGTGCGCTGGGGACCTGCTCAGCCCAACTGCATGCTCTGGATTTATTCCTCCAAGCGGCAGTGTGCTCCCGTGGGACACTGAGCTGCACCAGGCCAGGGAGTCTGCCTGACTGGCTCCTGGCAGAAGTCCTTTGACAGCTACATCTGAGCTACTGACACCAACACTCATGCACAGGTCTGGTCATCATCTGCTAAACCACTTAGCCTCCATCCCAGCTCTGTGCCCCAAGGGGTCTCTCTAACCCAAGAGCATAACTTTGTTTGTTTTTGAATGGAACCTCTAAGGGCTCAGGCTATCTTTCCAGGTCCATTAAGACATTATGGGGAATCCCACCTATAGCATTTACCATTTTGTTATCAATACCAAATATGAACATGCCTTCTATTAATGTATCTACATCCAGGTAATTAGGGGTAAGGACCAAGATCAGAGTCCTCTGGCTGGGCACTAGAGATCTCTGTTCAGATGGACTTCAGCATCCTTCAGAACATGAGAGCGTTACCAACCAATTATGGCCTCATCTAGCTAGTCCTTCCCTTTCTGGTAGACAAGACAGCATGAGAAGCTTTACGAAAAGCCTGAGGATGTTCACAGACACTGAGCATCAACTTCCAGTCAAAGCAACTAGCATCTCCCATCTGCACCCAGGACATGAGAACTAGGCCCCCTCTCTCCAACACCAACCACTCCTATCCATGGAACCCCTGCAGAAGGTCACCGAGATGATCCACAGTATTTAAGAAAAAGGTGAGACACATTCAGCGAGAACACACCGGAATGGCGGGAGCACCAAATCCTGAGTTCTAGCCATGGCCCTGGCAGTGAACGATGCCGGAGGGGGGATGTCACTTGAACTCTCAGGCCAGCTCTTTACAATGGTCAACAATAAAAAGTTATAATTCCATCACCATTACTGAACACTGACATCACGGAACACTGAAAGAACATAGGAAAGAAATAAGGAACACAAAGGCCAGGGCCCAACCTGCTGGCTAGAATCTCAGCTCTCCCCACCTGCCACGTGACAGCGGGCAGGTGGTCTGACTCCGGCAAGCGTCAGTCACCACTGCCCCAGACTGGTGCAAGGAGGAGGTGAGGTCAGTCATCCCAAGTGCCCAGAGCAGTGCCAGGCACTCCGTAAGGGCTCAATAACCTTTGACAGGTTTGATCCGAGCGTCTGCAGGCTCCCAAGAATCTCCTTCGGGATGCTGGGAGAGATGTTTACAACTCCGCAGGTCGGGACTTCCCTGGGGGTCCAGTGGTTACGACTCTGTGCCTCCACTGCAAGGGCAGCGGGGTAGGGGTTCGATTCCTGGTCTGGGAACTAAGATCCCACAAGCTATACAGTGTGGCCAAAAAACACTCCTGAGGTCAGAGGGTCCACCCAGGCTGTAATCCCTCTAAGAACAGAGCCAACTGTGCATCCTGAGTTCCCATAGTTAACGCAGACATGGAGAGAGACAGCGGGACACACAGTGTCTGCCAGTGTCTCTGCCGCTCCTAGTACAAGGCGGACAGAGTACTCAAACCTCAGACGCATGTGCCTGAAAACAACTGCTGGAGCCACTTTAAAAACGACTTACCTGCCCCCACCGGGAGCCTCATTTCAATCTTTACCAAATTAGCAACAAAAGGAGGGTCCCCGCTGCAATTAGGGGGTACAGCACCCAGCTCTCCGCCTACGAACACCCACTCTGCCAGATGAAGGCTGCCGACAGCCACTCTCTCCCGACTTTATGATATTTGACAGCCTAGATATTTGACAGTCTATCAAAGAGTATCAGGCCCACCTGTTTTAGGCAATATATAATTTAATGGATTCTAAAAAAAAAAAAAAAGAACTTCTAAGAACAGAAGACAAAAACCTCCTTGTTGAGAAATGTAAGTGTGTAAATGTTATTAAAATTTAAAAGGCAAGGTGATGTTGGGTTGTTCCCGATTTGTTTTTTTCTTTTTTTTAAGTTTTTTTCAAGGAAAAAAAAAGTTTCTACCCACCTGAAAATAGTTTTACTACAAAAATTCAAAAGCTTGGAGGGAATGAAGAAGGGACTTGGAAAATGAAAAGGTTACTGAGAGAAAAAAAGCCCTGGGTTGTTCTAGACAACAAGGCTGGGTAAAGGGGAGCAGACTCAAATTTCAGAAGAAATTTGCCAATCAAGGCACCGTAGGCACTGAGAGGCCTTGTAGAAAGCAAGTCCAGTGTGGTCCTTAAATTTCTAATCTGCGCTGCCCACTAAGAAATCCCAGAAAGCTGTCTCTTGACATTGTGTCTGGAGGGGCTCTATTCACATTTAAGGAACCCCCAGGGACGCATCCTCAAAACTACGAGAAAGTCTCAACACAGACCCCACTGTGGAGCTCACCAGACAACACAGACAGGTTTCACAGCTTTCCAGACAGACCAAACTCAAGGAAAACAAGACTCCTGCCGAGCACGTGGTTCCGCCAAGTACAAAGTCATGGGCGAAGGGAAACGAGACTCTCCTTCTGGAATCTCCTTCTTGAATTTCTTTGGGAGTGCCAAGGGATGGGGGGAGGGCAGGGAGGTTTTGAAGCCTTGGCAGTTTGTTGAGAATAGAACTCAGATCACACCAGGTTCTGGGAGAAAGGAGAGACCCTTGTTGCTGGAAACTGCTGTGTTTGCAAACATGGGGAGGACTCTTTTTAGCAAGCCGCCTGACCTTGCCCACTTCCTACAGGGAGAGAGACGGGGCCTGCCTGAAGACAGGCTCTAAGTCTACAGCCACAGGCAGGTACCCACCACACAGACCCCCCACCCCCACCCCGAGCCCCCACCCCACACCGGCTGTTCTCTCTTCTAACCTCCGGGGGCATTCAACAATCTGGGAAACTCCTACTCAGCCATCAGCACCCAGTTCAAATGTCACCTCCTGCAGAGTATCCTGGGACCCCCCTTTCCCACCGGCTTCCCTGACATCACACAGTTCACTTCTCTGAGCCTAGGTTTTCCCCACTGAACTGTGGGCTTGAGGACAGAAAAACGGACGGAAGAAGGGAAAGTATTTCCAGTAACAGGGACAAAGACAGGGAGACAGGGAGGACACATGTGGGCTCCTCCAAGGGACACCAGAGTGGCACACTGATGCTGGGAGAAGCAGGAGATGGCAGGACGGACAGGGAGAGCGTGGGCAGCTGTCTAGGGCAAGGTCCAGGGTTGAACTACAAACGGGGCTTCATCCAAACAGCGGGTGACATGAACCCCAAACCAGTACGGCGACAAGAGAACCTGGCAACCTCATCACATGCCTGAAGGCAGCCTGGTCCCCTGGGGGGTGGGGAGGAGAATAAAGTCATCTTCTCATTTCTGAGAAAAAGGCCTACCTATCTCGGTCAATTCCCCAAGAGTTTGTTGACCACTTGAGCAGACAGACAAGCGGGCTGCCCTAGGTGTGTGCTAAGTTGCTTCAGTTGTGTCCAGCTCTTTGTGGCCCTGTGGACTGTGGCCAAGCTCTCTGTCCACGTGATTCTCCAGGCAAGAACGCTGAAGTGGGCTGCTGTTTCCTTCTCCAGGGGATCTTCCCAGCCCAGATTTGAGCTCTGGGGATACCGAGTCCCTACCCTCTCCTCCACTTATCCCACAGCCAAACGGCTGGGCAGGCCACTTGCTGGCTTGGGGTTCTAGTTTGCTTTGTATAAAACAGAGGCCCAGGATGGCATCCCACATAGAGCAGAAGAAAAAAACTGTAACTTCCCGGCCCGGCTAGTTCACAGTGCCCCATGAATAATGCAGCCTCCGCCTCTCCCAGCCCGGCCCACGTGACAGCGGAGCCTCGGGGACAGCTGAGGGAATGAGACACCAGGGCTGCCGCTTGGGGAACACAGAGGAGCCCAGAGCCTGGGTCGGAGGAAGGGCCATTTGAGAGGAGCCAGAGACCCAAGGGGACTCTCAGGAGGAAGGAGGACTTGCCTCAGCTGAAAAAGAAATAGGGACCAGCAGGGACAGTTACAGGGAGTCAGGTTCCAGAGAGAGCTGGCTGGCCAGCGGCTATGCCGATGAGAACCCAAGTTCTAGACACGTGACTGGACAGGCCATCTCCCAAACCCCTTTTCACCTTGATAAGCACCACTGTCACCACCCTCGTCATTACACCTCACCATGTTCTGAACAGCCGCTAGATGCCTCATAAACAGACCAGCACGTCTCCAACATTAACTGACAATACTATCATCTGGAGATCTCGCAAAAATGCAGTTTCTGAATCTCTTGGTCTGAGGTGGGGCCTGGATGTTCTATCTTTCATCTGAGTGATGCTGAGGCTGCCGGTCCATAAACCACACTTGGAGGGGCACAGCTTGATACACACATTTACTACATGTTCAAAAAACCCCATGAGGCAGGTGCTGCTGTTATCCCACAGCTAAAGAAACCTAGGGCCAGAGAGGCTGCATCTTAGCACTCTAGGCTGAAATGTGATCCCTGATCTGCCCCTCCAAGCACTACCCTGACTCTGAAAAGAGCAAGCAGCAAGATACACAGACCCGGCCCTAGGGCTGCAGGAAGCCCAGTACGCAGGCTGGATCCTGCTTTATATCTGGGTTCAGTAGAAGCCAAAGAATTGATGCTTTTGAACTGTGGTGCTGGAGAAGACTCTTGAGAGTCCCTTGGACAGTAAGAAGATCAAACCAGTCAGTCCTAAAGGAAATCAACCCTGAATATTCATTGGAAGGACTGCTGCTAAAGCTCTAATACTTTGGACACCTGATGCAAAGAGCCGACTCATTGGAAAAGACCCAAAGCTGGCAAAGACTGAAGGCAGGAGGAGAAAGCGACGACCGACAAAGGATGAGATGGTTCGATGGCATCACCGACTCAGTGGACGTGAGTGTGAGCAAACTCTGGGAGACTGTCAAAGGCAGGGAAGCCTGGCATGCTGCAGTCCATGAGGTCACAAAGAATAGGATACAACTTAGTGACTGAACAACAATAAGTAAACCAGATAAAGTAGGGTGGGGAGCAAGGGCTCCCCAAACAAATAACCCCTGATTACAACTGCAAAGGACCTGGGAGAGCTGTAATGTCACCTTAGAAATGGTCAGGATCCACAGCCACGTGAAAAATAAAACATGAAAGAAGAGCCCTTTGTGCAGAAAACATCACGCACCAGATAGACACACACCGGAAATGTTGAGTCACCACCATCAGCGGTGTGATTATGGCTGATTCTGTCGCATCTTCAGGTTTCCTGTGGACACTGGACCTAATCAGCTTCTACCAGGAGGTGGGGGAGGCTGTCCCGAGCATCTCTCCAGGCTTCCATCCCCAGCCCTGCCACCAGGTCCCTCCCCAAGGTGAGTGTGAGGGGTACAGTCCACAGCATCCCTCCCCTTCTTCCAGGGACACCCCTAGGTGAGCTCAGCCTTCAGGGAAACAAAAACAAAGCTTCAAGAGGAAGTTTCTGACCAAAGCAGGAGCACCACTGGACTCCACGCTTCTTAAAGAATGAGGCAGGAATCTTCGACTTCCAAAAGTGGGTACCTATCACAGCTTTGTCCCCAAAGCCACCCTTCCCCACCCCATCCAGCAAGATGAAGGGCTCCCAAGGTCCTCTGATGAAAGGAGCTGCGTAAGCCCCTCCACCATAAAACCATTCGTGGGCTTTTATTTTCTGACTGGGGCTTGCCTAATCCACTAATTACCCCTGTCCATCAAGTGGATGACAGCCTTGCGGATAATCAGCGGTTGCCTCCTTACACACCCACCCTCACCCACCTACCCAAGCTCACCAGCAATAAAAATGCCTATGAAAAGAACCTTACAGCTCTGTGCACACTTCATGGATGCTGGCACCTCCCACTTCAACAGATTTTCCCTCCCACCAAACTCCACAAGCCCCAAACCCCACCCTGGCTGCTAGGAATAACACCTGGGCAGGAACCACCAAAAAGGGCTGTGCCTGTTATGTCTACAGTCATTACTCTTTTTTTAGTGTCTTTCCACTGAATGTCCATCTCTCTGCCTGGATAGAAGGCCCTGATGAGTAGCCATACCCAGTGTCTAAAAGGATCAGTGTGGTCTGCTGGGTGGCTGCCCAGCTTCAGATCTCCCCGGACCTACTTCTGGTGACACTTCATTTTCATCTGTAAACGATGACCATGGTAGTCCCCTCCTCAAAGGATGCTAAGGAGGGTAAGTCAAAGAAAAGGAGGGTGCAGAAGGGTGACTAGCACCTTGAACTCCAGAAATGCTAGCAACTGCCATTTTAATGAGTCACGTACAAGGCCACCCATATTCGGACGTTTCATGAGCACCTCCTATGCTCAGGTTGGGCTTCCCTGGTGGATCAAACGGTAAAGAATCTGCCCACAATGCAAGAGACCTGGGTTCGATCCTTGGGTCAGGAAGATTCCCTGGAAAAGGGAACGACTGGCTACCCACTCCAGTATTCTTGCCTAGAGAACTCCATGGACAGAGGAGCCTGGTAGGCTACAGTCCATGGGGTGGCAAGAGTCGGACACGACTGAGTGACTAACAGTGCCATGCACAGGCACCGGGTGGTGCTTAGAAGAAGCCAAAGTATTGAGGAATGCTGCTGTGTAAGCCACTGATCCCGGAGGGCACCACACTCTAGATACAAAGCCCTGGAAGGTGCAACTGGTACAAACTTCTGGACGGGAGTGATTCCTCACCGGGGTCCTAAATGACTGTAGCCCACCAGACTCCTCTGTCCATGGGATTCTCCAGTCAAGAACACTGGAGTGGATAGCCATTTCCTACTCCAGGGGAATCTTCCTGACCCAGGGATCTAACCCACATTTCTTGTGTCTCCTGCTTTGGCAGGCAAATTCTTTACCACCAGTACCACCTGGGAAGCCTGGAAGAAGAGGGGGAAAGAAAGGACGGGAGGAAGGCTTCCCTGCAAAAGAAAAAGAATTAGCCAAGGATAGGAAGCACAGGAGATCATACTACATTCAGACATGAGTCACTTTGTTCACCTGGAAGACATCCCAGGAAGGTGCGATCTGGGGCACGAGAGTTGGGCGGGGGGGAAGAGCAGGGAGATCCCACCCACTCCACAAGCTGCAGAGGAGGCTTGTGGTGGCTCAGGGAGGCCCAGGAGCCACCCCCACCTCTTCTTACCCAAGGAAGACTCCCAGCACCAGCTCCCAGAGACTCACCACCAGGGAATGCCTGCTAAACCTACAGATGCCTGCAACCAGCCCCAAATCAACACAACCAGATCCCTGGGGGTAGGGCCCAGGGGTCTGCACTTAACACATTCCCCAGGGGACACTCACGCTCTGATGGCCAAAACCACACACAGATCTGAGACTCATCACTCTAGACAACAGGCCACAGCCATCTGAGGCCTTGGATACTGCGGCCTCAGCGATTTCTCAGTCCTGATGTACAAGCCATGCTCCTATAGGAGTAATCCCCAGTGATAACCACCTGCACAGGGGAATGTGAACAGACACACATTTTCTGAAAGGCATTTGGCAATGGGTTTCAAAAAAGCCTTGAACGTATGTGCCTTTGACTCAGGATAAATCTTTCTGGGGAAACCACCAATGTAAATCAAGGTGTAACTGCAAGGATCTATTTGCAGAAGAGCTGCTCAAGGTGAAATACTGGACACAGCCTGATCACAAATCACTATGGAACTGGGCTCCTGACTCAGGGCCTTTGCACATGCTCTTTCCGTGCCTGGAACACTCATTATTTCTTTGATGTCCACATACTTCATAAGTTATCGCCCAAATGTCACCTTCTCTTTGAGGTGAGGCTTTCCCCAACCACCCTATTTAAAAACAACCACACGGGGCCTGCTCTATCACACACACTTCTTCTAATATACAACACAACTGACTTACTCAGTTTGTCTGTCCCAGACGCCCATCCCTTGTCCACTAGAATGTAAGACCCAAGAGGACCGAGAGCTGAGTCCATTTGGTTAACTGCTGTGTCCTCAGCACTTACAGCTTCCCAGGTGGCTCAGAAGGTAAAGAGTCCACTTGCAATGCAGGGGACGCAGGTTCAATCCCTGGGTCAGGAAGATCCCCTGGAGAAGGAAACAGCAACCCACTCCAGTATTCTTGCTTGGAGAATCCCCATGAACAGAGGAGCCTGGAGGGCTACAGTCCATGGGGTCACAAAGAGTCAGACAAGACTGAAGTAACTTAGCACACACACACCCCTCAGCACCTAACACAGAACCTGACCCACAGCAGGTCCTCCAATAGGTGTCAACTAAATCAGTTAACTATGAACAAAACAACGGACCACCACACAGCCATTAAAACTAACCTGGCTTCTAATTACAAGCACGGAAAGCGTTAAGTGAAAAGCTAAGTGGAAAAAAAATTTTCTGGCAGGAGAAAGGCTGCAATAGCCTATCTCTAAAAGGTGTGTCCATAACCCACTTAGGAATCAAGTGGTTATGGGTGACTTTTATTTTTTACTAACCTGAGGTCTCCAGGTTTTTTTTTTCTTCCATTAACTTTCAATTACTTGCATAATCTTAGAGAAGTAATCCCTCGAGAAACGCTCTCAAAACATTTGCTAACGCTTCATGCTAAATGTAGGGGAAAGCTTCCTTCTCCGTGATTTAATTAGCGTGTCCCTAATTAAGGCCAGCCCAACATCAAAGAGGCCAGGTTCCCAGGGACCCTGGCTCCAGGTCTACTCCTGGTGGCAGGATGACCCCCCGCCCCCAGGAGTGGCTCAGAGTCTCCCAGGGCCCAGATGCCAAGAGCCTGGCCATCAGCTGTCTCCTCCTGGCCCTGCTCCCCGCTACTTGCTTCCTATTGGGGTGCTTCATCCAATTATCCAGGTCCCAGATCACATCCTGCTGGAGAGCGGGCTTTGAAGGTTCAGTAAACAATCACTTCAAAACAAAGAGGGACCATTAAACCAAACTCAAAGACTTCCTTAATGGCCTTGCGCTCAGCTGCCGCCGGGCTGCAGCAAGCCGGGCCTCAGAAGTGAGACTTAGAGGTCTTCCTGGGAACTAATCTTGCCGCCATTCCAACTGCCTCCCCTACACGGCCCCCCTTTCCTGTTGTGCAATCCTGTGGGCTGCAGAGCTGTTACTGGAGAGACCCTGACGGAGGCGGGGGTTCTCCAGCAAAACAAACGTGTCATGCGGTTGTCACCTCGGACAACCATGTCAGACCCTTGTGAACCGCACCCCGCTTGCACCCCACACACTTCCTTCTGTGGACGAGTCAGCAGCCCAATGATTTCACGTTGTTGGCTGGTCCAACTCCCTCCTGAAATAAAGGGAGGCGCAGCTCAGAGGAGGGCCTAGATTTTCACTGCTTTATCTGGTTCGTCCTGAGTCCTAAAGTTATAAGTAGGATGATGATCAAAGTGATCACTCATTTATATCCACTACGGAATCTGAAAAGGAAATCCTAAAATGCTGTAAGAGACAGCTCAGCCCTATGGATTAAGGGCACAGACTCTGGAGCCACACTGCCTGGGCTCAACTCCCAGCTGTTCCTCTCCTTAGTTGCATGATGGCGGCAAATGGCTTACCCACTCTGCAGTTCAGTTTTCCATCTGTAAAATGGGAATTATGGCAATAACTCCCTCACTGATAGATGCATTTGTAACTACCTTCCTGGGTTGCTGGGAGGATTAACAGTCTCCGTAAAGCACTAGTATAGTGCCTGGTTGTACCATACAAATGCTTGTTAAGTAAGTAAAATAAAACCCGGGGGAAGGTTTTGTACCTGTACCAATACCCTCCCCCTGGTTCTGTCTCCCAGCTCCAAATGAGAATCAGAGGTCTTCCCCTGGCCCCTCTCAAAATCTCATGCTGACATCTATCATGGCACTGATCACACCGATTTCCAGTTACTTGTCTGTGACTCCTCTAGACTAAACAACTTTCGGGCAAGGTCACGGATGTATTTCTACCCGCCTCCCCCCGCAGCAGTGCCTGGCAGAGAGCAGGCACTTTGTTGTACTGAATATGTGTACCGCATTCTCTCAAATTATTTACATGCTGAAAATTGAAAAGCATTTCACTCTTGTCTCTATTGCATTATCAAAGCAAAGGTACAGGTTTCTTGTATTTTCGGAAACATCTGAGTACCACTGTGGGCAGGGTACTCTGCTAGAAATTATCAGATTTCTGGGTTCCCTTGTGGCTCAGCTGGTAAAGAATCTGCCTGCAATGTGTAAGTCCTGGGTTCGATCCCTGGGTTGGGAAGATCCCCTGGAGACGGGAAAGGCTACCCACTCCAGTATACTGGCCTAGAGAATTCCATGGACAGTCCATGGGGTCGCAAAGAGTCAGACACGACTGAGCAACTTTCACTTTCAGACATAAGAGCATTTTATCTATTCATGCTAAGCCCTTTGCATATACTTTCTCTTTTAATCCTCCACAACTTTAATAGGAGACTATTACTCCACCCATTTTACAGGTAAGAAAATCAAGGCTCAGGGAACAAGAGTAATGTGCCCAGAGTAATAGAGCTAGGAAGTGGCAGTCCAAGGGCCACCACTTAAGGCAGCATGCAGTGAGTACAGGTAGAATCAACATGCATGTGGAAAAATGCCCAAGAGTGCCTGATGTGATAGAAAGGGGAGGATGGAGAAATGAGTGACCTTTCTGGTGAGGCCTTGAAGGATGAGAAAGATCTCAGTACTGCAAAACATGGCAGAGACGGTCCTCCAAGTGGGACAACAGCAAGAATGAAGAGCACAGGAAGTGTTCAAAGAAGCCAGGGGATGCAGACTGGGGGACACGGGGCACAGAGCAGGCCACTCCACTACAGTCAATCATTGGGAGGCCCGAAGGCCTGGCTAAGACTGGTGGGCCATAGATAGCTAGCAGGCAGATAGCGAAAGCGAAAGTTGCTCAGTTTTGTCTGACTCTTTGCCACCCCCTGGACAATACAGTCCATGGAATTCTCCAGGCCAGAATACTGGAGTGGGAAACTGTTCCCTTCTCCAGCAGATCTTCCCAACCCAGGAATCGAACCGGGGTCTCCTGCATTACAGGCGGATTCCTTTCCAGCTGAGCTACCAGCGAAGCCCCAGTAGGCAGGTAGGAAGAACCCAAACATGGCCAAGTCTTGGGAAGGGACAGAAGCCAGTACAAAGCTGTTGGTAAAACAGAGACTAGAGGCAAATGAGACTGCTTCTCAGGGTGCTTACTTCAGAAAAAGAAGGTGCAACTCAAACAAGGTGGACAGGAAAAGACGGCCGGTACAAAGCAACCATCTCTCCTTACACTGGTGTAAACATCTCTAAAAGGCTTTTTTATTTAAGCATTAAAGGCCCTGAGGACCTCAGCCAGGCACCTGAGTCTTCCCTACCTTTACAGAAGATTTGCAAATAGAGAAATGCCAATAGGCCCTGCTGAGCCAGATGAGGTATTAATGAACTCCGGAGTGATTTATATACCTAGTAAGAAGGAAAAAAAAAAAATTCAACTTCTCCATTTCCTGCAACTTCATTTGCAAGTTCTAAATACAGCTCAGTAAAGGGTGGGGTCTTGTTTGCCCTAAGAAGTAGTGGAGATAATTACTGATTTCAAAACTACAGAACACTTCATTACCAAATCTGCAAGACAGAATATAACCACAGCGAACATCTTAGTCAGACATGGTGCAAAGCCCTTTAACAAATACAATCTCATTTCAGAATCCCCACAACAACATTGTAAAGATGGGCACTTTATGAGACCCATTTCATAGAAGAGGAAAATGAGGCTCAGAGAGATGAAGAAATTGGCCCACAGGATTTAAAACCAAATCTCTCTGCCATTTCCTTCTCCCCATGGAGAAGGAAATGGCAACCTACTCCAGTATTCTAGCCTGGAGAATCCCATGGACTGTAGACTGTCAGGCTCCTCTGTCCATAGGGTGGCAAAAGTTGGACACAACTTAGCAACTAAACCACCTCTCTGCCTCCAAGTTCAGCAGTAGCTCCAGAATTTCCATAGAAGGGGTTTAGGGGCAATGGTGTGGCCAGAATGAATAGGATGTGGGCAGGGAGCTATGCTGCTGAGCAAGCACTGTTTTCACTTGGATGCCATGTTATAGATCCATGCTGTCCAATATGGTAGCCATCAGCCACATAACTCTTGAAACAAATTGCAAGTAAATAAAATTTAAAAATCAGTTCCTCGGTTGCACAAGCCACACTTCAAGTGCTCAAGAGTCACATGAGGCTAGTGCTTAGTGTATCTGACGACTTCCATGATAATATAAAATCGTACTGGACAGGACTATTACGGATCAACTAAAAACACCCAAGGATTCTAAAGATGCTTTTTTCCTGTTGCTATTTTTTTAAATTTATTCACTTTAATGTTTCACTATAAATTTATTTGTTAATTACAGTAAATACACAACATTGACCATCCTGAAGCCAGGTAGTGTTAAGTAGATTCTCATTGCTGTGTCACCATGGAAAGACACTTTTACTCAGGCAAGGTTGAGAAAACATGTCAAGGGTGCTCAGACTGTGTATAGCTGGGGGTACTTTAAAAAATCCTAAAGCCCAGGGTGTACCCCAGAGGCACTGAATCAGACCCTCTGGGGAGTAGGGTCCCAGGTATCAATGTCTTATGGCTCCCAAGGAATCCAACACATTCATCGCTGTAGCCTTGTCCATTCTACCAAAAGGGGCACAAAACTGCCTCTTCCTCCTCTGGCCAGACCCACCTCTCCGCCCCCTGCAGACCCCTGCCTGGGGGAGGTGGTGGGGAAGCGAGGCTCAGGCCAAACCCACCATCCACCTCTAGGACTTGGGAGGCGGCTGGTGCTGACCCAGCTAATACTTTCACTGCTGTCCAAATTCTTCAAGGGAAAGAAAGCAAATAAAAAGACACAGAGCTCAAAAGGCACTCCATTGATTTTTTTTTCTTCCACCCACTTAAACTGGACAGGAAAAGAAAAACCACTTAGACACTATGATGGAGGTCATATATGCCAAGAAATCGGCACAGAAGGGAGGTTTTCTTGGTGAATTCCATCAACTTCCCCCAAACACAGTCTTGCCACGGCTCGACCGACTCAACCCAACTGGAGGGTGACAAGGAAATAATTCAATACAGAAAGTCCTTTTACAAGAGAGTTCCAGGGCTGGACACAAAGTGAATTCAAGGCAAGGTGTTCTCATTGAGGAGCTACTGAACTTTGGGTAAATTTACTTAATTCATGTAATTGAGGGTACCGACAAGCATAGTCACCCAACCTCAGGGACCAATGGGCTCCATGGACATATAAAGGTGGCCCTCTGGTCAGTCATGGAGAAGACCATAGGGGCTGTGTATGGGGACAAGGACAGAAGCCAAGATTGGGGGTAACTTTCCCTTCTAGGAAGCCAGGAGGAGGGGAGGAGAGAGAAAGATAGGTTGTATCAGAGAAGACTGGTAAGGAGGAGGATCAGGGAAGCCACAACATGCTGATATATTACAAATTAAACCATCTCCACAAAAGTGACAGCCAGATGGGAGCCTCCCACCCCCATCTCCGCTCCCTCCGCCCCGAGTCCTCCCAGAGTCTCAGCTCAGGTTCACACCCCCAGGCTGGCTCTGGGCTGCAGGAGCTGCTATGTGACCCCGATTCCTTGCTAGGTTCTCCTGCGGGACTCAGGCAAGTGAAATGCTGCCTTCTAGAAACTCATCCACAGCTCCCTCTCTACCTTAGGCATGCTCTAAAAGCTCCAGCTTTAGGGTCAAATAGACCAAGGTCTGAATGCCAGTCTGCCTCACCAAGGCGTTAAACAAATGACCAACTCAAAGTCTCAATTTTCTCAACTTTAACGTGGGGATGATGTGAGGAGGATGACAGGAAATCGTGGTACATAATAGATTCTGAGTCCCTTCCAGCCCCCTGTTCACTACGTGCAATAAATACAGTTGCTGTTGTCTAGTGGCTGAGTCATGTCCGACTCTTTTGCGACCTCATGGACTGCAGCCCCGCCAGGCTTTTCTGACCATGGGATTTCCCAGCCAAGAATACTGGAGTGGGTTGCCATTTCCTTCTCTAGGGGATCTTCCCGACCCAGGGATCAAACCTGAGTCTCCTGATTGGCACAAGGATTCTTTACCACTGAGCCACCAGGGGAACCCAAATAAACACAGAGCACCTGTATGCCAGGTGGCACCCCAGAACATCTTCAACTGGGAAGCAGCAAATGACACAGCCCCAAGCCAAGGTCTTCCCTGGGCTAAGATGTAGGAAACACTAATAATGTTGAGGGGGTTGGCTTTATTTGGTGGGGTCGGGGGGTGAGTGTAACACGTATGTGTGTGTGTGATACAGACTCAGATGAACCCTTCCACAGTCTCCAGCTCATTCAAGGGAAAACCTTGGCAGTCAAATACAATGCGCTTCCTCAGTGCTCATCCAATTAATTTATTCCATTTGTCTCTCCAGTTTGCTACTTAATAAGGACATATCAGCAGTGTGATCTGAAAATCTGAGTTAAACGGCTTCAGGCATCACGGTTCCCTCTCAGGGTCCCAAATGTGGCCCATCTGCTGTCCTACACAGCTGAACAAGCCCTGCAGCTTTTGTTTGGCTCGGGGAGAGGTATTTCTCTGTTTTTGCAAAGGTGTGGGTTTTAGGGGAAAGTGTCCTGAAGGCAATTCCGAGAAGTAATGGCAAACTCAAACGGATCTCATTTTCCCATACCCGATCTGAATATCTAAATGGTCTTGCTACAGAAGGAATCTGGCCAGCTCTTGCTCATCCCTGGGAAGATGGAAAGGGCCTAGATGAAAATTACAGATAAAGAGCCTAATGAATCAATAGTTTCAACCTTTTCACCCTCCAAGCACTTTAAAGACCTCAAGTGAGCTGGCCAAATTGACACTGTTTTAGTTTTTTCTTTCTCTCTACTGCAAGAGGCAAAAAGAGTTTGAAGGCTAAAAGGTCAGCAGCAGAGTATGCATGGGACATACTTGTAGCAAAAAATTGTTCACTGTCTCTCTGAAATACAAACTGAACTAGGGACCCTGTATCTTGCTGAAAATACAGCATCAAGCTCAACACTTGTGACGACACCAATGCTTGATCAATACTGTAGGACTGTGAGTACACGTTACTCTCATAAGAACTAAATGATGGGACTTTCCTGGCAGTTCAGTGGTTAAGTCTCCACACTTCCACTTAAGGGACATGGGTTCAATCCCTGGTCAGGAATATCCCACATACCACATGGCATGGGCATAAAATAAATAAAATTACTCTCTTAAAAAATATAAATAAAAATTGGAAAAAAGAAAGAACAAAGTGATCGCTGAACTGGGCAAAATTCAAAGTCAGCCTACCTTCCACGCAAACTGTGACTAAGAATGACCTTCTCTCAACTCATTACCAACTAGGATCTCAGAATACAAAGGTTCATAGAATCAAACAAGTTCTAAACAATCTGGTTAAATATGATGAATAAGGGATTCTCCCCCACAGAGATGCTCAAACCAAGACCAAAAAAAAAAGACTTCTTCCCAAACTGGAACAAGAAAAATTACACCTAAAAACCCTCGGAGATTGATCTACAGAGAGCAAACCCTGTATCTCTGAACAGGCACCATTCCCGGCAGTTCCCTGCTGCCGGTTTTATGACATCTTTACTTCTCTTCCTTCTCCCAGAGGCCTATACTGAGGAAGCTGTAAAAGCCTGGGCAAACACAGCCATTTGCTAAGAGAAAAAGCAACGTGGGGCCCATCTGTACTTTACAAGGGCTTGGCTTGTCTGTCTTTGCATGTCACCATTTACAGAGCAGCCCACCTCCCTCAGAGACCAGGCCACTGGCGGAGGCCTTGGGTGGACTTTCAGTATCTTTCTAGAGAAAACTTTTTTTTTCCCTTCTTTTGAAAGAGTCAAACGGAAGTCCGACAGGGGCTGACCAATGTCCTTTCCCAGGCTGAACTACCAGCCCCTCCTTTACAGCCACCATATTGAATTGAACTGGACAAGCAGCTCTCGAAGGGCAGCCTTGGCCCCTCCACCGCCCAGCAAAAGGCCTTCCACACAGCAGGCCTTCAACAAACCCTGAGGAAGTGAGCCTCTTGTCTGACAGCAACCCCAAAACAAAACAGTAAGAGGTGGGGGGTGGCGGAGAAAACCCTGAAATCATTATCCAGCCCTGGATTCACTGCTCACATTCTTGATCTTGTGATAAGTAAGGGAAAATAGCATGATGTGTCTTCGAACCACAAAAGATTTCCATGGAATTCAAGAAGTCCCTTTAGCAGGTCTAATTTTAGGTAGAATTTAGGAGAGGAGGATACTGGTGGCAAACAGAGGTGGGGGGCAGTGGAAGAAAATTGAACAAGGCCCCTATTCTGCTTGGCACAGGTGCTGGTAACAGGACACCCCTGTCTAAAGTGAGACGTGGGTGGGGAACTCAAGGTGGGGTTGGGTATTCTTTCACCCCCAGTCACATTATATAACCCCAAACATACTCTCCAATCCAGTACAAAGTTCTCCCTGCATTCGGGCCCCACACAGCTCCTAACATGCTGACTCTTGAGCAACAAAGCAGAGGAAAATATGTGATTTTAGCATCCAACTTCTTGTTTTTTTAACTAAGTTAATTATTAAAAAAAAAGACAGACATCAACAGAGTGAACTGACCTCAAGTTTGGCCAGGGTCTCCTGGTCTGAGAAGCTTTCCAAACATCACCAAATTCTACATGCCGGTTCAATTACTTAACTAAAAAGATTTTCAAATACAAATCTTAGGTCAGTTCGTTGTACACCTGAAACTAATGTTACGTGTCACAGCTCAATTTTAAGGAAAGTAATGGCACAGATCTGCTGTTTGAAGCATTAGCTGTGTTTCTTGGGACTTGGAGAGAAATTCCAGAAAGATTTCAGGATCAACTAATTTAGTCAACAGGGTTGAAACACCAGAAGTCAGTCATCTGGCCTTCCACAGTTGCTTCCAAGCTACCCCTAGACGAACTGCCGATGGGCCCGTGCCTCCAGCCACATGAATCCTGTCTCTCCTTCCCTCTGGGACCAGCTCACATCAGATGACTTGATTTATGTGGAAAGGCAGCCAGTAAGCGATTTTGCACACCACCATTCATTAGTGACCACCACAGTAGGGTGGAAGAAAGGGAAAAAACACAAGGTTTCCTCTCATCAAGGAATCAATAAGTTATTTAACAGCTGCTGTGGGATCCCAGTGGAAGAAAACGAAGGGTTTCTTCACTGCTCCCGTCCCCCTGAAAAGGACACAACACACACCCTGACAGCCCAGGACTTAGCCAGATGAAGGATCGTTAGAAGAAAGCAGAAAGAATCCTCCCCAGCTTTTCCATGTCTTGAGGTTCTTTGGTTTGGGAAGATGGATGGGGCTAAGCCTTGAAATTACTCCATTTTTTGTTGTTTTCTTTTTTTTTTCTCCAAAGAGGAAATTGACTCCCTTCCTGTGTTGCTGTACATTTTGGAGAATCAAATGCTACTTTAAAACAAAAATTTTTTTTCCTTACCCTTTCCTCACCCCACTTTAACATCACTTCTGAGAAAATAACCTAAAAATGTTCTCAAGATGGCATTTCAAATGAGCTTCCAAAACGTATATGTGTCCTTCACAGCAAACAGAAAGGGGACCACAAGCGTCATAAACGTATTGTGGGAGTTCAAGAAAAAAGGAGGATAAGCAGGTCCTTAGAAAGACAGCCCACTTCAGATATTAAAAAGTGACTTTTATTGCTGACAACTTCATGCATAAGCATACCACACAACACTACATGCCCAAATTTTAAAATTCCCCTTTAAAATGTCACTGCCTTCTAATCCACGAAGAAGTCTTTTCCAAAGAAAACTCCTTGAAAAACACTCTGCAACTGTCTTAGGCATAAACAATCATGGAAATTAGACAACCCCCCTTTTTCCCTTATCTCTCTACTCCCCAAAAGTCTGAAATTCTGCAGACCTCAAGGCATGTTTTCGTCTTCCACTCCACTTCACTTTGAAAACCTTTGACTGACAAAACAAAATAAACCTTTAAAATAAATGTCTTCCCAACAGGATGTTGAACAAACCCAACTCAATTCAGAGAAAGAGCTCAAGAACCACAAACTATAGATCCAGCACTCAAAGGGTATTAAATAAGTCTTTATTTTTAACTGGAATCTTGTGGAAGGAGAAGCACGCCACGTTAGCACCCATCCCCGGCCAAAAGGCACTGCAGGGCAGCCAGGACACACGAGGCGGAAAGCATGGGCGCCTGCCCTGAAGCGGGTTACTTTCGAAGGGCTTGGGGTTCCAACCCATAAGAACTGAGCCTGGATTCTGGATTAATGAACAAAGAGGAGAAAGAAATCAGGTGTGAACACACTGAGACTGCAGTGGGGACATGGGTTAGGTCACTGGGTCCGCGTTATACAGAGGGACTAGAAACATCCGTTTCTCTCCTCCAAAACACACAAGCAGTTCTCCCAACCCATCTCAAATTCTTCCCCTGGTGATCATAATCCACGTGTGCCTTCAACCAAATCTTGTTTGATTACAAGGCCTGTAGATTTCACTTAACAAGAAATATCCCAGAGTCCACAGAGGGAACCAAGCTTTGTCTCAATTATTCAATGGGGGTTGGGGGCAAAGGAATGAAAGGGCTGTCTTTGAACAGGACATAATCCATCTAATTCCAAGGGGCTGGATTAGAGGCATTCCTGGGCAAGCGAGGTCGCTGAACAGAATGCTCCACGAATGTCAATTTCTGACAAAAGGCACAGGCTCTGCAGGAGGATTTCAAAATGGACCAGACCAGGACGCAGGCACCTTGGCAAAGTTCACCCTGGGTGAGGTGGCAGTTGGTGCTAAGAGGAGAAAACAGGCCATGACAGCTGAGCATTCCTTCCCAAAGTCCATCTCCCAGGCGGAAACCCTCTCCAAACCTTACATTTCAACAGACAAAAGCACCTCCAGACGTGCAGGCAGCGGCTGAAGAGGGGCTGTCCACACCCACTCGCTGCACAGCTTTCCAAACCTGCCCACTCGTTTTGGAAGCAGAGCTTTTAATTAAACACCACCTCCCCGGATCTGTTGAGGCAAACTGGGGCTGGGCTAGAGCCAAAGAGAAGCTCCCTAAATACACATGAAAAAAAAAAAATTCCCCCCACCGCCCCCAATTCCCACCTCCAGCCAGCTCGCGCGGCTGGTTATATTTCCTTTAGATTAGTAAGTAACACAGGGCCCTGATCTATCTCTACGCACAGAAAAATCCACATTCAAGGATCAGGTTATCCCCAGTCCCACCCTTCGCAGGAAAAAGCCTGGGTGTTGTTCCCCGCCCCCATCACACACACTCACGCGCGCGCGCACGCGCGCACACACACACACACGCACAGACACACACACACAGTCTTCACAATCCTTCCAAGAGAAAACCTGGTTGTCTGTGCGTGTTAGGCGGGTCGGGGATACAGTTGTTTAAGATGCCCCAGTCCCGCCTTCGGGCTGGGAGCCTCAGTCTGGGGACGTGGGGTCCCCCGCAAGACTGCTCTGGGAACTTCTGCTCCACGCCCCAGGGGAAGGCCGAGGGGAGGCACGCAAACCCTAACCAGCTTTGGAAGAGCCTAATTAATACCTAATTTGCTCAGATCGCCCCCAGGTGGACCTGAAAGCCCACGAGCGAGAGGGAGGTCTCCCTCCCAGTCTCTCGGGCTGGGGGGCTCCTTCTCACAGCTGGGCAGAGCCCCTCCCCTCTCCCCACCACCGCGCCAGGCGCCCCCTCCCGTACCCCGGGGAATCAGGTGTCCGCCCAAGCATCCACCCCCTGCGGGTCGCAGACACTCAGACCAGCGACAGACAATGGAAAACTTAGAGCCAGGGCCCCGGGCCCCCAGGGAAATGAGATGATGCGGTCCCCTGGGACAATGAGCGGGAGCGGGCAGGGACCATCAGATACCGCTCCCCACCCACCCCTCGCCCCCACCAAGAGAAGCCGTCCGCTCGGTGACCCAGCAGAACCCAGAGCGGCGCCCCGGGTGAGCAGGTGACACCCGGGCCGGAGCGCTCTCGCAGGTGGCCGGCGGCCACGGCGCAGGCAAGGGCCGGGCGGCTGGCCCGGGCGGAGGCGAAGACGCGCGGAGAGGTCAGAGCGCAGCGGCGGCCGCAGCCGCTCACCCGGCGTCCTACCTTCATGTCGCTAATGATGGTCTGGAAGAGGCCTCCGAGCGCGCTGCATTCCTTCTCAATCACAGCCTCCATTTTCCCGGCGCGGGCAGGGGCAGGACACACACTTGGAGCCGCCTGGACTGTGCGCGGGGCCGGGGATCTCTCACCCCGGGAGGAATTTCACCGTCCGAGTGACCCACCTCCGACTCGCAGCCTCTTCTGCAAAGAGGACGAAATGCCCGAGATCGACTGTTCTCTGCCCAAAATAATACTAAAATATTTTTAAAGCCAACCCGCTCCGTAGGGCGCCTACAGGCAGCGCTCCGCTCCTGGCCTTAAAAATGCCCGGAGAAGACTGACAATCAGGCCACCACTGGTGCCCACGACCGAAACGGCAAAGCCCATCTTGAAGCAGAGAAAATCGCCCGCTGACCAGGGGCCAGCGCCATTTCAAAATGCAAGATTTTCTAATTTAACTGATGTTTCTGAAATGAAACAAAAAAAATCGCCCAAGAGCAGATCGGGTCTGCTCGCGGAGCCCTGATCTGTTGCTAGCAGCCGCGGCCGCCGCCTCCTTTTCTGTCCTGCGCGCCCAGCCCCAGCGCTCGCTACAGCTCGGCTCTTGCGGACGTTCGCAGGGGCGCACGCGCGCTCGCGGCCTTGCGTCCGCGGGGAGGCGCGGGGAGGGCGCGCGTACGGGGCCGCGCGGCCGCCGCACGCGGGCGGGGCTGGGAGCGCGTGCCCGGGAGGCGCGTGGGGCGCCGGCCGCAGAATAGAGCCGGCAGGCGCGCGGGCGGTGCGGGGAAGATCCAATCCCCGCGGGAGCCTCCTCCGCCGAGCACCCGCCCCCCGCCTCCCCTGGGCCGCGGGTCGCAGAGCCGAGAGGGAGTGTCAGCACGCGGCTGGTCGAGCGCCCACACCACAATGGCTGCGAGCGCCCGGCACGGAGGGTGCAGCCGTCGGCCTCGGGGACTTGCACGGTGGCACGATTAGCGCAGTACCTTGCAACTAGGGAGCGCTCGGTAGGGCGGGAAAACTGCCGCTACTGCTGTTCCTGCTGCAGGCTTCTAAGAGGCCCGTTCTCTGCTATCAGGACTGCAGAGCCAAGTCACTATTGCAAGCAGCCAAATACGTAATTAGGGAGAGTTCGGGGGCGTATCCTGCAGCGAGATGCCGAGTTCAGTAAGTTGCAGGATTATGGGAAAGTGGATTGATTTTGCTATTGCAAAATAAATGGCATTGCGCTTCTGTGTCCTGCTCGTCAGTTTATGGAGATTGCTGACTGCCCCTGACTTGGGCGGTGGTTTTTCAAGCGCTCTGAGAACATCCGGGTGGTGGTGTTACTGCAGAGAGCCCCGCTGGGAGTTTTAACCTGGAAATGGTACCAAAGGACTCAGGTTGATTTGGGAGCTGGTGGTTTGTTTTGCCAACTCCACCGCCTAACCACGCAACCAGATCTGTCATTGAGATCAACACCAAATAGACAAGGAGGAGGGGAGTCAAATGAGTAGATTTGCAAAGACCTGAAAACAAGCCCCCAGGTCTAGGCTGTTCCTTGACCCTTGAAGCACAAAGCTGTTCCCTTGTTTGAAGCACAAAGCAGGAGGAAAGGTGGGAGAGGGTAACAAAAGAAACTGTCTGCAAAATGCTGTACAGGCTCCTAGCAGACTCAGAACTAGGAAAAGATCTGGCTTTGAAAACTGCGTGAACCAAAGCGATGCATGGAGCTGTAGAAGATAATTTTCCTCTGGGCCACCCTGCCCCATTCTTAGTCATCGTCTCTCTCTCCACCCTGTTCTCCAAGTCATGAGTGTTACTGCTAGAATTAGCTCATCTCTTGGGCAACCCCCTGGATCCTGTCCCCAAGGTCACTTGGATGCATAACTCTCATCTTCACCTTGCCAATAACCTTGACACATAGTTTGCTTTTGATCATTATCATTATTATGATTTCAATACTATCAGTATATCAGAATCACTGCTTGTAGGGCCAGATTGCCTGAGTTCAAGCTCCGGGTGAAAACCAATTCATGGTATGCGCTTTGGCCATACTAAATGGGCCTCAGTTTCTTCACCTGCAAATGGGGATAAAGGGAGCATCAACTGCATAGGGCTGTTCTGAGTTTTACCTGCACTGTTATACATAAAGCATTTAGACTGGTTCCTGGCCTATAGTAAATAAGCACTCAATAAATCTCATCAACAGAAATAGATTCACTGCAGCACTGTTCACAATAGCCAAGATGTGGGAACAACCTAAATGTCCATGACAGTTAAACTGATAACGAAAATGTAGTCTGTACACACAATGAGACATTAACCTTAAAAAGGAAGGAAATCCCAGGATTTCCCTGACTCTATGCTGCCAATGCAGGGGGTGCAGATTCAATCCCTGGTCAGGGAAATAAGATCCCATATACCTCGAGGCCAAAAGATAAAAATAAATAAACAAACCTTTTAAAAGAAGGAAATCCTGCATTATGGGACAACATGGATTAGACCAAGGACATTATGCTAAGTGACAAGACGCGGTTAAGTCAGAGGACAAATACTTCGCAATTCCACTCATATGAAGTGTGTAAACTTGTCAAGCTCATCAAATTGGAGAGATAAGAATGCTGGTTACCAGAAGCTGGGGGTGGGGGCATGGGGAGTTTCTAATCAATGATCATGAAATCTCAGCTATGCAGGACGAACAACTTCCAGAGGTCTGTTGCACAACACTGCTTATAATTAACCATGCCGTATTGTACACTTTAAAATCTGTCAGGCGGGTGGATCAAATGTGAAGCGTTCCTACCACAATGAAATAAAATTTGAGAAAGAAGTAGGGACCAGGTCAAGGGTCATTCTCAGCCTGATCCCAGAGTGCGTGTCGCAAGCCTATAGTGTTGGCATGCTGTCCCACTGACATGGCTGAGGGCCTACTGTACACAGTCTAGGTGTTTTACCTGTATTATATCTAATCATCACCACAGACTTGAGAAGAAGGTGGTCAATCAAGCCTTTATTTTACTGTTGGAAAGTGGCAGGCAGGACTCCAGCTGTGGATGGCTGACTCCCATGCCTGAGGTGTTCCTTCTACCCAGTCTCCAGCCCTCCTGGGCTAGAGCCCCATGCCTAAGCCCAAGGACCCTGCAGCTGGCTTTCCTGCCACATGCCTGCATTTAGATGCCCCCAAAGCCCCAACTTGAGCGGTGTTTCCCAAAGCTCACCTCTTTTGCCTCCTTATTCTTTGGCTCTACGCTGGCCACGGATCTGAGAGGCAGGCCCTTGTCTTTCACAACTAAGTGAACCATCCCAAATCACCTTGAGAGGGAGTCTGGGAGTTTCCACAAGGCAGGAAAAGCCTAGAGGTGAGACAACAACACTTGGCATTTTTAATAAGGTGAGTCTGAGAAACGGAGGGATTATGAGCAGGAAAATAACAAAGTCAGACTGACACCCCCTACATGACATGCTTTCCCCCATGTTTGAGCATCCCTCTAAGTTTTTCTATCTTCAAAACACCCAACACTCACTGAGCAGGCATCAAGATTTTATTAACATGCAATTTGTCCCAGGAATATTTGCTTGTTTTTTAATAACTCTTAGGAGGAGGAACACAAAGTAATGAATCTACTGGAGGAATTTCAACTCCCCTGATCTTGGGAAGGAGAGTTGGGAAGGCAAGGAAGTCTTCCCCAAGCAGTGCCCATCACCCTCCTTGGACTAGGGTGTGCACCACCATCTCCTGGCTCTCTGACCTCGGGGACACTGTATGATCTCTGCAGCCAGCCTCTTGGGAGTTCCTAACCCATGGGCCTATTACCCTGTAATGCCTCACACCACAGTTCCCTTCCCTCCCAGACATGAGTCCTAGCCTTAGGTGCATGACCTGCACAAGGGCCTGGCGTTGTTCTCAAACTTGGCAATTGACATGCCATGGGGGAATTTTAAAACACCCATGCCTGGGCTCCGCTCCCACAGGAGCCTGACTTAACTGGTCTATGGCCTGGGCCTCAGGACTTTAAAGTCTCCCAGACGAGTCTAATGTACAGCAAATTTAAGAACCCTGATCTAAGGAAATTGAACAGAAGATACCCATGCCCAGGTCCTACCTCTAAATAACTAGAGTCTCTGTGGACTGGGATCCAGAATTTTTTTAATGTATCATACAGATTTCATTCCATCTTCTTAAAAGGATGTATAGGCATGTGTGTATGCGTGTATCTTGTCACTATTTGCCTTACATAAATGAGATAACATCACACGCACACACACACACACACACACACACAAGCACATTTCTGGATCTTGTAAGTAACACTTTTATTAGCACCTCTTGCTATCAACAATTCCTGGAGAAATCCCTCCAGGTCAGTTAATATTGTCCTACTAGGTTCTTTAGTTACTTTCACTTTTAAAAAAAATTTTTGATGAAACTTCAGAGGTACAGAAACAGTACAAGGGGAGTGCAGCTCTTCTCCATCTCTCTTCATTGAGTCCCCAGATGATAACCCATTATGGTATTTGCTCCAGGCCTAGGTGTGGTTTACAGCCTTCTCAGCTGATTCTAGTGTGTGACTAGATTGTATGTGAGGCCCCCAGTTTGCTGTGAGACTTCAGGCAATGTTAGTAAAACCCCTGACCCTTGTGAGGGCTCTTTGCATTAGAGGGTGCTGTGCGAGGTGGTTGAATGGATAGGCTCGGAAACAGACTGCCTGGCTTTGAATTCTGGCTCATCGTCCTTTTCTGTGCCTCAATTTCCTCATCTGTAAAACAGATCATGGAAATACAAGGCGTTAAGGCTATATGAGGCCTGAATGGCATTACTTTGTCTAATACTTGGCACATAGTAAGTAGTCAATAAAGGCTAGTTATTAATATTTTTAAAAGATTTTGGCCGTGAAGCATGCAGAATCTTAGTTCCCTGACTAAGAATCGAACCCCAGGCCCCCTACAGTGGAAGCATGAGGGCGTAAGCACTAGAGCGCCAGGGAATTTTCAAGTTATTAACACATATTAATCATTAGCACAGCTCTTCTATGAAATAAAATTGGTTTAAGCTCACTCTCATGACCTCTAAGCAGAACTCTTTATGAGGCCAGAGCCACCAAATCCCTTGAAAAGCTGAGGAGTTGTCAGTACATTAACGGCTTCCCTGGTGGCTCAGTCGTAAAGAATCACCTACAATGCAGGAGTTGGAGATGTGGATTCAGGAAGATCCCCTAGAAGAGGGCATAGCAACCCACTCCAGTATTCTTGCCTGGAGAATCCCATAGACAGAGGAGATTGGCAGGCCACAGTCCATAGCGTCACAAAGAGTCGGACACGACTGAAGGAACTTTGCACGCACGCAGTATATCAAACTGTCTCAAATGTAGAGTCAGAACCCCTTTTGAAAATGAAACTAGCAAGAGTCAACAAGTCATATCTGTGGCAATGACTCACCTTGAGATGTTTGGGATGTGTTTGTGGATGGTGGCCTGGGAGACACTCAAATGTAACCTCAGTGTGCAGAACGTGTCACAGGGGCAGGAAACTCATGAAAGAAGGACTCACTTCATGGACTGATCGGCTGCCAGGCCAAATAATACTGGAACAGTAGGATCACAAGCCCATGCCCACAGGGGTCAGGGAGCACACCTGAGTGAAGCAGGCCAGGTGGAAGTTCACCTGGTCAGGGAGACTGTCAAGCTCTGAAGAGCAAGTTCTCCTTCTAAGTCCAGCTGCTCCCCAGTCCAAGGCCAAATGGGGAAGGTAGGCCCTGAATTTCCACATATCCCAGTCCTTCTGGTACAGCTGAAAGCTTGGAGCCTGATGAGAAGTTTGCCCAAATCAAAATATTTTAAAATTTCCCTGTTTTTAGAAACTCGCCTGGAGACCAGTGTGCAGCTTCTGGTCATGGAATCAAATACAGTAATTCCCCTACATATGAACAAGCTCTGTTCTAGAAGCACGTTCTTTTCTTTTCTTTTCTTTTTTAACATATTTTTTAAAATTTATGTTTAACTGAACAATAATTGCTCTACAGTGTTATGTTGGTTTCTATCAAACATCAACATGAATCAGCCATAGGTTTACCCATATCCCCTCCCACTTGAGCATCCCTCCCACCCCTCTAAGTTCTTACCAAGCCCTGTTTGAGTTCCCTGAGTCATACAGCAAATTCCCACCGGTTATCTATTTTACATACAATAATGTCTGGAGTTACTCTCTGCATACATCCCACCCTCTCCTTCCTTCCCCCTACCCAGTCATGTCCATAAGTCTGTACGTTGTTAAGTCTAACTTGTACGTAAGTCCAGCGAAGTTAGCCTGGGTACCCAAGTAACACAATCGGCTCCATAGTACCATACTGCAATAGGTTAATAATACTTTTAACAAAAATAATACATACATAAAAAACAAACATAAAAATACAGAAAATGCTTTAAATCTTATGGTATAGTATCTTGAAAAATATAATGGTACAGTACAACAACTGGCATATAGGGGCCTCTGACATCCTTCTACTTATTTATATTCTCCCAAATGCCTGCTGACTACCAACCTGGCTTCCAAGTAGCCATCATACTGAGAACAGGGCTCCCAGGGGAGCTGATATCCCCATTGCATTTTTAGAACAAGAGTGTCCCAAGCCTGATCGCTTCTTCTTCTGAAGCTTAGCTTTTTCTGTTCCACACAACTCTGATGAGACAAAGGAACATTTTGTATGTAATATATGAGTTCTGGTTAGAGTAGCAATAAAAGAAGGTGAGAAGCGTATTATTTGAGAACACCCTACCTTTAACATACCATGCGAAGCAATTGAAAAACCGTCTAGTTATTTTTAATCAATCAGAGGCATCTGAGTTGACCTAGAAATGGAAAATATTACACAAAACCCAACATTTTGTGATATAAACAGTCTGAAGAAAGTGACTTCCAGTTTTTGTAGAAAGGCAGATTCTATAACCTGAAAGCCCTCCAGCTATGGCCGTGAAGACACTCAAGGTACAATATAACCAGAACCCTTTCAAATACAGGGCAGAGCTGGTATGAAAGAAAGGAAGTCCTCAGAGGCTGGAAGCAAAGAGGAAGATAACAACCAGCAGAGAATATGTGGAGCTGATGCCTCCATTGCCCTGGGAGGAGCCCTTGGTTTCAGTAATCCAGGGGCCCAGATGTTCACCCACAAAAGGGGATCAGAAAAAGAGGCCTTGGACCAATACATCCTCCATGTATGAAGGATGCATAACTGAGAGCCCTCTTCAGAGTCAGAAAGCCCCCTCCCTCCTGCGACCACCCCCCACAATGGCACAGCTTCAAGGACAGGTGGACCAGGAAGCACTGTGCCTAGTAGGACAGGTAGCCGATGCAAAGTGTGATAGCCTTGGTTCAGGCTCTAGGTAGGGGGCCAAAAAGTGTACAATGAGAATGCGCAACCAGAGGCCTGCATCACAGCTGCGTTTGGAGTTTGGATTTGTTTTACCTTGAATAGATCCAAAATGCCCAACATAAGAATTACTGTGAAAACTTGTTACTGGCCTAAAATAATCCTAAGTAACCCAGCAGAAGCAACAGCGAAATGGCTTGGAGAGGACCCACTTTCAATCAAGTCCTCATAGGATTCCCACACATAAAGGCCCTGGAATGAGTTCAGAATTCCAAAGTATACGTTACCTAAAGGAATAGATCTAGAGTCAGCAGACAGGGACTTCCCACCTTGCAATGCAGGGGACATGGGTTCGGTCCCTGAGTCGGGGAACTAAGATTCCCAATGGCTCAGAGCAACTAAGGCCAAGTGCTGAAACTACTGAGCCCGCACAGCACAGCTAGAGAGTGTGTGTGCCACAAGGAAAGAGCCCACATGACTCAGCAAAGACCCCACGTGCCGCAACTAAAACCAGACACAAAGAAATAAAATTTTAACAAAAGAGTCAGCGGACATAACTAATATCAAGATGTAACCCACAAGAGTTAAAGATAACCCAAGAGTCTGAGAGATAAGTATGTCTAACATGGTTGAAATAAAGGAGGAAACAAAAGCACAACACGCTTTTCCTCTTTTCTGAAAAGAGGAAAAGCACTGTGGAAGAATTACGTTGACTGCCTAGTAATAAAAACTAAAATCATTGAAACTACCATGTGTATTTGAACTTTGTGAGGACAGGTTAGGACAGGTTAGAACTGAAAAGAGAATTTTTGATCAGAAAGATCAGAAGAAAGCACATAGAAATAAAAAAGTAGAAAACAGAAAAAAAGAGGTTAGGAGACAAGGACATAAGGAGAATAAAGCTTAAAGTTAGAGAAAGAGGAGACAGGAAAACAGATATTTCAAGAGACATTGGGTGAGAATTTTCCGCAGTTGATGAAATACGTAAATCCTCAGATTTAGGTAGCACATTACATTCTGAACAAGATAAACTCAATAAATATATATATTCTCAGACTGAAAAATTGTAATTTCTGCTGTATACTCATTTCCTTCAAAGTGGTTAAAAAAAAAACTTACAATAATAAAAAATAGAACTGTTTTTACTGACCATCCTTGCTCCTGGAAAGTATAGTAAAATCACTTATTATCAGAACTTACTATCAGGGTTAACCACCATCTGCAGAAGCTGAAGGAGGGTTGGTACAACGGCCTTTTGGAAGAGATAGCAGTATCACTGTGCTGACCACACTTTTCCTTGTCAAATTTCTCTTTCAGGCTGTTTATCTGGGGTTTTGTATCAGCAGGGTACTGGCAGGAAACAGATGGCCCAGTGCAACTGAAAATGGAGGAAGTTTAAGAAAGAGACATGGGCAGGGCTGAAGGAAACCAGTGGGACTGTGCAGTTCCGGGGGCCAAGGCAGGATGCCATGGCCACTCCTGGGACTGAAAGGCAAGGAGGGCTGGAGCCTGCAGCCGCACAGAGAGGGCCACCTGGTAGGAGCTGTCGGCTTCAGCAGAGTGAGGCAGCCAACCTGCCCTGCAGGGACCAAACCCCAACAGAAGCAGGACCCCTAGTTTGCCGAGGAGAGTTTGTTCACCTCCATTCTTCTGGTCATAGCAAACACCCTCTTCCAGCAACACAAGAGAAGACTGTACACGTGGACATAACCAGATGGTCAACACCGAAATCAGATTGATTATATTCTTTGGAGCCAAAGATGGAGAAGCTCTATACAGCCAGCAAAAATAAGATCGGGAGCTGACTGTGGCTCAGATCATGAACTCCTTATTGCCAAATTCAGACTTGAAGAAAGTGGGGAAAACCACTAGACCATTCATGGTATGACCTAAATCAAATCCCTTATGATTATACAGTGGAAGTGACAAATAGATTCAAGGGATTAGATCTGATAGACAGAGTGCCTGAAAAACCATGGATGGAGGTTCATGACATTGTACAGGAGACAGGGATCAAGACCATTCCCAAGAAAAAGAAATGCAACAAGGCAAAATGGTTGTCTGAGAAGGCCTCACAAATAGCTGAGAAAAGAAGAGAAGCTAAAGACAAAGGAGAAAAGGAAAGATATACCTGTTTGAATGCAGAGTTCCTAAGAATAGCAAGGAGAAATCAGAAAGCCTTCCTAAGTGATCAATGCAAAGAAATAGAGGAAAATAATAGAATGGAAAAGACTAGAGATCTCTTCAAGAAAATTAGAGATACCAAGGGAACATTTCATGCAAAGAGGGACTCAATAAAGGACAGAAATGGTATGGACCTAACAGAAGCAGAAGATATTAAGAAGAGGTGGCAAGAATACACAAAACTATACAAAATAGATCTTCATGATCCAGATAACCAATGATGGTGTGATCACTCATCTAGAGCCAGACATCCTGGAATGTGAAGTCAAGTGGGCCCTAGGAAGCATCACTATGAACAAAGCTAGTGGAGGTGATGGAATTCCAGTTGAGCTATTTCAAATCCTAAAAGATGATGCTATGAAAGTTCTGCTCTCAATATGCCAGCAAATTTGGAAAACTCAGCAGTGGCCACAGGACTGGAAAAGGTCAGTTTTCATTCGAATCCCAAAGAAAGGCAATGCCAAAGAATGCTCAAACTACAGCACAATTGCACTCATCTCACACTCTAGTAAGTTCAGTTCAGTTCAGTCATTCAGTCGTGTCCGACTCTTTGCGACCCCAAGAATCGCAGCACGCCAGGCCTCCCTGTCCATCACCAACTCCTGGAGCTCACTCAGACTCACGTCCATCAAGTCAGTGATGCCATCCAGCCATCTCATCCTCGGTCGTCCCCTTCTCCTCCTGCCCCCAATCCCTCCCATAGTAAAGTAATGCTCAAAATTCTCGAAACCAGGCTTCAACAGTATGTGAACCGTGAACTTCCAGATGTTCAAGCTGGATTTAGAAAAGGCGAAAGAACCAGAGATCAAATTGCCAATATCCGTTGGATCATTGAGAAAGCAAGAGAGTTCAAAAAACATCTATTTCTGGTTTATTGACCACACCAAAGCCTTTGACTTTGTGGATCATAACAAATTCATCAAGAGATGGGAATACCAGACCGCCTGACCTGCCTCCTGAGAAATCTGTATGCAGGTCAAGAAGCAACAGTTAGAACTGGACTTGGAACAACAGACTGGTTCCAAATCGGGAAAGGAATATGTCAAGGCTGTATATTGTCACCTTTGTATTTAACTTCTATGCAGAGTACATTATGAGAAACCCTGGTCTGGATGAAGCACAAGCTGGAATCAAGATTGCCAGGAAAAATATCAATAACCTCAGATGTGCAGATGACACCACCCTTATGGCAGAAAGCGAAGAACTAAAGAGCCTTTTGATGAAAGTGAAAGAGGAGAGTGAAAAAGTTTGCTTAAAACTCAACATTCAGAAAACTAAGATCATGGCATCCGGTTCCATCACTTCATGGCAAATAGATGAGGAAACAATGAAAACAGTGTCAGACTTTATTTTGGGGGGGCTCCAAAATCACTGCAAATGGTGACTGCAGCCATGAAATTAAAAGACGCTTACTCCTTGAAAGAAAAGCTATGATCAACCTAGATAGCATCTTAAAAAGCAGAGACATTACTTTGCCAACAAAGGTCTCTCTAGTCAAAGCTATGGTTTTTCCAGTAGTTGTATATGGATGTGAGAGTTGGACTATAAAGAAAACTGAGCACCAAAGAATTGATGCTTTTGAACTGTGGTGTTGAACTCAGGTTTTGAACTCCTGAGAGTCCCTTGGGCTGCAAGGAGATCCAACCAGTCTATCCTAAAGGAAATCAGTCCTGAATATTCATTGGAAGGACTGATGTCGAAGCTGAAACTCCAATACTTTGGCCACCTGACGCAAAGAACTGACTCATTTGAAAAGACCCTGATGCTGGGAAAGATTGAAGGCGGGAGAAGGGGAAGACAGAGGCTTAGATGGTTGGATGGCATCTCTGACTCGATGGACATGAGTTTGAGCGAGCTCCGGGAGTTGATGATGGACAGGGAGCCTGGCATGCTGCAGTCCATAGGGTCACAAAGAGTCAGACACGACTGAGCAACTGAAGTGACTGACTGATTCTTCTTTCTCAGAAGTGTCTCAGTTTAGACAATAAATTATTTGATGGCTCGCATAAGGGAGCTTGTTGGTACAATCCATAGCATCAGCTTCCTGGGGAACCAGGCAGAGTAGCCAAAGATGGATAAGCTAGTGAAGGAATGCAGGTTGAACATGTCCTGCTTAGCAGTACATTTCTTTAAGAGCAACTCTATTATTGGACTTTCCTGGTGGCACAGTGGATAAGAGTCTGCCTGCCAATGTAAGGGACACAATGTAAGGGTTCAATCCCTGGTCCAGGAAAATTCCACATGCCACAGAACAACTGAGCTCATATGCCACAACTACAGAGTCCACACTCCAGAGCCTGTGAGCTGCCACTTCTGAAATCCACATGTTTAGAGCCTTTTCTCTGCAACAAGAGAAGCCAGCACAATGAGAAGCCCGCGCATCTCAATGGAGAGTAGGCCCTGCTCACTGCAACTAGAGAAAGCCTGCATAGAGCAACAAAGACCCAGTGCAGCCAAACATGAAATATAATAGCTATCTTATTCTCATACCATTAAATGTGCCCTCTTCAAGTATAAAATTTGCTGATTTTTAGTATATTTACAGAGTAGGGCAACATTCGCTACAACCAATTTTAGGAAATTTTCATCCCTTCTCAAAGTCACTCTCTACCCATTAGCATCTCTCCCCATTTCTCCCCAACCTCCCCGAGCCCAGCCTTGGGGAACCACTCATCTACTTTTTTGTCTCTATAGATTTGCCTGTGCTACACATTTCATATAAACGGAATCATAAAATATGTGGCTTTTTATGTCTGGCTTCTGTCACGTAGCATATGTTTTCAAGTTTCATCCATGTCACAGCACATGTCAGTACTAGATTCCTTTTGATGGCAGAATAATATTTCATTATGTGGATATACCACATTTTGTTATTCATTTATCAGTTGATAGATATTGGAGTTGTTTCCACCTATTGGCCATTATGAATAAAGATACTGTGAATAACTGTAAACAGGTTTTTTGTGGACATATATTTTCAGTTCTCCTGGGCATCCCCCTATGGTGGAATTGCTGAGTCATATGCAAAATCTATCTGTAATCTTTTGAAGAATTGTCTGTTTCCCAGTAAGTAGATTTATACTCCATATAATTCATAAGGTTTTTTCACAACATGAATTAGCTCTGATGGAGTCATTGTCTGTTTATAATGGTGACATCATCCGTCCACATCAAGATAGTTTCCTGCTATCTTATCCCCAACTAGTCACTGATGGAGTGGTAAACCTATTACCCCGCATTTCACTCATAGTAAATTGTTTCCTGAGGGTTCTAGTAGCATAATTTTAGAGATTTAAAAAATTATTCTAGAAGAATTCCATTGCTAAAGTGCTTCTAGTACTGAGTCCCAGGTAAACAGAATTCTACTATAGCCAATTAATATTCTATCTATACATCTGTCTCTTATGGCGAGTGGGAGTCTATCACTAAGTCAGTTAATTCTGGATTCACTGGCAAGGCCAAGATCTTGGATCTACAAAGCTCATTCTGATGTATTTGGGCAGCAGAGTACATAAAGTGGCACAAGAATTAGACAGACCTGGAAGTAAGAGGCTGAGCCCTAGGAACTTAGCATCAACAGTCTCTGTTCCACCCACTTCACTCATTTAAGTGACATCTGTGGTCCAGGGCTCCCTCTTCTTGGCAACCCCGCAAGCATACCTGCAGTTTCAGGAGGTTTTGCCAGGACAGGCGCCAGTTTCCTTCTCCTATGCCTGGAGCTTTTCTTTGAAATTAACAACAAAACAGGAGCACAGAAGACCTGTCTTTAATGTGGAGACATGCTAGGATGGAATGGGTATGGGTTTTGGAATCATCGAGATTCAAGTTCAAATCCTCATGGCTTTGTATCTCAGCTGTGTCCATGAACAAATTACTTAACTGGTCCATACCATCATTGGCAGAACACAAAATATAATGCCAACTACTAAGTCTTACAGATTGGAGATAATGTGGTTCTTGAGCCTAACCTGTAACAGACACTTGGAAGAGGGGGCACTCTCCTTAACAAGACACTGCTGGCATTCCCCCCTTCAGAGTCTAATAAGGGAGGCTTTGTTTGGGGTAACAGAGGTGAATTTCAGCCTCTGAGCCAGGAGACATTTAATCAATTGTTGCAAAGCAGTTCTGCCTGTTTACTTTTAATAATGGGTTTGTTTGCTTTTAGTAATAAGAACCAGACCCAACCCTCCTATTTTCTGAAGCTTGTGAGCAAATGGATGCTTGTGAGCTGGAACTCGGTAGCAATCTTTGCGGCCGCAAGTGGCCAGTGGCCGTAGGCAACAAGTGAAAACAGGTTGTGTATAGGGAAACATTTCATTTGCAGAGGTAATGATATTTACCGTTGATCCTATCCAGCAGCTTCAAAGGTGGTGGCAAGCATTACCCAACTAATGAGCCCAACACCCCCGGCTCCCTGTCACCAAGGCAGGAATGATGCTCCGTAGTAATCTCCCCGGTGATGCCCATCAGGAGACAGAGGCAGACGAGAGGGCTTTGTGATCCTGTGTCACAGATCCTCTCTGGGTCTCAGTGTCTCCATTTGAAAAGGAGAGACTTGGTGGCTCAGACAGTAAAGAATCTGCCTGCAACACAGAAGACCCAGGTTTGACTGCTGGGTTGGGAAGATCCCCTGGGGTAGGAAATGGCTACCCACTCCAGTATTCTTGCCTGGAGAATCCCATGGACAGAGGCGCCTGGTGAGCTACAGTCCCTGGGGTCACAGAGAGTCGGATGTGACTGAGTGACTAATGCTACTACTACTACTGGTCCCTTCTGGGTGAGGCTAAAGGTGTCTGCCATGTGAACGGCAGGCTGAACTTAGGCTGTCTCTGGATTCTGTGTCTGCTTTAGATATAGGTATAAATGTCTGTCTCTGTGGATGTGTGTCTTTCTGTTTGGGAAACAGCTGGAAAAAGAATTAGGGAAAGGATGGGTGCTGTTTGCTCCAGGCAGTGACTCAGTGAAAGAAGAAAGTGACTTCTTAGTCTTAAGGCTTCCCCTGCCCTCCACCTTGTACATATAAATGCAAACAGCTGGAGTCCACCCATTACTGGACAAAGCAGGACAAAGGCTACCCATCACCTCATCTTCCCTACAACTGGGGCACTTCCCCCCTCCATTGCTTTGATGCATTTTACCCTAAAGCCATTTTAACCTAAACAGAGTGAAGTAGGAGAAGCCTACCCATCTCACATCTTCTATATCTGTGTTTTCTAGAACAAATTCCAACCCAATCATCAAATGAAAACACATTTCCACTAAGTTATTCTCCATAGTCTAATTTTTTCCTGATAGGGAGGTTAATACTGTAAAATGGCAATCTCTTCCCTCGTTGGTCATAGCTATTGGAAATATTTCCTTTACCCTGAGTTGGAATCTTTTCCCCCTATTGAAACGAATCTCTTAGGGACTTATAATCAAGGCACTACCTTTCCTTAAACGTTGTCTCTCAGAGGAGAAACTTAAATAGATACACAATTCATGTACTCTTTGACCACTGTCTCAATAGATGTTATCATTATAAAATTACATTCAATATATCACATAGAATATACCATCTTTTATTTATATACTATATATTCTATACTATAATTTCTGTTTATCCTTTAATATACATTATAATATATAATAATAATTTGAAAGCTAGATTATAAAAATTCAAAGTTACAGAAAGCAGTTCTATCAGGGGACTCATTCATGAAAATGGAAAGAAAGATCCTTTATCAAGTAATTCCCCCCAGGGGCCCTTAAATAGCAATCTCCCCCCATCCCCACCCTGCATTTCCATTCGATCTGTAGCAATCCCATTTAGCTAGCTGCATTACTGGACCGCCTCATTGTGTAAAGGAAGGTAAATTGTGTTGGTAACCATTTGGCTCTCTTTTTTTTTCCAACTTGCAACTAATTCATATGGCCATTAATAGGGCTTTCCCCCAGAGGCCGTTTGATCTGTTCGGAGGATGAGCAGGGAGTTAGGACCCCCTTCTCCAGTTGCTATGCTTTCCAGAAGCAGACAATCCAATGGGACATGGTAGATATGACAGAAATGATTAATTGAATAACTCACTTGAAAATTGTGTATCACTTAAAAGACCTAACAGCTGGTCAAGTAAGACTCCGCGCTGTAGCCTGAATGAGAACAATGCCAGCAGGGGGAAAAAAATTCTTAAAAGAATATCATTAATGGATTCCTTAAAATACTGGAAAGATGATCTCAGGCAACAACATTTCTATCATCTTGATAATATTCACTTACATTTGCATAACTCTGCACAGTTTATAAAGCATTTTCCCAAGTGGTGTTGCCAGGATGATGGCTGTTAAAGAACTAAGCTGGACTCCAGAAGCGGATTCAGGCTTGGAGCTGCTGACTTCCCAAAGGCACGGGGCTAAGAAGAGGCAGGAGTGACACAAGAACCCAGGGCTTCTAATTCAGAACCTCCTTCCAGGGCACAACAAACCATCTCCCTGGAGCGCCACAGCTAAAACCACCTCATTGAACTCTCACCCAGGAGAGAAGGGCATGCCGACTGAGTACTCTGCTCCAAGCCTGGGAAACATCTGGTCTTTGTTGGGGCACAAACTTACAGACAAGATTGCTACCCACAAAAAGGCAACTAAGTCCCAGGATACATGCTGAAAATATTTTTTGACATTTTAGAGCTATAGATTCCTTTTGTGGTCCGTGAATTTATTGCAAGGGTTCCATACATCACCAAGCCTCATGTATTGAGAGACTGAATATACAAACAATGGTCAGAGCACATTAAAAAAAAAAAAAATAGAACTTTGACCTGCAACCTGCCCAGGAATCCATCCCTTTATCTGCAATAAATGACTCAGGTAGTCAGTCTGTTATAAGTCAAACTTTTGCAGGCAGCCAGTTTGCTCTTTCCAGTGACAATCCAAGAAGCTAAACACTAATTCTGTAAAAATCAGCCCCAAATGCCCAGGACTTGATTAATAAATGACAGCTTCTGTAATTTTTTGTCCCTGCTTCCAACTTAGGACCAACCAGAGAAAGCTACATATGTACCCCTAACAAATAGGATAGCCTGCTTCCAGTTAGCCTGGAGCTGCCACGAGCCAACAGTGTCCAATCAGGGCATACCTGAAGCCCTCCGATTCCTTCCACCAGAAAGCTCTTCACTCTGCTGCCTGCCTTTCAGTTTCTGCAAAACGCAAGTGACTATGTTGTCTCTCCCTTGTTGTAAACAGCCTTTGCTTTTCTCATTTGGTTGGTCTTCCTTAATTTCCAGAGATACAATGTGGCTCATTTGTACACATATCACACCCTTGGAATAGCTATAGCTGCTGTTGTGACATGCAAAGCAAAAATGCATTTAGAATGCACAATGCCTATTATGAGGAGTCTCTGAAATGTTATGTTAAAAAGATTAAGTCTGTAAGTACTAGCTTGAAAAAATATTAAGTCTAAAAGCAAGTTGCAGAACAGTGTGTATGTTATGATCCCAATTTGCAGACATAATAAAAACTGAATGATTAAGAAATGTCCACAGTAAATTGGATGTGAAATTTAACAACAGCAGCAACAATAAAGGCTATTTTTGAACATCCAGCCCTCACAATAACCCCACAGTGTGGGTTCCATCACTAACCTCACTTAACAGGGAAAAGAACCTGTGGAGCCATGTACCAAGGTCACAGGACAAGAATCTCTGGAACTGACCAAGCCCTATAGCAACTGTTGCCATGAGCCTCTGGATCCAAACTGGCCAGTTCCCTGACTATATTACATAAAGTAAAAGCGAAAGTCGCTGTTGTGTCTGACGCTTTGCAACCCCACGGACTATACAGTCCATGGAATTCTCCAGGCCAAAATACTGGAGGGGGTAGCCTTTCCCTTCTCCAAGGGGTCATCCCAACCCAGGGATCACACCCAGGTCTCCTGCATTGCAGGTGGATTCTTTACCAGCTGAGCCACAACAGAATGTATTTTATATTACATAAAATACCCACCCAATTACCCACTCTATAGCATCTTAACAAATCACCTAATGCCACCATTCCAACGGGAATTTTCTCTGTCATTAGGCTATAAAAATTGGCTACTAGACAGTGTCTCCCACTGTAATAAACTTTATTCTCCTCTCATTCTGCTTCTTGTCTGGAAATTCTTTTCCAACCCGTGCACAAACCTTGACGGAATAAAGTTTAGGAGAAGCCAAGTAGTCTCCTTATGTTCATGAAACCAGCAAGCGGTGAAGCTAGGGAGTGAGTCCTGGTCCACTGGACTCTACAGTTTGCCTTCTGACTCATTGATTTTTAATTCTGGTTGCTGTTTGCCCCTGTAAACCTTTGTGCTGCTTGGCCATGCTATGCGTGTAGACGCTCAGTCAAGTCCAACTCTTTGTGACCCCAGGCTCCTCTGTCCATGGGATTCTCCAGGAAAGGATACTGGAGTAGGATGCCGTGTCCTACTTCAGGGGATCTTCCCACCCCAGGGATCGAACCTGTGTCTCATGTCTCCTGCATTGTCAGGCGGGTTCTTTATCGCTGGCACCACCTGAGAAGCCCGGCTATGCTATAAAGTGAAAGTGAAGTGAAGTTGCTCAGTCGTGTCCGACTCTTTGTGACCCCATGGACTGTAGCCTACCAGGCTCTTCTGTCCATGGGATTTTCCAGGCAATAGTACTGGAGTGGGTTGCCATTTCCTTCTCCAGAGGATCTTCCCAACCCAGAGATCAAACCTGGGTCTCCTGCATTGCAGACAGACGCTTTACCCTCTGAGCCGTCAGGGAAGTCCTAAGGCCATGCTCAGAAAGCCTCAGTGCCTTTGCATGAGCTGTGCCTGCTTCTCAGCATGTCTTACTGCCCATCGCCTTGTCTCCTGGGAAACTTTTACTCATTTCTGAGGTTTGGGTGGCCAGGCTATAGGGGAGGCTGATGTCTGTTACAGTAGTGTGCTGGCTTTTGTATTTTAGTTTGAGGATCACAGTCCCACTGTGGTTGTGTTCTGAGTAAGTTTCCATCAGGAGGAAAGAAGCTCAATCAGAACCTGGGAGCCTGGGTCCTAGTCTAGACTCTGCCACCAACTGCACATCCACCTCCTAGATCAGTTTCTCTCCGTGTTTCCAATACATGCAGCCCTACCCCTCTCCTTCCTAGTTCTCAGGCATTTGTCATTACTTGCCCAAGGCTAGCCTGCTCAGCCCCTCTGCCCGCAGTAATAAAAACAACAAAAACAGCTAAAGCCTGCTGACTGGCAGGCAGTGTTCTGAGTACATCATGGCTATTATCTCATTTGATCCTTACCCTGACCCCGTGAACTGGATGCCAGAAGCACCTCCTTTCTGTAAATGGGGAAACTGAGGTATCGCAGTGTTAGGGTAACCTTGTCCAAGATCGTGCAGCTGGTGAGGTGGAACTGGGACTTTTCACAGGCGATGAACCTGTACTGCTCACGGCTACAACTCTACTCCCTGCAACGTCAGTTTTACACGGAGGGGACTTGGCTGGTGGTAGTCCAGTGGCTAAGATTCTGTGCTCCCAATGCAGAGGGCCTGGGTTTCAATCCCTGGTCAGGGAACTAGATCCCACATGCCACAGCTGGGAGTCCTCATGCCATGAGGAAGATCAAAGATCCTGCATGCCTTGACTCAGACCTGTCGCAGCCAAATACATAAGTTAACAAATAAATATTTTGATAATCATATGTGGGTAGAGGCCACAGCCATTTGTGCCCCACTGAATTCCCAGCACCTACTTCAAAGCTGAGTGCCTAAACTGGTCTTCATGGAATGAATAAAGATTGAATGAATGGCTTCTATTAATATTTCATCTGTACAGGGCCTGACACAACACCCCATATACACTGGGAGTTAATACTATTCAGTGTCCCTGATTGAGTTGATTCCAAGTTATCATTAACAATCTAAGAGAAAGACTCTACTACACACAAACAGTTGTTTGTTCACCCTGCCCCGACCAGACTTATGCTTGTATTTACCTACTATATAGGTATAGTAGACATGTATAATCATGTCTTTTGTTATATCTGGACGTCCTATAGGATGGAAAGGTACATTTGTTTCAACGAGTGCTAGAAAAAAACAGTAAAGAAAGATCATTTGCTTACTTCCCACTCAGACCTATATCCATTATTCACTCCTCTTTCCCTTTGGGTATGTTGTTTTTATTTCCCCTTGTAAGTGACTCTGTCGAGAATGCTTCTAAACAGCCATCGCCTGAGGGTCCCCTTCGCTACCCTCTCTCTGAAGATCACCCACTTCTCCTTGACACCATTTACAGGCAGCGGTGCTAAGTTTACAGGCTTGTGAACAAGCTGCTCTAGGAATCCAGTTCGCACACAGTGAATGCAGCGGGATCCTGTTCATTGCTGGCAGCTTTTTTTGGATTGCTCATTTCTCCGGCATGGCTATAATAGCTTTTACAGGCATCTCCGGGGATGTGGACTATTTTGCATTTGTAAGCCATCTTTATGGTGAGGGCCTCCAGGTTTGAAGTGTCCTGTGACCACTTACTCAGTTGGAGATGTGTCAAGGCCACGTTCATCAGAAAGTGAAAGTGTGAGGCCAGAGTGACATTGCAAGTGTCCTTGGGGTACTGAATATTCACATGGGACTTTGGTGGGGCTGAAATAATGTTGGAAAAAAAATGGATTAAAAAAAAAAAGTTCCCCTGCTATTGCTTTAAAGCAGGGAAGGGGGTTAAAGGGAAGTACAGTTGTTTGAGGGCCAGTTCAGAATAGTGGAAAGGAAGAAAGTGTGAGATTTGAAGGCTGGAAGATTTTGCACTTCCAAAGCCGGGGATCCACCCAAATCCCAATCGCCATTCTGGCGCCTCTGTCTGGATGGCCAGGATGACAGGCAGAGATGTCTCTGAACTATCATTTGGGCACCTTCTTTAAGCTAGGCACTCTTTCATTATTTAATTTTCAGAAGATTGCTATGAGAACATTGTTATTCATTCACTTTGTAGTTGGGGGAACTCAAGGACATGACTTGGCCAATGCCATACTGCTAAAGTGACTGAATCACTGCTCAAGTTCAAGGTTGCCTGATGGCAAAGCCAGGCTTTTCCCTCTGCGCCACCCAAGTACTGACTTGTAAGGCAAACAAATCATGACATAAGGGCCTGTTACATTTCCTCCGTCTATTAGGCATCCCTCTTCTTGTTGTTTTGGGGGCTCTCCAGGCTGCGTCCCCTTAGTGTCTAGTAGCAAAAACCCCTCTCCAACAACAATGAATTGTGCTTTCTCTTGCGGGAAACTGAATTCTCCATAACAGATAATCTTGGTGCGGAAGGATGCCCCAGAAGATAAAGTAGTTGATGGAAGGTACTATAAAAGGAAAGTCCCTTGTGGGGAGGAAGAGTGGCAGCAGGAGGAACTGGCCAGACACTTGAGTCATCCGGGTGCTTAACCTCAGAAAAGCCTGAGGGGGCCCTGGTGTTTGTTTGTTTCCATGACTCCCCACCCACCCCCGGCGGAATTAATTTCCTCCGGGGTGCTCCTTAATGCTTTGGGCATTCCTTTCACTCGTCAAATATTTGTTGAGTGTTTCCACGGGTTAGCACGCAGATAAGATTACGTTCTACTGCATATAGTAATAGAAACATACGTGGTCGCTTGCACAAGACAGAAGTTTATTTCTCTCACATCCAGAACTACATGTTGGCCATGCAGGACGAGTATGGCGGCTCTGTGGTGTCATCAGGGGCTCAGGTCCCTATCTTTCTGCTCCTCCCTCCTAGCTTGTAGCTTCTTCCTCAAGGCCACCTCGTGGCCCAGGACAGCTGCTGGAGCCCTTCATAGGATGCAAGAAGGAGGAAGAGCAGGGAGGACAGAAAGAGCCCCTTCCCAAATGAATCAGTCCTTTGAAACAGCCTTCCAAGAAATCCCAAATAATGCTTCCACCTGCATCTCATTTGCTAGAACCTATTCACATGGCCACATGTGGCTGTAGGGGAGGCTGGGAGGCATCACTGTGTTTTGGAGATGGTTAAACAGAAAGGTGCATGGCTAAAAGTGAGGACTTACCAATGGAAGAAAGGCTATTATAATAGACCAGGAATCAGCAAACAACGGGGCTTTGCTGGTGGCTCAGCAGTAAAGAATCTGCCTGCCAATGCAGGAAACATGGGTTTGATCTCCAGGTCAGGAAGATTCCCTGGAGAAGGAAATGGCAAACCACTCCAGTATTCTTGTGTGGGAAATCCCGCGGACAGAGGAACCTGGTGGGCTACAGTCCATGGGGTCAAAAAGAGTCAAACGTGACTTAGCGACTAAACTACAACATCAAACTACGGCCCGCAGCTGAATCTGGCCTACTGCCTTGTTTTGAAAATAAAGTTTTCTTGGAACACAGGTTTGATCTTTTACATATTGTCTATGGCTGGTTTTGTGCTACAACAACAGAGTTTGTGATAAGACATGACCTGCAAAGCCTAAAATATTTGGTATCTAACACTTGACAGAAGTTTGCTGACTCCTGGAATAGACAAATAGCAAAGAGGAATAGTGGACAAATAGCCTACAGCCAGGCACTGGGCTCTGCACATAGATGTGGGTTCTGTTCTCAAGCAGCTTACAGTCTAGGGAATTCAAAAGCCAGGTAAATCCCTAATTATGGTACAATGTGGTGAGTGGAATAATAGAATTCTCTTCGGGATGCTATGGGACCACAGAGAAACAGCATCTAAAATGGACCATGGAGATGGAGCAAGCATTCTAGATGTGCCAGAGGATGAACAGCTTGCAAAGAGAGAGAGAAAGGACTTCTGAGCAGAGGGGATGCAGGAGCAAAGACTGGAGGAATGAAATCCCCATCATTAGGCATTCATCACACTGCAAGTCAAAGTTGCCATGAGTCTGCTGACTTAGCTGTGTGCTACGTCTTTGCTGCTTGTTGCATATGTGTGTGTAGTGCCTTGCTGCTGCTGCTGCTGCTAAGTCACTTCAGTCGTGTCCAGCTCTGTGCAACCCCAGAGAGGGCAGCCCCCCAGGTTTCCCTATCCCTAGGATTCTCCAGGCAAGAACACTGGAGTGGGTTGCCATTTCCTTCTCCAATGCATGAAAGTGAAAAGTGAAGTAGCTCAGTCATGTCTGACTCTTCATGACCCCACGGACTGCAGCCCACCAGTCTCCTCCATCCATGGGATTTTCCAGGCAAGAGTACTGGAGTGGGTTGCCATTGCCTTCTCCAGTAGTGCCTTGCAGGGGCCTCCAAAATGCTCTTCAGTTAGCTGCTTAAATTTGCATCACCTGTGATCCTGTTAAACTAATTCCTGGGGGCCCTGGCCCACTGAACCAGAATTTACCGTGGGTGAGACACTGCGTTCCATTTCCAAGAGTGGCAATCACTAGATAAAAGCAAGTTCTTTGGATTAAAATCCCAGCTCCACCCCTCCTGAATTTGCTTGAGCCTGGACAACTTGTTGAGCTTTTCAGAGCTTCCTTCTTCATTCATAAAGCAGGGACAACATCGTGAGTTTGTTTTTTTCCTTGGTTCTGTGGACATTCTGAGCAGGATCACTATTTCCTGTGAGGGACTGTCTTATGCATCAAAAGGTGTCTGGTAGTATCCATGACCCACCCCCCCCTCACTGGGTGCCAGTAGCAATCCTAGAGCTGTGACAACCAAAACTGTCTCCAGACATTGCCCAGTGTTCCCCAGGGAGGCAAAACTGTCTCTGCTTAAGACCTGATGAGCTAACATAATGACTAAATGGGATAATGTATGTAATATGAGTAAATAGTTAGGAAGCATGATCACTATTACCATTATTGTCATCAGTGCTCAGGAAACATTGCAGAAAAGATTTGTCTCAGGCTAAAAAAAGAAAGAAAAGAAAACATTAGTTGAAAGAATGAACGCACGTCATGGAAGAAGAACAAAAATCTCACAGAAACTGTGTCTGGTTTTAGGTTAGCAAATGCAGGAGAGGACCTCTGAGCCATGACTAACAAGCTTTTCTGTGAAACCCACCTGTTGTGAATCCACGTTATTTTAGGAATGTTGGCCGAGAGGCATTTTCAAGTGAGCTGTCAGGGACATCTGTTGTTTTGTTGCCTCTTTCTCCAGTTGCTTGATTTAGTTTCGGGGGAGATACCCACTCCCACTGTCGGCCACCGGCTTTGCGTGGAGTTGACCCTCCAGCCATGAATCACGCGGAAGATCACTCTCCTGGCCACAGGGTTTGGCCCACAAGTGGGAACAGGGCTCAAGCCAAGGCCCAATCAGAGACACCACCCCCACCCCCCACCCCCGCTCCACCAGGAGTTTGCTTGGACAGCTGCAATGATGTGGTCTCCAGTTCCCACTGGACTTGACCATGAGAGGTCCTAAGAGCTAGATTGCAACTGGGAAAGAAGTTGGTGTCTGAGGACAAGGCTGTCACATGGAGGAGGGTAGAGCTGAGCAGAGAAATGTGGAGAAACTGAGTTCCCTTACTTTGGCTGAACTCCTGTATTCAGCTTTGCCTGAAGCCCAGTTTCTTCACTGACTGTGTTCTTGAGCTAATAAATTCTATCTCTGCTTGTTAGTTTGGGCTAGTTTTTCTGTCGTAAAACCAGAGGACCCCTCCCTTCCCAACGGATACTTGATTATATTAGGAGTAAAAAAAAAGCACTTTGCAAGTGAAAGAGGAGAGCGAAAAAGTTGGCTTAAAGCTCAACATTCAGAAAATGAAGATCATGGCATCCGGTCCCATCACTTCATGGGAAATAGATGGGGCAACAGTGGAAACAGTGTCAGACTTTATTTTTGGGGGCTCCAAAATCACTGCAGATGGTGATTGCAGCCATGAAATTAAAAGATGCTTACTCCTTGGAGGAAAAGTTATGACCAACCTAGATAGTATATTCAACAGCAGAGACATTTCTTTGCCAACACAGGTCCGTCTAGTCAAGGCTATGGTTTTCCCTGTGGTCATATATGGATGTGAGAGTTGGACTGTGAAGAAGGCTGAGTGCCGAAGAATTGATGCGTTTGAACTGTGGTGTTGGAGAAGACTCTTGAGAGTCCCTTGGACTGCAAGGAGATCCAACCAGTCCATTCTGAAGGAGATCAGCCCTGGGATTTCTTTGGAAGAAATGATGCTAAAGCTGAAACTCCAGTACTTTGGCCACCTCATGAGAAGAGTTGACTCATTGGAAAAGACTCTGATGTTGGGAGGGATTGGGGGCTGGAGGAGAAGGGGACAACAGAGGATGAGATGGCTGGATGGCATCACGGACTCGATGGACGTGAGTCTGAGTGAACTCCTGGAGATGGTGATGGACAGGGAGGCCTGGCATGCTGCAATTCATGGGGTCGCAAACAGTCGGATACGACTGAGCAACTGAACTGAACTGAAAACACTGTGAGTATATCTGTACATTTTGAAAAACAAACTTCGAATCAGCTGGAATGCTTTGGGTGACAAAAGAAAACCCAACTCTAAATGGCTAAAGCAATCAAGGCAATTCATTGGTTTGGCCTTAAAGATGCCCAGAAGTGTATAAGCTGCAGACCTGGGCTCCAGCTCCACGTCTCCGTAGCTCTCTTGGTTTAGCGGTCCTCCTTGTGCTCTTTTGCTTTAGGCTAGCTTCCCCAGGAGCAAAATATGGCAGAGTTTCCCCGCCTTGTGAATAAGTGTCACCAGAAAAAGGCAGAGGAAGAGTCTTCTCAGCTTGAAACCAGCAAACAGAAGTCCTGGCTTTACTGTGGTTAGATCAGCACAGATTGTGTACTCAGCTTTAAACTGGGGTGATGGGCAGGGGATCTCCTGGGTCTGTGGCCAGGACCTGAAGCTAGGCCTGGGGATTGGGTCAGCACCAACCAGAACTCAGAGCTGCTACCCAATGGGAAAGGGTCATGGGTGCTGGGAGTCACGCCCTCTGCTCGATTTAAAACAAGAAAATAATATTACATGTTAACTAACGTCATCTTTTAGTGACACCTTTCAGTTTTACCCTTGAATATTAGCATTCCTTCTTCTGGGCTCTTTAAAGATCTGCATGTTGATATATTAGCACTTATATCACTCCTGTTAGAGTTGCTTATCTATTGTCCCCCCAGACAATTTGGGCAGAGACCAAATCCAACATCGGTTCTTCAGTACAACCCTGTACGCAGTGGAGGTTTGTTTGTTTGTTTATTTTTTTCTCCCTCTCATAAGCTTTGGCTTTATTTTATTTGCCAGTTCTAGGAAGAATATGTCAGTAGTGATCTTCATGGCACCAAGAGGCTCTCTTCTGAATCAGACCCCCAGCTAATAGTTGGCCCAGTAATGGAAGCTGTTGTTTAGCTGTTGTTGAAAGAGCTCTTTGATTAGCAATACTACTAACCTATCTTCAATCCTCTGTCCATGAACTTCAGTCCAGTATTGAAAGTCTAGACCTGAAATAAGGGAGAAGTGTATTAAGCTAGTCCACTGCTGCTGCTGCTGCTCAGTCGCATCAGTCGGGTCCGACTCTGTGCGACCCCATAGATGGCAGCCCACCAGGCTCCCCCGTCCCTGGGATTCTCCAGGCAAGAACACTGGAGTGGGTTGCCATTTCCTTCTCCAGTGCATGAAAGTGAAAAGTGAAAGTGAAGTCGCTCAGTCGTGTCCAACCCTCAGCCACCCCATGGATTGCAGGCTACCAGGTTCCTCTGCCCATGGGATTTTCCAGGCAAGAGTACTGGAGTGGGGTGCCATTGCCTTCTCCAAGCTAGTCCACTAATTGCTTTCATTTAACAGGTGTTATGTTTTGTTGTTTCTATTTTCCTCAATCCGATTAAATTTGCTCCTCCACACAGCAAGGACAAAGAGTTTCAAGCTCAGCTTGCCAAGAGTCTAGGATCTCTGAATTGCAGTTCTGTGACTCAAGTTTGAATCTCCCTTCCACACTTCTAGTTGTATGACCTTGGACAAGTTTTCAACCTGACTAAACCCCAGTTTTCTCATCTGTAAAATGGGGTTAATAGTATTGCCACCTTATAGAGTTATTTGGAAACATAAATAAAATAATATCTGTAAAAGTGCTTAATGCAGGCCTAACTCATGAGAAGAGCTCAATACTGGTAGCTGTTAATTTACCAGTATCTGATGGCTTTTTCTTTTTTTAAATAACTGGGTGTGTGAATTCGGGCAAAGCAGACAAATCTAACATGGCAGCAGTTTCTTCATTTGGGAAACTAGCACAAGCATCCCTAGTTACAAGGCTATTGTAAAGAGCATACAGTAGGTGTTAACTAACCGTTCTCCCCAATTCACTTCTGCTGCTGCTGCTGCTGCTGCTGCTAAGTCGCTTCAGTCGTGTCCAACTCTGTGCGACCCCATAGACGGTAGCCTACCAGGCTCCCCTGTCCCTGGGATTCTCCATGCAAGAACACTGGAGTGGGTTGCCATTTCCTTCTCCAATGCATGAAAGTGAAAAAGTGAAGTCACTCAGTCATGTCAGACTCTTAGCGACCCCATGGACTGCAGCCTACCAGGCTCCTCCGCCCATGGGATTTTCCAGGCAAGAGTACTGGAGTGGGGTGCCATTGCCTTCTCCTAGCCATGCCCATTCCATCACCGAAAAGGAAAGAGCATGCCTGCCTTCCTCCTAACCCTCCCATCAGTGGAAGAGGCATTAGAGAAGCTAAAGGTTTGTTTTACAAATAATTAGGAATCCAGGGCAAAGAAACCCTGCCTGGCCTAGAGCGACATTATGGTTGAGATCTGATCGTCACGGAGTGAGCAATCCAGCCTCTGTGGTTCCTGTTTCAACCGCTGTCAACCCCGCTGGGCTTTCAGACAAACCTGCAGACAGTAAGACCGAAACTTCAATTGGAACAAGAGAGGGAAATGTATATGTGCAGCTGCAGAATGTTCCAATGTATGTCCGCGAAACGCTATGCTAGTCCCTGCAGGGAAACCCTGCTGCATTTTTTTCTAAGTTAATGAGTTTCTTCTCTCTTTTGGATGCTTCTCATTACCTAAGTGGGCTTATTTTTCCTAGGATGCAGACCACAGTTGAAGATGGCAGTTGGCACATTTGGAACCTGCTAGCCCAAAAAAAGATTCCCAGCCTGAAATATTGCTTGATTTCCAGACAGTGGTTTATGCACTAGTGGGCGTGTTTGGGGATGGGGCGGGGGGGGGGGGGGGGTTCTATTCTCTCCCGTTATTCTTTTCCATATTCCAGGCCCCAGCGCAGTACCTGACACAGAGGCCGAGCTTAGTAGATGTTTGACGAGTGAGTCAGAGGAGGAAGTCAGGGACTAAATAGGTCAATGTACAAACAGTGAATTCTGACCGAAGATGTTTATAGCCTATTGATGACTAAGACTTTCTAGGTTGGCCAGAGGCTTGTTTTGACATTTATTGACTTGTGTTTACAAGAAGATCAAGGGGGAACCTGTTAGGGCCTGTTGGTCCTAGCTTTCAGTTAGGATAAGGGGCGGTGTCAGCCCAGGCAGAATGACCTATGAGCTTTGGGTGTAATTGGTGAGTGTCCAGAGCCAGCCGGTTCAGCTCAGGGACAGAACCACAAAACCACTGCTGCCAAGTGCCCGTAAGGTCACTGCATTCAGGTTTGGGATCATGACATTATTTCCTGGCCTTCTAATCATCCCCCCTCAGCAGAACCTCTGTCTGCTACAGCTTGCTGGGGTATACGTTCAGAGGAGTTTGCACCTGGAAGGGACCAGTGTTTTATCAACGGTGCTGCTGATTACAAGCATCAGAATTACCTGGGATACTGATTCATTTTACATGAGAAAAATGAAGCCCAGAGAGGGTGAGTGATTTCCCCAAGGTCACACAGCTAGTTTGCAAAAGATGATTATACTGTGGTATCATTAGAGCTGTATTCTGTTTTATATGTCATCACAAAGTGTTTTCGTCTCTATTCTCCTATTTGGTTTTCTCACCTACCCTCCATATGAGAAAATGGAATGATTTGCTTTCATGTTAGAAGGAAATGCAATTTTTATTTATATTTCTGTGTCAGTAGCCAGACACGACCTTCTCAAGGAAGGTACCACTAGCCTGTATTGCACCTTTTTGCAATGGCACAGGTCTGACCCATGTGACAGAGTGCAGGCTGGACTTGAGCCCCTACTCTGTCTTGGCTAAATGGTTTGGGCAGTTTCCAACCTGCACAACTGCTCTCCAGGAGAGGAACTTGTCTTATATTTTGCTTTGAACTCCGTAGCATCCAGCACGGAGCTGGACTTATACACACTGAAGAAAGGTGACTGATTTGCTCAAGGCTACCTGCTTGATCAGTAGTAGGACTGGAACCTCTGATTCTAAGCATGGCCTCAGGCAGTGTCACGCAGGAGAGAGTAAACAGTAAGCTGGTGTGCTGCCCAAATTCCATCTCTTGGGGGACTGGCCAGTATAATTCAGTTCACCAGAAATAAAGCACCTGGGGGTGACCCCTGAAAACCACTGCAAAGGCTGGATTTATAGTGCCCCACCCCAGATGTGAGTAATGGGAAGTGTAGCCAGAAAGCAACTCATGCCCTCAGCCCTTCAAGAATTCAGATTCCATCCTCTGTGTTTGGCAGAAGCTAAGAAAAATGTCCATATCAGGAGCAAAGCCTCCCCCGGCCCTCCATTCCTGTCTCCTCCCCCTTGAAATGTATAAACACCCGAGGAAGGTTCCTGGGCAGCCCCCCGGCCCATAATCATGGTAGTAATAAGCATACCCTCCCTAGCCTTTACATTACACTGCTCCATGCTATCGCAGAGGAGTGACCAGTTTCCTCTCCAGGCTGTCCCTGGAGAGAACCTTTCCATGGCACAGGAATGGAACCTTCTCTGCTTCAGCTATACATAGCAGCAGTTGCCAACTTTTATCAAACTCTTCTCAGGGGCCAGGCCATGGGTTCAAGGCTTTAGTGGGTCATCTTATCTCATGCCCACAATTGCCCTGTGAAGTAGGCATTATGATGCCCATTTTACAGATGAGGAAACAGAGAGTCAGAGGAATTAAGTAACCTGCCCAAGGTCACACAGCTAGGAAGTGGTGAAGCCAGGACTCGAACTCACACCCCAGGGTGTCTGACACTAAGCCTGTGTTGCTGACCCTAGTGTGACACTGCCCTCTGTCTTGTTTGATTGTGCACCATCCTAGGGTGCTGGGAAGACCCTATCCCTTGTAGGTGTGTGTTTGCTTGGCTACATTTATTGGTGCTTTTTGTATGCCCAACACCATGCTAAATAGCTCTTGTGGATATACATACTTTTCCTTTAAATCCTCAAAGCAAACCTATGAGTAAGTACCATTGCCCCCACTTTCCTTGTGAGGCCACGTTATTCAGTCAAAGAAAGGGTGGAATTCTAGGTCTACTTAACTTGAAAGCACGTTCTCACTCAAAAGGCTAATGGATCTCGTAGTGCGGTCGATGGGCCACCATCATCTAAATCTGGGGGGTGGGCAATTTGCAGAAATGCGAATTCCTAGGCTACACACTAGGCCTACAGAACCAGGATCCCTGACAGTGGGGCCCAGAAATCTGCATTCCCACAAAGTACACCAGGGTTGGGTTTTTTCCCCTTAATTTTTATTTTTTAATTTTTTGTCTGTGGCACTTGGCTTGTGGAATCTCAGTTCCCCACCCAGGCCCTCAGCTATGAAAGTGCAGAGTCCTAACCTCTAGACCACCAGGGAATTCCCCGTCACAGGGGTTTCTTATGGACATCTACGTTCAAAACTCATTTCCCTAGCTCGGTGTTGTTAACATGTTCACTTTTGAAAATTCATGGAGAGACTGCCCTGGTGGTCCAGTGGTTAAGTATTCTCTTTTCAGTGCAGGGGATTCGGGTTCTATCCCCTGTTGAGAAATTAAGATCCCACGCGCCTAGAGAAGGCCTGCAACACAATGAAGACACAGCGCAACCAATAAATATATAAAGAAACAAATTCACCCTTTAAATAGAAAATGCATGGAGTTGTATTTCTGATGTATCACTTTTCTCTATGTCTGTTATCTCTTAACAAAAAATTTACTTAAAAATATCCCCTCCCGTCTAAGATCGCATCTCTTTTCTACGAGCACTTCATTGCCTCTATTTGTCCATCTCACACATTGTCACGTTGTCATATTTCCAACATTGATTCCCATGGGGCCCCTCGGTGCACCGGGCCAGAGAAATAAGGCTATGAGTGTCCTGGAATCACCCCTTCCTGCCTAAGGCCATCACACAAAGGTTACCAGGCAGTCCTCATTTTCTTCTCTCCAGATAATTTCTCCAAAATAGATCACCCAAGTGCTTCACTCTGAAAACTTCCATCACGTTCCTTCAACCCCGAAACCCAAATCAGTACAAGCTGGTCCCCTGGGGCCTCCTGCTGCCTAATTACGTTTCTACCACCAGCTCATGGTGGGAGGGGGACCTGAGACACCTCTTTGGGGGCTTATTCTGTGTGAGTCACTCTGAGACTAACATGCTCATCTATTCTTTTTCCCTTAAGACTGGGTGAGGGTTTTCTCTTCTCCTGGCCTCCGTTGTCTTTTGGTACCTTGACAGAACCCCCCCCTTGCCCCCCTCATCTGAAATTCTCTTACTCTTCAGCCTCTATTCATTGATTCATTTATTCTTGCATTTGCTAGCTTATTTCCAGACCTTTATTAAGCATCCATGGGCTTCCCTGGTGTCTCAGACAGAAAAGAATCAGCCCACAGTGTAGGAGGACCCAGGTTCTATCCCTGGGTTGGAAAGATCCCCTGGAGGAGGGAATGGCAACCCAATCCAGTATTCTTCCCTGGAGAATCCCATGAACAGAGGAGCGTGGTGGGCTACAGTCCATGGGGCCACAAAGAGCTGGACTCTACTGTGCGACTAACACTTTCACTTTCAAGCACCCATATATACCAGGAAATCTGCTAGGGACAAGAATTTAGAAAATCAACAGGACAGGGCCTCTTTCCTCACGGAGTATAAAGAGATGCCAAATCACTTCTGGCAGATTCTCCTGGAGCTTCTTCCTTTAATAATAATAATATTTGTTGATGAGGACATTGATGCTAAGAGGAGGAGAGGAGGAGGGGATGGTGGTTTTGGAAAGTTTTCTCCATGGCAGACCCTCTGACAGTCATTTTGGATGTACTGCTTAATTCCTTCCACACCCCCATGAGGTTGGTACTATTCTTACTTTCATTTCACAGAGGATCATATGTAAGGCCAGAGAAGCTGAGTAACTTTCTCAAGGTCACACAGTTTGCAAAGGCTAAATCAGAGCTATTCTGACAGGCCTCTCTGAAAACCTCTTTGAAACCTCAAAGCCATGAAATGAGAAGCAACAGAAGGGCAAGGAAAATGGACTGAAAGCAAGAAGATGAAGGAGAGATGAGAAACCAGAACCCAGTGGGAACATCGTTTCACCCTGGTTGGCTTGGGACTGTGGGATTCTGAAATGTACGTTGGCTGTAGAAACGTGGGCCCAGTGGTCCTGGATCTGTCCTGTCCAAAAGATAGGATTTTCCCCAAATCACAGAGCTGTAAAATCTCAGGGCTGGGGGACTTCCCTGGTGGGCCAGTGGTTAAGACTCCGTGCTTCCACTGCAGGCGGCACAGGCTTGATCCCTTGTTGGGGAACTATGATCCCATATGCCATGTGGTGCCGCCAAAAATCATAAGAAATAAACAAAAATCTTCAGGGCTGGGAGGGATGTTGATGTGGGATCATCAAACCCCACCAGAGGCTGAATCCTTTTACAGTTTTGTTCGCAGGTGCTCATTCTCTCTGTCCAGAATACCTCCAGGGATGAAGACATCACTGCTTCCTGAGATAGCTTCGTCCATTCATTGTGCATTCTAAGTCGCTTCAGTCATGTCCAACTCTGTGCGACTCTCTGGACTGTAGCCCACAGGCTCCTCTGTCCATGGGATTCTCCGGGCAAGAATACTGGAGGGGGTTGCCATGCCCTCCTCCAGGGGATCTTCCCGACCCAGGGATCGAACCCACATCTCCTATGTCTTCTGCACTGGCAGGCGGGTTCTTTACCACTAGTGCCATCTGGGAAGCCCTGCTATTCATTATACGTTTTTTAAAAATAACTTTATTTATTTGGCTGCGCTGGGTCTTTGTTGCTGCTCGGGCTTTCTCTAGTTGCAGCAAGCAGGGGCTACTCTCTAGTTGTGGTGTGAGGGCTTCTTGCTGCAGCAGCTTCTCTTGTTTCAGAGCGTAGGCTTCAGTGAGTTCAGGCTTCAGTAATTGCAGCTCCCAGCCTCTAGAGCAGAGGCTCAGTAATTGCGGCTCATGGACTCAGTTGTCCCACAGCATGTGGGATCTTTCCAGGCCAGAGATCGAATCCGTGTCTCCTGGATTGGTAGGCAGATTCTTGACCACTCAGCCACCAGGGAAGCCCTCCGTTCATTATAAACGCGTGTAATGAATGGCTTGGTTTTGCCTGCTCAACATCCCTTCCTCCTTTGGTAACAGCGTCCCAAGTTTCCTTTGGGTATCTGCCCAACACCATTTCAAGTGATTTTACTAGAGGCTGTCAGTCAGCAAGAGGATGGGTATATGATCCCCAACTAGGCCAGTCTGACTGCTTCTCGTTGGAATCTGTGTCTGGTACCAAGAGACATAGGGCTAGAAAGCTGACGAAGCCGAGTCGCAGCAAAGAGAAGCCATCTGTGAGGGCTCCAGGCAGCCCCAGGGCTCCTGACCTTCTTCAACCTTCCCTTCATTTCTGTGAGCAACTGCATCCTTCCGTTAAATCCCTTTTCCCCTTGTTCCGCTTAGAAGCCAGAGTTGGGTTTTGACGCTTGCCCCAAGATGCCTTAGCTGGCAAATCTGTGTGATTTTCCTTTCTGTTATGTCACATTATTAAATTAGTTTCTTCATCATAAATGTAATCCATGCCCTTGGTTTAAAAGCATTTTCAAATGCAAACAAGGGTCATTTACTGGTGCATCCTACTGGTCCCTCCTCCCTGGAGGTAGCTCAGTTCAGTTCATTTCAGTTCAGTTGCTCAGTTGTGTCTAACTCTGTGACTGAAGCACACCAGGCTTCCCTGTCCATCACCAACTCCCAGAGCTTGCTCAAACTCATGTCCATCGAGTTGATGATGGCATCCATACCCTGAAGGTAACCACTGCCCAAAGTTTCTTGTACTCCCTCCAAATTTCTGCTTGATTTATTAGCAGCTCTGACTGTTAGACAGTTCTTCCTTGGACTGACTTGAAATCTGTCAGCCTGAGGCTCCCATTCATTTGCACAAGTCCTGGGTTTGGGGAACCACAGAACAGGTTTCACTGACAACCTTTTGGGTGTTTGGTGATTCTCAGACCACAGGCCCCAAGTCTCCCCCAGGCACTCTCAGTGCCTTTAGCCATCAGCCATGGAGCACCATCAAGAGGACCCTCACCATCCTTGGCCCTCTGTTCACACTACCTTGCTGGATCTTTCCAGAACCAGGGCACCTGGAACTGCCTGTGCTACTCCCCAGTGTTCTGACCCAAGGAGCCGAACTCCCGATGCTGCCCGCGCCGCGTCCGTTCTCCTTTTCGAGGCAGCCTGACATGCCCCAAGTTACTTCTGCCTCAGCCTCGCTACCCCATCGACCTTACTGTCCCCTGACACACACACACACACACAAGCTAAATCACATCTCCTTGATTGTGAATTTCTCCTATTTGTTTTTTGAACCCAAGTGCTGAGAGCAATACATACCACAATTCAATTCTCTCTAGTGTTTAGATGCACATTAAAATTGTAGGTACTTGCCCTACTTTTATTTAGATTTTTTTGAAGCAGATCATTTTTAAAGTCTTTATTGAATTTGTTCCAATATTGTTTCTGTTTTATATTTTGTTCTTTTTGGCCAGGAGGAATTGGAGTCTTAGCTCCCGGACTAGGGATTGAGCCGGTACCCCCTGCACTGGAAGGCAACGTCTTAATCACTGGACCACCGGGGAAGTGCCAGGTCCTCAGTCTGTGATGTATTCCTGATAAGGTCCCCGTCCCCGAGAGAGTCTGCCCTGAAGGCACAGTCTCACTCTGCATAAGCTGAACCTCTGCGCAATGAGATACAGCACCAACATCAATGTGGGAAACAAAAGTCTTAGGTTTTGGCATACCTTGTGGTTCACCAAGTCTACTGGGAGGTTCTTTGAAACATTGTTCAAAAAGTAACCCTAAGCTGCAAACCCACAAATAGGGACTTCATTAAATAAACTGAAAGATGATCATATGATGAAATATCATGCGGTTATTAAAGATCAGGTCGATGATAATGTCAGAAGTCACTGATGCTGTATTGTTAAGTTTTTAAAAAGATTATAAATCTCTTGGGGTAATACAGTCCCATTTTCCTAGTTATTTAAATGCATAGAACAAAACCTAGAAGGACAGGCACAAAAGTGTTAACAGAGGTTACCTGTGGGTAAAGAGATTCTGACTGATTTCTGTTTTCTTTTTGTCTTATCAGCAGTTTCAGGGATTTTACTATTATGAATACTGCTTTTATTAAAGAATTGTTTTATAAGGAGAAGCATAGCATTGACACTGTATAGAATGATCCAGGTACTCCAGGGAAGTCCCTAGATTTCCCCCTTTTGATGCCTCTGACAACAAAGCTTATTTGTTGAAGGTATATGCTCAAGTGTGTAATCCTTAAATACATTTTAAAGCAGTAAAAAGAAAGTTTATGGAAAATTGATTCTTTTTTTAAATTAATTTATTTTTTATTGAAGGATAATTGCTTCACAGAATTTTGCTGTTTTCTGTCAAAGCTCAATGAAAGTGAAAGAGGAGAGTGAAAAAGTTGGCTTAAAGCTCAACATTCCAAAACGAAGATCATGGCATCCGGTCCCATTCACTTCATGGGAAATAGATGGGGAAACAGTGGAAACAATGTCAGACTTTATTTTGGGGGCTCCAAAATCACTGCAGGTGGTGACTGCTGCCATGAAATTAAAAGACGCTTACTCCTTGGAAGAAAAGTTATGAGCAACCTAGATAGCATATTCAAAAGCAGAGACATTACTTTGCCGACTAAGGTCCATCTAGTCAAGGCTATGGTTTTTCCTGTGGTCATGTATGGATGTGAGAGTTGGACTGTGAAGAAGGCTGAGTGCCAAAGAATTGATGCTTTTGAACTGTGGTGTTGGAGAAGACTCTTGAGAGTCCCCCAGACTGCAAGGAGATCCAACCAGTCCATTCTAAAGGAGATTAGCCCTGGGATTTCTTTGGATGGAATGATGCTAAAGCTGAAACTCCAGTACTTTGGCCACCTCATGCGAAGAGTTGACTCATTGGAAAAGACTCTGATGCTGGGAGGGATTGGGGGCAGGAGGAGAAGGGGACGACCGAGGATGAGATGGCTGGATGGCATCACTGACTCAATGGACGTGAGTCTGAGTGAACTCCGGGAGTTGGTGATGGACAGGGAGGCTCGGCGTGCTGCAATTCATGGGGTTGCAAAGAGTCGGACACGACTGAGTGACTGAACTGAACTGATACATATACCCCCCCACCTTTTGAACCTCCCTCCCCATCCCACCCCTCTAGGCTGATACAGAGCCCCTGTTTGAGTTTCCTGAGCCATACAGCAAATTCACATTGGCTATCTATTTTACATGTGGTAATGTAAGTTTCCATGTTACTCTTTCCATACATCTCACCCTCTCCTCCCCTCTCCTCATGTCCATAAGTTTATTCTCTATTTCTGTTTCTCCATTGCTGCCCTGAAAATAAATTCTTCAGAACCATTTTTCTAGATACCATATATATGCATTAGAATATGATATCCATCTTTCTCTTTCTGACTTACTTCACTCTGTATAATGGGTTCTAGGTTCAACCACTTCATTATAACTGACTCAAATGTGTTCCTTTTAATGGCTGAGTAATATTCCACTGTGTATATGTACCACAGCTTCTTTATCCATTCATCTGTTGATGGACATCTAGGTGGCTTCCATATTCTAGCTATTGTAAGTAGTGCTACAGTGAACAATGGGACACATGTATCTTTTTCAATTTTGATTTGCTGAGGGCACATGCCTAGGAGTGGGATTGCTGGGTCATATGGTGGTTTTATTCCTAGTTTTTAAGGCATCTCCGTACTATCTTCCATAGTGACTGTAACAATTTACATTCCCACCAACAGAGCAAGAGTGTTCCCTTTTCTCCACACCCCTCTCTAGCATTTACTGTTTGTAGACATTTTGATGATGGCCATTCTGACTGGTGTGAGGTGATATCTCATTGTAGTTTTGATTTGCATTTCCCTAATAATGACCAATGTTGAGCATCTTTTCATGTGTTTGTTAGCCATCCGTATGTATTCTTTGGAGAAATGTCTGTTTGGAAAATTGATTCTTATAACAGCAATTATTTTCTTTGTATACTGTGTCTATAATTTTTACCTAAGTAATCTCACTGATTCAGTTCAGTTCAGTCGCTCAGTCATGTCAGACTCTTTGCGACCCCATGAATTGCAGCACGCCAGGCCTCCCTGTCCATCATCAACTCCCGGAGTTCACTCAGACTCACATCCATCAAGTTGGTGATGCCATCCAGCCATCTCATCCTCTGTCGTCCCCTTCTCCTCCTGCCCCCAATCCCTCCCAGCATCAGAGTCTTTTCCAATGAGTCAACTCTTCACATGAGGTGGCCAAAGTACTGGAGTTTCAGCTTTAGCATCATTCCTTCCAAAGAAATCCCAGGGCTGATCTCCTACAGAATGGACTGGTTGGATCTCCTTGCAGTCCAAGGGACTCTCAAGAGTCTTCTCCAACACCAGAGTTTAAAAGCATAAATTCTTTCTTCATAGTCCAACTCTCACATCCATACATGACTACTAGAAAAACCATAGCCTTGACTAAACGGACCTTTGTTGGCCCATTAATGTACAGTTGACAATATTGTAGAAAGGTTGGAGTCATCGGTAGGTACAGGTTCTATACTCAGCTCTTTCAAGCTGTGTGATCTGGAGAAGGTAGTTAATCTTCGTGGACCTCTCTTAGTATGTATCTCCCTGATGGCTCAGACACTAAAGAATCTGCCTGCTATGTGGGAGACCTGGGTTCAATACCTGGGTTGGGAAGATCCCATAGAGAAGGGAATGGCAACGCACTTCAGTATTCTTGCCTGGAGAATTCCATGGACAGAGGAGATTGATGGACTACAGTCCATGGGGTCAAAAGAGTCAGACATGACTGCAGTACTAACAAACACTTTCAGTTTCTCATTTGTAAAATGAGAGCATCTTGAAGATTCTTCAAGAAAGAGCAGAAAAAGAGCTCTTTAAATCCAAGCCTTCATTATTCTCAGGACTGCAGGTAAGTCTGTGCTGTCCTCAAGGAAGTCATTCTGGTCACTATCATCGAAGGGTCCATGCAATAATGTTCTGGATAGGCTAATGGCTTTAATATGTTATGAGAATGGCAAATACAAGGTAAAAGTGCTTTACCTGCACCCCCTAAAAAAATCCCATTTCTTTAGATGAAATTTGGAGACATGACCTGTCAAACCTTTCTGAGAAATATCCCACCAATACTGCATCTTCATCTCCATCAACATGACCTCAATCTAAACCTTCTTGCCGATTATCCATCCTTTAGTTTCTCCTCTCTCTGAGGTGTCCTCCCCAAATACACGGGCATCTCATTCTCTTGACGGGAAACCAGTGAGCTGCCTGGTGCCTGCAGGATCAAGGCAGACACCTTGGCCCGTCATTCACACAAGGTGGCCCCGTTTTCTGTCTTCTTCCACCACAGACCCTGTGTTCAGCCAAAGAGAACTTCTTAACGCTGTGCAAGGAAGCCATCCCCTCTCATCACTGTGCGTTTCCAAATGTTGCTCCCTCTGCATGGCTTGTTCATTCTCATCTTGGCAACCCACAATCATCTTTCTAAATCCTGGGACTCGATGGTATATTTAAGAGAGAAGTTGTTCCTGTCTGCGCACTATCTGCACTGTGCCTGACAAATGGCCGCAAGAAGGTTCTCAGTGAATGCTATTTTAATGGAAGGATGGATGAGCAAATGGATAAGTCTTTGAATAAATGCATGGACCAACGAGTGAATGAATCAATAAGTAGATGGTTCGAAGGATGAATGAAAGAGTGAGTGAACAAATATGCAAATGTAGTAATTAATTCATAGAGTTATAACAAAGTCAGGCTCAGAGGTCAGAAAAGAAAACAGAAGGGGAAGATGAAAGACAAGCTAAAGCCAGGGGCTGGTAACTGCCGCTCTCTTCTCTCTCTGCAGCTACTGAAAGAGGGCTGATGTTGCCTTCGCTTCTCTCTGGCCTCAAGCTCAACTCTCCTTCTATCCTAGGTGCCCTTGCTCTTGGCAGTCTGAGAGGAAGCCAGCCCTTTTCCTGGACATGTCCCCTCCACGATGTTCTCAGCACAGGCATGAGAGCACTTGCCTGCTGTGACTCTTGCAGGAGGGAGCAAGGAGGAATAGGCTGGGCAGCTGAGTTCCGGGGTCTCACACTAACGAACAGAAGAAAGGCAACTGGTTTTTTTTCCTATTAATACTGTGAAAGTCTTGCAACCACTCCAAGGGAGCCAAGGAAGCTTGGGATGTTGTCCTGCTGGTCCCTGGAAGGGTTTCTTCACTGATAGCCTGTTCTCACTACAGGAGGCTCCAAGCCTGTGTGCATTTTCACACTTGCCTCCATTTGCAGCTTAAATTTGACCCCATTCCCTATCATGACGCTAATCACCACCATTTATTGAGTGCTGAGCATTTCCTGTTTATCATTTCATTTAGTCTTTACAACCACCTATGCAGTAGGGACTCTCATTTTCATCATACAGGTGCAGAAATTGTACTTCAAAGAGTTAAAGAAGGAGCCTGAGATCAGTGACCTGTATGTATTGAAGCTTAGATGCAAATACAGTTTTGTTTGACTCCAAAGTCCATATTGTTAAGTGGTATGTTGTACAGCTATTAAGATTTCTTCAAGGGTGTATCTGAGGATCCCAGCACGAAACAGGTGCATGCTCTAAAGGAGCTACAGGACTGTTTGTATGTATTGTCTTTTCTCTTTAAACAATCTTTAGACAGGGTCACACTTTCTTCTTTATAACCAATAATTTTGGATAGTATCCTTGACATTGTGACTGATATATTTTAGAAACTCTGGACTTCATTGTGGTTTCTTTTTAGCCTGGCTGTTGAGAAGTCACCCTTGTGTCTGCATAATTTAGTTATCATCAATAATCTGGGCAGAGGTTATGCTCAGACACCTGAAGCCTGTGAGCCTCCCACCCTGTTACTCCCTGTATTTACTGGGTCAAAGTCAGTTCTCAAGGTTCCCTGGCTTTTATTTCAACCTTTCAGAGTTATTACATACCTCTTGTGGGAGCATAAAGTTGAATTTTGTTTTTCTTTTTATCAAAATATGAAAATCCTTGCATTTTAATTGGAATATTTAACCTATTTTCTTTTAATATGGTTACAGGGGCATTCAGGCTTAAATCTACCATGCTTTTCTTTTCTGCCAGGTTGGCTCTTGTCTCCTTCAGGAAGGAGTAGCTCCTCATTCAGTCAGGGATGTCTGGAGACCTTATCTCAGCTCTTCTATAACCCTTTTGTTTCCAGGCTCTCCCCTACTAAACCTCTAGCTGCTCCATTGCTTGCCTCGAGCCAGGACAACAAAGCTGTGGGTTTTCCTGGCCCACTCCCACGCAATCCCACCACTTTCAGTTGGGAGAGCATCGCCTCCTCATTCAAATCCATCCTCTGCTGGCATCAAAATTGCTGATTTCCGTGGCCAGTTCTGGGTTGATAAAGCTGTGAAAGTGAAAGTTGCTCTGTCATGTCCAATTCTTTGCAACCCTGTGGACTATAGAGTCCATGGAATTCTCTAGGCCATAATACTGGAGTGGGTGGCCTTTCCCTTCTCCAGGGAATCTTCCCAACCCAGGGATCAAACCCAGGTCTCCTGCATTAGAGGCAGATTCTTTACCAGCTGAACCACAAGGGAAGCCCAAGAATACTGGAGTAGGTAAGTTATGACCAACCTAGATAACATATTGAAAAGCAGAGACATTACTTTGCCAACAAAGGTCCGTCTAGTCAAGGCTATGGTTTTTCCCATGGTCATGTATGGATGTGAGAGTTGGACCGTGAAGAAAGCTGAGTGCTGAAGAATTGATGCTTTTGAACTCTGGTGTTGGAGAAGATTCTAGAGAGTCCCTTGGACTGCAAGGAGATCCAACCAGTCCATTCTGAAGATCAGCCGTGGGATTTCTTTAGAGGGAATGATGCTGAAGCTGAAACTCCAGTACTTTGGCCACCTCATGCGAAGAGTTGACTCATTAGAAAAGACTCTGATGCTGGGAGGGATTGGGGGGCAGGAGAAGAAGGGGACGACAGAGGATGAGATGGCTGGATGGCATCACTGACTCGATGGACGTGAGTCTGGGTGAACTCCGGGAGTTGGTGATGGACAGGGAGGCCTGGCGTGCTGGGATTCATGGGGTCGCAAAGAATCGGACACGACTGAGCGACTGAACTGAACTGAACTGAACTGAGCCTATCATTTCTCCAGCAGATCTTCCTGACCCAGGAATCGAACAGGGCTCTCTTGCATTGCAGGTGGATTCTTTACCAACTGAGCTATCAAGGAAGGCCTGATAAAGCTATATTCCCCTGCTATGGAGCTGAAAGTGTCTTGAATAGGAGTAGCAAGGGTAAGAAGGCCAGAGACTTTTACCATTTTCTTCTGTAGTGCTAGTAGCTTTTCAAGAATAAATACTTCTCAACATTATTTTTTTGCCTTTAGTCACCTTCCAGTACCCCAAAATGGTTGGTTTCCCCCCATAATTTTCCCAGTTTATTATTGCTTCTTTGTGTAGACAGGATTGCTTCCTTACTCTACTGTTATTAGAAGTCCTTTCCCTCTTTATCTTTAATAACACATTTGGATCTGAAGTCTCCTTTGCATTGCTCCAGATTTCCTTAGTTATATCTTCTCCAATCCATTTCCTTCCAACTTTTCAGAGTCCTTACATACCTTGTGCTCAGTTGTTCAGTCATGTCCACCCCTTTGTGACCCCGTGGACTGTAGCCTGCCAGGTTCCTCCATCCACGGGATTTCCCAGGCAAGAATACTGGAGTGGGTGGCCATTCCCTTCTCCAGGCGATCTTCCTGACCCAGGGATCGAACCTAGGTCTCCAGCATTGCAGACAGATTCTTTATTATCTGAGCCACCTGGGAAGCCCTCGTAGTAGCATAAAGTTGAATTTTGCTTTCTTTTTATCCAGCCTGAAAGTCTTTGCATTTTAATTGATATATTTAACCCATTTCCTTTAGTATGGTTTCTGATGTGTTCAGCTTTAAATCTATTATGTTATTATTTGTTTTCTGTGTCATGATTTTAGTTTTTCCCTCTCCTTTCTTCTTCCTTATTACTTCATTTTCCCTCTATGTCAGCTTGTTCAGTTGTATATCTTTTTACCATTCTTTTCAGTTACTTAGATATTTCAAAGAGCATCTTTGACTTATTACTGTTAATATAAAGGACACTTTCACATAATGCACTTTTTACCACTTCCCAGAAAACACAAAGACCTTAAAGCACTTGATTTCCATTTCCCACCCCACCCAGCCTTTGTGTTCATATTATTCCATCAAAATATATGGATATGACCCAGAGCATATGCAAGTGTGCTTAGTCACTCAGACCCTATGGACTGTGGCCCGCCAGGCTCCTCTGTCCATGGGGTTCTCCAGACAAGAATACTGGAGTGGGTTGCCATTTCCTTCTGCAGGGGATCTTCCCGACCCAGGGATTGAACCCAGGTCTCCTGCATTGGCAGGCACACCGTTTACCACTGAGCCATCTGGGAAGCCCATAACGGAGAGAGGGCATATACCAAAAAGTTAACATTATTACCTCTGGGTGGGGATTGGGGGTGATAGAATTTTTTTAACGTATATTTTGCTTTTTCAACAATAAACCTGTATTTCTGTCAAAAAAATTTTAGGAAGAATGTCATGCAATCGCATTAAGCCGGAGCGCTTCCTCAGCTGCTCAGCAGACTCCCGCGTCTCCACTGAACAGCAGGGTGAATCAGAAGCGGGTTGGGCTGTGAGTGAGGGGAAAGCCTTCGGGCCTGTGAGGTTGTGCAGTTCAGTCAGGATGAGGAGTCAGCGTGGTCCAGTCGAGGCTTGCTCACCAGAGCTTATCAGCACGGGTCACTAGACCCAGGGTGATGAGCAGCCTCTGACTGGGGACGTGACGGGACGTTGCGCAATGATTGGGCAAACCCAGAGCCCTCTTTTCTCAGAGCCAGTGAACGCTGCCAGCAGGGCTGGGCCCATATGAAAGAGGGAATCAGGCACAAATCCACAGGAGCCTCTTTTTCTTCATGCTGCCTTCTCAGCCCTGGCTTTGGTCCAAGTCACAAGCAGGTCAAGCCCTGGGCTCCAGACCTCCCCTGCCTGCCTCTGATTTCCTGCGTCCATCTTCTCAAAACCCAGCTGTCTTCAGGTCTCAGTTAGTTAGGCAGAACTCCACTCTGTGCTAGCCGACAAGGGGTTGAAGAAGTGAGAACACTGCTTTGTGTATCTCGAGTGCTTTTGAAGTACTTCCATCCTAATTATATTTCCTGAGTTGTACCGCCAGAGAATATAGAAAACACCATATGTGAGTGCTTTGAGCTCTGTACCATCACACTTATAAAGGCATCTGCATCTGTAGCCATCCTCTGTTCCTTCCTGGCATCATAGAGGAAGGATCTCTTCTGTAAGAACCTCCTTCATATGAGCTTTGGACCCTCTCCTTGCTGATCTTCTCAAGAACCTACTACATTCACCTTCACCTTCACTGTTCGCCTACATTTCCCACCCCTCCTTTGGCTGGATCCCTTTTCCCAGCATTCAGTTATATTACAGTATCTCCAATGTTTAAAAGCAAGCCCCATCAATCTAATCAAAAGGCAGAAATTGTCAGATAGGACTTTAAGAAAAAGAATATTCAGTGATATGCTGTGTATAGGAGACAAGCATTAGTACAACATAAATGCTGAAAGAAAAGGATGGAAAAAGATATATTATGCCAACAATAATCATAAAAGAACTGGAGTGGCTATACTGATATCAGACAAAATAGACTTTTAAAAAATGTCACTGGAAGAGGGAACTTTCATAATGATAAAAGGGCTCAATAAACACTTGTTGAATAAATGAATATACATGACAGAATGGAATCTCCTTTCAGAGGTGAGAAAAACAGGCCCAGAGAAGCCTGGCAGATGTTGAGGTGACAATAGATAATTATTTGGTGATCCAAATCCAGGTCTTAGACTTGGATCCTTTTCCTTTCTACTAGGCTACCTCTCTGGCAACAGTGATGATGACAAAAATAACTCTGTACTGGCATTATGTGCTTTTAATGTATTAATGCATTTAATCCTCAGAATTAGTCCACAAAAATATATGGGGAGGGTACTGTTATTTCCGTTTGCTATATGAAGAAATAAAACCAAAGGGGGTTGAGTAATTTGCTCTATATCACCCAGCTAATAAGAGGCAGAACCTAGATTTGAACCCAAGCAATCTGATTCTATAATCTGTTGATTAACCTACCATGTAATACTGTGTCAATAAATTAATCCTGTTAATAGGTTAGCTCAGTAATGTGTAATTACCTCTCAGAGAATGACATCCAGCTTAGGTCAAGATTATGAGTCAGTTGTTGTTATTTAGTCACTATATCCAGTCCGACTCTTTTTGTGACCCCATGGTCTGTAGCCCACCAGGCTCCTCTATCCTTGGGATTTCCCAGGCAAAATACTGAGAGTGGGTTGCCATTTCCTTCTCCAGGGGATTCCAGAGAAGGTAACATTTAGGCAAAGTCCTGAAGATTGGTTGGAATTAGCCAGCCAAAGAGAATTGTATGTGTAAAGCCTTGGACAAAAGACACAGCAGGATATATTTGAGGAACCAAAAGGAGAACGGGGCATGAAAGCATTGAGATTGAGCGGTATGACACCACATGATAGGACAAGGAGGCACCGTGTAGGAAGGCCTCAGAGTGTGTAATAATGATTTTGCTGCTGCAGGTTACAAAAGCTAAGCCCAAAATGACTTATATAATAAAGTTTCTGATCTAACATTATGAGACCTTCAAAGCTGGGTGGTTTCAGAGTTGGCTAATTAAGTGGAGCCAGAATCTTCAGCTCATTGCTCTGTCATTCTCAGCATGTTTCTCCTCATGGTCACAAAGTGGCTGCCAGCAGTAACTGGAGCAACAGACTCCCTTACTGATTAAGGACCGTTGATAATTACCAGAGATTGCCATGCACTGGAGGATTAGACAGTTCAAATCTCCTCTGAAATTAGGAGTTAAGTGTTTACACGAACAAGTAGAGGTGTTGTTGGGGAGGGGAGAATGACTATTATTTAATGTGTGAGCAACAAATACTATCCACTACATGATATTAGAGTTTTGATTTTTTCCTACGCTCAGTGCAAAGCTACTGGAGGATTTTGAGCAAATCTTTGCTCAGTAATAGGGTGGTGGAAGGAAAGATAGTTTCCTGATTTTCTCACTTGTAGGGACAAACCTACTGTTTCTCTCTTCCTCCCTTCCCACTCTCCCCCTCCCCTTCCTTCTTTCCTTTCTCTACATGGATGGTTGTTGTCATGTAGTCAGTAAGTCACGTCCGACTCTTATGTGACCCCATGGACCCCACCAGGATTCGCTATGCATGGGATTTCCCAGACAAGAATACTGAAGTGTGTTGCCATTTCCTTCTCCAGGGGATTTTCCCAAACCAGGGATCGAACCCAGGCAAGTGAATTCTTTACTACTGAGCCACCAGGGAAGACCAAATGGATGGTTAAGTTGTGTAAACTCTCCTTTTTTCTTAAAGATTCAGAGCCAGATTTCCCTATTGGCTTTTTATTCAGTTGAGAAATATTCCATTTCCTTCAAACTGAGCAGTACTATAACTCTGAAAATCTCATGACTCTTATTTTACAGCTTTAATACCAAAAAAGATTAATTTGAAACTTTTAAAAATGTGTTGCCCTTGCACTTTGTTAAATGCCCGACACATGGTAGACACTCAATGATGAATGAAGACAATGAAATTGTGCTACGGTCTTGTCATCCTAGCTGCAGGATATAAGCTTTCTGTAAGACTTAAGATGGTGGCATTAAGGTTCAGAAAAGTCCAGAAAATTCATATTATTTAAAACATTTCATTCCTTAATAAAATATTTCTCTCTCAAAATACACTAGACAGGCAAAGTTTAAACAAACACTATAACATTCTTGCTGCTGCTGCTGCTGCTGCTACTGCTAAGTCACTTCAGTCGTGTCCAACTCTGTGCAACCCCATAGACGGCAGCCCACCAGGCTCCACCGTCCCTGGGATTCTCCAGGCAAGAACACTGGAGTGGGTTGCCATTTCCTTTTCCAATGCATGAAAGTGAAAAGTGAAAGTAAAGTCGCTCAGTCGTATCCGAATCTTCGCGATCCCGTGGACTGTGGCCTACCAGGCTCCTCCCTCCATGGGATTTTCCAGCCAAGAGTACTGGAGTGGGGTGCTCTCTCTAACATTCTTAGGGACTTGAAAATATGACTAGTGAGACACATATTTCAATCTCTTATCAGTAACTCTAGTTCTCATAATTCTTTGCCTTTGCCTTCTTTTATACCCATAAAATGATAGCTTTGCTATGTGCCCTGTACTGTCTATATATGATCTTTTCCCTAAGAGATCTCCCATGAAGTAAGTTCTAATAAGATCTCCCTTCACAGACACAGGAACTAGGGCTTCTACATGAAATAAATGGCTTTCCCAGCATCTTACAGCTAAAGAGTGGAAGACCCAGCCTTGGAACCCTAGGTCACACTCAATTATTTCTCTTTACTTCCTTGGTTTGTTTATTATAGAAACTGTGTACAGACCACTCACTTACCAATTAAATTTTGGTCAAAAGTGAATTTTCAATGATTTGCCTTTAATCTCATCCAAATTCAACAACTATGCATTGGAAAGCTACTGAGTACAAAGCATTGTGTCAGATATTATGGTGCAGAGGGCATATGAAATGCAAGAACTGGGCTCCTTCCTGCAAAGTCTCTAGAAAGAAGCTGAGGATGGTATGAAAATGGTCTATATCACTCTAATGCAAGACAAAATGATCCAAGGTAGAAATTAACAGCAGGTGAACATTCTGCTATGTGCCAGGAGCTGTGGATACTTTATTTGCATCATCTCATTTAATTTCCTGATTAAAGACTCAGACTCCTTGATAACTTACCCAAGGAACGTATGTAGAAAGTGGGAGACACCAACAAACCAGGGTTTGAAAAAATCTTTGTCTCTAACTCCTGCCTCAAGAAAAAAATGGAAGCTGCAAGAAATGAAAAGGCCCTTGAATTTTAGGGGATGAGCAAAATCACAATTGAAGGAGAAATGACCTTTGGAATCGTTCTTAAGGGAAGGGAAGACTGACAAGGGGATCAAGGAGAGAAGGCACGGCAGTGGAGGGAATAACGATGTGAGCAAAGGAAAGAGTAGGACTCGGGCTATGCATTTGAAGGATGGCACGTGGTCCATTGAAGGGAAGATGTGACGTGCGATGAAGCAAAATGCTCAAGAAGGTGGATTGGGTTCCATTAGGAGGACTTTTTCTTGACAAGTGTTGTGGAGATGAAGGCGTGGGCAGGTTAGTGATGTTAGAGCTGAGTTTTCAGAACATTAACTTTATGAGCTTCAGGCTGACTCATAGCTGATGTTACTTCTGTTGTTCTGGCCCCCAAGCTGCTTTTTCTCAGCTTCTCTTTCTCCCAGGCAGGGAAAGGAAGAAACCTCCAAGGATGAAAACAAATGCTGTTCAGCATGGATCCACACTGCTCCCTCCTTGAACAGTGTCTGTCTCTCATTCTCCCCTTTAAGTTGAGGAAGGAACATCCTTCCTTAGGGAAAATGGCTAATGAGTGTACCAAAAAATGTTAGACCCACTATTAATAGAGAAATGCTAATTAAAATCAAGCAAGTTAGCACCAAATTACTAATGACTTTTAAAGCTGATAATACTCAGTTTTGTGAAGATGTGAGGTGGATGCTAGCATGCCATGCTTGGCAGGGTGTAAATTGATGGACATTGAGAATTCCACTTGTAGGAATTCATGCAAAGGAAATCACCAAACATTGAGACAAAGATTTGTACCCAGAGAGGTTCATCACAAAATTATTGAAAATAGTTAACAATTTGACACAATACTTTTTTTTTTTTTTTTGGCTGTGCCACACAGCATGCAGGATTACCAGGGATCGAACTTGGGCCCCCTGCATGGAGAGCATGGAGTCTTAATCATTGAATCACTAGGGGAGTCCCTAGAATTTGACACGAATAATTCTGTTGTCTGATCTGAAAAGAAAGTTTCAGTAAAACAAGGTGCCACCACATAAAATTAAACAATATAATGATGACTACCATCCAGTCCCATCACTTCATGGCAAATAGATGGGGAAACAGTGGAAACAGTGGCTGACTTTATTTTTCTGGGCTCCAAAATCACTGCAGATACATGAAATTAAAAAATGCTTACTCCTTGGAAGGAAAGTTATGACCAACCTAGATAGCATATTGAAAAGCAGAGACGTTACTTTGTCAACAAAGGTCCATATGGTCAAGGCTATGGTTTTTCCAGTGATCATGTATGGATGTGAGAGTTGGACTATAAAGAAAGCTGAGTGTTGAAGAATCGATGCTTTTGAACTATGGTGTTGGAGAAGACTTTTAAGAGTTCCTTGGACTGCAAGGAGATCCAAAAATAGTTAAGAGTTAATAGTCCATCCTAAAGGAGATCATTCCTGGGTGTTCATTGGAAGGACTGATGCTGAAGCTGAAACTCCAATACTTTGGCCACCTGATGTGAAGAGCTGACTCATTTGAAAAGACCCTGCTGCTGGGAAAGATTGAAGGCAGGAGGAGAGGGGGATGACAGAGGATGAAATGGTTGGATGGCATCACTGACTCAATGGAGATGGGTTTGGGTGGACTCTAGGAGTTAGTGATGGACAGGGAGGCCTGGCGTGCTGTGGTTCATGGGGTCGCAAAGAGTTGGAAATGACTGAGCGACTGAACTGAACTGAACCGTAGAATTTGGAGAAGGAAACGGCAACCCACTCCAGTATTCTTGCCTGGAAAATCCCATGGATAGAGGAGCCTGGTGAGCTACAGTCCATGAGGTCGCAAAGAGTTGGACATAATCGAGCAGCTGAGCACATAATAAAGTTTAACTGAAAAATAATTTCAGTTATATATGTTATACTTAAAAACTTAAATTTCACTCTCTCCTTTCAACTTGAGCTTTGCTGGTATAGCTAACGTCCCCTGTTTTCCTACATCTGTCTCTTTCTTCCTCCTCTCCAGAGTAACCACTACTTTGAGTTTGAAGTGTGTCCATTAGAGCTTTACAAAAACACTTTCCATGTGTGCATAGAAAATACACATCATTATTTTGGGTACTGATTTTCCTGGTACTAGGCTAAATGTGTAACGCTGCAACTTGCTTCCCTTCCTGATAATGTGTTTTTAATTATGTGGGAAAATACTTGCGGCTTACCAAGTGGAAAAACAAAGGATGGTATTATACAAGCAGTGCAATCTCAAGGATCTACACCTGACCTCATGCTTAAAGAAGAGACTAAAGAGAATGTGCCAACAATATTGGTAGTTTATTATCTAGCAGGGGGTTGGGATTTAGAGAAATTGTCTTTTTCTTTATATTGGTCTGTTTTCTTCCCTCAAATTTAGCATGGATTAATTTTATAATCAGAATAAAGTTATGAAAAACATGTTGTTGTTTTTTAGTCACTAATTAACGTCAGACTCTTTGGCGAGCCCGTGGGCTACAGCCCACCAGGCTCCTCTGTCCACGTGATTTCCCAGGAAGACTACTGCAGTGGGTTGCGTTTCCTTCTCCAAGAGATCTTCTCAGACCTGGGATAGAACTCATGTCTCCTGCATTGGTAGGTGGATTCTTTACCACTGAGGCACCAGGGAAATCCCATGAAAAAAATATATAATGGATCAAAAATGTTCCTTTACCCATCTCCCCCACATCCATGGAAGAATTTTTCTACTTTATTTTCAAGAAGAGGATGAAATATGAAAAATGGTGCCATCAAACTCCTAGAAGAGATTATAGGCAAAACATTCTCTGACATATAGCACTGGTTTTTTAGGTCAGTCTCCCAAGGTAATAGAAATAAAAACAAAAATGAGCAAATAGGATCTAATCAAACCTACAAGCTCTTGCACAGCAAAGGAAACTATAAATAAAGCAAAAAGATGACCTACAGAATGGGAGAAAATATTTGCAAAGGATATAAATGACAAGGGTTTAATTTCCAACATTTACAAACAACTCTAAAACTCAACAACAAAAAAACCAAACAACCCAATTGAAAAATGAGCAGAAGACCTAAATAGACATTTCTCCAAAGGTGAAATACAGATGGCCAACAGGCACATGAAAAGATGCTCAGCATTTCTAATTATTAGAAAAATGCAAATCAAAACTACAGCGACGTACCACTTCACACCTGTCAGAATGCCATCATTAACAAGTTTACAGATAATGAATGCTGGAGAGGGTATGGAGAAAATGAACCCTCCTACACTATTGGTGGGGACATAAGTTGGTGCAGCCATTTTCAAAAACAATATGGAGGTTCCTCAGAAACTAAAAATAGTATTACCATGATCAGCAATCCCACTTCTGGGAAGATTTCCAGACAAAACTATAATTAAAAAGGATACATGCCCTCTTATGTTCATTGCAGCACTATTTAAAATAGCCAAGACATGGAAACAACCTAAACGTTATCAACAAATGAATGGATAAAGATGTGGTACATGCATACAATGGACTATTACCCAACCAGCAGAGACGTCACTTTGCCAACAAAAGTCTGCCTAGTCAAAGCTATGGTTTTTCCAGTAGTCACGTGAGGATGTGAGACTTGGACCACAAAGAAAGCTGAGTGCTGAAGAATGAATGCTTTTGAACTGTGGTGTTGGAGAAGACTCTTGAGAGACCCTTGGACTGCAAGGAGAATCAACCAGTCCATCCTAAAGGAATTCAGTCCTGAATATTCATTGGAAGGACTGATGCTGAAGCTGAAACTCCAGTACTTTGGCCACCTGATGTGAAGAACTGACTCTCTGGAAAAGACCCTGATGCTGGGAAAGATTGAAGGCAGGAGGAGAAGGGGATGACAGAGAAAGAGATGGTTGGATGGCGTCACCGACTCAATGGACATGAGTTTGAGCAAGCTCTGGGAGCTGGTGATAGACAGGGAGCCTGGCATGCTACAGTCCATTGGGTCGCAAAGAGTCGGCCAAGTCTGAGCAACTGAACTGAACTACCCAGAGACAGGAATGAAATAAAGCCACTTGCAGCAACATGGATGCAAAGAGATCATCATACTAAGCAAAGTATAAGTTAGAAAGAGAAAGACAAATACCATACAATATCACTTATATGCAGAATCTAAAACATGCCACAGAGGAATCTGTCTATGGAATAGAAACAGAATCACACACGTGGAGAACAGACTTGTTGCCAAGGGCGAGGGGGTTGGGGGAGAGATGGAGTTGGAGGTGGGGATTAGCAGATGTAAGCTTTTAGATATAGAATGGATAAACAACAAGGTCCTATTGTATAGCACAGGAAGCTATATTCAATATCCTATGATAAGCCATAATGGAAATTAAAAAGTGTGTATGTGTATATATGTATATATATATATAACTGAATCACTTCATTGTATAAAAGAAATTAATACAACATAGTAAATCGACTATACTTCAGTAAAAATATTTTAAAAAATATTTAAAGGAGGGACCCTCCCTTCCCCCATTTCCCTCCATGTGTCTCATAGATGGTGGCACAGATTCATAAGCCTTTTACCTAGAAGACCTTTCACATTTTTGCTGTGAGAATTTCAACTAACTATGTCTGATAGAACATCCTGAACTAGATTTCACCACGCTGGATGCCCCTGTGTAAACAGTGCTTACATTTAACCAACCTCCCAAGTAGTTTTAAAAGACGTAGTTGGCTGGCCCCAAGTCAAGGCAGATAGGGCTCAGAGCACGAGGAAGCACATCCCCGCGTGCCCACGGGCCTCCAGGTCTCTTCTGACACCCTCCGTCAGAGATCTCATCGGGACCGTGTCCCGAAGTCATGTCTGTATTCCTAGTGTCAGGAACAGCGTGCAGCTCACGGCAGGTACTGAGGGATGGAAACAGGAAGACAATAAGGAAAACTGAGAGAAAAAGAAGAAAGACCTTGACGTTATTACTATCCCCAGGAGGCCTTTAGGAAAAGGTGCATCTGAAATTTAAAAGGCATTTGTAAGATAGGCAAAAAACCAGGCCTTGAGAGCAGAATCTAGGCCTTCAAAAGGAGCAGGGATTCATCCATTCATCACACAGTGAGGAGCTGCAGAGTGCCCACCGTGTGCCTCTGGCTGTGCCAGGGCTGGGGTAGAGTGATGAGCATGGGTGCTATCATGGAGCAGCTGAGGGAGGGGGCCAGGGTGGGGGCGACAGAGACAAGCAAGTCAACAGATAACAGAGCAGACAGTGAGAAATGCCGTGGAGAAAACCAGGCAGGGTGATGTGCCAGTGAGCAGGGGGCAGGAGCCAGGGGTGGTCTGGACCAGGTGGTCAGCCACTCCTCTGCCTCAGAGCAAATCCCTGGATCCTGATACCCCATTCTGCCTCTGTCTGTCTGGATCAGCCTCAACTCTACCATCTCGACTTCTCTCATTAATTCCTGCATTCTAGGCTGCATTCTGTTGTCAGAACTCTGACAACAGAGTTCTGTTGTCAGAGACCATGCTTGGCGCTGAGGCTACAAGAATGAAACAGCATTCATTCTGGTCTCTGAATGGAGGGGCAAGGTGACACCCAATGGCAAAGTCATGTGACCTGAGCCATAAGGAGCCCAGGCAGTGTGACGAAGGTGGAGGGTTTGGGGTGGGAGGAAGCCTGCAGTGAAGGTTTTCATGGAGGAAATGTGGGCCTAAGGCTGAGTTCATGATATAATGAAAAAAGAAAAAAAAAAAAAAGAGAGAGAGAGAGAAAGTGTCTAGGAATTGCCTTTCTTCTCAAAGGATCTAGAAAGAGGAGCAGTGATCCAGAGAGCACAGTCCCCTCTATGACTCCCCAGGCTGAGAATGCAGGCTGCTCCCCACATGCACGAGTTCTTTGTACTATTCTTGCAGCTTTCCTAAAGTTAGAAACTATTTCAATATAGTATGTTTTTTAAATTTTATGACCAAAAGTAAATAACATTAGAATTATCTATTTTGAAGTAATTAAAGCTCAGCTGCACAGAAAGGACACCTGCAACTTTATTCATCTCAGGTGATTCTTGCTTACACCATGGTGGCTATCAATACAGAATTGGTTTCCAAAATGCACCTAAGCCATCAAAAACAAAAGAAAAAATCAGATTTAAGCCAAGATTTGTTAGTAAAGCAAAGTATCACAGTGATTTTCCTTGATATACACACAATTTATAATTAATCATAATTATGAACATATTTATCATTATTTTGTATTACTCAATTACGTAAAAGTGCCTCATTTCTTTAATCAATGGCTGCCAAGTGCAGGTTGCTTCCAGCTTTCCCTGTTATTGAGTTATATGAACAGATCTCATCACATCTAAGGACACATTGCTTATAAAATATATCACTGTTATTTTAGGGATCATTTAAGAAAGAAAACCACATCCCAGTTTCTGAGATGTTGGAAAACGTGCTTTAGGATTTGTGAAATAAGTCCTTTTTCTTAAATGCCAAGGAGAACTGTGATCTGATGGCTCAGATTCAGGTCAGAAAATGAGGCTGCCTGGGGCCCTTGGTGATGGGCGAGTTACTTAACCTTCTAGGATGATTCGCAAGTTCTTTGGGACTTTTCAAAACCTAAGAGTCATTATTAAATGAAGATAATAATACCTTTCCCAACCAACTTGTTTTTCACTTTTACTAATGTTTACTAACCACTAAGGTTCTGTGTCATTCACGGTGTCTGCACATGAGAAGCTTGCATTTTAATGGGGAGACAAGCAAATAATTGTTCTGCCTGGGGAAATCAGGTCTGAGGGAGAGGAAGGAAGGTGGTGGGAGGGAGAAAAGGAATGGGGTGAGGGCTGGGGAAAGAGAAACTTGATTTTGAGGGATTTATTCATTGAGCAAGTATTTATTCACCTTCTAACTATGCTAGATGCTGGGGTAGAGTAGGAATTTATAAGATAGGTATGGGAAAGGGGCATCCCAGGCAGAGATGAGCAGCAGAGAGAGCAGCAGGAATGGTGAGGCAAAGGGATGGGAACAGAAGTATCTGGTGTGTTTCAGAAACAAGAAGTGATCCATAGGATGTGTGTGCCTGCTCAGTTGCTCAGTCGTGTCTGACTCCCTGCGACCCCATGGATTGTAGCCTGTCAGGCTCCTCTGGCCATGGGATTATCCTGGCAAGAATACTGGAGTGGGTTGCCATTTCCTCTTCCAGGGGATCTTCCCAACCCAGGGATCGAGCTTGCGTCTCCTGCATTGGCAAGGGGATTCTCTACCACTGAACCACCTAGGAAGGCCCCATAGGATGTGGAATGCTGGTGCAGGACATGAAGCAGGAGATAGGATATTATTTTCCCTATTTGGTTGGTGAGGAAACAGTTTCAGAGAAGGCATGCGATGTTCTAGGATCACTCAGCCAGAATGCTGCATTGGTTGAATTTATCTGTTTGTCTGGATAAATCATCTTTCCCTAGCAATGGGCTCCTGAAGAGAAGGAGGCATCATTGTTTATTCCAAGTTCCTAGCACAATGAAGTCCCATCATGGAGGTTCAGTACCTGTTTGTTGAATGAATGAATGAGTGAATAAATGTGTAAACTACACAGAATGGATAACAAGCCCCTTCCCACAGCCCTCGGGGCTGGGTGAGTCTAGCCTCCTGGAACTGTTTACAGCATTTCTCTCCAGAATGAGGTGTTTTCTAAAAACCTCACTGTCCAGTTGCCCATCCTTCCTTGCCCAGGTTGTGTAAGGAGGTAGCTTCGCTGGTCTAACCACTCTCGCTCTCGATAAGAACCCCTGCCTCTGGGAAGACAACCTGAGTGGAAAGGACAGCCAGTGCCTCCTCGGATCTCAGGGTAAGCACAGGCAGCCATGGTCCTGGAAGTGCCCCCTCCTGCCAAGACTTCTCGAGCAGTGACTCTGGGGAGCTGGTCCAACCACTGTAGGCAAATCTTGTTTCCAGGACAATCTGCTTAATGAGAAGGATGAGTAAGAGCTTTATGAACTGTAGAAACCTGTGCAAACAGGAGGGGTTACCAGTTGGCTTTACTACTGATCTCGTGGAAAGAGAGTTTTAATAGGTACCTTAGTCATCGTGTCATCTGTCCCCTGACCTTCTATTCACAGATGAGGCCAGCACAGCCCAGAGAGAAGTGATTTGGCCAAAGTCACTCAGGAGCAAGGAGGTGCAGGAGAGGCAGCACATGGGTCAAAAAGCTCAGATGCCAGGCTAGCCCAGATGGGTCAAATTGCCAGTTATTAGCTAGGGTAGCGGAGTGGTGGCTTGGGCAAGTGAACTGAGTCCTCTAAGCATCAGATTCTTCCTCTGTAAAATGGAGGGGTGTGTGTTAGTTGCTCAGTCATGGACTTAGACTGCCAGGCTCCTCTGTCCATGGAATTATCCACTCAAGAATATTGGGATAGGTAGCCATTCCTGTCTCCAGAGGATCTTCTGTCCCAGGGATCAAACTCAGGTCTCCTGCACTGCAGGCAGATTCTTTACCATCTGAGCCACCAGATAAACCCAACATGGAGGTAAGGGTTATTATTTTAAGGGTTGTAGGAAGGACTGAGTTAGGTAACAAATGGCTGGAAAGAGCTTGCACGTACAGCAATGTAGAATTTGGTGAATAAATGTTAGCTCTTATTTTATTATATGTATCATCATCATTATTACATACTGGCAGAACTGGGCTAGCATACAAGACCTTCCAACTTCTACCTGGACTCCAGAGTTCAGCGAGATATCAGGACCCCACCCCCTAAAGCTTACCCTGGTTTTATTCCTTAATCGCGTATTGAATGGGCACCTCTTATGCGTCGGTCAAAATGCTACTTGTGGAGTGTACCTGTGTGTGGAGAGGATGGGCCAACAATAGGCAGGAGGTATGAAAATGAAACAAACATAGTCTCTACTGTCAAAATGAGTGTGGCCTCATTTGGAGGGAGGGAGGTTCAGCGGTGGGAGGGAAAGAAGGAAGAGCAGCTATGTGTTATGCATAAGAGGCGAACAACTTAGAAGATGGAATCAATTCTGGAAGCCATTTTTGGAAACTGAGGATCCATTTGGAAATCTGGGTGGATCTAAGATGGTCCAGGATCTCTGGGGTCACTTCAAATCCCCTAAACAAGGACAAAACCTTCACTCACACACACACACATCTATAAACATGCATGCACACATGTGCACCCAGCTCTGATGGTAGGAAGCCTTGGTCAGCCTGTTTCATCCTCTAAACCGGGGATTGGCAGACCCAAATGGTCATGTGTGGGGAACTCAGGGAACCCAAGGCCATCCCATTGCTGGCTTCAGCTCTTCAGTGTCACCAACTCTGCTTCATTGAACAGAACAGCGGGTGTCCAAGGAAGAATCAGATCAAGACAACTCACCTCTGCCCTTGTAAGAAGGGAGATAACATCTGTGCAAGGGCTGGAAACAAGGTTTTAAGTGAGGGCCCTGGGGCAGGTATCTAGGAATTCCAGGTCAAAATCAGGTAGCATCCAAGTCAGGGAAGCCTCCAAAAATGAACATGCAGCAGGGTTTCTAAAAGCGGCAATGAAAGATGACTCAAAATCAAGAGAGATGGAGCGGAAATAGTTTAATGGGGCTGAGACCCAAGAACTTTCATGGACTCATCTAATTTAGTCTTTACCACAATCACATTTTACAGACGAAAACACACAAACTCAGAAAGAGTAAGAAACCTGCCCCAGATAATTGAGGATGGAACCAAAACTTAAACCAATACCCAGAAGTTAATATAGGAGGGGGACTTCCCTGGTGGGCCGGAGGCTAAGACTCTGTGCTCCCGATGCAGGGGGCCTGGGTTCCATCCCTGGTCAGGGAACTAGATCTCACTGGCCGAAACGAAGAGTGCAGATGCTGCAGCTAAGCCCTGGCACAGCCAGATAAATACAAATTGTTTGTGTTTTTAAAAACCAAGGGGTTCTGAGCTGATGATCCAAAGAATCGTGAGAGGCAAAAAACAAGCTGTCCGCAAATCAAACTCCAGTGGGTGTCACTCAGAAGCCTGCTCTAATCTCAACACCTTCTGCATCCAGTGATCAATAAATGGGAGCTGATTTACAAGAACCCTCTCCTCCCACTTGCAGGGCTGACTCTGCCTCGTCTGTGTTCTTAGGCATCCTCCTCACCCCTCAGCTCACGCTCCTTCCCACTCACTCCAGACTTCTCCTAGCGAAATTGCCTGAGCCCAGGTGGTCACTTGGGGACCCCTCCTTTTTGGGGGACCTCCTTAAGCCCTGCCCCAGAGGAGCAAACTTCCTTTCCCAAGAGGCAAGATGCATGTCTCCTTTGCCAGAGGCTTCTTATGGCTGATTCTCAGCAAATCGTTCTTAAATGTAGGATCTTTGATGCATACATGAGGCATTCCATCTGCTTTCCCACTAACAGAAGAACCTGGAGGGACAGAAGGGTTGATTTTCAGAAATCAAGGGGCCTTCACTGCTGATCTCCAGTGTTTGCCCGCAGTGTGAAAAAGTGAGACCCAGCTAAAGTGGCCATCCTAATAGTCAATTAGCCCACAGGAGACCCAGAGAGCAGCGGGCTTTAAACACACACGGTGTACAGCTGCTCTCCCCGCTCCCTAAGATCTTACACAAAAAAAGACAGAAAGGACATTCATTCCAACATTAATGTAAGTTGAAAGGTCATGAGTGAATTCTACCTTTTCCTTCAGGTTTTTTTTTAATCTTTTATACATTTTCTACAATGTCATAATTTCTAATTTTAAAATTAAAAGGAAAAGTAAAAATAAAACAACTTAAAAATATATACAGTTGACCCTTACACAGCAGGGGTTTGAACTGCATGGGTCTATCTCCTTGTGAATTTTTTTCCAGTAGTAAATACTGCAGCACCACACAATGCAAGGACTTCCCTGGTGGCTCAGTGGTAAAGAATCTGCTTGTGACACAAGAGACTGCCTGCAATGCAGGAGGCGTGAGTTCGATCTCTGGGTCAGGAAGATCCCCTGGAGAAGGAAATGGCAACCCACTCCATCTATTCTTGGCTGGAAACTTCCATGGACAGAAGAGCCTGGTGGGCTGCAGTCCATGGGGTCTCAAGAGTCAGACATGACTTAGTGACTAAACCACCACCTCCACCACACAATCCAAGCTTAGTTGAATCCAGGGATGAGGAATTGTAGGTGTGGAAGAACCACGTGTATGTGTAAATTCTTGAATGTTTGGCTGTGTGGAGGGTGGATGCCCCTAACTCCTGTACTGTTTAAGGATCAACTATAAATAATTTTACAGAATCATTCCTATAGCCTTTAATAATACCTACTGGGTCCCTACCATGTACAAGGCGCCTACTGTGAAGGGTGCACAGGATATGAAACACGGTCCTCGTCCCAAAGGAGATAAGGCAACATTAGCAACAACCTGCTGCACTTAAAAGTTGTTGAGGTTGAGCTAGAGAGATCCGTAAGCTAGAGGTGACTGACAGTCTCTGTTCAGGTCAGTGAACCTCTACTGAGGAGCTGGGTGCCAGACCCTCTCCTAGAGGCTAGCAATATCAAGTCAAATAAGAAACTATTTTCACCCTCCTGTCACCCAGTCTAAGGGGGTGGAGTGGTAATTTATATGTGATGCACAAAGTAGAGAGATAAAGGCAGGCAGGGGAAAATCTGGGTCCACAGAAGGTGGTGAGTTCTGAGAAGGCTTTCTGGAGGAGGTGACGGTTGAACAGAATTCAACAAAAAGAGTATATTTGCCAGATGGGAGGAGTAGGGAGGGATGGAGGAAGGTGTTTCAGGCAAAGGCCAGGAGGTGTGAAGGCCATGGGGTGAGCAGAGAACGAACTATATTTGATATTCCAAAGCCTTACGAATGCTGCGGGCATCAACAGGGCGGCAGGCACCAAGCCATGAAGGACTTAGCATGGACTGCCAAGTGCTTGGACTTGGTTTTGATGGCAAAGGAAACTTTAAGAAGTGTGACATGATCACATTTGCATTTCAGTAGCTTTGTTGGGGAAGGAATTGCTGGGGGTGGGGTGCTCAGGCAACAAGATTGGAGGCACGGAGGCCCGTTAAGAATGGTCTATCTCATCAGCCAAGTTAGAGATGATAGAGAAGGCCTCAACAGAGCAATGAAAGTATGGAGAGAAAGAAGCAGATTGGAGAATTACTTAGAAGATAAAATATTCAGGATTTAGAGGTGGGCTGGGGCAGTAGTCTCCAAAATTTGTTGCAAATGGCACAGACTTCTTCCCCATGTTGTTGTTATTGTTGTTGTTTAGTCGATAAGTTGTGTCCGACTCTTCTACAACCCCATGGACTCCAGCCCCCAGGCAACTCTGTCCATGTCTATGGGATTTCCCAGGAAAGAATATTAGAGCGGGTTGCCACTTCCTTTTATAGGGGATCTTCCTGACCCAGGCATTGAACCCAAGTCTCCTGCTTTAGCAGGCAGATTCTTTACCACTGAGCCACCAGGGAAGCCTTCTTTCCCATAGCAAAGGTTTAAAAGAAAGTTAAATATGTGCTTGGTCAGTCTCTTTTGAAGCTAGGTCCTAAATCAGTGATCCTGACCAGCGGAGTAAGAAAACTGCTAGGAAAATTACCTCCCCTACTGCTGTTTGTGGCCATTAAAATGTCTACAATGTGATGTCTGGAACCATGCAGCCGTCTTGCACACATGAGGTAGAGGTGGTAGGGAGACTTAAGGAAGTCACTATTCTGCAGATGGCTGAATCAAAAGATGGACATTACATGCCTGGGTCCATTGGACACTGAATTAACTAATTCTAAATGCTTTCCTCTGAATTTCTAGATGCATGCAATAATGCAGTCCTCTGGTTAAATCCCTTTCAGTTTGGTGATCTTTTCTTGATGTCGAAAGATGCAGCGGCTGCACAAGCAGGTTGTTTGACTAAGTGGGTGGTGGGGTTTAGGTGTAGACGTATTAAGTGTGAGTTACCCACCAGACACCCATAGTGCAGTAGGGTGTATTAGTCTGATAGTCAGGGACTATTATGGTAAGAGCTGAAAAGCAGTCATTGAAGCTGATGATTACAAAGTTATTAGTAGCTTTTGACAGGACAGCCTCAGGGAGGCAACGGAGGCAGAGAAGCCAGATTGAAGTGGGTTCAGGAGTGAATCAGGAACAAGAAAGCACAGATGGTGGATATGGACTAATGTTCAAGACAGTTGGTGACTCAGGAGGAGGAAAATGGGTGATAGCTAGAGGGGTTCACACAGGCTCAAGATTTTTTCCCTCTCTGTCTAGATGAAATTCACAGGACATAAAAAAATATTAACCATTTTAGAGTGGACAGTTCAGTGGTATTTAGTTCTTTCACAATGTTGTGTAACCATCACCTCTTTCTAGTTTCAAAACATCTGGATTTTTTCCCCCCTGCCTTTTGGGAATTGTGAATAGAGCTGCTATGAACATTTGTGTACAAGTGTTAAACTGTTTTCAATTCTTTCTGGTATACACCTAGAAGTGGAATCACTGGGTCATACGGCGATTCTATTGTTAACTTTTTGAGGAATCAGATCAAGTTTTTTTCCTCTGTTCGTTTTGAAGAATAATGGAAGAGACTTGAGCATGTTAAGGGGCTGGGGGGTGGGGCGCCCAGAAGAGGAGAATGCAGAAAGGGGAGGATCTTAGAGCAAGATGGAGCAAGTTCCCTGGTTGGGAAGATCCTCTGGAGAAGGAAATGGCAACCCATTCCAGTACTCTTGCCTGGGAAATTCCATGGATGGAGGAGCCTGGTAGGCTTCAGTCCATGGGGTTGCAAAGAGTCGGACACAACTCAGCGACTTCACTTAAACTTAAACTTGGAGCAACTGGGATGAAATTAAACTCTAAGCGGGATAAGAGTGCAGGTGGAGAGACTGGACTCACTGGGGAGCTGGGATAGTCATCCCCTGAGACAGGAAGGGAGGGGACCATGAATGTGGACATAGATGCCTTTCGAGGCAGGAAGTGAAGATGGTAGATGCCTGGTGGTCTCAGTGTTCTTCACCAAAGTGAGTGGGTGGGGGTTGTAACAGCAGGGGCTTCAGAGGCAGGCAGACAAGGACCAGAGCTTCTGTCTGCTGCTCACCCCCTGCCAGCTGCCAGTTAGGAGCCCTGAGCCTCAGGTTTCTCTTCTGCAGAACAAGAGACCATGCTCCTCTCTGCTGGGGATTCCTTAAGAAACTGTGGATAAAAGTACCTAACAGGCGGGAAGCTCCATGCTGGGCAGCTCTCCCCATTGTTATTGCAGGGGTGAAAAGAACAGAGGTTTGGAACAGACATGGAGGAGGAGAGAAGATGACGTGGCTGTGGATAAATAAAAGCCTCATTGACTGGCACAGAAAAGACTTACCTGGGAGCCATCCTCAGGTTGACAAACTCATTGTGAGACAGGATATAAAACATGGAACTTCAGCCACAGCGAATGCAGCTCTGGGTGCCAGGGTGGTGGGAGGTGTTGCCCATTATTGGCAAGGAAAGGACAGGAAGGCTGACGAACAGGGGCGGGGGAGACCTTGACTGCCAGGCAGAAAGGATGGGAGTTCTCTTATAAAGTGATGGGGAGAAGGAAGGTTCTTGCCCCATAGGCACAACTTCCGATCAAACAAGAACAATGGAAGTGGAGGGGCTTGAGGAAGCTCAGGTTGGGGGCCCCTTGTGTCTCTGTCTGTGTATCTCTGGGGGTGACGCTCTGGGGTCTGCCCCAGGCAGGGAGAGCCTTCCTGGAAGAACATATCCAGGGCTTTGTTCAAGGGCTGACAGAGGTCACATGGTGAACCAGAAAAGAGATCATGATGGCCTGGTCCTCAGTAGGTCTGGGCCTTGGTTTCCCTACCTATACAATGCTGGGCCTCTCCCAGCTCACGGTGATGCTGATGGCTAAGACCCCAAAAAGACACGGCTGGGGCTGGATGCCATGGCTTGCAGAGCGCCCTCACCCTGCTTGAGTCCAGCATCCATTCTGCAGCCCCCTGCCTTCCACCAGGCTCCTCTCTGGGCCCTGCTGCTCTCCTCCTGAATCCTGCTTCCCCCAGCTATCTTGAATTAAATATGCATGCTCCACTCACCTTCCCTCCTACTCCCCTGAAGCCCCCGCTGGAGAAATCTTAACCATGGCTAGTGGTCTAATTGCCTCTTCTGAGTTATATGTTTAGGGTTTACTGGAGTCCTTTGGCAGACATGGTTTAAGGCCTGCAGGTGAGTCTCCTGGTGGGTACGTGGAAGGAGAGCTAGGGCAGGCTGACCTAAAATGTGCCCCACATCTGCTTCTGTATCTCTGCCTTGATTCCAGCATGAAGGACGACACAGAAACCGAGGAGGGACTCTCGCTTTTAGAGAGCTTAGGAGGCTCCCCAAGGCACTGTTATCTAATTCAGTCCTCCCGACAGCCCCTAAAGGTAGGTCTGGCAGATGCAAGCAGTGATTATAGGTGTAGCAGATAAGCAGGCCTTAAGGACACGCAGCTGGACAGGAATCCTGGCCTCACCCCTCACTGTGACTCTCTCTGTGCCTCAGTTAACTCCTCTGTAAAATGAGGTTGACAATGATGATAATAAGATGCATTTCATGGGGTTGTTGTATTAGCTGAGTCAGGGCATGGAAAGTGCATTCTAAGAACTAGAAGCATGATTAATATCATCACTATCCTTCTTCTTGCCCAAGTGAGCATCCTGGTGGTCCTACTGACTGGATACCCTGGAAGAAGACTGTACCCACAACCTGGGTGTCTGCTCAGCCCACCCCCAACCCCGAGCATTGCTTTCCTTCTCTGTGGGGGTGGGGTGCACACCAGCAGCCCTGCTGCACTCATAGATTAAACCAGGGACAGCTACGTGACCCAGGCAGGGCCAGTAAGACCTTGTCTTGGGAACTCGGTATTTTCCAGAACAGTCATTAGCCTGGGCAGGTTCTTGAATCCAGGACTTGTGAACTGAGGGCAGAAATGGATGCACAAAAGCAGAGAGAGGGAAATAAAGCTAGTGCATGGAGAAACATAAAGAGGATACCACATGGCAAGAGAGACGGAAAGGCAGGAGGGACGCGTAGGGACAGAGAAAATGGTACTTTGGCCCTGCCCTTCCTGGTGCCTTAGAGGATCTGAGGATGGTGGGTAAGGGGACGGCTCTGGGGCCAGGAGTCTTTGATTTGAAATTCCCCTCCTCTTTCTTTTTGTTAAGAATATAATCTTGGACAAGTAGCTTAACCCCCCTGTGCCTAGCTTCCTGGTCTGTCTGCAGGTGCCATGCAACAAAACCCTACCTTTTAGTCACCATGTCTGCCCCCACTGGCCCATGAGTCCCTTGGGTGGCTGTGGCCTGGAGTTATATGAGTTCTCATTGGAATCCCAAGTCTACCTTTCAGTAGCTTTAGGATTCGAGATATCTCTTTAACCCCTTTAAACCTCACTTTTTCATCTGTAAAATGAAAATGTACCATTCTCATAAGGCTGTCACACTGCTGATAAGCACTTCACCAGCTGTGGGGATGGGGAGCTCCTGATTTGTAGCATTTGCTGACTTCCACAAATATTCCCACCACGGCCGATTTTAAGATACCAGTGTAACATCTCTGAATGGGGAGTTGGAAAGAGGTGTGCTTTGTTGTATGATATTTCCACTGTCCAGATACAATAGATATAATTTGAGCCTGGAGAAGAGTTAAGGTAGTAAAATAAGTGGGAACCGATGAGTCTTTGATTTTTAGTTCGTTTGTCATTAATGTAAACTTATTTAATAATTATGGGTTAGCATAATTTAATTTTTAAAAATTGTGTTTAGTAGCTGGATTGCAAAAGTCTTGAAAATTTAACAATCAGCCCTTGGAATGAGTCCAGGCTGCCTTCTCTCCTAGGTTTTTAACAAGCTACAGCACAGAATGGGCTTAAAAGAGAACCCAGCATATAGGAAGTGCTCAATAAATGATAGCCTATGTGATTCTTCTCAGTTCTTTTATTGCACAACCTAAGATTGGAAAATTTTTTTCTCTGGGAAAACACATTTCAAAAGCACCTTTTGTGAACTGAAGTTCACTTTGTTTAATGAAGCAACAGAGACTTGAGGTTTGAGCACTGTGATTTACTCATGAAATGGCTGTGCTTGGCGTAAATACAGAACTGAGACCAAGAAAAGAACTGAAAAATACTGGGTTAAAACGTTGATGAAAATTCGGATTTATCGTGACATTGTATGTGACCACCGGAAGTTGGAGGCAGTTGCTCAGTAGGGGCTGGAGAAGTAAGAGGAGAGATACCTGGAGCAATGCCACATGCAGTTAGAAGTAATAATCTGGAATGTTACAGGAATGCAGGCCATAGGAACAGAGTTCTGCTGAATGAATAAGAAACAGGGTGAGATCTGGAAGATGGTAATATTCTACACATTGAATGCACAGAAACACACACATGTACACACAAAGGAACATTCCATAATTTACGATGATGCCTACATATGTGTATCTGCCAAGATCCAGGCAAGAAATAGATGGGCATACGCATATTATATAATAGGGGAGTTAACACAAGAACTATTTACAGAGGTGGGAGCAGTGTTTGGAAAAGCAATCCTCAAGGGTAAAGTGTCCAGGAGCTATGAGGAGCCCTGGGATCTCTCTGTGCCCTAGATTTGAGGGGCCAAATGAATTGAGAGAGCTCCCTGGAGAGGAGCACTCCGCAGAAGCTGTGGGATGCAATCAACACCTGCTCCCAACAGAGGATCTTACTCCCTAGTAGTTTAAGGGGACAAATACTCCAGCTTCTCTTTCCTGACACCTTCTGACTCTCCTGATGGTGCTGTTCACTGGCCAAACCCAAAAGAGAAGCCAGGGGGCAAGCAAGCTGTTAATGTTCACCCTACAGATGAGCCTCAAGGGGCCTGGAGCGGATGGAAAGAAATGTGGGGTGAGTCTGGAGGTGGAAATGGAAGCCGCCCTGCACCATCTTCCAGGATGGATGTGAACGGGGGAAGGGGCCGGGGAGTGGGGACTTGGCGTGTGAAGGAACATAGGACTTCTCCGTCCTGGTTTTGAGGATAATCATGTCTTGCATGGAGGAGCATAATTAACTCAACTCTTCGCACCTGATGGTAAAGCATCTGCCCGCAATGCGGGAGACCCGGGTTCGATCCCTGGGTTGGGAAGATCTCCTGGAGAAGGAAATGGCAACTCACTCCGGTACTCTTGCCTGGAGAATCCCATGGACGGAGGAGCCTGGTAGGCTACAGTCCATGGGGTCGCAAAGAGTCGGACACGACTGAGCGACTTCACTTCACTTCACTTCTCACCTAAGGTCTCAAAGCAAAAGCAAATCTGGTATTTGGGGAAAGGTAACAACCAATAATAAAGAAGCCTCTGGAAAACACCCTTTTCCCTGGTGCCATTTGCATTGTAATCCAGGCCTCCCCATGTGAACTCAGGGCTGGAGAGAGAATTGACTCCTTGTGTGAAAGAATGGGTTGGTCCAGGAAGGGGCCCAGGGCGAGGACTGTGTGATGGAAAACAAAAGCAGAAATGTGTGTGTGGGCAGTAGAATGGGTCTCAGGGGTATTTTTTAAAACCCGTGTTTATCAAGAAAAAGGGAGAGAAGACATGAAGGCAATTAGGAAGGCATGGTATTTCTCTTGTAAAAATAAAAAGAAAATATAAATACGTGCAAAAGGAAAATATCTTGCAGGCAATACATTCAAATGTAAGCAGTGGATGTTTTGGGGTGTGGATTATGAATCACTTATTTCTTTCCGCTATTTCCTGGTTTTTGTAAAGCAAACCTGAATTACTGTATAATGAGAAAGGAGAGAAGTGGAAAGGGTAATAATATCTCTTTATAAACTTGATAGTTGAGGATTGGGATTGATGACATTTGAAAATTGTGCCTCATTTCTTTCCTCTGCTCTCTCTCTCTCCTCCTTCCTGAGCCTCCAGGTTCAGTACATGTCTTTCCTGCTCGGGGAAATGGACCTATTCAGCCATTTGCAGGGCAAGGTCAGGGAGGTAACTCAGTCGACAGGAGAGTTATCAAAATGATTAAATAATAACTGCCACTTGGGAACATTTCCTGCCTTCTACCAAGACGCTGAGTAGGGACAAAAGGTAATCCCTCTTAGAATCTGGTCCTTATATTCGATTCCTGGGGCTGCCCCAACACGTTACCACAAGCTTAGAGACTTAAGACAACAAAAACGTCTCATAGTTCAGGAGGGAAGGTGCTGGCTGGGTGGGTTCCTCCTGGAGGCTCCGAAGGAGAATCTGCTTCACGCTTTTCTTGCAGATTCTCGCTGGCAGCAGCACTGGGCCTTCCTTGTGTACAGCTGCAAAACTTTGATCTCTCTGCCCCGCATGACATGGCTTTCTTCCCTATGTGTCTATGTGTCTCCAAGCTCCCCTCCTCTTTTTTCTTTTTTAACCTTTATTCATTTGATTGCATCAGATCTCAGTTGTGGCGTGCAGACCTCTCTTGAGTTGTGGTGCGTGGGCTCCAGAGCCCGCAGGTTCAGTAGTTGCAACTCACAGGCTTAGTTGCCCTGTGGCATGTGGGATCTTAGTTCCCTGACCAGGGATCAAACCTGTGTCCCCTGCACTGGAGGGCAGTTTCTTAACCACTGGGCCACCAGGGAAGTCCCTCCCCTCTTCTTCACCAGTCATTGGATTTTAGGGCCCATCCTTATCCAATATGACATCATTTCGCTTGGTTACACCTATAAAGACCCCATTTCCAAATAAAGACCATATTACAGGTAGCCAGAATTAAGATGTCACATTTTAGTGGGACCCAATTCAATCCAACCCACAATAGTGTGACTTGCCAAAAATTCATAAATTGCCTTAACAGAGAAAATTCATTCTTGGGAACTTTCCTGATGAAATAATCAGGAATATTTTAAAGCTCCTCATTGAAGTATAGTATAATACAGGGAAGTGCAGAAATCATGTGTTCAGCTCCATGAATTGTCACAAAGCAACCCACCCATCTAATCAGCTCCTAGACCAGGAAGCAGCACGTGACCCTCTGAAGAAATCTCCCTCTCGTCCCCTCCTTTGTCCCCAACACCACAGAGGCAGTGTGCCTATTTCCGAACTTAATACGTGTGAAATAATGTAGAGTCTTCTGTTTTGTGTCTGGTTTCTTTCACTCTACCTTGTATTTGTGAGATTCATCCATGTCGTGTGTAGTAATAATTTGTTCAATTCTCATGGCTCTGAAGATGCCATTATGTGACTGTTCCATAGTTTACTATTGATGGATATTTGGACTATTTCTGTTTTGTTTTTTGCTACTGTAAATGGTGCTGCTGTTAATACTCTTGTACATGTCTTTCTGTAATCTATGTCCTTGCCTCTGCTGACTGTCCACCCAGGAATGGAAGTACTGAATTACAGGGGCAGTGTATACTCAGCTGTTGTAGGTTCTGCCCAAAATTTTCAAAGTAGTTGTATCAATTTACACTTTCATCAGCAGTGTTTGGGTGTTCTGCTTTGCTCTCTCTGATCACCAACATGTGGTATTTTCTCTTTTAACCATTCTAGTGGATGTTGGTATCTTTTAAAATAAAATATTTAATGCAACATGCCAGGCCCATGCCAGGCTGCGCTGGGTACCCAGGAAGGAGGTGTAACATGAATAAAACGTGGCTCCTTTTGAGAGGGAAAGCCCACTGACCAGTGGGAAAAACAGACCCCTGAGCAGGTCATCCTCGCTCAGGATGGAGTAGGAGAAGACACACATTCATACCAAGGGTAATGATCTTCCTGCTCAGTCTCAATTACTGTAAGCAAAACAAGGATAGTGGGACTCTAGCAGTTCTTGGCTTGTGATCCTGAGACAGTTACTTGACCTCTCTGAGCCAGGGGGTGTGGTGGGTGGTTGGTTTGATGTAGCTCAGGGTATGGCCCCAGCCCTCTGGCGGTGGTTTAGTTGCTGAGCCGTGCCAGACTCTTGCGACCCCGTAGACTATAGCCTGCCAGGTTCCTCTGTTCTTGGGATTTCTCAGGCAAGAATACTGAGTAGGTTGCTATTTCCTTCTCCAGGGATCTTTCTGATTCAGGGATTGAACCCACATCACCTGCACTGCAGATGGATTTACCACTGAGCCACGAGAGAAGACCCTCAGCCCTCTAGACCCCACCAATCAGTAAAATCTGGAACCAACTCAGGGTAGCACTTCTGACACTTCATTCAATACTTACACTGTCTTGGATTCAAGACATAATTTGGGGTCTGTACCACCAGGACTTATTGACAGATTGGGTGTGGTTTATGAGGAAACAGAGGGATCAAGCATGATTATTTATAATTTGAATTACTGGGTGAATGATGGTGCCACTAACTGGCGGAGGAACAGGTTTAGGGGAGAAAATCAGGAGTTGTAAGCCTGGTAATTTTGGCCACCTGTTGTGAAGAACTAACTCATTGGAAAAAATTCTGATGCTGGGAAAGATTGAAGGCAGGAGGAGAAGGGGATTACTGAGAAATGAGATGGTTGGATGGCATCACCTTATTCAATGGACCTGAGTTTGAGTAGGCTCCAGGAGTTGGTGATGGATAGGGAAGCCTGGCGTGCTGCAGTCCATGGGGTCGCAAAGAGTCGGACACGACCAAGTCACTGAACTGAACTTTATGATGAACTTTCAGATGACTATTACTTATCCAAGTGGGGATATCAATAGGCTAAATGGATACATGAGCCTGAACTTGGGAAGGGATTGGGGCTGGAGAGGACTTGCGAGCTTTCAGCCTATGGATAGTGTTTGTAGCTACAGGACCAGAAGAAAACTACGGGAGAATGTGGCTGGACAGAAAGGAGCCCCAGCCTGAGCCCCAGGTTCCTCAACATTTACAAACTGATCAGAAGAAAAGCAAAATCTCAGCAAAGGAGACTGAGAAATTTGGCTCTCTGTAAAGGAAAAACTTAAGAGTGTTTGGTTCTATGAAAGCCGAAGAAGAAAGTGTTAGGGGGAAGAGAATAGCCAACTCTGTCAATTTTGTTTTTGAGAACTCGAATTTTCAGTGAGAATGAAGAACTGATCCTTGAATTTGGCAACCTTAGGTTGTTGGTACTTTGATAAGAGCAGGTTTTTTTTTGTTTTTTTTTTGGTTGGGGTGGGAGTGGGAATGATGTCTCAAGGGGATGAAGGCCTGTTGAGACATATTGAAGAGAGACTTGGAGTAAGGAGCAAGTGGCTTACCTCTTCGTGGTGGTTGAGTCACTGAGTCATGTCTAACTCTTGTGACCCTATGGACTGTAGCCCACCAGGCTCCTCTGCCCATGGGATTCTCCAGGCAAGAATACTGGAGTGGGTTGCCATTTCCTTCTCCAGGGGATCTTCCCAACCCAGGAATCGAACCCGGGTCTCCTGCACTGCAGGCAGATGCTTTACTGACTGAGCTATGAGGGGAATACCTGTGTGTATATGTAAATCACCTTATGGTGGCCATGCGTGTCTCCCCTTCCAACCAGGCAGCTCACTATGCCTTATTCATCTCTGCATTTACAGCGCTTCATGCAACACACCTGACAAATAGTAATAGCCTGCACGCGTGCCACGTCCCTTCAGTTGTGTCTGACTCTTTGCGACACTATGGACTGTAGTTCACCAGGCTCCTCTGTCCATGGGATTGTTCAGGCAAGAATACTGGAGTGAGTTGCCATGCTCTCCTCTGGGAGAACTCACCGACCCAAGGATCAAAACCGCATCTCCTGTGGCTCCTGCACTGCAGGCAGATTCTTTACCACTGAGCCCTTGGGGAAGCCTTGAGACATTGTAGATGCTCACTGACTTGCTGAAATAGTGTTGTAAAATAAGATCCTGAGTCCAACTCCCAGACCAGCCAGGTACTGCAGATATAGCCTGGGCACATCATCTGAGCTCTTACCGTTTCATCTACTAAATGGGAAAACTGAGAAAACAATATTAGTCCCACAGGGTTATTGTGAAGATGGAATAAAATTGCCACATGTGAAAATTTAGAGCTTTGGAAGCTGTGGCTCATCTAACAAACGTGAGTTAGGGTTATTATGAGCAGATGACAGAGAATCCACCAGACTCCAGCTCTCCGAGGCACCTGGCACATTGTCCCCTGAAATTTTACTTGCAAAATCAATTCAAATTGGCTTCAATACAGACACTTTCTCATGAACTGAAAGTCAGCCAAAAGACACAGAACAAAGAGCTGCAGTAATTGTTAGCATCTCACACAACAGGGCCGTGTTTACCGGAGATGCTGGTTTTAGGATCAACCTTCTCGGAGGAGGTCTTTCATGCATCGATTGGGGAGTTTCACCCCGCAGAACTTAAATAGCATTTCCCTGGGAAACAAAATTGAAGGGATTTGCCAACATCCATTAGAACCAGGAATTTACAAATGGATTTGAAGGGCTGGACGTTTGTTCATCGAATTTCCCCTCCCAGGCCCAGCTCTGGGGAGCTTCCCAGGCATTGTGAGGAAGGCCGCTGTCTCCTACATTTACCCTCTGTGTGGGCTTTAGCCTCATGTTCACCATCGCCATTATCAGAGCAGCATTAATTTATTGAATCCACGTGTTTCCTCTGGGCCTGATGCTTTGAAGACATAATCTTGTTTGCTCTTTACCACTTCACAATGACAGAGGGTCAGTGATGATTCCCACTTTATAAGGAGAGGCTCAGAAAAGTTGTCTTGCTCATGTTTCACAGCCAAGAAGTGGCAGAGAAGGGAGTTAAATTCAATTCTTCCTTAAAATTCAATTTCACTGCTAGTGATCAGTCTTTTCAAATTGTCTGTTTCTTCTTGACTCACCCTTGGCAGGTTATATGTTTCTAGAAATTTGTCCATTCTTCTAGGTTATCCAATTTGTTGACATATAAATGTTGGTAGTATTTGCTCACGGTTTTTGTATCCCTGTAGTATGGTTGTCTTAACTACTTTTTCATTTCTTATTTTGTTTATTTCGGTCCTCTCTCTTTTCTTCTTGGTAAACCTGGCTAAAGGTTTATCACCTTTGTTGACTGTATGACTCTACAATCAACAAAAAGCTCCTCCAACACTATGCTAGTACTTTTAGTGGCTGCATCAGAAGGCCAATGGGTGGGACCCATTGTTTTTGGTCCAGATGAGACCATAGCTGATGGCCTCCCAGGAAAAACCAGGAAAATTTTCAAAAGGAATAGTTAGAATCACAAAAAGATTGAGGCTTGGCCTGAGGTGGAAGGATAAGTGTGGTCTTGCTTAAGGAAGGTACAGGGTATGTCTGGAAGATTCCAAATAGATTAAATCCTGGACCCCCAACAAGAGGCTTTAGACATGCAGTGTGATAGCATGGCATTAGAAGGGGGCTTGCCAAGAAAATGGTAGGTAATGTACCAGGATCTTATATTATCTCAAAGCAAGGTATTAAAAGCTAAGTCATATTCTCCTTATGTATATATGTATGTATGTATGTACATATTGAACATGAATTGTGTGAGGACCAAACAAAATAGTCTGAGGGGCTTCAGGTTTGTGACTTCCAACATTCACACTTATATGCACAAATGCCAAAAAGACTGGAAAGGAGTATACCAAATTTTAACCATTTAACTTTTTCCTTCCATCTTTTTATTTTCTAAATTCTCTCCATTTATTTCTTTTTATGATCAGAAAACTGATGACTTTTATTTATCTGGTCATTTAGAACCCATTTCACAACCCATTTAGAGGTTGTGAAAACTGAGGTTCAGACCATGACTTGCTGGGGTTTCACTATTAGTAAATGGCAGAGCTAGGAATTCAGACTCAGGTCGGGTCAATTCGCAGCCCCAGGCAGAGTCAGGGCTGGGTGTGAAGCTTTGGTTGGGGCTCAGGGCTTTGTCTGTTTTGGGCACTGGACTCCTTTCTTCTCGCCCCCCACGCACACGTGTCTGCAGGCCTCCCCACCTCTGGTCTCGGACAGAGGGGTTGTCTCATCTTCCTTCCCTCCTCAGTGTGAGGACAGTCAGCTATTTGTCCTGGAGCCAAGGACAGCCTATCAAGGGCTCAGACCCGTTTTACTTCCTGAGCAGGGAAGTGGCCCAGCTCTGTGGAAACCATCAGTTCAAGGGGAATGAATTTAGCTGCCCTCCCTAGTTGGCAGCGGGGAGGCAGGCAGGGTCCTGTCAGCCAGAGGAGGCAGGCCCAGCTCCATAGGGCTTTTGTCTGAGGCTGGGCCCCAGGCCAGAGTGACATTCTTCGGTGGAGGCTGCCAGGCCACTGCTGAGAGGGGCACCTGCAGGCCAGGGAGGGAAGGAGCGAGAGGCCCATCTTTCTTCCAGAGAGAGGAGAGCTTGGGATGAGGATCGGAGGGCAGAATCTGCTGCTTGAGGGTTCCTAGGGTTCTGAGGTAGTGCCAGCAGGTGCTTCAGGCTTGAAAAGGGAAGCCAAGACCTGGATTCCCAGTGCCCAGAGACGTGGACGATCCACGTTTCAGTCTTTGCGATGGCTGATTAAAGCCCCAACAAGAGGAAAGAAATCCATTCCTTCCTTAACAGGTTTCATTAAAACAAAACAAAACAAAACACCAGTGAGTTGAGCTCACCAAGCTCTCTAGCAGGGAGAGAGGTCCTGTTTGAGAAGCCTCCTCTTCTGCGTTTCCGCTCAGTCACTGTTTGTGGTGGATGCCGGCCCTGATCGCCTTCTCAGGTGGGTGCAGTCCCTCCTTGTTGCTATGAGTGTTGGTTGCTCATGCTCACACCTGCCCCCTTCTCTGCAGAATTACCCTCAGCCGTCAGGGACCGTCTTTCCCTGGAGGTTACCCTCCCCCAGCCGTCCGCCCTCGCAGCCACTTGTAGTCAGTGACTGATGCAGGATCTCAAGGGCCCCAGGCTGTGGATCAGTTCATGCTCCCGAGCCCACCATGGGATCAGGCCGAGGCTGGGCTGAGACCACATCCTTACCCAGCTCTTTCTCTAGCCTCTCTTGCTTCTTTCACCACCATTCTTCTGAGGGTCCTTCCTTTACAAATCTCGTGTACAAGAATCCCTGTATTAAACTCTAATTCTAGAATACCTGAGCTCAGACACCCTTCTTTCATTAGTTTATTTCTGTAAACAAGGTACTGAAGAGTTACCATGTTATAGATATGTTTGTAGGTGCAGGGAATACAGGTGTGAACCAAAGAAATGTGGCTTTGCCTTCGATGGGCTTATATGGTCTAGTGATATGAGACACATACTAAATAATCACACACAAAAAAAAACCACAATTATGACTGTAGTTAGTATTATGTATCAAAAGTATGAAGGTGAAAGAGGAGAGTGAAAAATCTGGCTTGAAACTCAAAATTAAAGAGACTAAGATTATGACATCCAGTCCCATCACTTCATGGCAAATCGATGGGAAAAAATGTAGAAGATTTTATTTTCTTGGACTCCAAAATCCCTGCAGATGGTGACTATAGCCATGAAATTAAAAGATGCTTGTTCTTTGGGAGTTGTGAAAAATCTAGACAGTGTATTAAAAAGCAGAGACATCACTTTGCTGACAAAGGTCTGTATAGTCAAAGCTATGGTTTTTCCAATAGTCGTGTACTGATGTGAGAGTTGGACCATAAAGAATGCTGAGCACTGAAGAATTGATGCTTTTGAATTGTGGTACTGGAGAAGACTCTTGAGAGTCCCTTGGGCAGCAAGGAGATCAAACAAGTCAATCCTAAAGGAAATCAACCCTGAATATTCAATGAAAGGACTGATGCTGAAGCTGAACCTCCAATACTATGGCCACCTGATGAGAACAGATGACTTATTGGAAAAGACCCTGATGCTGGGAAAGATTGAAGGCAAAAGGAGAAGAGGATAGCAGAGGATGAGATAGTCAGATAGCATCACCGACTCAGCGGACATGAATTCGAACAAATTCAGGGAGATGGTGGAGGACTTCATACTGAAGTCCATGGGATCGCAAAGAGTTGGACACAACTTAGCAGCTGTACAACAACAACAAAAGTATACAGTTATGAGGAAATATGATTGGAAAGTTCTAGTAGTTTACCTACTGTCTCTCAGCTCCTATGCTTTGCTCTATGATGCTGGGCCTGGGATTCTGAGAAATACTGATACATTTCCTATGTGCTTTGCTCGCTTTCTTTTTGCTAGGTTCAGCTAATAAAAGAGGAGAAGGAAATGGCAACCCACTCCAGTATTCTTGCCTGGAGAGTCCCAGGGACAGAGGAGCCTGGTGGCCTGCCGTCTGTGGGGTTGCACAGAGTCGGACGCGACTGACGTGACTTAGCAGCAGCAGCAGCAAATAAAAGGCACCAGAAGGAAACTAGAAGGCAGAAGGAATGGAGAAGGAATTCGCTTCCTGAGTGCTCTTGTTCTTGCCAATCTTTGCATCTGGGGGTAGTCCCCCTTTCAGAGGAGCCTGCTCTCCAGTAGCAGTAGACGCTCCCCAGGGCCAGCCTGCGATGTCTGTTCAGATATACTAGCAGTAGTTCCATGCATCTAGATTCTGGGAAATTCATCTCTTTCCTGTGATCCCTGGTTCTAAGGTTGGCAATTGCATCCTGATATTTTTATCCCTGGGCTGCCTCAGTATCTCTTTTTGCTCCTTCAGTCCTATAACGTCTGTATAACCATACCCCCTGTATTAAATTCCTTCTGGTTGAAATACTGGGATGGTTTCCATCTTCCTACCCAGAGTCTGACCTATGTATGGAGTACTCAGAAGAAAGTTCAATATGGTTGTCGGGATGGGAAGAGCAAATATTTGCAAGAGCTGGCTTGAACAGGGACACAAGAAGCAAATTCCCATGTTGTGTCATTCATTATCTGTCATCCTGTGATTACTCACTAGGGCTGCTTCCCTTCTCCACCTCCTCTGGATCCACACGACACATGAGGAGAAAAACGGACGGTGACTTGGACAGTAAACAGCATTCACTCGCCACCACCTGGGCTGGGGAATGGGAGCTAGCCGTCCACCGTCTTTGAACCTGGATATTCTGTGCCATACAGCCAATTATCCTGCAGCTTTCTGTTTGTTCATACATTGCTTCATTCAGCACTTATTTTGTGCCAATCTAGTGTTAAGCACAATACATGCGTGACCTCAGCTCTCCCAACACCACACACCATGGTAGGTGCTGTTATGATCTCCATGGTTACAACTCTGTGAACAGGGGTATTGATCACACAAGTACCTTGTCTGTTGCTGCCCAAGCAGAGGCTGGATTCAAAACCACACATCTGGCCCCAAAGCTGGTGTTTTTCACTGTGATGCTGTAATGCTCTTGTTACCAAGATTGTCTGTTGGATAGTGGTTCTCAACTGTTTGTATCTTCTTCCCCACCAACAATTTTTGGTGTGTTTGAGGGTGGTGAAGATTAAAAGTGATGTGGAGGCAGGTATGTGGTAAATAACTTACTCACGATCACACAGGTAGAAGAGTCAGGTCTCAACGCAAGCTCTAGCTGATAGCAAAAACCTGAAGCCTGTCCTTTTTCTTCACTGTACCACGCTGTGCTGTGCTGCCTGTATACTCATTCAATCAGCAGAGCTTTCAACAAGTCCATCTCCTTTGCCTGAAGACAGGATAGATGCCGAAGTGAAATTTTATGGGTCAGAATTTCCTGGAGGATAGGGTGGGGCTGTTGAGAGAGAAAGGAAGTTCTGGGTTCTTGAGGAGATAGAACCCCTGCCCAGGGCTCCATGCAGAGCTGAGCGTGTCATCCACTGCAGGCTCCGGTGTAGACCATCCACTTTGTAGGATGTGTGAACAGCACTCGTGTGACTGAATGGGAGCCCAATATCCGCCTCACAGAAACGCAGAGGCGGAAGAGCATTGCAAGTCAGTTATCCATCCACCAAAATGGATGTCCTGGGAAGTTGCCCTAAGCCCTGTGGGCGCCTCGTCTCTGCTCTCAAAGAGGCTTGAGTTCATTTACTGGGGAAACCAAGCGAAGGAAAGGTAACAGTCCAGAACAGGCTGGAGGGGCATGAGAGAAAGAGCACTGAGCTTGAGGTTAGAATGCTGGTCTTACAGGCTGGCTCTGACCCCAGCCAGCTTCCTCAGTTTGGGTTCAAGTTTGATGGGTTCCTTGGCTGCCTGGTAAAGCTTGTCTTCTGCCCTCAGCATGAGCTTCAGCCTGAACTCCACGTAATCTGGTTTTTCAGTCTGACCCCAGCAGCCTTCTCTGGGTAGCCCTTTTGGGTCTGTTTCAAGCCCCTTCTCTGACTCTGGCTTTGTACCGTGAGCACCTGAGAAATGGAGAGATATTTTGAAACCCTAAGGTCTTCTTGGTGCCCTGCAATCAAAGTACATTTTCCGGGTTTGGTTGTATGGCTCAGATCCAACTGGGTGGGCCCACACAGGTCACTTTTCCTTCACGATCTTGTGGGTAAAGGAAAATATCTTTAGGTCAGTTTTTTCCAGAAGCAGACCCTGAGCCAAGGACTCGAATGTAACTGGTTCATCAGGGAGGAGCTCCCAGGAGAAACCAGAAAGGGAGTGGTGGAAACGGGACAGGAAAGAGGAAGAAGGTAGGAAAGGGTGTGATTTCAGCTGAAGTCCCAGCCTCACCCACATCCCCCGGGGGGGACTTGAGCATAAATTACACCTCAGAGTTTGTTCCAGCTACAGAAAAAGGAGCCATGCCCTTGTGCCCTGGTAATGATGCCACCCATTACCCAAGGGCACTTCTGTGAACAATGTCACAGGTGTGATCAGTTTGCCTGGCGGGGGGGGTGGGCACAAGAATCTGCTTGTCCAGGGACCTGGGGCTGCTGGGTGGGGCACCGACAGTGTCCATCAGGGTTTCCATCTGTTAACCTTCTCTTGAAAGGGCGTTCCTGGTGGCTCAGCAGTAAAGAATCCACCTATTAATGCAGGAGATTGATCCCTGGGTCTGGAAGATCCCACTGGAGAAGAAGGAAATGGCAACCCACTCCAGTATTCTTGCCTGGGAAATTCCATGGACAGAGGAGGCTGGCAAGCTAGAGTTGATGGGGTCACAAAAAGAGTCAGATGCAATTTAGAAACAAAACAACAACAAACTCTCATTCCAAAAAGTGATCACCAAGAAGTTTCAAAAAGTAGGAGAGTAGAGAAGTTCACTAAGCTGTGGTCCGCACTGGTCATAGCAAACACCTTCTTCCAACAACACAAAAGAAGACTCTACACATGGACATCACCAGGTGGTCAGCACCGAAATCAGATTGATAATATTCTTTGCAGCCAAAGATGGAGAAACTCTATACAGTTAGCAAAAGCAAGACCAGGAGCTGACTGTGACTCAGATCATGAACTCCTTATTGCCAAATTCAGACTGAAATTGAAGAAAGTAGGGAAAACCACTAGACCATTCAGGTATGACCTAAATCAAATCCCTTATGATTATACAGTGGAAGTGAGAAATAGATTCAAGGGACTAGATCTGATAGACAGAGTGCCTGATGAACGATGGACGGAGGTTCGTGACATTGTACAACAGGGATCAAGACCATCCCCATGGAAAAGAAATGCAAAAAAACAAAATGGCTGTCTGAGAAGGCTTTACAAATAGCTGTGAAAAGAAGAGAAGCGAAAAGCAAAGAAGAAAAGGAAAGATATTCCCATTTGAATGCAGAGTTCCAAAGAATAGCAAGGAGAGATAAGAAAGCCTTCCTCAGCGATCAGTGCAAAGAAATAGAGGAAAACAACAGAATGGGAAAGACTAGAGATCTCTTCAAGAAAATTAGAGATATCAAGGGAACACTTCATGCAAAGATGGGCTTGATAAAGGACAGAAATGGTATGGACCTAATAGAAGCAGAAGATATTAAGAAGAGGTGGCAAGAATACACAGAAGAACTGTACAAAAAAGATCTTCATGACCCAGATAATCACAATGGTATGATCACTCACCTAGAGCCAGACATCCTGGAATGTGAAGTGAAGTGGGCCTTAGAAAGCATCACTACGAACAAAGCTAGTGGAGGTGATGGAATTCCAGTTGAGCTATTTCAAATCCTAAAAGATGATGCTGTGAAAGTGCTGCACTCAATATGCCAGAAAACTTGGAAAACTCAGCAGTGGCCACAGGACTGGAAAAGGTCAGTTTTGATTCCAATCCCAAAGAAAGGCAATGCCAAAGAATGCTCAAATTACCACACAATTGCATTCATCTCACACGCTGGTAAAGTAATGCTCCAAATTCTCTAAGCCAGGCTTCAGCAATACATGAACCACTGAACTTCCCGATGTTCAAGCTGGTTTTAGAAAAGGCAGAGGAACCAGAGGTCAAATTGCCAACATCCGCTGGATCATCGAAAAAGCAAGAGAGTTCCAGAAAAACATCTATTTCTGCTTGATTGACTATGCCAAAGCCTCTGACTGTGTGGATCACAATAAACTGTGGAAAATTCTGAAAGAGATGGGAATACCAGACCACCTGACCTGCCTCTTGAGAAACCTATATGCAGGTCAGGAAGCAACAGTTAGAACTGAACATGGCACAACAGACTGGTTCCAAATAGGAAAAGGAGTATGTCAAGGCTGTATATTGACACCCTGCTTATTTAACTTCTATGCAGAGTACATCATGAGAAATGCTGGGCTGGAAGAAACACAAGCTGGAATCAAGATTGCTGGGAGAAACATCAATAACCTCAGATATGCAGATGACACCACCCTTATGGCAGAAAGTGAAGAGGAACTAAAGACCCTCTTGATGAAAGTGAAAGAGGAGAGTGAAAAAGTTGGCTTAAAGCTCAACATTCAGAAAACTAAGATCATGGCATCTGGTCCCATTACGTCATGGGAAATAGAGGGGGAAACAGTGGAAACAGTGTCAGACTTTATGTTTTGGGGCTCCAAAATCCCTGCAGATGGTGATTGCAGCCATGAAATTAAAAGACACTTACTCCTTGGAAGGAAAGTTATGACCAACCTAGATAGCATATTGAAATGCAGAGACATTACTTTGCCAACAAAGATCCGTCTAGTCAAGGCTATGATTTTTCCAGTGGTCATGTATGGATGTGAGAGTTGGACTGTGAAGAAAGCTGAGTGCCCAAGAACTGATGCTTTTGAACTGTGGTGTTGGAGAAGACTCTTGAGAGTCCCCCGGACTGCAAGGAGATCCAACCAGTCCACCCTAAAGGAGACTAGTTCTGGGTGTTCATTGGAAGGACTAATGATGAGGCTGAAACTCCAATACTTTGGCCACCTCATGCGAAGAGTTGAGGAAAAGGACACGACTGAGTGACTGAACTGAACTGAATGTTTCTTTTGCTGTTGTTGTTCAGTTGCTCAGTCGTGTCTGACTCTTTGAGGCCCTGTGGACTGCAGCACACCAGGCTTCCCTGTCCTTCACCATCTCCTGGAGCTTGCTCAAACTCATGTCCATTGAGTCGGTAATGCCATCCAACCCTCTCAATCTCTGTCATCCCCTGTCCTCCTGCCTCCAATCTTTCCCCAGCATCAGGGTCTTTTCTAATGAGTCAGCTCTTCACATCAGGAGGCCAAAGTTTGACCAATGTTTCTTTGGTAAAATCCAAATTGCTGACCTTCTGTCTTGCTTCTGAATTCCAGATTCTGACCAGCCCAGATGGTTTCCTCTTTCATTTCAGTGTCGGACTGAACAAAACCCAGCTAGATTGATCTACAGCAAAAACAAACTAACACAAAAGCACAGCATGCTTCCCTAAGCCAAATAGAAATGATTTTTGCATAATCTGTTTTTTTTTTTTTTCTGGATATTGCCACATCTGCTTCCCTCCAAACCTTGGTAATCAAGTGCTGATTATACAGCAGTCCCATCAGTGGGTCTTTGTTGAATATTTTGAAAGGTACTCCTCACTTCCTCCTCAAAAAGACAGGCTCTTTCTTCTTACTGTCAATAGCTGATGCAGGATTCTAAAAAAAGGCACGGTTCAGGCATGGACAACTTTTAGGTTAAAATTTTTTAAATGCTATGTAAAAAGCCCATCAGAATTAAACTTTTCAGTGTGGGAGTGCAATTTACAATTTACCCGTCAAACACAGATTAACCCCAAAAGGGCCAAATTTTTAGACCAGTGGTTTTCACTCAGGGCAGTTTTGCCCCCCAGGGGACACATGGCAACACCTGGAGACAGCTGTGCTTGTCATAAAGGTGGGGGAGGGGTGTGCCGCAGGCATGAATGGGCAGAGACCAGTGTTGCTGTGGAACAACACACAGAAGAGCCCCCGCAACAGAGAACCCAGTCCCAAATGTCACCAGTGCTGAGGCCAAGAAACCCTGATTTGGACTGTGTTCTTTATTTTTATTTTTAAAGAGACTGAATGTCCCGTTTCATTTATTTGTTTGTTTTTGGCTGCTCTGGATTTTTGTTGTTGCCTGGGCTTTCTCTAGTTATAGTTCGAGGTCTTCGCACTGTGGTGGCTTTTACTTGTTGAGAAGCATGGGCCAGGTGAGCGGGCTTCAAGAGTTGAGGCGCATGTGGTTAGCTGCCCTGAGGCATGTGGAATCTTCCCGGACCAGAGATCAAATAAGTGTCCCCTGCATTGGCAGGTGGATTCTTATCCAATGGACTGCCAGGGAAGTCCTGGACTGTTTCATTTCATGTGAATTTTACACTGATTCCCTCCATCTAGGCCTGATGGTTCAGACAGTAAAGAATCTGCCTGCAATGCAGGAGACTTGGGTTTGAGCCTTGGTTTGGGAAGATCCTTTGGAGGAGGACATGGCAACCCACTCCAGTATTCTTACCTGGAAAATCCCCATGGACAGAGGAGCCTGGCGGGCTACAGTCCAGGGAGTTGCAAAGAGTCAGACACGACTGAGCGACTAAGCACAGCACACAGCAGGCCTATTTTCAGTCATTTTGAGCTTTTAAAATACCAGTGTTTGATATGTTTGAGCATCAATTACGAGTGAAATGCTATTTCAGGTGCTCTCGTATTGACTTGTTTTGTATGACCGAATTAGTAAAACTATGATTCACTTAGAGGTGTTGAATTCTTTGCATCTGAGTTTTCTGAACCCCATCACTGGGGCAAGTGACCAGTGTAGTCTTGCACAGGGCCCTGCACCCAGTAAGCCATCCTATGCTTGGGGCTTAACACTCTGCAGTGGTTGTCTTGAAATTCTTAAGACTTCTGCTTTGGGATTGTATTTTGGTAGTGAATTCTGATGAGACAATGATATGTGCCCCAGGGTGGAGACTCAGCCTACACCAGGTCCTGGTACTTCGCACCTTCCTAGATACCAGATCTCCTGACTCCACCTAGTGACCACTGCTGCCCTTCACCCCTGGTAGGGGATGAGAGCAAATGGAGTTGGGTGGGGTGTGTGCACTCCATGCTCCAAGTCAGGGGCAGGACCCTTGGGGCCTGTGAGAATCTACAATGAGCCAGAAGGTGACATGCCCAAGAGAATGTGATATTAAATAGCAAACAAGAGCCACCATGTGTTATGGACTGAATATTGTGTCTCCCTAAAATTTGCAAGGTGAAGCCCTAATTCCCCAAGGTGGGGCCTCTGGGAGGTAATGAAGTTTCGATGAGGGCATGAGGGTGGGGTCCCCAGGACAGGATTAGTGTCCTTGTAAGAAGAGGAAGGGGGACCAGAACTCACTTTTGCTGTCATGTCAGGAAAGAGCAAGAACGTGTGAGAACCAGGAAGGGGATTCTCACCAGGAACCAGATCTGCTGGCACCTTGATCTTGGATTTCCCTGTTTCCAAATTTGGGATAAAATACATTTCTGTTATCGAAGGCACCCAGTCTATGATATTTTCTTGTAATGGGCCTGAGCAGATTAAGACACCATGACAGGCTGAGCGAGAAAGAGACAGTGGGAGAAAGCTAAAAGTTTTGTCTCTTGCTTTTTGAACAAGATGGCCTAGTGTTTTCATTTTGCATGGGGTTCCATGAATTACGTAGCTGGCCCTGTCTAGGATGGGTAGTCACTGCTCATTGCTTTCTTTCTAAGCAAAACCTTCCTAGTGAATCTGAGAGACCGGCAGTCTTCCGAGCGCGACCAAACCTGTTTTTGGAGGAAGCTTCATACCAGATCACTGATATACCTAAAATATCACTGAATTTCTTAATACGATAGTTATCAAAGACAAATGGAAAAGTTTTAGCATTAGCAATAGTTTGAGTTTTATTAGGCAACTCATTTTGACTCTACTTGACTTCTGGCTTCTCTACTTTTATTTTGCCTGTGGCATCTTTGCTGCAGGCCTTGTGTGCCTTGAAGAGAACTTTCTTGCCTAGGCTTGGTAAAATGCCTAAGGATAGACAGCTTGATCTTCACCACACTTTCAGAAACAGCTGTATTTTGTGCCTGTCTGCTAATTAAGTTTATTTATGGCAGAATGTCATCTCTTATTGGCTCTCATTGTAACATGCCTCCTCATGGTGAGTTTGTGTTGAAACCATGTAGAGTACCTACCCTCCCTACCCTAGCAGATTTCTTCCATGCTTCCTGCTAACTGCTCTAGCTCCGAGGCCATGGCTGCCTAATTCTAAACTAACCCTGGGCTCTTCTGTCCTGACCTTTCTGTGGCCTCTCCTGTCCTCCACGCTTGGTGGATGTTCAGTCTGGCCTGTGTCGGAAGCCTGGTTTTAGCTCTGGGACTCTCCATGCAGCGGGCACCTTTGCAACTCGCTGCTTCAGGTGGCACCTGGCTCTGGGGTGATGCAGGCGCTGGCCCACCACAGGCCTTTGCTCTTGCCTGTCTAAGCCCTTGGATCCTGCTAACTCTTCTAGAATTTCATATCCAAGTCCCCTCTGGCCTGGTCAACCTCCTGGCCACACACTCCATCTCACGGTCCCCGTCTCTGTGACTCACCCTCAGAGTGCACCATGGCCCCGAGTGTGGATGCCCAGGCCACAAGAACTGTGGCAGAGAATGCCACCCTGTCTGGGGAGGTCTCTTGCATCTTCCTACCCCCTGACACCCCACTGACTTGGTACATTTTCCTTGCTGTCTCCGACCCAGGCCTGCTGCCCGCAGCCTGTGGTTGGGAAAATATGTAATGCTTTGGGTTTCTGGTTTATAGATTTTAGGAACTAGTGGGAAAACCTCAATTCTCATATGTGAATCACTCAGAGTAAATGTTAAGGCTGAAAAAGCTTTTTTTTTTTTTTTTTAAATGTTAGTCTTTTAAATACGTCATCTGGTGGTACCCACCAATGCCTCAGGGTATTATAACTATAATGATCCTAAGTTATCACAGTAATAATCAACATGGTATTTTACAGGTTACCTATACTGTATTTCATTTGAGTCTCATAGAATACTATTGGCTAATAGTTACTTTGTGCCAGGTACTATTCTATGATTTTATGTATGTTAATTCCATACTAACACAGGGAGTTTAATAAACTTGCCCACAATCAGACAGCTTGTGAGTGGCTTAGCTAGGATTGCTTCAAACTCCGTGTTTAATGACAAAGCTATAACTGATTCATATCAACCCCGGAAGGTACATTTTAATTATTTTATATGAAGGATCTGAAGATGAAAGAGGTGAAGTGACTTGTCTGGGAGAATCATTGTTGCCCTTTTTTAAGGTGGTGGCTTGGGATGTATAGGGCACATCCTCTGAGTTTTAGTGGTCATGTTCTGAAGGCCAATGGGGAAATGCCTGAAAGGTTGAAAAGCATCATGAGAGTGGGCCTGGAAATCCTGGTGGTAATTTCCTGAGTCAAGGAAATCCCATTTCTTGTTCATTTGGCTGGCATTCTGATCCTTTTCTGAGCATCTATTGAGAAGCAGTTAAGTTTATACTAACTGATACTTTTGAAAGCCAGATATTGAACTAGGCATGGAGGATACTGAAATGAACAAATCCTGGGCCCTGCCTTCAAGATGCTCATGGTTTAGTGGGGAAAAGCAAGATAGAGAAAATCAGGTCATTATTAATGATGGTTTAATGTGTTGAGTGGAAATTATAAGAAGATGCTGTAAGATAATAGATGAGGAGGTGTGAAGAATCAAGAGAGAATGGTGCAGCTGGGGGAACACACTAAGGGGAGATTTTCTAGCAAAGTGGCACTAAGGCTTAAAGGGTGAGTTTGCCAGTTGAAAATAAGGTGGAAGTACATCTGTTTCCATACACTTTTTTTTTTTATAATGTATCAATTCTTCTTCCAAGAATAACTGGAAATGCTAGATTACAAATCAAACAATCAAGCAAAAATAGCTATTCAAAAGGACCAGAGAGCAACCAAGATAACCAGAACTCAAGAGAATGAGATTATAGACAGAAGGGAACTGTAGAGAAATGATTGACATTCTATACCACTTTTACCCTTAAGGCATTTGTAGCTCATCAGGAAAGTCAATTAGCAGATGAGAGCTAGAGATCTAAAAATCTAAGCAAAATTTTTGTCCATCTTAATACTAAGGAAATTTGAGTTCTGCCAAAAAGGAAAGGTGCTGATTTTTAATGAGACCACTGAAGGTCCATGTCCTAAGAGTAAGGGCAATTGGAAATAGATCAAGCCTTACAAAAACAAACTCACACTCAAACCAACTCAATTTCTTATTGGATTAAGGTGCTTGTTCTATTCTTACTGCATCCAAGAAGGGCAATAAAGCCTCTCTGGAGAAATATAACATCCAGATTCTCTACAAGTTTTCAAGAGAATGCCCAACTTTTAATTAAAAAGTTACCAGATATTCCAATAAAAAGAATCAAAAGGTCAAAGCCTAGAGGAAAAAAATAAGACAATAAAATGGACCCAAAGATGATCCAGATATTAACAAGCACAGTCTTTAAAATAATTGAAATTATTTCAAGAGAATGATGACAAGGTGAAGAATTAGATCTATAAGAACAGGGAAATAGAAAATCTAGAACGGAAAAGTCCAATAAATGAAATCAAGAACTTAATAGATGGATTTAATAGCAGATTTGATATCACAGAAGAGAACCTGCAGAGATAATAGTAGGAAGTATCCAGACTTAAGCACAAAGGAAAACGATGTAAACTACAGAAAAGAAAGAAAGAAACATATAAGATGTGGTAAAAATACCTAAAATGTAAGCTGCTGAAGTGCCATAAGAAGAAGGGAGAGAAAAGGGAAAGAAATATTTGAAGATATACAGGCTGAATGATTTTATGGGATATTAATTACTTTAAGTCCATTATCTCATTTGATCTTCATGGCAATTTTGTGAAGCTTGCCAAAGGATATTATTTACTCATTTTGCATTTATTATTATATTGCAGAGAGGCTAAGGTTCTTCACTCATTTATTTAAAATGAAGTCTTTCATTTATTCAGCAAACATTTCTTAACTGGTATAATTTGAAAGCTTGTTATACAAAGCAACAAACAGCTTTAGAAATAATAATGTGTGAGTAAATGAAATGAATTTTTCTTATTTTTAATTAAAAAAGAATAAACCATTTAAAACCAAAAATGTAGATTTCTAAAATACATGCAGAAGCTTTAGTGTGACAACAACAAAAGCACAGAAGACAGAAGGGAGAGAAATGAAAGCATACTCTATCAGATCCTTACATTATCCATGAAGTTTTAGAACACTATTTAAAGACAGAACGTAAGCCAAAGATACATAACACAAAACCTAGACCAACCACACAAAATCTATTGAATAATCAAAAAAAAAAAAAAAAGCAAGAAGGGAGGAAGAAAAAAACAAAGGACAGATGGAACAAATGGAATACGAATAAGTGGTTGACTTAAACCCAACTATATCAATGCTCACATTAAGTGTAAATGATCCAAACACTCTAATTCAAAGGCAGACATTGTTAGACATAGTTTTAAAAATTCAGCAAAATGGGATAAATTTAAGAAAAAAAAAAAAACCTGATAATTCCAAGTATAGGCAAAAATATGGAGCAGCTAGAATTCTCATCTATTGTCAGTGGGAAGTGGCACCACTTTGGAAAACTGCTTGGCAATACCGATTAAAGTTAAATATATGTATGCCACGCAATCCAGCAATTCTACTCAGCAGAAATGCATACATATGTTCACCAAAACATGTTAAAAAACAAAAAAAAGCTTATAACAGCACTTGTGTAATAGCTAAAACCTGGAGAGTATTCATATCTTCATCAACATTAGACTGAATAAACTGTGGAACGTTTACACAATGGAATATTATACGACAACAACAAAAAAAAACCAAACAGCTGCCATATGCAACAACATGGGTAAATCTCACAAAATAATGTTAAGTGAAAGAAGCCCAGACAGGGCTTCCCTGGTGGCTCAGTGATAAAGAATCTGCCTGCCAATGCGGGAGACGCAGGTTTCATCCCTGATCCGGGAAGATCCCACAAGCTGTGGAGCAACAAAGCCCATGAGCCACAACTATTGAGCTTGTGCTCTAGAGCTTGTGCTCTGCAGCAAGAGAAGCCACTGCAAGGAAGTCCGCACCACAACTAGAGAGTAGCCCCTAGAGCGGAGTAGCCTGTCCTTGCTGCAATTAGAGAAAAGCCCACGCAGCAGCAAAGATCCAGCACAGCCAAAAGTAAATAAATGAAATTATATATACATATATAAAAGAAGAAGCAGCCCAGATAAAGAAGCATATACTGTATGATTCTGAATAAACAAGTTCAAAACTGGGCAAAATGAATCCATTTGGAATGAAGTCAGAATATCGGCTGCCTTTTAGGGGCTGGGACCTGGGAGAAGGCAGGAGGGAGGCTTCTGGGACTGCTGATGATATTCTAACACTTTTTATGGACAGTCGTTTCTTGAGTATGTCAATTCTGTAAAAATGTATCAAGCTGTAAATTTAGAACTGTCCACTTTGTTGTATTCATAGCATATGTCAATAAAATGTTACCTGTTTTTTAAAAAAATGGGATGAATGACATTCCAGACAGGGGAGAAAGTATAAGCAAAGGTGTAGAGGAATCAACCATGTGGTGTGTGGAAAATTACAGGTGGCCGGATGCTGTTGGAGCATAAAATGTGAGGTAGGTTATAGTGGGTTTGGGGAAGATGTTACCATGGCAGTTTAATGCCCTGCAAGAGTGTGGGCTGTCTTCCAAGGTCAATTAAAGGTGGGAAGAGTCTAAGCAAGAAGTGACATATAAGATTTGGAATTTTAAAAGAATCCTAATGTGAATTGGCAAAGAGGGACAAAAATAGGTAAGATGCTCTTGCAAAAATCCAGATGAGAGATGATGAAGGACTGAGTCAGGGCATGGTGGTGGGGATATAAAGAGAATACGACTTCAGAACAGTTTAAGAGATGATACTAATAAGCCTTCACTGGATGTAGGGGTTGAAGAGAAGTAGACTTGAGGATGATTCCTAAATTTGAAACACACATGACTGCATGGCTGGTGGCTCCACCCAGTGAGGCAGGGGACATTCAGGAGTTCAGGGCAAGGGCAGAAGACTAGTTTAGACAGTGTGGACAGGTTGACCAGATAAGGCGGCACTCACATTGAAGGGGATTCTTGGGGAGTTATTTTGAGGTCTTCTGTTTCCCGGAATTGATGACCCATTTAAATGCCAGGTCTCTGATGTCCCCTACAATTACCGCTTGGTTTTCTTGCCACGGTCGTGGTGCACATTCAAGACACAAAGCCGTAGTTGTCAGCAGCTGATCCAGTGGCACGGCCGCCCTGGGGTCTGAAAGACTTCATCTCGCTTTCCTCCGCCGCTCCAGACAAAGGCCGTCTTATGCACCATCTATTTCAGTCATTTTTATGAGTGCTGTGGAATATTTTCAAGCTATCCCTTTTAAGCATTATCTCTTGGCAGTTAAGAAAATAGATCCATTGCAAGCACTGGGGTTTCTGAAAAGGGGTTTAAAAATAGCTCAGGGCACCAGACAGCTGCAGCTATTGGGAAACGGAGCCCTTTGCTTGCACTTTTGCCGGTTTCCATTTCAGCCTTGCAGCTGGAAACCGCGAGCTCTTCCTCTGCTGGGAACAGATGGAAAAGGAGGAAGGAATGGTCCAGGACCCTCTTGACTCGAGGTCACACTTGGGCTCTGTGAATGCTGAGAGGCGCTAGGGTAGTGGAGCGTGGGTGAACTAAATAAACTCTTGGGTCTGAAAAAGCCTGTTCAATCTTATGATACATCTTTATATTTGGAAATGAAAAAAAAAATGAGCCTATTGGTTTTATCATGTAAATGACAGGAAGCAGATGGGATAAAATCCTCTTGGCCAATAGGGATAGGCAGAAAAGGCATTGGCAAATAATGCTTTATGGACAGTTCTCTCTGGACAGATGTTGTCACCATTCCCATCTTACAGGTGTGAAAACTGAGGAAAGGAATTGTTGGGGAACCAGTTCCTGGTCACAGAGCAGGGAGTGAGGGAGGCAGGGTTGCAGCACAGACTCCAGAGCCCCAACTCATAGTCATTGCTCTAGACTGCCTTTCACTGGGGATGCATGAGATTTTAACGTTTCTCCACAGGGAGCATGCATGTTTAAAAGAAGAACAAGCCAAGAATTAACATGAACAAATCTCCATTCTAAGCATCAGCTCTCCCATGATGCCACTCAATAAGTGTTTGCTCGGTAAACGAATGACTGCATTTTAAACAAATGATTGAAGACCCTTAGCCTGTTTGAAACTCCAATTCTTCGCCTGTAAAATGGATATATTAATATCATTTGGCTGTCTTCACAAAATTGCTGTGAAAAGATCAAATGAGATAATGGACTACTGAAAGTAGTTTAATACCCTGGAAAATTGTTCAGCAGTTAATTCAACCGATGGTTGCTGAGCACTTACCATTGAGCAGGCACTACTGTAGGTGCTGAAGTAAGTGCGTCCGTGCGTGAAGAAAGTAAAGTCCCTGCTTATTTTCTATCAGGGAGAGATGGGAAATAAACAGGAAAACTAGTAAGTAGGTAAAAATTCTAGGGACTTCCCTGTGGCTCAGTGGTTAAGACTCTGAGCTTCCAATACAGGATGCATGGGTTCTGATAAGGGTCCACATGGGGTCTCACTGATAAGATGGCTCATTGTCGACCTTCCAGTGTCCCTTTATGCTACAGCTGGGACGTGGACCTGGAGGGGGTCTTGGCTTTGGGCATGAGCGGGTCCAGTGGCCTTCTTTGCCACATTTGAAACAGGGCCCAGGTGGCTTCCTGTCTTTGCTGGTTGATGGAGGTTTGGAGCCACATAGGGCGGTGGCTAGAAGGTGGTATTTGGCCTAATCTCGTTGGGCCTTCTCTAGCTTTGCCTGTTCTTCCCGGTTATTGAAAATCTGAAAGGCTAAATTTAAAAGGTCTCGTTGAGGGGTTTGAGGGCCTTCTTCTGCCTTTTTTAGTTTCTTTCGGATATCTGGGGATGACTGGGAGATAAAATGGGTGTTAAGGACAATGGTGCCCTCTGCTGAAGTGGGGTCTCCAAAGACAGGAAGCCACCTGGGCCCTGCTTCAAATGCGGCACACAAGGCCACTGGGCCAGCTCATGCCTAAAGCCAAGGCCCCCTCCAGGTCCATATCCCAGCTGTAGCATAAAGGGACACTGGAAAGTCGACATAATGAGCCATCTTATCAGCGAGACCCCATGTGGACCCTATTAGGTTCGATGATCCCTGGTTGGAAAACTAAGATCCCACAGACTGAGGCACAGCCAGAAAACTGAAAAAAAAAAAACCTAATTCTAAAGTAGGCCATCACGGTATATACATGTAGGCGATAAGAGCTATGGAAAAAACTAAGAGTAGAGGGGGTACAGGTGATTGGGGTGAGGACAAGTTGCAATTTAAAATCAGGTGTTCAGAGTGGACTTCACTGAAAGGTGACACCGTGTTGACATTTTGAGGTGAAGGCGTTGGCTCTGCAGACTCCTGGGTGACGCGTGTGACGGGTGGTAAGGTGGAGTTGTGCCCACTGTGTCCCGGGGGAACCAGGGGAGAGCGGTGGGAGAGGCGATTAGGGACTTGATGTGGGGCAGGGCGGGGGATGTCTCAGGGTCTTGTCTGCGTGTGGATTTTCACTGTGAAAGAAGTGGACACGCCTGGAGGGATTGACTCAGAGGAGTGACACAGCCTGGCGTGGTTTGGAGGGATCACGCTGGCTGCTGGGTTGAGAAGGGATGTAGGTGGTAATGGCAGAAGTGGGAATGTGAGACTAGTTAGCGGGATATTCCAGTAATCCAGAAGTGAGGCCAGAAGTGGATACTCTTCAAAGAAATGGAATGAGTATGTCACAGAAGCCAGGTGAAGAAAGGGGATCAGAGATGAGATGGAGACCACGCACAGCGAATACTACGGACAGGTCTGTCGGTCCAGCACCGTGACTGCCCGTGAGACCTGGCAGTGTGGAGTTGGCCGGGGACCTTGACAAGGGCTGTCTTAGCAGAGTGATGGGCCTGAAAGTTGACTGGAGTGGCTTGAAGGAAGAATGGGAGAAGAGAAATGTTTAAACAATTAAAAAAATTTTTTTAACTGTGGCAAAATACACAAAACATAAAATTTACCGTCTTTTCATTTTTTTAGTTTCCCAGCTAAGGATCCAACCTGCATTCTCAGCAGTGAAAGCATGGTGTCCTAACCACTGGACCACTGGGGAGCTGCCCTAAAACTGACCATTTTAACCATGCTTGAGTGTACAATTCAGGAGTGTTAAGTACATTCACATTGCTGTGCAGCTGATCTCTAAACTCTTTTCATCTGCATACATTGAACAGCAACTTCCCATTCCCCCAGTCCCCCAGCTCCTGGCAACTACCATTCTACTTTCTCTATGAATTTGACCACTCTACATAATCATACAGTATTTGTCTTTGGAATCATACAATACTGGCTTCTTTCACTTAGCATAATGTCCTCAGTGTTCAGCCATGTTGTAGTATGAATCAAATTCTTTCCTTTTAGGGCTGAATAATATTCCATCAGATGTATATACCACGTTTTGTTTAGCCTTGCATTCATCAGTGGCCATCTGGGTTGCTTCCACTTTTTGGCTACTGTGAATAATGCTGCTATGAACATGAGTGTGCAAATATCTCTTCGAGACCTTGCTTTCAATTCTTTTGGGTGTATACCCAGAAGTGGAAATGCTGAATGAGGCAGAGAAAAGTTTTGTTGCAAAGGGAAGCATAAAAAAAGTAATGGGGGTGTGTAGCTGGCAGCAGAAGTAGGGTCACAAGAAGAGGTTTGTTTTTGTTTTTGGTTTAATACAGGAGAAATAGCAGCATGTTTTCAGTTGATGGGACGATGCAGTAGAGAGAGAAAAACTGAAATGGAGAACTGCTGGAGCAGTGTTCTAGGGGTGGGGAAGGGGACTGGATTTCATGTAAAACAGAAAGGCTTGGGGCTACAGGTGGGAAGGCAGAGTCTGTGGAAACAGATGCAGAAAGGGTAACAGATTGGTAGCTGGAATTTGTGGCTATGCTCTGGTTGCTTCAGTGTTCTCAGTAGATTAGAAACAAGACTGCCAACTGAAAGCAATATATAATAGTAGCTACCAACTCTGAGTTGGGCTTCCCTTGTGGCTCAGCTGGTAAAAGAATCCACCTGCAATGTGGGAGACCTGGGTTTGATCCCTAGGTTAGGAAGATCCCCTGGAGAAGGGAAAGGCTACCCACTCCAGTATTCTGGCCTAGAGAATTCCATGGGGTTGCAAAGAGTTGGACACGAATGAGCGAGTGACTTTCACTTTCACTTTCTTTCACCAACTTTGAGAGTGGAACACCATGCTAGGAGCATTACTTCAATATCTGTAAATGTCACAGCTAGCTAGCAAACTACTTTTTTTTTTAAAAAAAAGAAAACAACCCTCAATTCACAGATGGAGAGAATGGAGATTCAGAGAAGTTAAGAAACTTGCCAAAGTTACACAGCGAATCAGAGGCACCTGTCTTCTCTCCAGGTGTGCTTGACTCTGAGGTTCATACTTGTTCTGCTACACAATCTAAGATGTTCTCATTCTCTAACACCTGTCCTGTCATGAAACTACAATACTGATCTACAGAGACCCAAGACTCCAGGTTCCCTCCTCAAAGCAGTGACATATTTTCAAACTTTTTATTTACTTATTTTTGGCTGTGCTGGGTCTCCTTTGTTGCGCATGGGCTTTCTTTGGTTGCGGAGAGTGGAGGCCACCCTCTAGTCGTGGTGCGGGGCTTTCTCATTGTGGTGGCTTCTCTTGTTGCAGAGCACGGGCTCCAGAGCGCAGGCTCAGCAGTTGTGGTGCACAGGCTGAGTTGTCCGGTGGCATGTGAGATCTTTCCGGACCAGGGATCAAACCCATGTTCCCTGCACTGGCGGGCAGATTCTTAACCACTGGACCATAAGCAAAGTTTCTTGACATGAAATTTCAGCTAAATATCCATGTGAGATTGATTTGTTGGAGGTGGGAAGGTAATGAAAAAGAAGCAAAAAAAAGGGAACAATTCTATTCTCTTCAGTTTTCAGTTCAGTCGCTCAGTCGTGTCTGACTCTGCAACCCCATGGACCGCAGCACGACAGGCCTCCCTGTCCATCACCAACTCCTGAAGTTTACCCAAACCCATGTCCATTGAGTTGGTAATGCCATCCAACCATCCCCTGTCATCCCCCTCTCCTCCTGCCCTCAATCTTTCCCAGCATCAGGGTCTTTTCAAATGAGTCAGCTCTTCGCACCAGGTGGCCAAAGTACTGGAGTTTCAGCTTCAACATCAGTCCTTCCAATGAACACTCAGGACTGATCTCCTTTAGGATGGACTGGTTGGAACTCCTTGCAGTCCAAGGGACTCTCAAGAGTCTTTTCCAACACCACAGTTCAAAAGCATCAATTTTTCAGTGCTCAGCTTTCTTTATAGTCCAACTCTCACATCCATACATGACTACTGGAAAAACTCATGGCCTTGACTAGACAGACCTTTGTTGGCAATTAATGTCTCTGCTTTTTAATATGCTGTCTAAGTTGGTCATAACTTTCCTTTCAAGGAGTAAGCGCCTTTTAATTTCATGGCTGCAGTCACCATCTGCAGTGATTTTGGAGTCCAAGAAAACAAAGTCTATCACTGTTTCCATTGTTTCCATGGAAGTGATGGGACCAGATGCCATGATCTTAGTTTTCTGAATGTTGAGCTTTAAGCCAACTTTTTCACCCTCCTCTTTCACTTTCATCAAGAGGCTTAGTTCTTCTTCACTTTCTGCCATCAAGGTAGTGTCATCTGCATATCTGAGGTTATTGATATTTCTCCTGGTAGTCTTGATTCCAGCTTGTGCTTCATCCAACCCAGCGTTTCTCGTGATGTACTCTGCATAGAAGTTAAATAAGCAGGGTGACAATATACAGCCTTGATGTACTCCTTTCCCTATTTGGAACCAGTCTGTTGTTCCATGTCCAGTTCTAACTGTTGCTTTCTGACCTGTATACAGATTTCTCAAGAGGCAGGTCAGATGGTCTGGTATTCCCATCTCTTTCAGAATTTCCCACAGTTTATTGTGATCCCTACAGACAAAGGCTTTGGTATAGTCAACAATGCAGAAATAGATGTTTTTCTGGAACTCTCTTGCTTTTTCGATGATCCAGCGGATGTTGGCAATTTGATCTCTGGTTCCTCTGCTTTTTCTAAAACCAGCTTGAACATCAGGGATTTCAATGGTTCATGTATTGCTGAAGCCTGGCTTGGAGAATTTTGATCATTATTTTACTAGGGTGTGAGATGAGTGCAATTGTGTGGTAGTTTGAGCCTTCTTCGGCATTGCTTTTCTTTGGGATTGGAATGAAAACTGACCTTTTCCAGTCCTGTGGCCACTCCTGAATTTTCCAAATTTGCTGGCATATTGAGTGCAGCACTTTCACTGCATCATCTTTTAGGATCTGAAATAGCTCAACTGGAATTCCATCACCTCCACTAGCTTTGTTCGTAGTGATGCTTCCTAGGGCACACGACTTCACATTCCAGGATGTCTGGCTCTAGGTGAGTGATCACACCATAGTGATTATTTGGGTCATGAAGATCTTTTTTGTATAGTTCTTCTATATATTCTTGCCACCTCTTCTTAATATCTTCTTCTTCTGTTAGGTCCATACCATTTCTGTCCTTTATTGAGCCCATCTTTGCATGAAATATTCCCTTGGTATCTCTAATTTCTTTGAAGAGATCTCTAGTCTTTCCCATTCTCTTGTTTTCCTCTATTTCTTTGCATTGATCGCTGAGGAAGGCTTTCTTATCTCTCCTCGCTGTTCTTTGGAACTCTGCATTCAAATGGGTGTATCTTTCCCTTTCTCCTTTGCTTTTTGTTTCTCTTCTTTTCTCAGATATTTGCAAGGCCTCCTCAGACAGCCATTTTGCTTTTTTGCATTTCTTTTCCATGGGGGTGGTCTTGATCCCTGTCTTCTCTACAATGTCACGAACCTCTGTCCATAGTTCATCAGGCACTCTGTCTATCAGATCTAGTCCCTTAAATCTATTTCTCACTTCCACTGTATAATCATAAGGGATTTGATTTAGGTCATACCTGAATGGTCTAGTGGTTTTCCCCACTTTCTTCAATTTAAGTCTGAATTTAGCAATTCTATTCTCTTAGAATGAAGTAATTTTAAGGCCTCTTTTCATTCCTGATCTTGCTCTTTAGAACTGGATTGGAAACACCAGGTTGCTAAGCCTCAGTGACAAACTGCTCTCTTATAATGATACTTTGAATCAACTTATCCTTGTTACATGCACTGGGAGGTAAATTCTAGTATTATTTCCATCATACAGACAAGAAACCTGAAACATGGATTTCCAAGAAAACACCTTTGGAAAATCACAGAGCTGTAATTTGAATCCAAGTCCCCAGTTTCAGACTTTGTGCCCTTAACCTCTCCATTGTTCTGGTGGTGGGACTCTCCCCCCAGGGCTCCTGGGCTAGCCGCTTCCTCTTGGCCCACGTTTCAGACAGTGGGTTGTGGCCCCTTCACTCCTTCAAGTCTCACTATTTTGGTGATTCAGCCAGGCAAGGGCCTTCTCTTGGGCAAGGGCCTGCCATAAGAGGACTGACCCAGGCTGAGGGGACATCCCCCAGCATGGCCAGTCTGGCACGATGCTAAGAGCTGTGCTCTGGATTTAGTTAAATCCCAGCTGAAATGTCAAGTTGTAAAACAAGGACCATACTTTGTTTTCACAGGGTTGCTGTGATGATTCTAGATGAAAACTTACAGCCATTGAAGTTCCACAAAGAAGGTTCAGAAGGGAAAGCTTCAGACAACCTTAAGGTGACTCATTACAACTCAAAGTGAGATCTTCTCTAGACAAATGATCTCATACCTTTCACTTCTAGATATGTCTTCTGCAGAAACACTGGCTCATGGCCCAGAGGTTTTATACACAAGGAAGTTCATTGCAGTTGTGACTGTGATAGAAAAAGATGGGAAACAACCTGAATGTCCCAAGACAGACGAATGACTAAATATTAATACATGTCATGGTACCGCCATACAGGGGAATACTGTGGAGCCAGTGACAAAATGCCAAGGTTCTAAAAGGGCCAATAAGAAAAGAGCTCTAAGATACAGGGTTAAATGAACAGTTCAGTTCAGTTCAGTTGCTCAGTCGTGTCCGATTCTTTGCAACCCCATGAATCGCAGCACGCCAGGCCTCCCTGTCCCTCACCAACTCCCGGAGTTCACTCAGACTTAGGTCCATCGAGTCCGTGATGCCATCCAGCCATCTCATCCTCTGTCGTCCCCTTCTCCTCCTGCCCCCAATCCCTTCCAGCATCAGAGTCTTTTCCAATGAGTCAACTCTTCGCATGAGGTGGCCAAAGTACTGGAGTTTCAGCTTTAGCATCATTCCTTCCAAAGAAATCCCAGGGCTGATCTCCTTCAGAATGGACTGGTTGGAATAGGAGGTCTCAAAACAGTATGATTTGTCTTAGGTTTATGAATAGAGTGATATATAAGGACTCGACATCCATTTGCTAACATTGGGTGTCCCTGGGGCAGGGAATGGGATTGGGGGAAGGACAAGGAGGGGCAAAAGAGAATTCTTATAGACTTTGTAAATACATCAGTCTTTAAAAACTTTTACAGTGATAATCTTTTTTTTTACTACTTGTACACCCAAATAAAGCTATCAAATAGTACCAAAAAAAATCACCTAAATGTGAAATTTCAGGCAAAAAATAAATGAGCTGGTCCATCGCCACTGGGACCACAGCTCTCTGGGCTCTGTTGGTTCTACTGCTGCCTCGGCCACTAGCTGTGTGACTTTGGACAAACTGCTTTGGTTCCTGGGCCTTAGTCTCCTTTTGTAATGATGAGGGTGAGCTAGAATACCAATTGTGAAACATTTTTATTACTAACTTCCAAGCATCAATCTTTTTGCAAATGCATTCTTGTGTGTAGAAGCCCCAAATATGAATTAACCCAACCATTTGTGCCCCGGAGTCCTTTCAGGGCTGACGTTCTCTGACTCTGGTTGAATGCAGGGAGCCAAATCCACCCGCCACACCTGTGCTATCTCTCAAGTGAGTGGAAAATAACTGGGCGATTTGAAGTGACCCACGAAAGCGCACGTGTAACTAGCAAAATATTTCCCTGAGCCTTAAGCCCACACTCTGGCAGCTGTATGATAGCTCAGGAACTGTTCAGGCTCCAAGGAAACCATTACTGTTTCTAGACAGTTTTGAGAGGACCCCTGGGTCTTTGCAAGAACCATCCATGGTTGTTTTTCAGGGGACTCAAGCCCTAGGTTTTGGTGCCCAGACCCCTCCAGCCCCAGCCCCAGCCCCTGACCCAGAGCTACGGCTTTGAGGTGGCAGCAGGAAAATGAGGCCGCAGAGGAAAGGGAAGGGACGAGAGGAGGGGACAGGTGCAATACACACCACGCTGTGAAATATGAGGAAGGCTCCTCAGTGTCCTTCCCCAGGTCTGAAAGGCGCCATCTCGACTCTGTGGACTTGACTCCAGCCTCCTCTGGCTGGAACTGGTATGATAAGGATCGTTTTGTCTCCTTTGGAAACAGGGCTGGAGCCCTGCAGTTCCATGCGTCATTAGAGCCCAGAGACGGTCCCGTTCATGTCCTGAGTTATAATGACTGGCTCATCACTCAGAATAAAGCCTGGGCCTTGTGCGCATGGGATTCTATTCACATCTGGCCTAGATTGACCTCCAAATCAGAAAAGGTGGGAACAGAGGGACTGGTGTCCCGGAGGAAGGAAAGACAGATGTGCAGGGCCATTCATTCGGTGGAATTCCTTCCTGGCCCAAGTCTTCTCCGCGGACAGAAGCCAGCATTTCATACCTGCCCATTTGTGGGATGGAGAGCCAGGCACCTGGGTGAATGACTAGTTAGAGCCCAAGTCCCCACTCCCACCAGGGCACACCAGTCTGGGGGTCAGGAGACCTGGGTTCATGTCCCAGGTGGATCACTTTCTCATTGTGAGGCCAGTCCCATATTTTTCCCTGGTTCTCAGTTTCTTTTTCTTTCTTTCTTTCTTTCTTTTTTTAATAGCGTATTGGATTAGCTACTTTTTAAGGTCTCTGCCAGGCCTATCAGTGACTCTAGCTCTAGACTGTAAGAACCTCGACAGAGTTCTGCTTACTTAGTAAGAAAAAGGGAGTGAGCTATAATGCTGAAGTGTGTGGCCCCTGGGATCAAACTCCCTGAGTTTAAATCCTGTCACTCCTTTCCACACTGTGACTTTGGAGATGAGGTTTTCAATCTCTACGAGCTTCAGTTTCCACATTGGCAAAATGAAGGTATGAATTGTAATTATAATGGTATCATAGGAATGCAAAAGAGAATCCCCATGAAGCTCAGAGCTAGACACTGTAAATACTCAACAATCCTTAGCTTATTATTTTGTATTTTTCTGGTCTATTATGGTACCAAGATCATAGCAGGTATTGGCTAAAATTATTTCTAGATAAAAACATCACATCTTACCTACCAGAGATTCAATTGTGTGTGTGTGTGTGTGTGTGTGTGTGTGTGTTCAAGTGCTAAGTCATGCCCCTCTCATTGCAACCCCATGGACTGAAGCCCACCAGGCTCCTCTGTCCATGTGATTTCCCAGGCAAGAATACTGGAGCAGGTTGCTGTTTCCTTCTCTGGGGGATCTTCTTGACCCAGGGATCAACCCTTGTTTCCTGCATTACAGGTGGATTCTTTACCGCTGAGCCTGGGAAGTCCCAGATCTTTACCTGGGAAGTCCCAAGATTCAATTATACTACAGGCCAAATCATGTACCCTGTAAAGTTCATTCCTTCGTTCAATACCAATTGATGAATAGTCATTGAATGTCTTAGGTATGGCATCCTGGACTGAGGATGCAAAGACATCAAGATCTTGCTCTAGAGTTCAGTCTGATACAATCCTAATGCAGAACACACCTTACTGAGTAAGAAATATCTGTAGAGCATTTATGGAATTCAGAGAACTGTCCTGGTGTCACTGGGGATTCAATACAGTGAGTCATTTCCCACCCACAGTTTAGAATTTTGAAAGGAAGGAAAAACACATACTTGTGAAGCAACCTAAAGTGAATTTCAGGGCCTCCTCCTATGATCCCCAGTGGTGACCAGTTTGTACATTTGTCCTAAGTGCTAAGCCTGTGTGTGCAAGCGTTGGGATCTAAAGCTTTCCATGCAGGACCTCATTCAGCCTCGTGAGGCAGTCATTAGGGCTAGCTCATTTCATAGGGAAAGGAAGAGAGAGAGACTAAGAGATTTCTCAAGGATCACACAGCTGGCAAGAGGCAGAGGTCTGTCTTTTCTCATCTTATCCATTGGCATCCATTTGTGTCCATTTGCTGGGGCTGTCTTTATAAAGACTTCCCTGGTGGCTCAGCCTGTAAAAAGTCTGCCTGCAATGCAGTAGACCTGGGTTCGATCCCTGGGTTGGGAAGATGCCCTGGAGAAGGAAATGGAAACCTACTCCAGTATTCTTGCCTGTGAATCCCATGGACGGAGGAGCCTGGCAGGTTATAGTCTATGGGGTGGCAAAGAGTCGGACACGACTGAGAGACTTCACTTTCACCTTTATAAAGTACCACAGATGGGTCACTTAAACAACAGAAATGTGAGGTCTCACAGTTCTGGAGGCTGGAAGCCCATGATCAAAGTGTCAGTGGGGCTGGTTTCTCAGGTGGGCTGTAAGAATCTGCTCCGTGCTGCAGGGGAAAGTCCTGGGGGTGCCAGCCACTCTCCCCATTGGGATGCATGAGCTGTATGGAGACAGCAGGTATGGAGACAGCGTATCAAAGTGTGACTGCAACAAGAACAATAAAACTGTGGTTACTGATTGTGGTTACTGATTGATCAATTATTATACTCTAGGCACTAAGTATTTTGCATGCATAATCTATTTATTCTGCATAGCAACCTTAGGAGACAGGCATTAGTTTATCGTTTCTTAGATGAAGAAACCTAGATGCATAGAGATTAGATTCTTGTTCAAAGCCACTGACCCCAACACTTAATCAACACGGTGTCTGGTATTTAACAATTATGAAACATTAGTAAATATTATTTTACTACATGGCCTCCTTTCCCATGGAGCTTTTTGGATTCGAATAATACCGTTTTCCTCTTCCCTCTATTCTGGTTGATTTGGAACCCTGCCTGGGCCTGATTAGTTCATACCCTGGGGCGGAGGATGAATTACAAGGACAGTAGCCATAGGCTATGTACCTTTGGAACAAAGCTGGGCAGGGCCACGGAAGAGGAAGCCTGCACCCCTGTGCAGTTTTCCCTGAAGCTGTGGGACCTTCACACACTCCGCTCCCTAGGCAGGTCCGCAGTGAGGCCAGGGTTTTATTCTGGGGGTTGCTTCTGATGTTGCTGAAGAAAACACCATTGTTTTAATTGTTCCAGAAAGTGGGCTGGGACAACCTTTCCCAGGGACTGAGTCCTTGGGCAGGGACAGAACAGAGGCCAGAGGGCAGGAGGAGGAGGGCCAGGGCTGGAGGGACCCAAGCCAGAGGCCTCGGGCTGCCTCTGGGGCTCTCCGAACGTTCTTCTGATTAGAAAAGTACTTTCATCAATTATTAATTTTTAAAACCTATACAAGTGTATTGGAGAAGGAAATGGCAACCCACTCCAGTATTCTTGCCTGGAGAATCCCATGGACAGAAGAGCCTGGCGAGCCCCAGTCCATGGGGTCGCAGAGAGTTGGACACGACTGAGCAACTAACATACATACAAGTGTATAAAAGAAAAAACAACAGTTCTCACAATCCTAGTCCTTGTGGTATAAGTTTCCACAATTCTGTTCACAAATAAAAATTATATACACTTTGGCCACCTGATGCAAACAACTGACTCATTGGAAAAGACCCTGATGCTGGCAAAGATGGAGGGCAGGAGGAGAAGGGGATGACAGAGGATGAGATGGTTGGATGGCATCACTGACTTGATGGACATGAGTTTGAGCAAGCTCTGGGAGTTGGTGATGGATGGAAGCCTGGCACGCTGCAGTCCATGGGGTACAAGGAGTCGTACACAACTGAGCAACTGAGCTGAACTGATAGTCAATAAAGGGCTTCCCTGGTGGCTCAGATGGTAAGGAATCCACCTGCAATGCGGGAGCCCTGGGTTTGATCCCTGGGTCAGGAATATCCCCTGGAGAAGGGCGTGGCAACCTACTCCAGTATTCTTGCCTGCAGAATCCCCATGGACAGAGGAGCCTGGCGGGCTACAGTCCCTGGGGTTGCAAAGAGCTGGACACGACTGAGCAACTAAGTACAGTACAGCACACAGTCCAATAAAAAGGATCCTATCATTCTTCACCTACTTTGCCATTTAATGGTATGGGTATATTACGCTTTGTCTATATAGAACGCAATTTGGTTTAATGGCTGTATAGTGTTGTTTCGTTGTGTAGAAAAGCATAGTTTATTTAACTGGAATTTATAGACTTTTATACTGTTACCTATTTGTGATTCTTACTAATAATATTGAAATAAAAATTCTTGTACATTAAGTCTTTGTCTTCTTGCTCAATTATTCCATTGGGATTAAGTCTTAAAAGTGGAGTTGCTATGTATCCAGAAAAGACAAAAACTCTAATTTAAAAGATACACACCCCCCAAATGATCATAAAAGCACTGTTCACAATAGCCAAGACATGGAAGCAACATAAATGTCCATTGACAGATGAGTGGATAAAACAGCTGCGGTAGATATGTGTGTGAGACACAATGGAATACTACTCAACCATAGAAAGAATAAAATAATTTTATTTTCAGCAATATGCATGAACCTAGAATGCATTGGAGAAGGAAATGGCAACCCACTCCAGTGTTCTTGCCTGGAGAATCCCAGGGATGAGGGAGCCTGGTGGGCTGCCGTCTATGGGGTCGCACAGAGTCGGACATGACTGAAGCGACTTAGCAGCAGCAGCAGCAGAGATGATATTAAGTGAAGTAAGTCAGAAAGAGAAAGACAAGTATCACATGGTATCACTTACATGTGGAATCTAAAAGAATGATACAAATGAATTTATTTACAAATGATGCAAATTTATTTATAGAAAACAAAGTTACAGTCACCAAGAGGAAAAGGAGGGAGGAAGGGATAACTTAGGAGTTTGGGATAAACAGATACATACCACTGTATGTAAAATAGATAAACAATAAAGACCTACCTACTGTATAGCACAGGAAACTACATTCAATATCTTGTAATAACCAATAATGCAAAAGAATCTGATAAAGAATACATATATATATATATATCTCAGTCATTTTGCTGTACCCCTGAAACTAACACAATATTATAAACCAACTATACTTCAATTAAAAAAAAAAAGTGGAGTTGCTGGGTCAAAGGATAAACATATTTTAAACAAAATATCAATGGGTAAATATCTATTTCCAGATAGACCTCTGTAAGTTTTAGATATTGTAATATACCCACCAACCTGATTTGAGACAACCTGCTTCTTCTCCTCTACCCACTAAGCATTGTACATTGTACATCTGTGTGGTATTTTAAATTACATTTTAAAAAATCATGAATGAGGTTGACCATATTTTCTTCCTTCCTTTTTTATTTTTTATTCTTAAAATTTTGGCCATCTGTATTTTCCTGTAGTTGCTGGTGATACTGTTTTTCTACTGCGGTATACTCACGGGACCTTGAGGAAATTATAATCTTAGCTTGTATTATTCGGATGGAGATCTTTGTATTGTAGGCTTTTGACTATCTGGGGAAAAGGGAACAGCGACCATAAGATTCAGAGGTCAGTTGTAATCATTTCTTTATTAATTCAGGGCAATTCATTTATTTACTCTTTCATTCACTTGGAAATTATTTCTGTAGTCATCCATTGCTCTGGTTTACTCATTAATCATTTTTTCGAGTAGATATTGAGCATCTGCTGCCCCTGAAATGCTAGGCCCCCTGGGGGAACCCAGGGAAATCTGCTGTGGTGACAATTCTTCCTGCCTAATGGGGACATCAGTCCTGTAAATGGTGCCTTAGGAATTCCACACCAGCAGAGTGGAAAGAACGGTGGGAGAGGCTGTAATCTGGGAGGTCCTCCCAGAGGTGGCATTAGAGGATTAGAACACTGGATGTGGGAAGATGGAGAAAGGATCCCAGCAGGGAAGCAGAATGAGGGAAGGGAGAACTTCACAGGAAGAGAAAACGAGACAAAGACAAAGGCAGGAACTTAAGACTGGCAAGAAGGTGGCTGGAGCACGGGTGCTTCTTAAAGGCAATGAGAGGGAGTAATAAGGGATTGGGACAGCGGTGTGTCTGCTGTGCTATTGCATGTGGATTTTGTCATGTAACCACCACTCGGGAGCTGGGGTAGGGCAGAGCTGTCCTTAGGAAGAGGATTCTGGCAGCAGTATGGATGACATGTTGTGGGGAAAGAGACAGGGGCAGAAGGCTGCTGCGATATCAAAGGTGAGAGATGAGGAGAGCCGAATTATCCTGCTCTCCTGGATAGCACTGGCCTGGGGGTCAGAAGAAGTGGTCTCCACCTCTCACTCCACCTCCAGCTTGTCTATTAATATAAAGGGAGGGGCTTTCAGAAGGGCCAGAAGACCATTTCTCAGCAGCAGTCAGCCCCGCTCTGCATCATACCACCAATCCCGAGTTCTGTGGAACATCCGCTGGTCTCAAGGTCCTCCGCAGTTCATTCGTGCTCAGGCGCGTCCAACTCTTTATGACCCCATGGACTGTAGCCCACCATGCAGCCCATGGAATTCTCCAGCAGCAATCCTCGAGTGGTTTGTCATTTCCTTCTCCAGGAAAGCTTCCCAACCCAGGGGTCAAACCTGTGTCTCTTGCATTGCAGGCAGCTTCTTTACCCATTGAGCCACACTTCCTCTAGGTGTGGGAACAAATAGTGAGGAAGGCAGCAGGGGTAATGGCAAGATGGCCCATGAAGTATTGTTGGAGAAGAAGCTGTTGAAATATTCTCTTCTTTTTTGCCTTCATTCTTTTTGACAGCTGTCAAGCAATTCCATCTTAGGAGGCCTCCATAATTTGTTTGCTTATTTCCTGATGAATGAACATGTGCAGTTTTGTTATAAACACCGTTGCCATGGAACCCTGTGCATTGGATCTGGAGTGCCGGTGAGCACACTTCTGCTTCAGACTGTGATGGCTTTTGCTCAACTGTCCTCCTCATGGGGTTCTCTTTATTATTCCAAGGACTAAAGTGAGTTGCAGATCCCTTATACCACAACTAAGGCCTGGTGCAGCTGAATAAATAAATAAATATTTTTTAAAAATAAGAAAAATAAAGTGAGCTGCAGGGAAGTTATGTCACTTGTTCCTGGGCTATATCAATGACAAGATTTTGTCAGAATTTGAGTCTAGGTGGGTCAGTCCTCCAACCTCTGTTCTCTCCATTAGTCTATGCCATCAATGCCTAAAGCGCTTTCCATTATGACTCACCAAATTTATTTTTTACTCCCTCACCCCAGAGCAACCAGCAAGAAAAAAAAATCTTATAATGAAAGACACCTGTCTGGGAGACAGAAAAGAAATGGGTTGGGGGTGGAGGTGGGAGGGCTGGAGTTCCTCTCTAGGGTTGGCATGCGGAGGGGGACAAGGCACCTCCCAAGACAAAAGCCAGGGTGGTAGCGTAAATACAACGAAGAAACCTGAGTCTCTGAGATGTGAGGAAGGCAGCCCAGCCTAAGAGGAGGCCCTGGACATGTCCACACTGCTGTATTTAAAATGGATAACCAACAAGGATCTATTGTATAGCACAGGGAACTCTGCTCAATGTTATGTAACAACCTAAATGGGAGAAGAATTTGAAAAGGAATAGGTACATATATGTGTATTCAGTTCAGTCGCTCAGTCATGTCCGACTCTTTGTGACCCCATGAACCAGGCCTCCCTGTCCATCACCAACTCCCGAAGTCCACCCAAACCCATGTCCATTGAGTCGGTGATGGTGATGCCATCCAACCATCTCATCCTCTGTTGTCCCTTTCTCCTTCTGCCCTCAATCTTTCCCAGTATCAGGGTCTTTTCAAATGAGTCAGCTCTTTGCATGAGGTGGCCAAAGTATTGGAGTTTCAGCTTCAACATCAGTAATATGTGTATTAATATAACTGAATCACTTTGCAGTACACCTAAAAGTAATATAACATTGAAATCAATATAAAATAAAAAGTTAAAAAAGAGAGAGAGCACCCTGGAGGCTTACTGGGAGAACTGGAAGGTCCCAGACATCTGGCACCTTCATCCAGGAAAGGGGCGGTCAGCTCCACCTCCTTCCTATCAGCTGGCTTACCTGGGGTCCTTCTGACATCTCTGCCCAGAGCGGTGGTGATGAGGAACCTGAGTGCTGGTGTCAAAAGCATGCGTCCTGAGTCCCGTGGGTTCAGTTACCCTGGCTGGCTTCTCTCCCCTTCTGCTCGTTAACCAAGCCCCCCACCGCCAGCCAGCCTTCCACACGCCATCCTCACGGAGACGTGCACTGACAGTGCACGGCGCTGGGGGCTTCCCACAGTGAAGCTGAATCTCTGTACGCTGTGTAGTTTGGGATGAGGGGCTGAAGTCAGACAGCCAGGGCTCAAATCCTGCATCTTTGTCTCTGGAATCTAAGGTGAGAGACTCAGCCTCTCATCATCCACAAAACGGGGACAACAATAAACCCGGTCACAGGACTGCTGTGTGGGTTAAGTGAAATTGTCACTGTTTTTCATATTCCAGACTTCCCAGGTTGCTGAGGTGACAGCTGCTGACACTGGGCACAGAGGTAAAAATAATGACAGAACTGGAGGGAGGTGGACCACATGCTAGGCAGAGTTCTAAGTCCTCACATGGCTTGTATTAGCTACCTAGTGCTCTGTAACAAATTCCCCCCAAATGCAGCAATAGATATTAGACATTATTTTATTGTATTTCACTCACGCAGTTTTTGTGGATTAGGTGTCTGGGAGCAGCTTAGCTGGGTGGCTCTGGCTCAGGGTCTCTCGTGATGTTGCAGCTGGGATGTCAGCTGGGGCTGTGTCATCTGACTGGGTCTGGAAGGTCTGTTTCTAAGACAGCTCCCTCCCACCTCTGAGTTGGTGCTGGTTGCTGAAGCCTCTTCCTTGCCCTGCAGACATCTCCAGAGTTCTGCTCAAGTGTCTTTACCATGTGACAGCTCGTTTCCCTAGAGCAAGAGCCCCAAGAGACCTGGAAGCTGTCATGTCTTTGATGACCTAGTGTTGGATATCACGCTCTCATTTCTGCAGGATCCTACTGGTTATGCAGTCAGCTCATCCAGCGTGGGAGGAGAATAAGGATGTGAATACCAGGAAGCAAGGATCCCTGGGACCATCTTGGAAACCTGCCATGCATCTATTAATTCATTTAACCCCGGAGACGGGTTCAGGAAGGCTTCGTTAGTTAGAAGAGACAGGTGAAGAAGGAGGTGCTGCGGGGAGAAGACCCCACTTTCAGAGGTCCTAGAGGCAGCGCTCCATGCCAGCATCAGCAGGTGAGTGTGGTGGCCCTTTGTCCAATAGTAGCAAGGTCTCCAGTGAAGAGGCCCAGTCAGGGATGGTGCATGAATTGTTCCTGGCTCTGTCACTTCCAAGCCAGTCTTTCTGGCCCTACTGGAGATTCTGTGAGCTACTAAATATAATACACTCGACTGCTAAACTAGGTGGAGAGGGTTCTAGGACTTGCACTGACTGTTATAAACAGTTCTGAGCTCAGGAGGCATATCATTCTTGTAGGCTGATTATAGGGAGCATAAGGCGACATCAGTGAAGGGTGATGACCCCAGTACCACATAGCCTTAGGCTTTATTAGCATAAACACAGCACCCAGAATAAAGGAAATGAGTGTCTATTTCTATTTTGTACTGATCAGAAGACAGTAGGAATATTATGTCTAGAGGCTATTTTTTTAAAAGAGGGGCAAGTGACAAAATTAAACATGCCCAAAGGAGAGACGCCAAGATGGTGGGGGAACATACAGCATATTCCCTGAGGTAGGGGAGATGTTTTTCCTGGAGAGGAGAAGACACTGAGGGGTCATGGAAGCTGTTTCCATATATGAGAAGAGTTCCCTTGTGGTGTCATAGTGCAGAGGGTTGGATGGACTTAGGTTCAAACCCTGGTCACGTCCTCTATGAGACCCTGGACAAGGGCCCTAATTTCCCTGAGTTACTTATGATAATACCTGGCACACAGCAAGAGCTTAATAAGCACAGGCCCACTGCCTCGGCACCAATGAAGGTGTAAGAAGCAGATCTGTATTAGGTCTGAATATGGAATACAGGCAGTGAGCACCCTGTTCTTGGAGGAATTCAAGCACAGGCTGGACACCCTCTGGACTGTTTACCCTCACCAAGGCCTTCTGGAAGGCTATGTTCCAAGCTAAGTGTGTTATATACATTTTCTCACCTATTCCCATTTGCAGTCTTATGAATTAGGCATCATTACATCCATTTTACTGATGGGGAAACTGAGGCTCATTGAGGTTAAAGAGCTTGCCAAGAGGCAGTGTCAGAATTTGTGCCCAGCTTCCTCTGACTCCTCAGTTTGTGGTACTATTCTAAGTCTGCTGAAGGTGGAGGAGGGAAGGGAGAGGGGTGTAAGAATTGGGGAGGGCAAACAGGAGGTATTGGCGCAGATGCCCTCTAAGTCTCTAATTCAGCTTGCAGACGCTTTGGTTTCCTCCAGGCTGTGAAATAAAGTTCGTGGCTCAGGCCAGACTCCCAACCCCCTGCAGAACGTCTGGCATACAGCTTCGACTTCTCACTTCTGCACGTCTGGGAGGAGAGAGGCAGCGCCAGGGCCGAATGCTCGCTGAATGCCATGGCAGGCCCTCACAGTGGGGCCCCAGTGGCCAGCATTGTGCAAGCAGGAGAAGCGGGCCCTGGAATCCTTTCTTTTCCGGAGAATTTATGTGCAGGACAAAAGAAGCCATTATCCCCAGGGCTGCCGCAGCGGCTGCCCAGGCCTGCGGCCCAGGTGTCACATGCTGTCCCCATCTCTCAGTCTGCTTTCTCCCTTTGTCTGTGGGGACACAGAGGCTTGGCTTCTGCTCCCTTCTCTGACACTGCCCCAGCTCTCTTCAGGCTTTGAACCCTGGCCACAGCTTTTCTGCAGCGAACTTGAATCCTCAGGAGACTTGGAGAGACCACAGTCATCTGTGCAGGTGATGAACCGGATTCAGTCTTGGGATGCTGCTGCCTCTGGTGCCCCACTCTAGCACATGCCCAAATCTGGACCCCAGGCCTTGTGGGGGCTCTGGCTCTCTGCACAGTTTTCACCAGGCTCCTGCGTCTGCACTTCTATCGCACCTGCAGTTGACTCACTTCCACTGTTGCATACCACAGGTGATGTGGTGTGCTGGTTGCAAGAGAGGCCTCTTGGGTCAGCTCCCAACCTTGCCACTTACCAGCGGTGTGGCCTTGGGCATGTCATTGACCCTCCCTGGGCCTCAGCTTACTTGCCTATCAAATGGGGATGATCGGGCTGCTGTCAGGATGGTGTGAGATCACACCTGTGGTCAGGAAAGGCCGTGGCACTGATGAGCACTGAGTAGACATGGCTGTTACCATCATGCAACAAAGCATGGATTCCATGCTCTTTGTGTACTGGTATTTAGTCTTGGCTGCTGGAGACACAAAGGAGAACAAGAGAGATGCGGTTGTGCTGCTCAGGGAAACATGCAAAATGGGAACCTGGGAGACCTCAGCCCCTGGAACACAGGCCTTGGAGAATGAAATACCATGAATAAATGAACGAACCCGTGTTGCAGTTTGTAGGAGCATGGATTGACCTAGAGTGTCATACTGAGCAAGTTAAGTCAGACCGAGAAAGACAAGCACCATATGATACCACTTAAATGTGAAATCTAAAAGCATGAAACAATAAATCAGAGATAGACTCACAGACATAGTTAACAAACTTATGGTTGCCAAATGGGAAAGCAAGAGGGAGGGATAAATTAGGGATTTAGGAAAACAGATATATACTACTATATATAAACTAGATAAACAACAAAGTCCTTTTTGCATAGCACAAGGAACTATGTTCAGTATCTTATAATAACCTATAATGGAAAAGAATCTAAAAAAAAATATATATATAAAACTGAATCACTCTGCTGTATACCAGACACATTGTAAATCAACTATACTTCAATGGTATAATTTGCAGACTAAGAAGAAATAGACAAACCAAGAACAGAAACTTTCTCTTGAGGCCACACCCATCTGTACCCCATGGTTTCCTCTTCCTTTTCTAGAAAGTTTCCTCCAAAGACTGGCCTATCCCCAGACCCTGCCTCTTCTCCTCCCACGTTCCCTTCAACCCTCTCCAGACTCCTTTCATCCCCACTAAACTAACATAATCAAGTTCCCCATGATCTCCACTTTGCTCAAATCACTGGAAAATTTGCATTCTCATTTCACTGAAGCTTGAATTGTGATTTGACCAGCTGATCACATCCTTATTGTACTGGTTTTCTATGACTACCATAGCAAATCACCACAGACTTAGTGGCTGAAAACAATACCGATGTATTATTTGATAGCTCTGTAGGTTAGAGGTTGGAAGTGTGTTAGTTGCTCAATCATGTCCAACTCTTTGTCACCCTATGGACTATAGCCTGCCAGGCTCCTCTGTTCATGGAATTCTCCAGGCAAGAATACTGCACTGAGTAGACACTCCCTTCTCAGGGCATCTTCCCTACCCAGGGATTGAACCTGGGTCTCCTGCATTGCAGGCAGATTCTTCACCGTCTGGGGGGGGGGTCTCATTATGCTAAAATACAGTCAGGGCTGCGCACTTGTCTGGAAGCTTTAATGCAGAATCTACTTCCTTAACTTTTTCAGATTCTAGAAGCTTCTCTAGGCTCTCATATTCCTTGATTTGTGGCCCCCTTCCTCTATCTCTGAAACCAGCACCACTAAATTTCATCGACCATTCTTCTGAAGCTGTATCTCCCTCTGACCTCAGCCAGGAAGGGTTCTCTGCTTTTAAATGCCCACTTGTACAGTAGAGAATTATCTCCCCATCTCAAGGGCCAAACCTGAATCACATCTGTGATGTCTCTCTGCCAGATTAGGAATTATACTCACAGAATCCAGAGATTAGGATATGGATGTCTGTCTGGAGCCATTATTCTACCTACCACACTGATCCTTCTCCTCCTCCTTTTTTTGGCCATACCACACAGCTCATGGGATCTCAGTTCCCCAACCAGGGATCAAACCCACTCCCCCTGCAGTGGAAGTGCAGAGTCTTAATCACTGGACCACCAGGGAATTCCTGATTCTTAAAAATTATCTTCATTTAACTTCTAGAACTTCACTCTTTCCTTGTTTCTCCCCATGTTGAAGTGGTTTCAGCCATCTTTTGGATCTTCCTTCTCATCTCAACTCTTCAGTGCCTGAGGAGCCCAGGGCTCAGTCCTCAGACCTCTGTCAGATTCACTTTCCAGGGATCTCACTCAGGCTACTTGCTTTCCACATGTCCTCAGCCTCTTACATCCAATTCTGTTTTCTCTCCTGAGCTCCAGATTTGGAGACCATTAAGATATGTGCTTAACATCTCCTTTCCTGGCTCAGAGGTGCCTCAAACTTAATATATCCCAAGTTCAACCCTGAATTTTTTCCAAATATCCTCTCCCTTCTTAGCTTCCTCATCTTATGAAAAGACACCACTATTTAGCTCAGGCCAAAAGTCAGGAGCCATTCTTGAGAAAGTATACTTTCTTGCACTCTTTCTAGGTTAACAGCAAGTCCTATTGACTATTCCTTTAATACAAGGCTGGAGTCCACCCATCTGTCATCACTGTCACCATCAGCTTGCTAGTCTAAGCCACCTCTTCTCATCTGCATTACTGCAACAAGCCTCTAACTAAGAGCCCCGCTTCCACCCATGACACCCATTTCCTGCCATCCCTACCACTGATTCTCCACATAGCATCCAGAGTGAAACTTTTAAAATGGAATAAAAGCATCCCTTTCCTTTACTCAAATCCTCTGGTGGCAACAGCTTCCCATCCCTTCAAATAAAATGCAATATCTTTGGTATCTTCTCATAGTTTGTGTGACATGTGACCCCTACATCAGTCTGATCTCTTCTCACATCCATGATCCTCTCATTTTCTGCATCTCAAACTCATCACACATCATCCTGTGTGTTGCTGATGTAGAGCCTTTACATGGCTCTTCCTTTATTTGGAAGGCTCTTTTCTCGGATATCCATGTGGTTGTTATCTCATTGCATTCAGGTCTCTGCTCAAACATCATCTCCTAGGACAGGCTTTTCTTGCATTACTTTCTTTGTATCATATGTCCACTATCTCTCTTCCTCACTAGAATATAATCTCCATGAAGGCAGGTGCTTCAATCTCTTACTCGGTTCTGTACTTGCAGCACCTAAAACAGAACCCAGCATATATCAGGCACCCAATATGTTTGTTACCTGAGTGAGTAAATGAATGAAAAGAGAGACTTCCTTTGGGGAGGAACAAAGCACTTGCATGGGGAAGGCTCCCTGTCAGCATGCATGAGTCAGAGATGGAGGCAGGGGCTCTGAGGGAGGCTGTCTCCATGGCAACAGAAGCAGGCCAGTGGCTGCTCCTGGGGAAAGGCCAGAGGAGGCTGGCGAGCTGATGGTCTGGGGGACCCCAGAAGAAGCAGAAAGTCGCTGCCCAGGCTGGCATCCAGCTCAGACAGCGAGACTCCTTCCCCTTCTGCCTCATTGCTCTGGCCTCGGCAGACCCAGCAGATGGGCTCCCAGCAGGGGCCTGCATCTCAGCATGGCACAGGCTCTGCCGGTGTAGGACAACTGCCCCGGCTTCTGCTCTCCTGTAACGGAGGCACCCAGAACCATGGAATCCTGTCTAGGGAAGCTCAAAGGAACCCCACCGGGTACAATAACCATGTAGCCGGAAGTAGAAACAAAAACAGTCAAGTCACAGCCCCAAGTCACTGTCTGCGAGGAGCGAGGAGCATTACTTAGCTTACCCCACCTCAGCCTCACAACAACCCAGGGAGGAAGAGACTACTTATCCTCATTTTAAAACTGGGACCTGAAGGCCAGAGAGGTGAAGGCACTTCTCCAGAGTCATCCAGGCCAGAAGTGCTGGAACTGGGGCTCAGTGTCCCTTCTCCTCCTGTTCCTCTTTTGTTCCCAGCACACAGATCCCTATGGGGTGATCAGGTAGGGGACCCCACCTGCACCCTCTCCTTGGGCTACTTAGAAACCATTTTTTCCCAAGCAGCGTGTTCCACTTCACACCTTGTCCTTTGTGTGCTGTTGATTCCAGGCCATTTTGTAATTATATTTTGGTTGTTATTTTGGTAATGAATACACATCATTAATTCTTTCGAAGCACATCCCTGGAGCCCCCACTCTGTGCCAGGTGGGCAGTGATGAATAATAATAAATCCACTGCTTACTGAGAAGCGTTTTCTCCATGCCAGGCTCTGTTCTATGTGCTCTGCATGTACAGACCCTTTCAGTTCTCACGATGACCCTCTGGGGTAGGAAACGTCCTTGTCCCCGTTTTTCGGAGGAGGGGAACTGGGATGCACCAGGTTGGCAAGTGGCAGAGCTGGGACACAAACCAAACCCATCCTAAAGTCTTCATCATTGGTCTGTACCAAGTGATAAGGCCTGAGAAAGACAGGAATGAACACAGGGCTGTGGGGATACAGAGAAGGGAGTAATACGTTTAGCAAAGTCCCCATGATGGGGCTTCCCTGATAGCTCAGTTGGTAAAAGAATCCGCCTGCGATGCAGGAGACCCCAGTTCTTAGATTCCTGGGTCGGGAAGATCCGCTGGAGAAGGGATAGGCTACCCATTCCAGGATTCTGGCCTGGAGAATTACATGGACTGTACATGGGGACCATGGGGTCTCAAAGAGTCCATGGGGTCGCAAAGTGTCGGACATGACTGAGCGACTTTCACATGAGGGGACGACGAAGGATGTGAGGGACCTCACTAGAGAGACAAGGACATTCGAGAGAAACACAAACGTCCAGACAAACGCACACAGGCCTAAAGGTACCAAGTACCTTCATACACACAATCTCTTGTAAGCTCCTTGGAGGTAAGATGAGGGTCTTGGTTACCTTTGTGCTTATCCACTTGGCAAAAAATATCTGTTGAATTTTTAAAAATTAAGGTTTCCCTCCGGCTTGGCTCCTAACTTTTGTGAGAGAAACCAAAGAGGAAAAAAAGAACCGTACGTTTGCTGAGCACTTCCTCAGGCCGCGCCCTTCCACGAGTGCACGTCACTCAAGCCTCAGGACACGCCTGCGTGGTGAGCAGGAAACTGAGGCACAAAACAGGAAGTACAGTGATGTGCCTCCCACTCACTTCCGTCCAGCTTCCGAACCCAGTTTACGGCGTGTTTATGGTAGGAAGGCCTTTGGAGCTGCTTCTACTTTTGAGGTGGCAACTGTGAAGCCAGCACAGAGGTATCCTGTGACATCATTGCTTTTTCCTCCAGAGCAGTTGCGTCCCCTTCCCCTCCTTCCGCTTGACCCACCAAGACCCTGATCGCTTGGTAAAGCCACACGGTTCCTCACAGGACTCAGTGATGCTCTGAGCAGAAGAAATTTAGCCGGAAGCAAAGTGATAGGTAAGAAGTAATTGATTTATTTATATAATTAGGACACTTTTGAAGGAAAAAAGTGGACAGGCAGAGTGCTCTGCCCTGAGAACTGAGTGGGCTATACTTTTATAATGAAAAGTGGGGAGGGGGAGAAGACCACCTCTTCCTCTTCCTGAGTAAAGATGTTGCAGGAAAATGGGACACCAGGAGATGGTCATGTCTCAGGTCTCAGACAGGTTCCTGGATAGGGCCACCAAGTGAGGAAAGAATAGAAGAGCAAGCCATAGGAAAGTGAAAGCAGGTTGATTGAGAGAGATCCACATTCCATAAGTAGAGTGCAGTGCGTTTCGGAAGGCAGAAAGCCCCCAAATATGACTTGGGGTTAGTTTTTATGGGCTGGGTGATTTCATAAGCTAAGGAGTGGGAAGATTATTCCAACCATGTTGGGGAAGGAGAGAGATTTCCAAGAACTGGGACACTGCCTACTTTTTGGCCTTTTATGATCAACCTTGGAACTGTCATGGCATCTGAGGATGTGTTATTTAACATACACTGATGTATCATAATGAGCATATAATGAGGTTCAAGGGCTATTGGAAACTGAATCTCCTACCATCTTGGGCCTAATTGGTTCTAACCAGTTTTTGTCATATCCAGTTTTCCTCAACAGCTATGACATTCTTTTAGATTGTGCCTGCCCCATTCCTTCCTGTGTCACTGGGACCTAATAGCCCTCTTCCTTTCAGAGCCATGTGGGTGATAGGACTTTCAAGGGAATAAGCCTTTTTTTTTTTTTTTCCCAAAAAAGTTTATTTTTTCTTTTTCTATTTCAAAGTGCTCTGTTTCATTGTTGAAAAAATTAGAAGATTCAGAAAAGTCCCCTTCCCATTATGTGACTGGGGGTAAGCCACATTGGCAGTGAGCCTCAGTTTCTAGAAAGTGTCAAAGGGGAATAAAAAATATGTATCTGGAGTGCACAGAGTTCATATACATACATCTTACTGCAGCATTGTCTATGTTCTTGAGAAATCAGAAACTAATTGCATGTCTGTTGATAGGGGATCAGTTAAATGTGGTATACTCATACAAGGTCCATGAAAAAGTATGATGTCAGTCTATATTTGTTGATTTAGAAAATTCTTGGCTTACCATGGAGTGAATAAAAGCAGCATTATAGTAGATGTAATGGATATTTTCTGCTTGCTTCTTCCATCTACTCTCTGCCTGTCTCCACTCTGCTCTGTGCCCTGGACTACTGGCCTCTTTGGGCTGCTGTCAGTGTGCTTCCATGCCTTCTAGCTCTGGCTCTGTGGGCCACTGGGAGGCACTGACAGCTTGAGGGGGTGGGGTGGGGCCAGAGATCAGGGTATTTATTCCTCTTGCTCCATCTCTGTTGGTTTTCCAGGGCTGACGTGTCTATACTGGCAGGTTGTTTTTGTTCAGTCCATAAGTTGTGTCTGACACTTTGTCGGACACAACCAAGACCCGTGAACTGCAGCACACCAGGCTTCCCTGTCCTTCACTATCTTCCAGAGTTTGCTTAAACTCATGTCCGTTGAGTTGGCAATGCCATCCAGCCATCTCATCCTCTGTCGCTCCCTTCTCCTGCTCTCAGTCTTTCCCAGCATCAGGGTCTTTTCCAATGAGTTGACTCTTTGCCTAAGGTGGCCAGTGTATTGGAGTTTTAGCTTCAGCATCATTCCTTCCAATGAATATTCAGGATTGATTTTTTTTAGGATTGACTGGTTTGATCCTTGCTGTCTAAGACACTCTCAAGAGTCTTTGCCAGCACAACAGTTTGAAAACATCAATTCTTTGGTGTTCAGCCTTCTTTATGGTCCAGTTCTCAAGTCTGTACATGTCTACTGGAAAAATCATAGCTTTGACTATACAGACCTTTGCTGGCAAAGTAATGTCTCTGCTTTTTAATATGCTGTCTATATTTGTCATAGCTTTTCTTCCAAGGAGCAAGCATCTTTTAATTTTGTGGCTGCAGTCACTTTCTGCAGTGATTTTGGAGCCCAAGAAAATGAAATCTGCACCTGTTTCCACTTTTCCCCTATCTATTTTCAATGAAGTGATGGGACTGGATGCAATGATCATAGGTTTTTTAACGTTGAGATTTAAGCAAGCTTTTTCACTACTGACGGGTACCTTTCCTAACAGGCAACCCTCTCCATACAGCTTTGGTTTGCAATAACTAGTCCTTCCCTTGGCCTTCAGACCTAATGGTGATAATAGGTCTCTCTTGTTGCTGGCCCTGATACACTACACTGTTCCTTGCTAGTGTTCTTAACCTCTGTCCTTTTATTAAAAAACTCTTCAACTACTCATGTGGATGCTTCATCTATTTCTACCAAGAGCCTAACACAGTAATATAATCCCATGTAAATAAAATTGTGTCCATTTATACTCCAACATCCCTGGTGGCTGAGAGGGTAAAGAATCTGCTTGCAATGCAGGACACCCAGGTTCAATCTCTGGGTCGGGAAGATGCCTTGGTAAAGGCAATGGCTACCCACTCTAGTATTCTTGCCTGGACTTCCATGGACAGAGGAGCCTGGCGGGTTATAGTCCATGGAGTTGCAGAGTCAGACATGATTGAGCAACTAACGCTTTCACTTTCATACTCCAATAAAGGAAGTCTGGAAGGAGATCCATAAAAACACTGTCATCTCCGTGTGGTGGAATTTTTTTCTTCTTTATACTTTTCAGAAAATTTTAAGCTTTTCTAGAATAGGCAGGCATTATCTTTGACTCCAGAGAAACAAATGAGCAAACGAAACAGTTGTCCTAAAGGTCAAATAAGAGCAGAACCTGAAAAATTCTTTGTACGTTGGGAGCTGCTGCTCAGTCTTCAAGTCCCATGAGTGTGACCGTGGGTGCAAAGATATCCAGGAGATTTGTGTTGAGACTCAGTTTCCTCCAGAGGGAGACAGATTTCCCTCTAGAGACAAGTACTAGAATATGGATGGATCGGGCCAACATCCCTGGATCTTTAATTTTGGAGCAGCTCAGCAAACAGTTTTAGAGCAGCTTTTCTCTGCCTCTTCCTGCCCTCAGGTCAGCGACCCACCAGCCTTTCCCTGGCTCCCACTGCATGCAAAGGCAGAAGGAGCCAGATGAAGCCCAGGGCAACGAAATCCCAGCAGAACTGGCCCTCTGGTCTCCTGGATCGGTGTGTCTCTTCCTAAATGAACGAGAGAGCTTCCAAAGGAATGCCTCCTGTTTTCATAGAACTTGGCAATGAATAAGTCATTGTTCATCTGGGCTGTGTGAGCTTTGGTCCCAGTAATGGTGCTAAGACATAAATCACAACTCTTTGTGGATGGGGTTGAAGAGGGGGCCCAGGATAGCTGTGAAGAGCTGTTCTTCCAGCTCAGGGGGAAAAAAAAAATCCTTGTTTTCAAGCGGCTGGGAGGGCATTTTGGGCTATTTATAATCTGCTGCCGAGCTAAGGCATTTTTGCAGCTGGGCCCGGGAGATAATCAGCACAGTTTTCTTCTCAAGCCAGGTCTGCAAAACAGACCCGTTTCTCCTCCAGTAGCCCACCCACCCCATCTGCCCTGGGCCTCCCCAGCCCAGCCTCGCTTTCTCGGCTTCAGTTTCCAAGAAAGCAAAGGAGTGCATTTAAAAGCAAAAAGGCCAAAATACCTTGGCTCAGAGATGAAGGCAAGAATTGTGACCCACTGGCAGATGGATTTGCCTAGAACAAGCCTGTGGAATGTCCATGGAACTTGGCACAAAGGGCCTTTCAAAGCTTTGGGGAAGGGGTACATGCCCCGCACTCTGCTTCCTTCTCCCAGAATTGGCTCCAGAAAGAAAAACAGGTTTCTCCAGGGAAAGCAAATTCCAAAGCGCTCCCATTGTATGTCTTGGCAGGAGAGTGAGTGTAGAGGCAAAAGTTCGGGAATGGGTCTCAAAAGACCTGGTCCTAGTCCTACCTCCGAGTGACTGCCTGGTGACCTGAGGCAAAGTGCTTCGTGTCTCTGAACCCTGGTTACCTCATCTATAAAACAGGGGGCTAGGCTCCATGTTTTTCACACTTTTAAAGAAAGCTCATTTATAAAGCAGTATTGTGTGGAAGTGGAGTATATAAGACAGATACAAGTAGGGTAACTGGTTGAAGTGGACGGGGGAGGGGAGGTTGAGACTGGAAGCCCACTCACTTAGCCTCCTTCTCAGTCTGATGCGATGGATGAAGAATGTCAGGAGCTTAGGGTTCCAAATGAGTGTGACCGTTGCTTGCTTGGTGGTCTCTTACATTGTAAGCTTTGAAACTCACTCATTCATTCATTCTGCACAAATACTTCCTGAGCTCCTACAACATATCAGGCTGGACTTGGTGTTGGGGATAAAAAGATGAATAAGAAAGCTATGGGACTTCCCTGGTGGTCCAGTGGCTAAGACTCTACACTCCAGATGCAGGTGGGCTGGGTTCCATCACTGGTCAGGCAACTAGATCACATATGCCACAACTCAGAACTTGCATGGTGCAACTAAGAGATGCTACCTGCCGTAGCTAAGACCCAGCTACCACTAAGCTACCGCTAAGTCACTTCAGTTGTGTCCAACTCTGTGTGACCCCATAGACGGCAGCCCACCAGGCTCCCTGTCCCTGGGATTCTCCAAGCAAGAACACTGGAGTGGGTTGCCATTGCCTTCTCCAACGCATGAAAGTGAAAAGTCAAAGTGAAGTCGCTCAGTCATGCCCAACCCTCAGCGACCCCATGGACTACAGCCTACCAGGCTCCTCCATCCATGGGATTTTCCAGGCAGGAGTACTGGAGTGGGGTGCCATTGCCTTCTCCTTAAGACCCAGCACAGCCAAGTAAATAAGTATGTTTTAAAAAATTGAAAAAAAAGAAAGCCATGTTCTTCCTCATGAAGCTTGCAATCTAGTCAGGGAGTTTAGATATTGGTTAATAAAATAATTCAGTCAATATTGATATTGATTAAATATATATGTTTAAGTTATATGTATATACATGTACATGTAATATACAAGATAGATATATATTCAAGTTTAGTGGTGCCTCTTCTCAAAACTGATGTTATTCCCAGAACCTCTGAATGTGATATCATTTGGAAATAGACTCTTCGCAGATAGAATTGGTTAAGAGGAGATTGTACTGAAATAGTTTGAGCCCTGAATCCAATATGATCAGTGTCCTCCTAACAATAAGAGAGGAGGACACACAGGATAATGACCTATGATGACCAAAGCAGAGATGTAGCTGCAAGCCAAGGATTGTTGGCAATCAGGGAACTCCGAAGAGGCAAGAAGGACTCTTCCCTAGAGCCTTGGAGGAGCTGCTGACTCCCTGATTTTGGACCTCTGGCTTCCGGAACTGTAAGAGAATAAAATTCTGTTGTTTTAAGCCACCTAGTTTGTGGAATTTGTTATAACAGCCCTAAAGAAACTAATACAAATACAGTTGATTCGTATGCTGTGAGGTAGCTGTTTCATAAGCGCCAAATTGGTTAATCCTGAACCACTGCTCTTGCAGGTGTTGTAGGGGTAGGTTCCTGTGATTCTCTGGGTCACAACATTTTTTCAGCCAATCAATACATAACCTTGTTTTTGTGTGTGCTTCCGTTCAAAGACATCTTATTTAATAAATACTGTTGAGTCATTTGGGCTTCCCAGGAGGTGCTAGCGCTAGAGAACTTGCCTTCCGGTTCAGGAGACATAAGAAACGTGGGTTCAGTCCCTGGGTCTGGAAGATACTCTGGAGGAGGAAATGGCAACCCACTCCAGTATTCGTGCCTGGAGAATTCCGTGGACAGAGGAGCCTGGTGGGCTACCATCCCTGGGGTCACAAAGAGTCGGACACTACTGAAGCGACTTAGCTCTCATTCATACACATTGAGTCATTGACATTGAACTCACACCAATAGCAATACAACTCTTAACTGAATGAATCTTATCTAACAGGCATCTTTTTTTATAAGGCACTTTATGGCCTTCTGTGCTTGGGACACTAGACAGCACTTTGGTATTGTGCTTGGGGGCCGTTTTCAACAGGGAAACCACCAGCTGAAAGCCCTCAAATGCCAAAAACATGGCACAAAACTGACTTCAGAAAGGACCCATGTTTAGAGTCTGAAACAAGAAGCAGAGTGACACCTAGTTGGACTTCAGCTGGGAAGATATGCATTGGGGGACTCAAATTTTTTGCTGCTCTGCACATGCCTACAAATGATATCAAAAGCACTGGCATTATTGAGCTGAGGGTTGCAAATATATTTTAGGAAGAAGGCAAATTTACAAATACAGAATCTGCAAGTAGTGAGGATGGACTGTGAACACACACAGGCACACATCTGTGTGTGTGCTCAGTTGTGTCTGACTGTTTGCAAGCCCTGGACTGCAGCCTTCTAGGCTCCTCTGTCCATGGGATTTCCCAGGCAAGAATATTGGAGTGAGGTGCCGTTTCCTCCTCCAGGGGATCTTCCTGACCCAGGGATCGAACCCAAGTCTCCTGCTGCTCCTGCATTGGCAGGTGGATTCTTTACCACTAAGCCACCTGGGAAGGCTGTCCATGGACTACACGGTCCATGGAATTCTCCAGGCCAGAAAACCGTAGTGGGGAGCCATTCCCTTCTCCAGGGGACCTTCCCAACCCAGGGATTGAACCCAGGTCTCCTGCATTGTAGTCAGATTCTTTACCAGCCAAGCCACCAGGGAAGCCCAAGAATACTGGAGTGGGTAGCCTGTCCCTTCTGCAGTGGATCTTCCTGACCCAGGAATCGAACTGGGGTCTCCTGCATTGCAGGAGGATTCTTTACAGCTGAGCTACCAGGGAAGCTGCACACGCACACACACACACACACACACACACACACACACACTTAAATTATAAGAAACACTGCTGAGCTACCAGGGAAGCTACACACACACACACCACACACACACACACACACTTAAATTATAAGAAACACTGGAAAGGAAGAGAGTGTTTGAGTGGTTGTGCTTAGCTGATGACTTTTTAAGCTGAGGCCTGAAGGTCAAGGGGAGCCAAGAGAGGAGGGAAAGATGGACCAGCAAAAGGGGCTGCTGGTAGGAAGTCTTGGGCATGAAAAAGCTCAGTGCAATTGAGTGAGGTGGATGCATGAATGTTATGGGCCAAGGGTGGTTCTTAAAGTGCAATGGGCTGCTCTTGGAAGTGTTTTGAACCAAAAAACAAAATGTCCAAGGCAGAGCTAAAGTTCTCTCCAGCTGCTCCACGGATTCACTGGAACAAAATGTGATTCCCTCCACTGGCTAATCTGAGAAGTAAATTTGTGATGCTCTCAAATCCTTCTCTGGATTTATGCAGGGATATATAAATGCCAAGCAGAGTGTCACAGTGTGGTCAGACCTCAGTTTGTTCTACACATAATGGTATTTAATTTTAACATCAGATCTACCAGGAATTTTGTGGTGCCTCAAACCAAGGGAGTAAGACTTTATGTGACCATTTCAGCTTGCACCACAGGAAAGGGGAGGGAAGTATTTTTAGCAAGGAGACCTCTCAGTGCCCCTAAAACACGTGGGAGGCACTGCCCTGCCCCAGCGTTCGGCAGGCCCAGCCTATCAGCTTTCACCCCAGGCAGGGCGTGGGCAGGCCACGGTCACCCATGCTGCCAGGAATGCCTGACCAGAAGCTGCTCTCGGGTGTGTCCTTGAGCTCCCTCCCCTTCCCTTGACCCCAGGACTGCTGGCTTCCTGGCCTTGTGAAATCTTCTAGAAGCAGGAAGGAGCCTGAGCTCAGTGTGAGGCTGCTTGAGTTTGACTTCACGGGTTTGCCACATGCTCTTGAACAACCTGGGTAACCTCTCCAGGCCTCACTTCAGTGTGTCCACCTAACAGAAGTTACCATCCCCCTTGACCCCCAGCAAACCCTGCCAGAAGAAAGAGGATGACGTTTCTGTGGAGACACCTGGAACTCGCTATGTGGGTGGGAAGCCCCATGGCCGCCATTTTCTCTCCTTCCTTGAGGAGACAATCCCCTGTTAGTCATGGAGACAGTCTTGAGCGAGCATGTGCCTTGGCATCTGATGACTGAGAAAGTCCCTCGTGCTCTCTCATCACATTTTCTTCCTCTTCTCTGTGGCTTACCAACACTCCCTTCTGTTGGACGTGCCGAGAAATGATTATGAGTCAAAAGGAAGAATGACAAATCAGTGATTTTTCTGGTCTGGTATTTAGAGAGAAAATTCAGTCCCGAAGTGAGCTAATCCACCCCTTGAAAGATGAAGAGAAAGTAGGTAAACTTTAAAACGAAAAGAAAGGTGAAGAGGCTCTTAGCTGGAAACACTTAGTCTTTAAGTATGAAAATTGTCTGCCTGCTGAGGAGAAACTGCCTCTGTTCCTCAATTTCCCTCAACCCTCAGCCTCTTCAGTCTGCAAGGGGGTTATAGGACCCATCCTGGCCAGGAACTGAACTATGGTCCCTGTCCTGACATCTTCCTGTGAGACCCTGGGCCAGTCACTTACCCACTTGGGGGCCTCCCTGTCGGCGAAGGCTGAGTACGGACAGCTCAGGCAGCCTGCTGGGCAGCTGTCTCCGCTTCTCAGAGCAGGTATTTTATTGCATTCTTTTGTGCTTAAGGACTCTAGAATTAGATCCCCAAATACGCCTGAGAAACATTTACTCCACAGGAGCTCACACCAAGTAATGAAAACCATCAAAAACAACCAGGCAGCCTGTGTCCTGAAGTCACCCCTTCCTGGGAGGTCCAGGAGCATCCCTTCTACTTTCCCTGAACTCTGCCTCCTGCCTTGCCCACAGGGCCACACCCCCTGCTCTGCAGAGCTCGCGTTGGCATGGGGATTGAGGTCAGACCTTTGTGTGAAACTGCTCTGGGGAGAGGACCCTGCTCATAAAGCAGGACGGAACCTCTGGCCTTGGACATCAGGAGCAGGTCTCCTGGCTGGAACTCTCCAAAGGGCTGTTGCAAGCCTCCCAAACTCAATTGAGGTCGGAGAAAATGAAAAGTTACCTCTACGTGCAGGTGCTGGGTCGTGGCAAAAGGAAGACAGAATTCCTGCCTGAGAGTTCGCATTGGGGGAGGCAGAAGAATCCACCCCACAGAAGGCGACAGGACACAATCGGATAAAGACAAAGTGCTAAGAGAAGGCATGCAAGAGGCTCAGCTAAAAAGTGTGCCCATAACGCCTTTATCGATCATTTCTCAACTCTTTTTTCTTTTTTGGCAGTTTATGAAGTTTTCCCCCACACATAAGAGCTCATTTGTTCCTCACAAGCCTTCAGGGAAGCAGACAGACAGCAATTGCTTTCTCCTCCTGTTACAGGGGGAGGCTAAATTCTCACCAGGTGTGTTCCTACAGGAGATGCACAGGGTTACTAATAGTCACATGATAAGCACCCCTTCCATCGATTAAGTACCCCCTCCCACCCTCCACCCCCTACCCCTGGTGCCAGGTCTGTGCTGAGCCCTTGAAAAACCTGATCTCTCTTAATTCTCACAATTGTGTAAAACAAGTCTTGTTTCTTTTCTTTTTTTAAAATTGCAATAAAATACTCCTATGGTAAAATTCACGATTTTAACCGTCTTATAAGTGGCATTAAGAACATCCACATTGTTGTGCTACCATTACCACATCTGTCCACAGCACTCTTTATTTTGCAAAACTGAACTTCTATGTCCATTCAACAGCTCTCATCCCTCTCACCTCCCTTTATCTTTTTGTGACCAGCTTATTTCATTTAGCATAATATCCTCAAGGTCCACTTATGTTGTAGCATGAGTCTGAATTACTTTCCTTTTTAAGTGAAAGTGAAAGTCGCTTAGTTGTGTCCAGTTGTTTGTGACCGCGTGGACTGTAGCCCGCCAGGCTCCTCTGTCCATGGGATTCTCCAGGCAAGAATACTAGAGTGGGTTGCCATGCCCTTGTCCAGGGGATCTTCCTGATCCAGAGAGTAAACCTGAGTCTCTTAAGTCTGCACATTGGCAGGGGGGTTCGTTATCACTAACGCCACCTGGGAAGTCCTAACCCTAATCCTAAGACCCAGTGCAACCAAATAAGTAAATAAAATTACTAAAAAAAAAAAAAATCTGAGTTCAAATTCCATGATTTGACATTGACTGATATGACATTGAGCAAGTCACTTAGCCTCTCTGAGATCAGTTGTAAGTGTTGCTGTAAGGATGACGTGAAATGATTTTCTAGTTACAGCACTTGTCACATAGTAGGCACTGAATAAATATTGTGTTTTGTTGTTACAACATGTAGCAAGTATGCAGAAGAGCCAATGCAAACCCACGCCCTTGGATCCCTTGGCTGGAACCTGCCAAGAGGGCTGTGGGTCTCCTGGCCAGGTGCCGGCTCTTGCCAGCCTAGTTGTGTGTCGTGCCTCGGCCACTTTTGTTACCTCCCACCTGGGGCAAGCCAGGGCTGCATCCTGGACCTGCCACCCGCACGCTGTACCGGCCCAGGGCTGAGGATGTCATGGCATTTGTGTAACAGCAAGGTGCAAAAAGAGAAGTGTCTGGGAGTCAAGAGTGTGTGCATGCTCAGTCGCACTCTGTTCGATGCTATGGACTGTAACATGCCAGGCTCCTCTGTCCATGGGATTCTCCAGGCAAGAATCCTGAAGTGGGTTGCCATGGCCTCCACCAGGGGATCTTCCTGATCCAGGGACTGAACCTGCGTCTCCTGCAACTCCTGCATTGCAGGCGAATTCTTTATCTGATGAACCACCAGGGAAGTTCGGGAGTCAGGAGAAGGGGTTCCTAACCTAGTGCAACCACTAAACAGACCTCTTCCCCTCTCCTCTGGGCCTTTGTTTCCTCACCTGTAGATCAAGGGTTTTACTTTGATCTACGTGGTCAGCGGGTCTTGGAAACATCTAAGCTGTGACCTCAGTGTGATGTTGTGAAGGCTTTGGGTTGAGCGGTCAGAATGTCTGGGCTCAAACCCTGAGACTGCTGCCTGCTGGCTGCATGACCTTGAACCTGGGGCTTGTTACCTCTCCAGACTCTGGTTTTCTCACTGCTGAGAATGGAGTATACTAACAGAGCTTGCATCATCGGCTGCAGTGAGGATTAGGTGAGATCGTGTACCTGGCATAATTAAATGCTCACGAAATGCTGGCTGTTAGTTTCTTCTATGGACTGTAGCCCACCAGGCTTCTCTGCCCATGTGCATAGTGAGGGATTAATCAATGGATATTGGTGGTAGAATTATTCCTATTTTAAAGGTTTAGAAACCTGTTTCCTCTCATAGATTGTTGGGAGGCATGTAAATAGATGGAACACCTATGAAGGACAGTTGAGCAGCAGCTTTCAAAACTACAAGTCTATCTGCCTCTTGACCCAGCAACACCACTTCTAATTGCATAAAATAGTCAGGAAATTATATATGTCCAAGGTTATCCATTGCAGCACTGGCTATAAATGTCCATCAGTTTAGGGCTGGAAATTAAGTTAAAATGTTATGGGTTGGAAAATTATATACAATCATGAAAATGATAGATGCAGTTCTTCTTGTTTGAATATGAAAAGATCTCTGAGGTTGTTAGTTGAGAAACTTAAAGAGCAGAACACTATGCATCCCCATGCAAGGCTTACCTCTTGTATGGAAAGGGGTGAGGGGAGGTATGTAATCGTACAAGCCCACAAATGCTTATGCTGTTGTTGTTGTTCAGCTGCTAAGTCGTGCCTGACTCTGTGACCCATGAACTTCAGCACGTCAGGCCTCCCTGTCCCTCACCATCTCCCTGAGTTTGCTCAAGTTCATGTCCATTGAAATGGTGATGCCACCCAGCCATCTCATCCTCTGCTGCCCTCTTCTCCTTTTGCCTTCAATCTTTCCCAGCATCAGGGTCTTTTCCAGTGAGTTGGCTCTTCACATCAGGTGGTCAGAGTATTGGAGCTTCAGCTTCAGCATCAGTCCTTCCAATGAGCAAATGCTTGAATGAATGTTAAAAAAAAAAAAAAAAAAATCTGTGGAAAGCTACACAGTAGGCACTGAATTCCAGAGAGATAAGAGGGTGAATTTTCACCATGTCTTTTTATAATGATTTTTGTAACCTTGAGAATGTGTTAACTATTCAAAAAATTGAGCAGAGTGAAATTTTATTAAGGAAAGAAGATAGGAAGGGAGGGAGGAAAGGAGGGGATGAGGGAGAGGGAAGGAGAGAGAGGAAGCTGTTGCCCGGATCCTGGGCAGAGTAGAGTCATCAGGTCGGACTGGGGAAGAGCAGGCCCGGCCCAGCGGAGGACAGGCCCGACGTGCTGCAGATCACGGCCCCCTGGGGCTGGCTGAGCTTGAGTGACGATTATGATAAGAAGGGGACATTGACTTACCAGGTAGAACCTGGTGCTGGGAGAAGTCCCGTGGCCCTACAGGCAGGCTGTCTCTCGACAGCAGTGCTGTGGCTCACCCTTGTTTTCGGCAGCCGCCTACACTCTCATGGCCCCCTCCTGCGGTCCCGACCCAAACACAAGCCTAGCCTGTTGGCACTCCCTCTTTCCTGAGAAAAGAGCGCAGGCAGGAAGGGAGGAACCTGCTGCCACGTGTTCCCTCTCATTGTCTGATTTCTTAAATTAATTAACGTGGCAAATGTAAGAGCTTATGTACAGCATTTTCCAGAAATCAGAAAGTCTTAAACGCGGGAAAGGCAGAGATGGTAATATCCATTCCCCAAGCCAGCACCCCTCTGCTCTTTTGGATGAATAGAGATTTGAATGTTGTCTAGGCATTATAATAATTTCTTGTCATTGATGGTATGAATTTGGTCCTGAATACAAAGTTGTATGTATGGATGTATATTTTTGATCGTTCTTTCAGCATTTGACCTTGTACACATCTTTCTGCCCAGGCTTGGGCACATATTACTATTGTAATAATATCATTAATACATATGATATGAGTTAGCAAAAAAATTCATGGATACTGTATATCTGTAGAAAGTAATAACAGACGTAGTAGTAGTAATTCTGTTTGTTTTCACATCCTTTATCTCATTTGATCTTCAGACACCCCATAAGGTAGGTATTTATTCATCACTCACGGAGCACCCATCTTGTCCAAGGTGGTGTGCTAAGTCCTGATATTTCAGAGATGAAATGACATGGCCATGGTCATGTCAAAAGGTCTCCTCTAATCACAGAGAGCAACACACAAGCAGGTGTGCAATTAATGAAATAGACGAGATGATGCGGAGCCCTGAGAACGGGCACCCAACCAAACCAAATGGTGGGAAAAGATCAGAAGAGATTTCCAGGCAAAATGTGGTCTAAATTGAGACTAAAAAGGTGCATAGGACATAATCAGGCAAAATCGGGTAGCTAGTTCACCTTGGACAGTGAAAATAAATCTTTATGCTCTTGGAGGAAGACATAGGGAGAAAGGGAGCATAGGAGAAAAATGGATTAAAAAAAAAGAAACATCAAATCATTGAGCTGTGTAACAGGAACTAACATACATTGTTGTTGATGTTTAGTCGCTAAATCATGTCTGACTCGTTTGTGAGTCCGTGGACTATAGCCTGCCAGGCTTCTCGGTCCATGAGATTTCCCAGGTGAGAATACTGGAGTGGGTTACCATTTCCTTCTTCAGGGGATCTTCCCAACCCAGGGATCTAAACCACATGTCCTGCATTGGCAGGCACATTCTTTACTACTGAATCACCAGGGAAGCCCACCTTATATTCTCAGTAAAAACTGGAAGGACAAGTTAAAAATAAATAAAATTTTTAAAAATATTTTTTAACGAAAGGAAAGAAAGAAAGTAGACTAGTTGGGAAGTCAAACATGGTGGTTGCAAAGAATGTCTGGTAATTTAAAAGTCTTGAATCCTGATTCCATTTGGACCAAGATACAGGACCCACTGAGTCAGCTGTCTTAAAGGGACCACTAGGATCCTAGCATTTTTTCTCCCATGAACTGCCGCCAGATGATGAGAGAAATTCGACTCAGTCTTAGGTGGCCATGCCTAATTTCATGTTATACATTCCTCAGGAAATCGTCAATCCAAGACCTATTCTTTCATCCAGGGCCTTTATTTACTGGTTTGGCTTCCTTCCCCGGGGAGTGGTCTGTCTGGTTCTTTTACTCCAGACACACCAGGGTTGATCCCTCACACATCATCTGGCTCAGCACCACCCACAAGTCTCAACAGGGCCCTGCAAACCGCCTCTGACCTCACAGCCCAGTGTCCCAGGTGGGCTGTGTCTGGGCTCGCTCGAGTCTGGGAACTGCAGAATCTGGGCGGACAGAGCCTGCTCAGCTCAAACCCTCAGAAATTGGGCACGAGCCTCAGCCCGTGGTGCGTGGTGCGTGGTGCGTACAGGCAGCAGGAGAGAGGTGAGAAAGTTTGTCTTCGCTCCTTGAGGGAGTGTGAGCAGCTCTTAGAAAGTGAGAGTACTGAGCAAATACGTGGCCCGCTGGTGGTTAAGAGGTATCCTGTGCGAGGGTCTCTGAAGCAAATCTTGAGAAGAGGGTTCAAGTGCAGGAGACTCATTAAGAAAGTGCTCCCAGGAAAAACCACAATGAAAATGGAAGATGTGGGACAGGGAAGAGGAAGAAGCTAAACAAGGAGAGGCTGACCTTGAACCCAAAGGACCTGTATCTTTTGGAAGGATGGAGTGATTTCCCGTGAAGTCCCAGGCTCCTCTTGCTCCCAGAAAGGGAGCTCTGGAGTATGTTATGTCTCCAGCGTCTGTGCCACAGGAGAGCAGGGCCCTCACACACCCACACTTGGGCCTTGGCTAAAGGCTGCCTCGGGATATGAATGCACAAGCACTTCCTGTGGGCAGAGTAGCCCCAGTAGCCCAAGGGTAGGCCTGGACAAGAGCCTTGGTCCAGACAATCAACAGAAAAAGGGGATGGAAGCTGGAAGACTTCCAGAGGCTGTAACACAGAGTCAGAAGGATCTGGGACAGGGCATCGGACTAAATTATATTCCTGCCCCAGCCCTGTTTCTACCTTTGTGACCAAGGGCAGATTATTTGACAGTTTTCTCAACTGCAATGTGGGGCCACTCATACCTCTTTCACTGGAATGTTGTGCAGGGTGTACAAGACCATGCGAACACTGTGCTTAGCACAAGGCCCGGCATGTGTTCAGAATTACAATGTCTAAATGCAGCAGGCACGCTTCTGGGAGGGTTTGACCTTGAAAATTCTGCCACCAGTCAACCTGAGCTCCAGTGCCTGTGCTTCTTCTCTTGACCTTTTTCCTCCCTCTCTGGGAATGTCCTCCTTTCCCTTCTAGGAAACCCACCAGCTTCACAACCTCTCCAGACCCTGGTCAGGTGAAGTCTCAGGACCTGATTCCACCCACCGCCTAGTTGCTGCCTCACCTTGTCTCTGCTCCCCTGAAGCATCAGGGGAGAGTACTTAAAGAGCCCAAGTTCCGGAGCCAGACAGCCTGGGCTCCAATCCTTAGTCTAATACAGAGTGTGCAGCCTTGGCAAAGCACTTAGCCTGTCTGCACCTCCGTTTCCCTATCTGCCTCATGGGGTAACAGTCACCCTCCCTCTTAGCTGTTGCGAGGCATTGAACTAATGCGCTTGAAGTGCATACAGCACAGTGCCGAACACCTGTTGGCTTGTGTGACTGTGGGCACGAGAAAGTCCCCGTGGGTCAGATCCTGCCTTTGTTTATTGCCCTGATGATCTTGGGTTCATAATTTCCTGATCAGCCCCTGCTATGTCTCCTTCTGGGTTGGGCATCCACCCTCACTGCTGGCACTCCCAAGGCCACTTCCTTTTGGAGCCCCAGATGGTCAGCACGAGAACAGTCACAAGCGTGCACATAGCACTTTCCCGTTTTCCAAGCAGCGCGTGGCTGATTTGACCTGTGCCTCCTTTTTAAATGAGGAAACCGAGGCCCAGAAAGATTAAGCAACTTGCTGAGTTTGCCCAGCTCATAAGCAGTGGAGCCCAGACCACCACTTATCAGGAAGAACCAAGTAAAAGAAAGATTAGGGGGCCACACAGCTACCTTCAACATGTAAAGAACTGTCATGAGGAAGGTAGAGAGACTTATGTGGCCCCTGGAGGTGGGACTAGGACTGGTGAGCCCTGGTGGGATAGGGCCTCTAAGTACAGGCAACTAGGTGGGGGGTTGTCTGCAGAGAACTTAACAATAAAAACTCATGAAAAGTTGATATGTTTTTATTAGCATTGCACAAGAGAAATTCTAAGCAATTTTAGTGATAAAATATTCTCTACTGCTTGATTCATGACTGCCAATCAGGAGAAATTATAGAGAGTCAAGTTTCAACTCTGGTAAAGAAAGATCTTTCCAACAGGCAGTAACGGAATATATTATCTTGGGTTTGATGAATTATCCATCACTGGCAGTATACAAATAGAGGTTGATAACCACTCTTACCATTCAGTAGACCACTGAATTCAATGAGGGGCGGGGGGCGGTAACCTTAAATGATCTTGAAGACATCATCTAATTCCATGAGTATCTGTAAAGAATGATAATGGAGTAATGGAAGCAACTCTGTTGAAGTTAGAAAAGGGTCTTTGAGTGAAAAGAGGATATTTGAGGTCTTCCCTACTAGGATATGAGAAGCAATGAGACAGAAAAATTCCAGGGCCATCTGAGCACTGATGCCCTCATGAGCATAGGAAATGAAACCACTTTTTACCGAAGTGGCTGAGTCTCTGGTTATTAATGGTCAGAATTTGGAAGGTCATGGAGAAGACCCAAGTACATGGAGAGACCCTGGAGGGAGCATAATCATGTTACGCTAACCTTGGACAGATTACTTAACCCCTCTGCATAGTTACCATCTTATTGAATTGTAAGCATTAAACAAATTAATGTCTATATCTTTATCTTTAGTACAGTGCTACATAGATACAAGCCATTATTATCTTCTCTTAAAAGGCCTACTCTAATGAGCTATAAGCTTCTTTCTGCTCTATGTGTTGCTGTGAACTGTCTCTTCCAGGAGGTCAGGATGAAGTTACTGATCCCATCCCATCTATTCCATCTCCTTAATAGCTGTTAATGTTTTTCTTGGAGGCTGAAAAGGTTTTTTTTTTCCTCAGTATAATACTTCAGTGTCATTAGAATGTGTTTAATATTACAGATTATTTGTTCATTTATTTTTCATTCTTTAAATACTTACTGGGCACCTATTTAGCGCTTAGAAATCAATGTCTGAGGGATAGAATTGTCAGTAAAAACAGGTTAGATCCTTGTCCTCACAGAGTTGACAGTCTGATTGTGATGAGGGTGGTGGGAACAGGTGTGGGACAGACATAAGTTATAATAGTCAGATGGATGCAGGTGAACCCACACTTGCAGATGCTTTAGGAAAAGCAGACAGCACTGTAAACCTGTGAAATCAGGCAACACCCTGACTTGGGGCAGAGTTTCCCTGAGCAGGTGATGCCTGAGCCAAGTCTCAAACACATGCGTGTTAGCTCGAAAGTTAGGAAGGTTCCAAGTAGTGTCCTAGCATCCATTAACTGTCACTAACAAAATGCTATGACCGAGTGACTGAGCAGACGAAACCCTGACCTTGAATCGGGTGCTCTGATAGGAGCTTTATGTTGTTATTTCATCTAGACGTTGCATCAGCCCTTTGAAATAGAAACCGTTGTCCCACCCATCTTACCGAAGTGGGAAGTAGGACTCAGAGGGTTCCAGTAACCGATGGCAAAGTCACACATCTTACAAGCAGGATTTAAATTCAAGTTTAACTGCAGTGCTTGGGCTTTTAACTTTGAGGGCAGAATTGTCTTTGTATCTAAAGCCTAGAACTTTGCCTGGCATGTAGTAGATGTCAACAAATGCTGTCATATAAATGCCAAACTGAGCAGCATTATATTGAGGGAAAGAAGGGCTCCCACGTAGGGGAGAAGCATGACTGGACAGTATGCTGGCCGAGGGCTGAGGTTTCAGGAGGAAGGAATTTCAATGGCAGAGCCTGCAGGTGGCGATACGGCTTGAGTGGGGACGTCGCCTGAAGGACTTCTCTTCTTTGATAGGTAGGGAGCTCTTTGGTCATTAGAAGTATTCAAGTACAGACTGGATGAGCACTTTGGCCACCTCTGAAAATATAGTAGATCTAGATTATCTTTCATACATATTTCCATTCTCAGGCTGATCTAACGTAAGTAGTATATTCTGCACCTCAAATGCACCAGTTCCCAAAGCCTCTTGCCTAAGTGGAAACCTAAGTTGAACACGGGTAGGAGGGTGAGTTTTGCAGCCACTGAAGGAAATCAGACAGTGTGACAGACATGAGGAAAGACAGCTCTCACCTGAATATCAGGTGCCTTTCAAATCACAGCCCTAGACAGAAGAGGTGCCTGGGAGTTCCTGGGACAGGGCATTCAGTAGGTGATCATTTTTTTCATATTTGGCACTCAGTCTTTTAAAATTGCTTTTTGCCAGATCATCGCTTTTATTTCATAAAGCAGGGCATTTGGTCAAACTGGTATCTAAGGGGTTGAGGAATTAAAGATTCTTTTCCTCTCCTGCCAGGAGATTGTCCTTTGGCTCTTGCAGGGGTGGATCTTGGCAAGTGCTGTGATTTCATTCCATCTTCCTCATGTAGGTTAAGTGAGCATTGCCAGAGGCCACAGTCCCAGGCCTTCTGTGGATTGCAGAGTCTGGCGATGTGGTTTCTGGGAAGGGGCATCTGAACCTCGCTTTCCCTTTCCTAGGGCTCAGAAGGTTAAAAAAAAAATATTCAAATCACATATGCAAATCCCAGATCTTCAAAGCACAGAAACAGAAACTCTGTACATTGTGGGCATTATCTGGTCTTGTCCTCAGAATATTGCATGAGGGGTACCTACAGGTGACTCAGCTGTGGGTTCGCTGTGCCTGAGGTGGTACAGCTGGGACATGGTAGAGCCTGTAGTTCCCGTCTCCTCAGAAGGAAACCAAACATAGCAAGCAGGACCTTCATGCTGTTAAGAACGGGAACCAAATTCTGGTTCCACCACTTTTGGATTGTGTGGCTGTCAGCAAGCTTTTAATCTCTCTGTGGCTTTCCCTTTGGAAAAAGTCTTCATCTTAGTTCTTGGGATACTGTGATTCTCGTGGTCTTCCTCCTTTCCATTCTTTTTTGTTGGCTTCTCCTTTCATACATTGGATGTTGTCGGTCCATTTTCCTTCCTCTTTTCTTCCCTTTTTGTCTATATTCCCTCCTCTTTCACAGTCTCAGTCACTGTGGTATGGGAAAGAGCAAAGAGAGACTTGCACACTGGCCCTTTAATTTTCCATTTAAATGACACGCTGCTTGTGCTCATTTTTCACTGGACAGAGCAAAGCACTGGTCCACATATAACTTCAAGATAGATGTGCCCTAGAATGAGAGGAGCCCCAGGAGAAGAGAGCATCGGGTATCTCTTTTGGAGTTGTGTTATAAATGCATCAGAGTCCTCCACTCTGCTTCTGCCTAGAAGATTTACAAATATGTATTTCTTGTCCATTAGAAATCTTACAGCTAATTATGCTTCCTGCTTTGCTTTGGCTGCTAGGAAGTTCAAAGCTGAATTTGCTCTTTCCCTCTAGTAATTTTACAGGAACTGTGACATAAAGTTATATGTTAACCTTGTGGCTTTAATTTTAATGTGTGTTCTTTTTTTCCTTTGTCTGCTATAGAATTTCTAACAATTTTGTTGTGCAAATGTACATATGCCACTCAAATCATTATTTGAATGAATCAGGGTAAAAACAGATGAATGCACACGCCTCCTACATATGCATACAGCATACCACACATGCCCCATACCACACATCCCACAGATCCAGTAGTTCAGCCTTCATCCCTCAGAAGAGACCATAGTAATTGGTCACTGGGTATCTCCACTGGATGTCCTACAGGTACCTCAAATGCAATATGTTCCAAACAAAATTTATCTTTCCCCTGTATGGTCTCCTTTACAGTACTTAAATTCCTCTTTCCATTAATAGCCTAACCACGTGTTGACGATTGAAAAAAAACCTAATAATCACCCCACACTGTATCCTCATCCTATTGGTTTCTGTTTCACAATTTCTTGACATCCAGTCAAATGAGTCATTGCATGCTCTCCAAATATGCCATGTGTTTTTCCATCACCATGTCTTTGCTCATGCTATTTCCTGTTAGAAAGGCCCTCCACCAACTCCCCACCTGTAGGAATGCTTCCATGCTTTAAAACTCATCTCAGCTGTCTTCCTTTTATGTCTGATCCCATCAGCCAACGAAATGAGAGAATCCTTTCTTCCCAGTCTCACTGACTACATTTGACTTAATCAGCCTTACATTGTGCATTTCTCATAACTTACTTTAGCTTCCTAATAGTTAGGGAGCTCCTTGGGGGACAGAGAGCATGTCTTTGTTTTCTTTATTTGCAGCCCCAACTCCTTCTGGCACAGGTTTGAATTGTCTTGAGATGGAAGTTCATCACAGGTGGACTTGACTACCTATCAAACGGGAGCAAGTGTTTGCCTGGCTCCTCCCTCTCCTTCATCCATCACGTCCAGGGGCTCTTTAAGCCCCTCCCCCAACATATTCCACATTTGTTCTCTCTTCATAATTTCTTCTCCCTTGGCTCCAGCCCTATCATCTCTCACATGGGCAGTTACAAAAGCCCCCTAAACACTTGCTTCTTCCTGTCTTCAATGCTGGTAATTCTGAAATACATATCCCTCCCTAAAACTTAAAACTTCTCAGTAACTTCCCAAGGTCAGTGAGATAAAGTTCATGGCAAAAAGAGTTCCACATAATCTCGCTTCACCCATTTCTCTGGTTTTGATGCCTTTCAGGATCTATACTTTTTCTGGTCATGCTTCCTTCCCAACCCTACTTAGAAAAATAGGACCAGCCATGTGGTGGGCATTTATTGTTTTGTCTGCTCATTCCTCCTTTCCTTCTTTGGGGAACATTTCCTACCCTTCTAAGAATATAGGTGGCATGTGAGCTACAGACAGTTAGAGGACTTTACTGTCTTCTCCAGGACACAGTCCAGTGCGAGCCTTTCTTGAGATTTTCAAAGTGGAGTTGAATGCAAGATTTAGAGCTCAGAGCTGCCCATGTTACACCCTGTGAAAGTAAAGATAACAACTCAAGAGAGACAAGTAGAAACAAGATACTGGGAGCAAGTCCTTCACACAGCCCTAGACTCTCTTGGCTCAGGTTTCCAGCTGATGCCAGGCTTCCTTGCTTAATTCTCCTTTCTAGTCCATGAGCCTTCATCAAATGTAAGCATGTGGTTAATCTTTTCTCTTCTCCACTAGACTGTAGGCTCCATGAGTGCAGAACTATATTTATTGTGTTCTTCACTGTCTCTCTAGCACCTAAATTAATATTTATTAATTGAAGGGGGGGCCTGTGGAGGAAGGGTAGAGGGGTATTACAGCCTACCAGGTGGGCTCCAAGAGGCGCATCCAAGCTGGACTTTGCATTGGCAGGTGTGTGATTTAGTAATAAAAGAAGGATGTGCCTCATCCTCTTCTGTGCTCTGTGTAATCAAGTGATCAGCTCAAGGTAAGACTTTCTTTCTGGTAGTGGACTTGAACCTTGCACTTCCCTCCGTAATGGTCAGTCATTCTCCCGAAAATATAATTCTTGAGGGAAGGGAATCTCACTTTATTTGTGAGACTTGAGTTTAGTTCCTTAGAATCCTTCTCCAGCTAGGCACCAAGTTCTCAGGGTAGGTATATGCCCAAGTGAACCGGAAACACATGCCCACGTGAAAAGCTGCACGTGAATGTTCAAGCACTGTTATGCCCATCAGCCCTAAAGTGGAAACAGCCCAATGGCCACGAGCTGATGAGTGGGTAAGCAGAGTGTGGTATACCTGTACCGTGTAGTATTATTCAACCATGAGGGGAATGAAGTACTGACACCCCCCACAACGCGGATGAACCTTGAAAACACGACGGTAGGTCAGAGAAGCCAGTCGCATGAGTTACATGATCCTGTTTTTAGAAACTGTCCAGAATAGACAAATCCATAGAGACAGAAAGTAGATTAGCGGTTGCCAGGGGCTAAGAGGAGCAGAGATGAGGAGTGACCGTGAGTATGGGGTTTCTCTTTGGCATGATGAAAAGGTTCTGGAATTAGATAGTGGTGATGCTTGCACAACCTTATAAGTATACTGCTGTGCTGCTGCTGCTAAGTCGCTTCAGTCGTGTCCGACTCTGTGCGACCCCATATACGGCAGCCCACTAGGCTCCCCCGTCCCTGGGATTCTCCAGGCAAGAACACTGGAGTGGGTTGCCATCACGCCATTTCCTTCTCCAATGCATGAAAGTGAAGTTGCTTAGTCGTGTCTGACTCTTAGCAACCCCATGGACTGCAGCCTACCAGGCTCCTCCGTCCATGGGATTCTCCAGGCAAGAGTACTGGAGGGGGATGCCACTGCCTTCTCTGACAAGTATACTAAAACCCACTTAATCACATGCTTTAAAGGCTGAATTTTATTATATGTGAATTAAAAGTTAAGTGCAAAAAGCCTTATACTTTATATTTTTATATCCTATATAGACTCTCATATCATTACCTATTTTGACCAAAGCTGGATGCTAGGATTTTCACTTTTGGTCAAGGCTTTCTAATGCAGTCTTGCTGCACTGAGGATGTATTAGGTCTAGAGAAATGTGGGGAGACAGCTGTAATGAAGGGCTATTTAGTAGTCCATAAGTAAGAAAACTAAGGCACCTCTGTTGGAAGGAGTCAAAGGGAGCTTCAGAGCTCTCACCATCTCCTCCTCAGCAGCACTTTCAGCCTCAGGCCCATGACCTGAAGATCATTAGGACTCAACCATCATGTATCTTGTTCTTAGCCCTACTTATAAGATGCCCTCCACAAAGATCCAAATTCCCAGGTATTACCCACACTTGGTATAGCCCTTGATTTTGCCCCATCTCCCATCTTCCTACTTCTCAGTGCATCTTCTGAAATCCAGCAGAATCATAATCAGCAAAATCTTTTGTATCATCAAACCTTTTCTCTCTTTTTCTTATCTTCTTACTCTAACCATGACCTGGTGATTCCCTGGGGACCAACCATCTGAAGGTCATGTGAAGAGATAATATCATTTACCACAATCCTGATTGTCGTCTTCACCAGACCCAAGTGACTGCCCATAATTTCCTGAGGATTCTAATTCTTAGCCCACTGTCATTCCCTCCGTCACTGCTCCTAGCCTAACTTGTGGTGAGCTCAGTGTCCCGGTTGATAAATAATGCTTTCAGTGCCCTAGTCTCTCAGTGTCTTGATCACCTCTCCTCCAAGGACCTTATATCTCAGTTATCCACTGCCATAGTCATACCCTAGAACTTAGCTGTCAGTATTTGCAGCTCAACTACAATCCTAATTTTATCTGTCCCTCTCCCTGATCACCTCTCTGATCTTTCCACCACACTCTGGTATTCAATGTCAACAGCTTTTCAGCACTGTCAGGGTACTATTAGTCACTCAGTCATGTCTGACTTTTTGCGACCCCATGGACTGTAGCCTGCCAGGGTCCTCTGTCCATGGAATTCTCCAGACCAGAATACTGGAGTGAGTAGCCATTCCCTTCTCCAGAGGATCTTCCTGACCCAGAGATTGAACCTGGGTCTCCTGCATTGCAGGCAGATACTTTATCATCTGAGCTACCAGGGAAGCCCTGTTCAGATAGGGACTGGTCAAATAAACTATAGTCTGCTGAAAAGAGAACATTTGCAAAGACTGACTCCAGGGTCAGACAGCCTAGGACCTTACCCTACTCCTGCTCACTCTGTGACCTTGGGATAACTATTTAACCTTGCTGAGCATCTGATTCCTATAAAACAGTGATGACAACAATGACCCCAGACTCATAAGATTTTTTGAAGATTATATTAAATACTGTAAAGTGTCTAGCATAGTGGAGAAAGCAATGGCATCCCACTCCAGTACTCTTGCCTGGAAAATCCCATGGATGGAGGAGCCTGACAGGCTACAGTTCATGGGGTCTCTACGAGTCGGATACCACGGAGCGACTTCACTTTCACTTTTCACTTTCATGCATTGGAGAAGGAAATGGCAACCCACTCCAGTGTTCTTGCCTGGAGAATCCCAGGGATGGGGGAGCCTGGTGGGCTGCCATCTCTGGGGTCACACAGAGTCGGACACGACTGAAGTGACCTAGCAGCAGCAGCCTAGCATAGTGCTAGACCTATATGAAATTCCCAATAAACGAGTGATTTTATAGTAAACATTACCTGTTTTGGTCAGTCTCGCAATTGTTCTTTTCCCTACAGGAATAACAACCCAACTTAAGAATCAGCTGTTTTCGTGGCACTGGAAAGGGCTAATCCCTAACCCAGCTCCACAGGAAGCCATGTGAACACAGTCCTGGCCAGTGGGAGCCTTCCGGCCCCTGACCATAGTGCATAGTGATGAATTCAGGGATGGCCACATGACTAAGCTTGGACAGTTAGAGAATCTTCAGAGACTTTTTGTTAGAACATTTGGGACAGAGAGGCTCTCCACTGGACATGGGGCTGGGAAGACCTATGCAAAGCCCACCTAAGAGCGGCCTATTAATAGAGACACATGGAAGAGAGGGACTGAGGGAAGCTGAGATCTTAGTCCAGCCATGTTTAGAATCTGCCTCTGGACTTTGTTACATGGAGCAATAAATTCCCTTGATGGTGCCTAAGCCAATGTGAACTGGGCTTCTGTCTCCCTGAGTTCTGACTATTAGATTTTATAGTGAACATTACTATAGTCTCCATCAAAAATGATGACATTAAGCCACACTGGGACACAGAGAGATGCTTATTAAATACTTTAAATTGAAAAAAGCAAACTTAGAGAATAATAAGATATCAATGAGAGTCAATTAGATTCCATCTTGTAAATGTTTACGTAACTATATAGAAGTCTGGAGGCTCTATGACAATAGGTTAGCAAAAGATTTGTGTTAACAGTTACATATGCTATGTAGCTTAACTATGGATGGTGGGGCTGTAGGTAATTTTTATTTTCTCTTCTTTTTTTCCCCCTATATTATATTATGTTTTAACAGTGTACATAGATTATTTGTCAATTTGTTAGAAGGAAGTTTCTCAAAGGAGGGAAAAAAACAGCCCTTTCTTGCCACACCAGTAATCAGAGCATTAAATTCTGCCTGTCCTAGGGGCCTCTCTCAGGATCCTTCAGGGTGTCTGGGACTAGGTAAACCTGTTCTGTGGGTTTGTTGCTCCTGGGTGTGCCAGGCCTTACAGCCTTGAACCGATTAGAGTCACAGAAACACCATTTACAAGTTTAAATGGTCTCAGGGAAGTTGAGAAATTCCTAAATCAACTGTGTCCTCTTGGGAAAGGGGCGAACAGAGGGATATAGGTACAGAGCTTTCAAAAGGAATTGTGCTTTGCGAGTTGAGTGTAGTGGTGGGAGGGGCTTTGGGGATATTTACATGTGGCATTATTATCCGCAGGTGCTCTGCGGCCTCTTCACTGCTAAATCTTGTATGTCATCAATTTCCTAGCAGGGAAAGATGGTTTTGCTCACACTTTGAGGGTGGAAATGCTCAGGATCCAGAAATCTCAAGTGACTCACTGAGGGGTGCACAGCAAGAACTGAATTGTGACTTAGTGTTCTTGATTCCGTGCCCTGTCTGCGTGCCAATCTTTTTCTTTATGGGACGCTTCAGACTGTGCAGGCTGCCTCAGACAGGACAGATCTCCCTCCCTCGCCTCCTGTGAGCATATTTTAAAAAATCATGTCAAAATAGTTTTCTCTGGGTTTTCCTTTTAGGAGCACTCACGTTCTCTCTTAGAGTCTATTCCTGTCTATGCCCTAACTAAGAAAGCTAGATTCTCACGTGCCTGCAAATGTCTCTGGCTCCAAATTGGGATTACTGCCTGGAAAAGTTGCTACATTGCACACATGGAGGAGGGTTCACATTTTGGGGGTGTGGCAAGCCTTTCCCTGATGGTTTAGCTCATCTCCATCCTAGACATCTCCCCCATCCCCATCTCAACCCACTGTCGTCACTCATCCCCTCCTCTCTGTGCACGATGCTCTAGCCCCTTGCCAGGCACACTTCCTAATGCCAAGTGGTGATTCCATGCCTGGGACACTGTCCTGGGCTCTTCTCTACCTGGTCATCCTACACTTTAGCTTCTCAGTTACAGAGTGTTCACTTGGTGTCACCTTGCTGTTCTAAGGCTTGACAAATGTTGACTCCTCACAGAAACTTAATGATGCTGGTACCATTATTATTATCCCATTTTACAGGTGAAGAAACAGAGGCCCAGAAACTTGCTCACAATCCAGAGCTAGCAAGTGCTGGAGACAGAATCTGAATCCAGGCAGCTGGCTCCAGAGTCCACTCTCTTAACTACCCTGCTTTGCTCCTCTCCTACAGATGCTCTCAGCCTCCTGCCCTGTGAAGTTGCCCTGATGCATGTTTTGGGAATTGCCCTCATCCTGCTCGGTGCTTCCAGAGCACTTTGCTGGTTCCTCAAGGATTCCTTGGTCTTTGGACAGGGTTTTTAGTAGCCTTGGTGCCCTACCAGCAGAGAGCTTTGTAAAGACTGGAATTTGGTGTGTCAATCTTGGTATCTATGACATTCTTACTTCAAGATCCTTTCTAAGTGTCTTTTAAACATCAGAGATGTGCTGTTCATGTGAGCTAAAATGAAATGAAATTTAGTGAATTGGAAGGTCCCATAAGGACTAAATCCTTGAAGAAAAGTCTTGGTAAGATGTGTCCATAAAAAGTTTAACTTAAGCACAAAAAAAATTGCATAATTCTCATCCATTCAAGAGCTGATTATTTTCTTTTAAGGATTATTCATCATCTTGCTTTTCCTTCCATTTCTTCCAGTCTTGTAGACATGTCATGCTATGAGAGAATCACCCATAAGGAGACAGAGAGATGAAAACACTTCAAGTCATAGCAGCTCCATTCTTGCCAGTTCTGTGACTTTGAAAAAGTCATTTGAGGTTCCTCCAATCCAAGTACTAATCAGGCCTGACCCTACTTAGCTTCTGAGATCAGATGAGATCGGGCACCTTCAGGGTGGTATGGCCGTAGATATCACTTGAGCTTCCTGAATCTTATTTAGGTCATAATCATATCTAGTGGCCTGACACTGCATGTAAAGCAGCTGGCCCAGCGCTTGGTTGAGAGTAAAAACTGCATAAATGTTGACTGTTGTCATCGTTAACTCCATGGCTTGGCTAGCAGCACCAGGAGAAAGGAAAAGAAGCCGAAGTCTCTGAGACGGTTCTTAACGCTCGGGAAAAAGGGTGAAGGAGTATAAAGTGAAGATGGTTGGTCAAACTGAGAGTGGCCATAATAAAGATTTTCTTTCCCCTTGCCGTCTTCAGTTCCTTCTTAAATAAATAGAAATGGGAGATAAATATCTGCAGCAGTGCAGTGTTCCTGAAAGAAACAGTTGCATAAATTCAGTTAAGACCGTATTTACCCATTTAATGCACAAAGTATCCACTATGTGCCAGGTACTGAGCTAGGTTTGAAGTTACAGAGCCACCTGAGGTATAGACCCTGTCCCCAAGGAACTCCTTCCCAGTCTGGTGTGGGGTCTGACATGTAAGTGAATAGCTCAAAATCAGAGCCAATTCCAAGGATTTTCTTTTATAAAATTTCTTTTAGAAAATGTTTAGAGGATTTTATGGGGATGTAGAAGAAGGGCTATCTTGAAGAAAAGCTTTATGTGGGAAATTCAGGTTTAAATTGAGCCTTATGGGGAGTATGTCAGAGTTCTTGGTTGCAAGCAACAGAAAGTTTCTCTAGCTATCTCAAACAAAAAAGAGGAAAGTGTGGGAAGGAGATCAGGGACTCCCAGCAATGTCAGGAGGCTGACATGACCAGATTTGGAAAATAGAATCAAAGGAGCTGTGGAGATGAAGAATATGACTGCCAGCAGAGATCACTCAGAAGGAATGGGCTCCTCTGGCTTTGATGCTGCAGAGAAGGTCCTTTGGTCACTCTTTCAAGATCAAAGGCCCAGGACAGCATGTATGACAGGCCAGCAGAGTCACACGGTCAGCCGCTGGCCAAGCCGAGATGGCGGTAGAGAAGGTTCTAGCACCTTTGACTGAAGCCGGAGTTGGTCATTCCTTTCCATCAAGCCATCCACGTGGAGAATTCCCCTGGGGAGATCAGCATTATGACAGTAAGTGAAGCTGGGAACCAGATAGCAGACAAAGACAAAGGTCCTTTATGGGAGGTCGGATTGCAACAGGAAGCGGCAGGGAAGGAGAGGCAGGTCAGGAACAAAACAGAGTCTGAAGAGGGAAGGCAGGAGAAAAGTTCAGGGCTCTGGAGGGACTGGGAGGTGCTTCAGTGCCATCAGGCTGCGTGGGGTGCCATGCTGTTAAGAGTTCAATTGACAACAGAGGTGGATAGCTTGAGCTCAAATCACAGGAAGTCTCATAAAGCCACAATAAAAAGTTGACCCTTATGCTAAGGCCAGGCTCAGGGGGCAGACGTCTTTTGAGAAAATAGGCAAACATGCCTGGAAGAGAAGATTAGATTGAGGCTGCGTTTCTAATCTGCGTTCTCTACCTGCTTGCATTGTGCTGACTGCACTGTAACAGTAGCAGCAAAAACTGCAGGAGAACTTTGAGGGAAGAAAATGAAGCATCGCAGCCAGTGGAATCCCCCACCCATCAGACTCCAAATTCATGAATTTATAGTAGTTGGCCCTGCATTCCGGCCTCTGGGGATGGGGTAGAGGGGCATGAAACCCAGGTTTAGCCAGTCAGGGTATCCTACTCCTGTCCCACGGTGTGATTGGCTTAGACGCAGACACGTGGCCCAAGTCCACAGTGTCAGCTGCAGTCACTTGGCATGTGTTGGAAAAGAGGACCTCTTTCTGTAGAGTTGCTAAGTGGGTATAAGTTACAGTGGAGCTGCAGCTGGCCGCCAGGCCCACCTCACTGGGAGACTCTGCCAAATATTGAGGCCAATACAGAGGACATGGGGCTGGGATGGAGAGAGAGATTGCTAGAATTCTGGATCCAGACATATCTGACCTAGAGTCCCCACAGATCAGTTTCCAGTTTCTGGAACCAACACATTCTTTCTAGCTCCTTCTCTTTCTATCTTTCTCTCATTTCTCTCTCAATGAGGCCACTTGGAGTTTGTTGTTGTTGTTGTTGTTACTTGCAACTAAGAAAATCTGAATTCGTAGGATTATCTCTAACACAAAGAAGGGATGGAGTCAGGTGAGTGAAGGAGGGAATCCTAAAGACTGGCTGAGCCCAGGAGACAGATGTCTGAGGCACCATAGCCAAATGCAGAATCTGCTTCATTCGGCCCCTCAGTCTTGGGTATCTAGATAGCTCCTTTTGGCCGCAGAGTTTGTGGGATCTTAGTTCCCTAACTAGGGAACCAAGGATCAACCCACACTACCTTCATTGGGAGGGTGGGGTCATAACCACGGAACTGCCAAGGAAGTCCCTAGATAGTTTAGAAAACAGTTTATGTCACCTTCTAAAAGGGGTGCTTGAAGTATCTAGTTGCTTTTTTCATAGTATTGTGATGGACTTTAGTAGGTTATCTTTCGCTGACATATTCTTTTAATGAACATGGAAAACTCAGTGTTAACATGGGAATAAATTAATGACTGGAAATTCAAGCCACTGAGGGGAGATAGTTAGAGAATGAGGTCTCTCTCCCAGTGCTTCTCAATTCAAAGCACTTGGGAGACCCTCCCTCTCAATTTTCATTCAGGTCAGAAGTTACGAAATAGTGGCCCGTGATCCATAGCTGGCATACAGATGCATTGTTTGGCTTACAAAATACTGCAAAAAAGAAAAAAGAAAAATTCACTAGTGTTTAAAAGTCAAGAGACTTTACATTTCTTGATTCTCTCGAAAAAAGTGGGAAAGGCTGTCCACACCGGACTCATTTTGCCTCTGGCAGCTCTAGGCTGGCTGGGGGAGCAGTTGCCCCATTCAGTCACTGGGAGGGCCCCTGTTTGCCACAGGCTCCACCCAGCTGCTGTGTTCACTTAGGTCACCTGCCTGACACCTGTAAGCATATTGATTCATTGGCAATATCTCAAATTCTCCCTGAGCCTTAGATTTGGCTGAACACTTGCTTCTGGATTAATTTCACTATTGTTGATGAAACAATTCACTGGGGCTATGAAGAGACAAGTTCAAAATCCTGGAGGGTTCATCCTGTAACACACACACTAATAAACATCTTTGAGTTGGAAGCAAAAGTGAAGGACTTGAGAAGAACTAGGGAAATGGTGCCCTGTTTTCCTTCAGTCTATCTCTACACCCAAAGAACAGAATGGAGTCACAGTGTCTGACCTTGAAGCCCAGCTTTACCAGTCATTGTTTGCTCTTGGTCAAATTCATTAAGTTGGCTGTGCCTCAGTTTCCTTGTTGTACAAAGCAAGCACTATATTCTCTTTGTCTATGAAATGTAATACATTCTCATTTCAGAATTTATGAGTTACTGTCTGTTGAGTTATTCATGGGTTTTATTTATTTATGAGTTATTCATGAATGAAGATTAAATGAATTAACACTTTAGAACAGTGCCTCGCACATAGTAAACACTTTATAAATGTTAAAGTATATATATGTATTATATAGTATTTATATGTTTATATGTAAGTTACATATTAATTTTAAGGTTTCCCTGTTGGCTCAGATGGTAAAGAATCTTCCTGCAATGCAGGAGACTTGGGTTCAATCCCTGGGTCAGGAAGATCCCCTGGAGAAGAGAATGGCTACCCGTTACAGTATTCTGGCCTGGAGAGTTCCATGGACAGAGGAGCCTGGTGGGCTACAATCCATGGGGTCACAAAGAGTTGGACAGGACTGAGTGACTAACACTTACTTTTACTTACTTACTTTTATATTTATAGAAATATCATTTATCATGAAAATTTATGTTCTACATATATTTGTACAAAGTATATTTCTGCTAAGTAAATCTTTTTTTTAAGATCAGCTTCCATTACAAAAACATGAAGTGTATGTTTTAAGGGGAAAATAATTTGGTAGAAACCTTTTGGTTAGAAAGCAATAAGACAATGACAAATCTCATGAGTCCCTGGGTATTGCTATTATCTGCATCAACTTTTTTACCTTCACTAATTACAGTCCCTGTAAACACATACTTCTAAGAGTGTAAATCACAAGCTATTTAAATGCAATAAAACATCTTCTTTAAGCGTAATAAAACACTGTAAGCCAGTAGCTCCTGAACAGCAGATCGTCACCATATGGAGATTACTGAGTGTGATAATATAAAAGCCCATCATGGTTGTCATGTCTCTGTCAAGGCAGAGTCTGAGTAGTTGAGCCAGATTCATAGAAATAGCTTTTTTTTTTTTAACAGAATTGATGTGTTCCACTAAACAAGAATGCATAGTAATTTCTGTAATGAATTCCTTTTATTTTCCCATTAGTAGCATCTAATAAAAATAAGGTGTGTGTTCCTAGGGTATAAGTAATTCAATAGAGTTTTGCTCGGAATTACTGCACTGCTTAGCATCCAGGTGTCCTGGCGTTTACCTGTGTGGAGACAGGAGAGACTCTTGGAGCCCTCAGGATCAGAAATCGATGTCTTGGGCTCACCGGCTCCACCATTGATTGATGGATTGTGTAATCTTGGACAAATGGCTAAGGCTCAGTTTTCTCATCTGCAAAGTGACAGTGATTGTCTTACGCACTTCCAAGGGTAATTGCAGACTAAGTGAGATGATTTGGAAAAGAGAAATTGGTTGTTTTCCATATGAAGCCTGTGTTGCTGTAATTTTCCTTTGAAGCCTGTTTATGATTTCAGGATCCTATCAATCATGCATTCCTTTCCCTTATTTCATGGGTAACAGGAAGGTTTCCCTTGCCTGGTAACAGACTGGCAATGACATAACTCGAAGCACTCACCCCACCCCTAGTTTTTCTTTGTTCTTTAAGTGCCAGCAACGGTGTGCTGTATTACTGCGTGATGGCATTAGAGTCTTCTGTTTCATATGTGATGTTTGGGGATTGAAAAAGCTGAAGTTTCAGATATTTTTTAAATGTATCTTTTCTTACAAAAAATTAGATGAGCGAGGCTGTGTTGGAGGTTATGTTCCATGGGAAGCGGAGTCTCAGATGGACATTTGCATGTGGGGTGTTTGGGGATCAGTGCCTGTGGGGGAGTGAAAGGAGCAGAACTGGGTGAAGGGAGAAGTGGGGCTGTGGTCCATGGCATGACCTCAGCCCAGCCAGAGCGGCCGGACAGTGATAGCCCTGTGTTAAGCAGTCGTGATGTGCAGGCTGCTCGGGGAAGGAGCTGTGTCCACAGGTGGGGAACCCTCCCCACCTAAGGACCATTGTGGCGGTAGGGGTGGGGAGTGGGGAGCCCAGCCGAGCTCTTATCAACTGGTACACCTCAGAGGGCCCCACAGTCCACCCTGTGCCACCTTAGAGTCTATTTAATATAAAGGAATAGTGACGGGTGAATTGCAGCCCCTGCCACTGTCGCCTGTCCCAAGATAGCGCCTAATCCTCACACCCCTAGCCAGTCCTCCACTAGTCCTCTTCCTCCATCCCAGACCACCCTCGCCCTTCACTAACAACTCTGCTGATCTGATTGGCTTTCCTGGCAGAGAGGCAGACCCTCATGCAAATGGTCTGAGCCCCTGGACACCCTGCCCTTCTCAGGCTGTGACAGTTGTATCTGTCCACATGCCTTCCAAACTGGGAAGCCTTCACTGATGCGATAGGCCCCTTCATCGTGACAGAACTTATTTCCTGCCTTTTTGAGCACCTGTGACTTACCAGCATCTCCCACATTTTCTGCCACTTCTTCCTCATCTGGTTTGATTTACATGATGTCGTCAATACCGTGAACCAGGGTGACAAGCTGAAACATCTGGACAGCCCAGGTCACTTTGGCATATATTAGCTCTGTCCTCATGCTCGTTTGGCGTGGAGTTTCATTCCTTCCTGTGAGACCAGATTGTAAATGGAGACTGGTGTCCATTTCAAGTGAATACAAACTACTTTTCATTCTCCTTTCTAGTAAGGATCAAAAAGAACTCGTTCGCTAGATCAGTGGCAACATACTGTGCGCCTGAGAGCATGTAGTCTAATCTAATTAAGCTCCTGCTTCTGATGTGGCGGTTGCAGTTGAGGTTACTATTTTGCAGGAGGCCACTGATGTCCTCTGGGACATATCTGGCTTTGGAGGTGTCATGGTGAGGGTCACTGCCTCTCAGCCTACTGTGTTTAAGCAGGCAGTAATCTCTGCTCTTCTCCCAAGGACACAATATTATTTTGGATTTAACCATGTTGGCTGTGGGGGAGGGTCAATTTCAAAAGCTTCCACTGGATCTTTCCCACTATAATAGCTCTCACTCCACAAACCAAGGAATCACTGCAGATGCTCAGTGAACTGCCAAGTACAGCAATTTCTTTCATTCCTTATTTTTAAGATTTATGTTTATTTTTGGCTGCTCTGGGTCTTCGTTGCTGCATGTGGGGTTTCTCTGGTTTTGGGGAGCGGGGGCTACTCTCTAGTTGCAGCACACTGGCTTCTCGTTGCAGTGGCTCCTCTTGCTGCTGAGCACCGGCTCTGGGGCACTCAGGCTCAGTAAATGTGATTCATAGGTTTACTTACCCCACAGCATGCAGAGTGTTCTCAGAACAGGAATCAAACCGGTGTCCCCTGCATTGGCAGGCAGATTCTTAACAACTGGACCACCAGGGAGGTTCCCAAGTGTAGCTATTAAAATTACATATCTGGGAGCTGACCACTAGGTTTGTCTATGAATCCGTTGGACACACAATGAGCTGGACTCAATTTATTACCTGGTCCCCAAAAACCCCAAATCTCATGAGAGATCAGCTGATAGTTCAGGTCTCAGATACCAGTAACTTAGACCCTGTGTCCAACAGTCGTTGATGTATTTGGATATTTGCCTTTCTTCAGGTAGGATTACTTGAGTAAATGCCCATACGTGTTTGTAGCTGTGTATGGTCACCCTTAGTGTGGTCAACCATCCTGGTTTTCCAGGGCTGTCTCTGTTTAAAACACCGAGCACCCTGCATTCCTGGAGTAAGTCCCTGAGTAAGTCACCCTGAGTAAGTCACCCTAGACTCCCCCAACTCCCTAGAGGCACTGCCACTTTACCACTAATTATAATAACTGCATCCATTTTTTGTTGGCTAAGCATTACCTGACCTTTATTATTTTAGAATCTCTCATCCCCCAGGAGCCTGGTTCTGTTACAGCATCTCCTATGGTAAGGTTGGGTCTTCAGGTGAGGGTCACCACTGAGCTTCTCAGAAATGCCAGTGATCCTTACACCAGAGCATTTCCTATCACTTTGCCGGAGCTTCCTATATGCAGCAAGTCTTCAGACCCTAAAAGTGGATCCCTTCTAGCATGATCACTTCTGTGAGATTTTGATTCTTTCATATCTGCCATGGAAATCTGGCATTTCCGTGTGACTAGTGTTGGCTGTTGCTTTTCCCAAGCTTCCAAGGGCCATTCTAGTGGTATGCTAGCACCATCTTTTGTAGTCCTTGATGGATTGTTAAATCATATATCATGATAGGATGTGTTCACATTGATAAACTCCACCTTACTCAACTTCATCTTCTGACCCCCTGTATCCAGCAGCATCAGAATCCAGTCCCCACTGTCTTGCATCATGCAGCCAGTTCATTGAGTGGATAATTCCATTTCTCCCTTAGTTGATGCAGGACGCCCCTGTCTGGTTTATATTGTGACCTTACCCTAACCGCTGCTGGTCTCGTGCCAGGAGGGAGGTGGAGGTAGACCCAGAGGAGGGAAGGTTACACAACGGGGAGGCCTCTGAGTCATCTCCTGGGTTGAGGGGATTGTCTTGAATAGGGAGGAGTGGGTAACTTCTGAGCAGGCCAGAGAGTTCCGGGGTATCTGAGGATTCCATGTTTTCAAATCCATCAACATCAGCGTTCCCATTTCTGGTTCCCATTCTTTCATATCAGAGCCTGATTTTGCCATAGTAGACCTACCTTATTGGGGAGTTTAACCTTCTTGGGAGCTTGACTTCTCTTATGATTCAGCCCTGGTTCTTATCCTCATCTCCATCTTCCTCTTGGCTGCAAGAGATGAGAGTTTCTTATTTGCTGGCAAGAGGCCCTCTGGCTTCCATACTTAGCCTTTAACTGCTAATAAACAACCTTTCATATTTTATCTTTTTTTTTTCTAAAGCATTCATTTTCTCTATCAACAGCCATATAGTTCTACCTTACTGTGTTTATGTTACTATTTCCACATATTTCTCAGCCTGATATGTTGTCCCCATGTGGTGAACCATCCCAGTTCGCAGCTGGGCTGTGTTAACAATTGCATTGGTGCACATGTGCCAGGGGGTCATGCTCCACCTTTTCCCAGGATGGGGCCTTCAGAGGCTGTTTCCTAAGACCATTCCTCAGACTGTCCTGGCACAGGTTGTCCCAGGTTGGGTTCCTTGGGAAGCAGACTCTAAAATGGAAACAAATTGAAGAGAGCCCTGGGAGTCAAGGGCTTCCAAAAGGAAGAGAAAAAAGTGGCATCGGGCAAAGGGTGTTGCTGGTCTGTGTACATGCAGTCACCACATAAGCCTCAGTGAATCCCATGGGGCTCTCAGGACCAAAGGGTCTCGGCACTGGGACAAGAGCAACAGGCATGATTCATCTCCGTGAATTGACCAGTCACAGGATGCAAGCTGCCACCAGAATGAAGACCCTTTTTATGCAGGAGGGGCTCTCAGCACTCGCCATATCCCTGGGAGTGAGGGTCTCTGTCCATAAGGGAGATCGGGATGGAGCATCGTGGCCTCCCATTTACCAAATGTGCTGAGGATTGGGTGGCGTGTTGAGGAAATCTATGAAATGTGGAAGTGGATGGGTTCTCAACTGAATGGGGCTTCCAGGTTCATCTACTTGCACTAACGTTTATTTGGTCACCGTGGATGTAAAAGTGAAAAAACTACATCCTCATCACCCCTGCCCAACATTGTCCCTGTTAATTTGCTTGGAAATTGTTTAAGGTCAGTCTCATTTGCAAATGTAGACGTGGAAAATAAAGCCAGAATGGGGAGGATTCCATGGGTTCTCAGCATTGACTCCATTTGGATTTCCCAGGGCAGGGGTTTCCCTCGTCCACCTTGGTGGCCATCTTGGAAAGGTGAGATCACTGAACAATGAGGGCGTGAGACATAGGTGCTCTGGGCAATAATAACTTTGGAGAATATCCTGGATTGAGGTAATGGGGTCAGAAAAGCACCCACAGGCAAACGCCCTGTCGTGCGTGTGCTGCAGCATCTGGAATCATCCAGGGGGTAGGGTGGAGCTGAGAGAGCCTTAGCTAGCGCAGCAGGCCAGTGCTGGTATGTGACATGTGGGTCCCATCAGCCTGCTCTTGATGTGGGCTTTGGGATGAATCATCTCAGTGGCTGAAACAAACAAGTAAGAGCCTCGTTCACCCGCCAGTTGCTCCATCTTTATCATTTTGCCAATGTGGACAGAACTTTGCTTCACACCCAAGAAATTCAGCCCCTACTGCAATCAGTCAATCCCACCAGCTACTGTCCCTTTCTTCAAGCTGTTGATTTCTTCGTCTGTGTCCTTCCTTCATCCTCACGGATCCCTGCCCTTCTCCACAGGTCTCAGTGATATAGAGTGACAAGACTCTAAAGAGGAAATGCTTCCCCATGTTAGGCTTAATTTTCTGCTGACATTTTTCCTATGGCCCCACATTTGTATAGAATATATGTTACACACATTTGCTATGTATTTGTATACTGTCTTATAGTAAACATATTTATATAGTATTAGGTCATAGTTTTGTAGAAGGCAATGGCACCCCACTCCAGTACTCTTGCCTGGAAAATCCCATGGACGGAGGAGCCTGGAAGGCTGAAGTCCATGGGGTCGCTAAGAGTCGGACATGACTGAACGACTTCACTTTCACTTTTCACTTTCATGCATTGGAGAAGGAAATGGCAACCCACTCCAGTGTTCTTGCCTGGAGAATCCCAGGGACGGGGGACCCTGGTGGGCTGCCATCTCTGGGGTCACACAGAGTCAGACACGACTGAAGCGACTTAGCAGCAGCAGCAGCAGCAGCAGCAGCAGCAGGTCATAGTTTTAAATATACATAAGTTGTGGCTCAGTAGTAAAGAAACCACCTGTCAGTGTAGGAGATGCAGGTTGGATTCTTGGGTGGGGAAGATCCCTTGGAGTAGAAAATGGCAGCCCACTCTAGTATTCTTGTCTGGAAAATCCCGTGGACAGAGAAGCCTGGCAAGCTACACAGTCCATGGGGTCTCAAAAGAATCAGACACAGCTTAGCAACTAAACAACAGATATGCTGCTGCTGCTTCCAAATCACTTCAGTCATATCCGACTCTGTGCGACCCCATAGATGGCAGCCACCAGGCTCCCCTGTCCCTGGGATTCTTCAGGCAAGAACACTGGAGTGGCTTGCCATTTCCTTCTCCAATGCATGAAAGTGAAAAGTGAAAGTGAAGTTGCTCAGTCATGTCCGACTCTTAGCGACTCCATGGACTGCAGCCCACCAGGCTCCTCCAGCCATGGGATTCTCCAGGCCAGCGTACTGGAGTGGGGTGCCAGTGCCTTCTCCAAACAACAGATATACATTGTTATAAATAAATGATGTTATTATTATAAAGAACATGTTATCTATATATCCTATATCATATTTATTTTTGACCCAGTGACTGCATGCAGCTGAACTCATGCATTAAGTCCCACCCAAAATGTCACTTCCTCCTCCATGAAGTTGTCCCCAAGGTCCCCAGGTTGAGGTATCCTCTCCTCTCTGTGCTCAATGCACTATGTATGCACCTTCCTGAACACTTATCACAGTCTTTGAATCATTTCCTTATTTTTCCATCTTTTTATCACTGGACCAAACTCTTTCCAGTTACACTTGTATCATTTCAATCAGATTACCCTTAGTACCAGCTGAGTCCTAAGTCCTCAGAACTCTAATGACACTCAGTAGAGTTTTGTGGAATATATGGAGTTAGTACACTGCTTGGCTCATTAAAAAGGTTAAGCAAACACATGTTGAATGAATGAAGAAGGAACAAATTAATAAATGAACATAGTCTGGGCTGAAAGCAGATCCACCCCTTAGGAACATTTGTAGGGCCTGGGCAGGAGGACAAGTTGAGGCCCACTTACCATATGTCTAAATAATTCAAGTCACAAAACAAGCTAGCTAACAAACTGTTAAATAAAATGCTGTCTCTTCTTCCACTGGCAAATACATCTTTACAATGAAAAGTCAAAATATACATGAAAAGTTGTGCATTTTGTGTGACTAAAAGAAGGCAAAGTATCAAAGATGTCTAACTATAATTAATATTGCAAATGTTCAGGTATTATGTTGAGGGGCTGATGTGTTGAGATAATAAAATAAAAGGCATATAGATAATTCATAAATTCTTATACAGCTGGTCTATACCATTTATTTTTCTTGCCTTCATTTCTGCAAAAGCACTGGGGTTAAAAAATAAAAGCACTGGGGTTTTTTGTCTGTTATAATTAAGTCTCACATAATGTATGTTCTGTTGACAATAAGGGCAGATTGCATTTTAAAAAATCTTCCTTATATAAAGTTAATTTTTATACAGAAATTAATTTCACCTTAGAGAAGCACAAAGTTTTATGTACAAGAGTATTCTGTCCAGCAATAGTATATTGCAGTTAGTGGTTTACAGTGACGAAAATAGAAACAAATGGGCCCATCACTATGGGAATGGTTGAATAGATTTTGGCATAGCTAAACACGTAATATAGCCACTTAAAGAAATACATGAGTCATACTAGTTGACTTGGAGGGATTTCCATGAGATATTCCCAGGGAAAGCCATATGTAAAGAAATGTGTATAATTCATCGTATTTCTATAAAATAGACAATGACAAAAAGCTATGCATGTATGTATATTTTTACATATTTATATATGGTTTAGTTGAAATTGAGAACAATATAGAAGGAATCACGTTAATAGTTAATCTGGATTTTTTATACGTGTGTGGGAGGGGGTGGTGATGCAGGTGTGAAATGGATGCAGATATGGACTTCCTTGATAGCTCAGTTGGTAAAGAATATGTCTGAAATATGGGAGACCTGGGTTTGATTCCTGGATTGAGAAGATCCTGTGGAGAAGGGAAAAGCTACCCACTCCAGTATCTGGAGGATTCCCATGGACTATACAGTCACAAAGAGTCGGACATGACTGAGAGGCTTTCAGCTTCACTTTCACTTTCATGAAAAGAGAAAGTAAACTCTGGCTGAGAAAATGCTCCATGCTTGATTTGATCTCCATTTTTCAATTTTCTGTATGTGTTTGTATGGAAGACAGGACATCAGGGAAAATTTTACATCTATATTTACTGATATGTAGGTATAATAGATATGTAATTGTCCAGAAAATTCTGTGATATCCTTCTATTTCATTCACAGCAAATAAAGTAAAAACCCTGTCTACATGTGTCTATGCTTTTAGAGGGATGAACAAGGAGAGAGATGTGGAAAGACGTGTGCCAGGCCATGGTACTTGTACCAGGGACTAGACTAAAGGACAGAGCAGGGAAAAGGGAGTTTTTACCAGCTGTGCTGGTAAAGAATCCACCTGCAGTGCAGGAGACCCCAGTTCGATCCCTGGGTTAGGAAGATCTCCTGGAGAAGGGATAAGGCTACCCACTCCAGTATTCTGGCCTGGCAAATTCAGGCCAGACTATACAGTCCATGGGGTAACAAAGAGTCGGACACAACTGAACAACTTGGGCTTCCCTGGTGGCTCAGCTTGTAAAGAATCCACCTGCAGTGTGGAAGACCTGAGTTTGATCCCTGGGTTTTGAAGATCCCCTGGAGAAGGGAAAGGCTACCCACTCCAGTATCCTGGCCTAAAGAATTCCCTGGACTGTATAGTCCATGGGGTTGCAAAGAGTCGGACACGACTGAGTGACTTTCACTTCACTTTTTGTTTGTTTGTTTTAGTTGCTGTATAATGTTACAGATGTAAAATATAGTGACTCACAATTTTTAAAGGTTATACTCCACTTATAGTGATTATAAAATGTTAGTTATATCCCTCACCTTTACAGTATAGCTCATATTATACCTAATACTTTGAACCTCTTAATCCTTTATCTTGTCCCTTCCCTCTTCCCACTGGTAACCACTAGTTCGTTCTCTATATCTTAAGAGTCTGCTTTTTTTTAATATTCACTGGTTTGTTGTATTTTTTCAGATTCCATAGATAAATGATATGATAGAGTATTTGTTTTTCTCTTATTTAATTTAGCATAATGCCCTCCAAGTCCATCCATGTTGCTGCAAATGGCAAAGTTTCATTCTTTTTTATTACTGAGTAGTATTCTATTATATATATGAAACAGCTACTTGATCCATTCATCTGTTGATGGATACCTACGTTGCTTCCATATCTTGTAAATTATAAATAATGGTGCTATGAAAATTAGGGTACATGTGTCTTTTTGAATTAGTGTTTTTGTTTTTTTTTCAGATATATACCCCAGAGTGGAATTTCTGAGTCATATGGTAGTTCTATTTTTAGTTTTTTGTGACAATGCCATAATGTTTTCTACAGTGACAGAACCAATTTATTAATACATTCCCACTGACGGTGTACACGGGTTCCCTTTCCTCTGTATTCTTGCCAACATTGCCAACATTTGTTATTTCCTCAGTGGAAGAGGATAAAGCGCCCAGAAATAAACCCACCCACTTATGGCCAATTAATCTATGACAAAGGAGGCAAGAACACACAATAGAGAAAATACAGTCTCTTCAATAAATGGTGCTGGGAAAACTGGACAGCAACATGTAAAAGAATAAAATTAGAGCATTCTCTAACACCATATACAAAAATAAACTCAAAATGGGACTTCTCTGGTGGTCCACTGGTTAAGATTCTGTGCTTTCATTGAGGTGGGACACAGGTTAGATCCCTGGCCGGGGAACTAAGATCCCACATGCCACAGGGTATGGCCAAAACAAAACTAAAAAAAAAAAAAAAAAAAAACACCTCAAAATGGATTATAGATCTAAATGTAAGACCAGATACTCCAAAACTCTTAGAGGAAAACATAGGCAGAACACTCTTTGATATAAATAGCAGTAGTATTTTGGGGGATCTGTCTCAAAGCAAAGGAAATAAAAGCAAAAATAAACACTTGGGACTCAGTTAAACTTAAAAGCTTTTGCATAGCCAAGGAAGCCATCCATAAAATGAAAAGACAACCTACTGAATGGAAAAAAAATTTGCAAATGATATAACACAGAAGGAATTAATACCAACATATATAAATAGCTCATATAACTAAAAAAAGAGAAAACGATTAAAAAATGGACAGAAGACCTGAGAAGACATTTTTCCAAAGAGTGAATGCAGATGGCCAACAGGCACATGAAAAGGTGCTCAACGTTGCGAATTGTCAGGGAAATGCAAAGCAAAACCACAATGAGATGTCACCTCACACCTGTCAGAATGCCAACATCTGTTTTGTTTTACTGATTACAAGAAGTATGCAAACTTTAATGGATTGCTTTTATAATTTGAGAAATAACACATCAGATCTTTTCTAAGAAATATGGAAGTCCTTGGCGACCTGGGCTTCATCCTGACACGGCCACTCACTATCTCCAATTCCTCAGTGTTGTTCTCTGTAAAATAGGGACAGTAACACTATCCAGCAAATAAATGGGGAGATAAAATAGATTAATCCAAGGAAAAGCTTAGCACAGCAGCTAGCAAACAGGAAGCACTTCCTTAAGGGTTTGCTGTTATTCTTATTATTACCATCACTCTCATCATCACTCCTCCCCTTCTCCCTCCTACGAGAAGAGTGTTTGAGCCAGATGTAGGGGGCTGGCAGCCGGAGAACATAACAGAAGCACTGATGTGTGAGTTGCTAAAGAGGCTTTTTATAAGCCATCAGTAACCACACTGCTGGGTGGAAGGAAGCTGTTAAAAGCACCAATGTGGGGTCACGTGAAACCAAGTATAAAATAAATGAAAAATAAGTTTTGCACATTTGACTTTGGGACCTTGTAAACATTTTATGTTATTAGGAAATTAGATTTTGATATTTGATATAAAACAATTTAAAAAGCAATTCATAAGTGTCAAAAGTGCAGTGAAATAGGTGAACCTAAGTGTGTGTCGAGTTGGTGGTGTAATCAGACAGGAACTAGTTCTTTAAAACTCACTGATTTGACTATACATCATGTGTGAGATATACTCGAAGGGCAAAAATAACTACAAAAACTGCTTTAGCTGCTTCTAGTGACCATATTTTTGGTAGTAGCATTTGAATTGATATTCTGAGCCTCCTAAGGTAAACAGGAACTCACACTCAGACACACCTTCTCCCACCCACCCCAATCTTGCTGCATATTCACTAGCTGTGTGAGGTGGATAACATGGTCGTTTAGTCCATCTACTTCTTTTCACCAGATCATTTGACAAGTGTTACCCCTAGAAAATTCAGAATAAGTCTGTGTGCAACCCATAAACACAGTCCCTAGATATTCACAGCATAAGCTTACAGTGACCATAATTTCAAAATTAGGTTATTTTAGTTATGGCTTTTTTCCTTGACTGTGTGATGACAGGGTAAATAATGATTGAAATATGATGAGTGTTCTCATTTGTTTTCCCACCCTCTGCTCATTAAAGGGAATTCTTCTAACTTGGAGTACCTAGGCCCTTATCCTCCTCCATCCTTCAAGGATGGACCTTGTCTTGCTAGACCAGTTCTTGGGCTTTTGTGATGGGTAATTTTAAGATGATGGAAAAGACAGGAAGATAGTAAGATGCACATGGGAGAAAGCTAGGAGTCATTCATGGGGGATTGTTGAGAACATGTGTAACTGTGGTGTGTGAAGACAGTGGGCTTTAGGGGAGAAAAGGTAGCTGTGTCTGATAAATACAGGCTATTGTGACATTCACTTTTTGAACAGTGTTTCTTTAACTGGACTTCTAAACTGGACAACATGGATCATGACTCTATAAATGATACAGTTGCAATGAACAGAGATTTATGCCAGTTTCTCAGTAAAGCTGGGAGAGGATTTTAAGGACACCGAAGGGCTGTAATTGGAATGGGGCATGTCTGCAACAGAACAGCTCCAGGGACAACCGTCTGACAGGCTCCACGGTCTCGTTCACAGGGCTCCTCTGCCTCCTCCGTTGTTCCATTTTCCTCACGCCATTGGATGGCCTCCTCTCATTGCACCTGGCGTGTGCTACCACATAGCCTCTGTTTGTCTACGGCTCATGTGATGGTCCTGCTCTAATACTGAATTAATGCCTTACACGGGGGAATCTGATGAGCCCCAGCTCATCTTTGTAAGTTGGCCCATTCCATATGTGATAACTGAGTAGTCTATGGATTGGCGGCCTTGGGTATATACTGCTAATCAGGCTCTTTCAGAAGTGACAGCCTTGGGCTTCCCCGGTGGTTCAGTGGTAAAGAATCCGCCTGCCAGCGCAGGAGACACAGGTTTAACCCCTCCCGGGTCTGGGAAGATCCCACGTGCCGTGGCGCGACTAAGCCCATGTGCCACAACTATTAAGCTTGTGGCTTAGAGCCTGGGAGCCATAACTGCTGAAGCCCGTGCACCGTAAAGCCCATGCTCTGCAACAAGAGAAACCACCACAATGAGAAGCCCAGACGGACACCGCCACTACAGAGGACCCCCTGCTCACCACAATTCGAGAAAGCCTGTGCATAGCGACAAAGACCCAGAACAGCCAAAAATAAATTGTAAAAAATAAATTGAAAAAAAAAAAGAAGTGACAGCCTCACTTAGAAGAAAATACAGTCTCTGTGGCTCTCCCCTGAAAAGGCTGTTGGTGGCACAGTTTCTCCTTGAAGGGATATTATGTTGGCAAAATGAGAAGTGATGGTCTGGTCCTGGTATAATGGAAAGTGCAAGTCTGATTCTGGTCCAGGCTCTGTCTAGTGTTATCACTTTGAATTTCATTAACTTCTCTGTACCTCAGTTTTCTTATCATGATACCTCCCCTCTCAACAATCACAGAGCTTTGAGGAGAACTAAGTCAAATCATATGTGATAAGGATTGGAAAAATTTTTGGTGCCTCACAAACATAATAATACTGATATGTTTCTTTAATACATTACAAGATACACTTTTAAAAATTTTACTACTTTTTCTGATTTTTATTTTAATTGTTTATTTTCATTGGAGGTTAATTACAATATTGTAGTGGCTTTTGCCATTTTACTACTTTTGAATCAGAATATCTTTCCATTTACTTCTCAGAATTGATGCCAACATTTAATGCTGTAGTTTTTGTTGTTACCGCAGATGTTATGAAGCCATTGGCATGTCTTAGAATCAATAGCGTGTTTTACAGTAGATACAATCTGTTAGTTTTCTATCACCGTGGACGACAATATAGCAGTTTAAAACAATGCCCATTTATCCCCTCACAGTTCCTGTCGACTCACCTGGTCTCTCAACTCAAAATCTCACAAAACAAATCCAAGTGTTGGCAGCCAGGGGTTCCTCAGAGAATTAAGCCCAAATGCCCCGACGCACTGGTTGGAACATTCACTTTTCTCTTGTGCATCTAGGCTGGGACCAGTTATGTACCATGCTTACTAGAATAATGAGAATCCTCATCAGAATCAGAGAAAAGTTGGTTCTGATGGGCAGCTGTGGTTGAGATCAGGTGGCCTGATCAGTTGCTGGTGGCTACCATGGGTGCTGGTGAGGGGAGTAATAGCGTGGGTGCCCTGAATTTGCCATCACTGCTTTCCTGCCTGCAAGATTTGGTGCATCACCATTGCAGGTCAGCCCTCTCCTTCAATATCTCCCGGGTGGTTGATTCTGAGACCTTCAATACCGTGCATTAGAGAGAGGGTCCTTCTAATAACTGATGACCTAAGAAGCATCTCCTCCCCCCTGCCCCCACCTCACACACACACCTTGCACTCACTTTCTAACTTTCAATTCAGTTCAGTCGCTCAGTCGTGTCTGACTCTTTGCGACCCGATGCCAGGCCTCCCTGTCCATCACCAGCTCCTGCAGTTTACGCAAACTTATGTCCATTGAGTCAGTGATGCCATCCAACCATCTCATCTTCTGTCGTCCCCTTCTCCTTCTGCCTTCAGTGTTTCCCAGCATCAGGGTCTTTTCAAATGAGTCAGCTGTTTGCATCAGGTGGCCAAAGTATTGGAGTTTCAGCTTCAACATCAGTCCTTCCAATGAGTATTGAGGACTGATCTCCTTTAGGATGGACTGGTTGGATCTCCTTGCAGTCCAAGGGACTCTCAAGAGTCTTCTCCAACACCACAGTTCAAAAGCATCAATTCTTTGGCACTCAGCTTTCTTTATAGTCCAACTCTCACATCCATACATGACCACTGGAAAAACCATAGCCTTGACTAGATGGACCTTTATTGGCAAAGTAATGTCTCTGCTTTTTAATATGCTATCTAGGTTGGTCATAACTTTCCTTCCAAGGAGTAAGCATCTTTTAATTTCATGGCTGCAGTCACCATCTGCAGTGATTTTGGAGCCCCCCAAAAATAAAGTCAGCCACTGTTTCCACTGTTTCTCCATCTGTTTGCCATGAAGTGATGGGACCAGATGCCATGATATTAGTTTTCTGAATGCTGAGCTTTAATCCAACTTTTTCACTCTCCTCTTTCACTTTCGTCAAGAGGCTCTTTAGTTCTTCTTCACTTTCTGCCATAAGGGTGGTGTCATCTGCATATCTGAGGCTATTGATATTTCTCACAGCAATCTTGATTCCAGCTTGTGTTTCTTCCAGCCCAGCATTTCTCATGATGTACTCTGCATAGAAGTTAAATAAGCAGGATGACACTATACAGCCTTGACGTACTCCTTTTCCTATTTCCTATTTCTAACTTTACAATGGTTTTATTCCTCTCGTTTCCTTCTAGGGCTTCCCTGGTGTCTCAGTGGTAAGGAATCAGCCTGCCATTGCAGGAGACTTGAGTTTGATCACTGGGTTGGAAAGATCCCCTGGAGGAAGAAATGGTGACCCACTCCAGTATTCTTCTTTGGGAAATCCCATGGAGACAGGAGGCTGGTGGGCTACAGTCCACGGGGGTCACAAAAGAGTGAGACACAACTTAGTCACTAAACAACAACAAACTCTTCCTCCTAGTGTTAATTCAGTCGTGTCTGACTCTTTGAGACCCCATGGACTGCAGCACACCAGGCTTCCCTGTCCATCACCAACTCCCAGAGCCTGTTCAAACTCATGTTCATCGTGTCAGTGATGCCATCCAACTATCTCATCCTCTGTTGTCCCCTTCTCCTCCCTCCTTCAATCTTTCCCAGCATCAGGATCTTTTCCAATGACTCAGTACTTCAGTGACCAAAGAAAGAGTTTCAGCTTCAGCATCAGTCCTTCCAATTAATATTCAGGACTGATTTCCTTTAGGATTAACTGGTTGGATCTCCTTGCAGTCCAAGAGACTCTCAAGAGTCTTCTCCAACACCCCAGTTCAAAGCATCAATTCTTCAGTGCTCAACTTTCTTTAAAGTCCAACTCACATCTATACATGACTAGTGGATAAACCATAGATGACTAGATGGGCCTTTGTTGGTAAAGTAATGTCTCTGCTTTTTGATATTCTGTCTAGGTTGGCCATAGCTTTACTTCCAAGGAGCAAGCATCTTTTAATTTCATGGCTGCAGTCACCATCTGCAGTGATTTTGGAGCCCAAGAAAATAAAGTCTGTCACTGTTTCCACTCTTTCCCCATCTATTTGCCATGAAGTGATGGGACCAGATGCCATAATCTTTGTTTTCTGAATGTTGAGCTTTAAGCCAGCTTTTACTCTCCTTTCATTTTCATCAAGAGTCTCTTTAGTTCTTCTTCACTTTCTTCCATAAGTGTGGTGTCATCTGCGTATCTGACGTTATTGATATTTCTCCTGGCAATCTTGATTCCAGCTTGTGCTTCACCCAGACTGGCATTTCTCATGATGTACTCAGCATATAAGTTAAATCAGCAGGATGACAATATACAGCCTTGACATCCTTCTTTCCCAATTTGGAACCAGTCTGTTGCTCCATGTCTGGTTCTAACTGTTGCTCCTTGACCTGCATACAGATTTCTCAGGAGGCAGGTCAGGTGGTCTGGTATTCCCATCTCTTGAATTTTTCACAGTTTGTTGTGATCCACACAATCAAAGGCTTTGGCATAGTTAATAAAGCAAAACTAGATGTTTTTTTTTTTTTCTGGAACTCTCTTGCTTTTTTGATGACCCAGAGGATGTTGGCCATTTGATCTCTGGTTCCTCTGCCTTTTCTAAATCCAGCTTGAACATTTGGAAGTTCACGGTTCATGTACTGTTGAAGCCTGGCTTGGAGAATTTTGAGCATTACTTTACTAGGGTGTGAGATGAGTGCAGTTGTGTGGTACCTAGATAGCATATTAAAAAGCAGAGACATTACTTTGCCAACAAAGGTTGTCTAGTCAAGGCTATGGTTTCTCCAGTGGTCATGTATGGGTGTAATAAGAGTTGAACCGTGAAGAAAGCTGAGCGCTGAAGAATTGATGCTTTTGAACCATGGTATTGGAGAAGACTCTTGAGAGTCCCTTGGACTGCAAGGAGGTCCAACCAGTCTATCCTAAAGGAGATCAGTCCTGGATGTTCATTGGAAGGATTGATGCTAAAGCTGAAACTCCAGTACTTTGGCCACTTCATGTGAAGAGTTGACTCATTGGAAAAGATCCTGATGCTGGGAGGGATTGGGGACAGGAGGAGAAGGGGATGACAAAGGATGAGATGGCTGGATGGCATCACCGACTTGATGGACATGAGTTTGAGTGAACTCCGGGAATTGGTGATGGACAGGGAGGCCTGGCATGCTGCGATTCATGGGGTTGCAAAGAGTCAGACACGACTGAGTGACTGAACTGAACTTGAGCATTCTTTGGCATTGCCTTTCTTAGGGATTGGAATGAACACTGACCTCTTCCAGTCCTGTGGCCACTGCTGAGTTTTCCAAGTTTGCTGGCATATTGAGTGCAACACTTTCACAGCATCATCTTTTAGGATTTGAAATAGATCAACTGGAATTCCATCACCTCCACTAGCTTTGTTCATAGTGATGCTTCCTAAGGCCCACTTGACTTCACATTCCAGGATGTCTGGTACTAGGTGAGTGATCACACCATTGTGGTTATCTGGGTCATGAAGATCTTTTTTGGATTTCCCTGGTAGCTCAGACGGTAAAGTGTCTGTCTACAATGTGGAAGACCCGTGTTCAATCCCTGGGTCAGGAAGATCCTCTGGCCAAGGAAATGGCAACCCACTCCAGTACTCTTGCCTGGAAAATCCCATGGATGGAAGAGTGTGGTAAGCTACAGTCCAAGGGGTCGCAAAGAGTCAGACACAACTGAGTGACATCACTTCTGTGTATTCTTGCCACCTCTTCTTAATGTCTTCTGCTTCTGTTAGGTACATACCATTTCTGTCCTTTATTATGCTCATCTTTGCATGAAATGTTCCCTTGGTATCTCTAATTTTCTTGAAGAGATCTTTCTTTCCCATTCTATTATTTCCTCTGTTTCTTTGCATTGATCACTGAGGAAGGCTTTCTGATCTCTCCTTGCTGTTCTTTAGAACTCTGCATTCAAATGGCTATATCTTTCCTTTTCTCCTTTGCCTCTAGCTTCTCTTTTCTCAGCTATTTGTAAGGCCTTGTCAGACAACTATTTTGCTTTTTTGCATTTGGGGGGGGGTGGTGGTGATGGTCTTGATCACTGCTTCCTGTACAACGTCATGAACCTCTGTCCATAGTTCTTCAGGCACTCTATCAGATCTAATCCTTTGAATTTATTTGTTACTTACACTGTATAATTGTAAGGGATTTGATTTAGGTCATACCTGAATGGTCTAGTGGTTTTCCCTACTTTCTTCAATTTAAGTCTGAATTTGGCAATAAGGAGTTCATGATCTGAGCCACACTCAGCTCCTGGTCTTGTTTTTGCTGACTGTATAGAGCTTCTCCATCTTTGGCTGCAAAGAATATAATCAGTCTGATTTTGGTATTGACCATCTGGTGATGTCCATATGTAGAGTCTTCTCTTGTGTTGTTGGAAGAGAATGTTTGCTATGACCAAGGCATTCTCTTGGCAAAACTCTGTTAGTCTTTGACCTGCTTCATTTTGTACTCCAAGGCCAAATTTGCCTGTTACTCCAGGTGTTTCTTGACTTCCTAATTTTGCATTCCAGTCCCCTATAAAGAAGAGAACATCTTTTGGGGGTGTTAGTTCTAGTGTTAGTAGAAAGAATCAAACAAAGATCACATCCCTAGAGGTAAAACTGAAGGCTCTGGTGATCTTTGGGCAAATCATGACTGTATATCAAAGTGTTGCTTTGCCTTTAGGGGGTCCTTAATATGTTACTGTTAGTAGTGAGAATGTCTTGACAGCTTCAATCAGATCAACATAAATCAGCCCTCTTCTTTAACTAAAACCAGCACTAACAGTCAAACGTACTCACACCACCTTCTTTCATAATACCTGGAGTATTTGTTTTTTTATGTTCCACTAGTGTGTGAGTTACTTCAGGGGAAGTGACTATAGATTGTTTTCCATTTCATTCCTATTACCTGGCATACATAGTCACCTCTGAGTGAGTTCTTAGTGGGATGAACATATGAATGAATGAATTTACTAACATCCTTCCAGGTACTCAGGACCAAATAGTTTTGTTTTTGTTTATTTAATAGAGTCCAAAGGTGTGATCCCTGTCCTCCCTTCATCATCATAAGATAGTTTGATGGCAAGGAGAGAGAGAAAAAAAAAAAACGTAGGAAGAAGTGAGTTACACCAGGATATGAGAGAAAGCAGATAATGCTAGTGATTGTTCTTGTCAGCTTAGAACAGGCAGGATATAAATACATGTTATAGAAGAGGAAATTCAAGAGAGACACAGGGAAACAGGTTCGAGATTTTGAAAAATAGCACGGTCAGGACCTGCTTACTCAGAGGCAATTAGACTATGACCCAGGGCAAATCATGCTTCACTTTACTGTTATTGTTCAAGTGAGATGAAATTTCATAAGCCCAGAAGCCCCAGCCCTTCCTGCCTATTTCGTTGGAGCATGAACTAGTAGTTTTCAAGGGGTGAGTCTTGGGTTAAGGGTAAATGCTCCTTCATCATAAGCCGAAATTAACAGAGGCGAGTTCTTTCTTCTCAGTGACCCCAGTCCCCCATCCCATCTTTTTTTTTTTTGGCTAAACTTTAATTTTAAAGGCATTTATGGTACATAAAACCTTCAATTATAGCTTTTCAGTAGGCATACCATGGACAACTTAAAATTTATTTACTTATATTTATTTTTAAAGTAATTGCTTTCATCTAGTAATTGTGTTCATCTAGTTAACACACAGCTATTTTGAGTTCAGGAAAATTACTCCCCTTGCCCATGGACTCTTGCAACCAGAAGAACTCAAGAGTTCTTCAGCTGTCGTGTGAGCTAGGTGGTTGCTACCCCCGAATCACAAGATGGGGTCTGCAGATTGTGCCTCCAAACACCCCAGGGGTTCAGAGGCCAAAGCTTTCCAAAGGAAACTGTGGACCTGCTGGTGGTATCTAGCTGAACTTCAGTACAAACAGATTGGGTCTACAGTGGAAAACCCAAGTGTCTGGCCACCAGGGAGCTAGCAAGCTTGGCAAAGGACAAGAAGAAGACACAGAGAGGAATTCTCCACCCACTTTCTTGAACCTTCTATCTCAACACATCCCGGTTGCCCGCCTTCTGCGTTCTAGCTCTAAAAAATGTAATCGCCTCCTGTTCCTGAAGAACGCCAGGAAAAACTCAGCCCTTTTGGTCATTCTTGTTTGCAGGGTGCACGTCGTGGCTAGTTTACAAACAGGGTCCTTGCCTACACGTGTTACCGTCTTGGAGAGGAGGAAGGTCTGTGCATTTTAGGTGGCACTAAATTACTAACCTAGTAGTTTCGATCAGTACTCAGGCTCCCAGCCTCTGATGCATCCCAGAGTGACTGGAGAAGGGCTCAGGAAAGCTTGCTCTGCTGGCTTCTGGTGCTGAGCAAAGGTTTTCCTAGAAGGGAAGCCACAGTAACACTCCACCGACTTTGGGACCAGCAGCCAATGCATGAGAGGGTAAGTGAGGAAGACGACGACAGATGCAGTCCGCTTGTCGTCCACAGACTTCGCTTCCAGTATTTGCTTATTTTTTAAGATTTATTTGACTGTGTCGGTTCTTAGTTGTGGCACATGGGATCTTTCATTGTACACAGGTTTAGTTGCACGTGGATTCTTAGTTCCCTGATCAGGGGTCAAACCCGTGTCCCTTGTATTGCAAGGCAGATTCTTAACCACTCGACCACCAGGAAACTCCCTGAGTTGTTTGCTTAAATCATTGCCCAGAGAAGTCCAACACAGCTGCAGCCTATCTTTGGTTACCAGGCCAAGAGTTTGCCACACTCCGCCCAGGACCTCTCCTAGCCAGGTTGGTTCCCCTGCATGGCCTTGGGTTGGGGTGGGGCTGGGGAGGGAGGTCAGACCCCTACCACAGGGCCCACAACCCAGTCAGTGACTTTGGACAATTCCCTAGTCTCTGAACCTCAGTCTCTTCATTTGTAAAATGGAGGCAAGGCCCACCTTATAAGTTCAGTGTGTAAGGATGAGGTGAGACTCTGTACTAAGAGTATTTGCCTTTGTGTCTGGCACACACTTAGAAGGGGCAGTGAGCCCACGAGCTACATCCACACATCGATACAAACCAGTCTGGTACAAACCAGCATCATGTCTAGCCAGGTCACGTCTGAGGTCAGCCTCAGAGCCTCAGTTTGCACACCTGTCTGTCTCCTCACCTCCTGACCCATTCTTGGGTCTCTCCCACTGCGAGCCCCCCAGCTTCCTTTTCCTCCCAGGCTCATGCTTGCTCCTGGGCCCCAGCTGCAGGTTCAGCTTCTTGGCTGGACTTGGGGCTCCCTCCGTGAAGAAGGTTTGTATTTGCCCTTTAGATCTCCCTAGAGGCACCTCAGCCATTCTTTCAAGAGGTATCTGGGCCAGAATCAGCTGTGCTACCTCCTGAGTTCTGAGGTGCCCAGGCACACCCACCCACGGGTGGGGACAGGACTGTGAGATGGGGGAGAGGACTGAAGGGTCGGCACCGAGGGCCTCTGCCCACGTGGCCAGTTCTCTGTGGCTTACAATCTTCACAGATGCCCTCCTTGCTCTTCTTCCCTGACCACACCCTAACCATGCCCCTGGTCTCAGCAAAATCCATTTCCCAGAGCAGCTGCTATGAATGATATTTGTGTCCCCCACTCCCCAAATTCATATCTTGAAGCCCTAACCCACAAGGTAGTGCTAATTGGGGGTGGAGCCTTTGGGATGTAATTAGGTTTAGACGGCATCATGAGGGCATCTTCCCAGGTGGCACTAGTGGTGAAGAGCCTGCCTGGCAATGCAGGAGACAAGAGACTCAGGTTTGATCTGTGGGTCGGGAAGATCCCCTGGAGGAGGGCAAAGCAGCCCACTCCAGTATTCTTGCCTGGAGAATCCCACGGACAGAGGAGCCAGGCGGGCTGCGGTCCACAGGGTCACAAAGAGTCGGACACAACTGAAGCGACTTAGCACGCACCCATGAGGTCACGAGGGCCCTCATCAGACAACGAATCTGCAGGCACCTTGATTGTGAACTTCCCAGACTCTGAAACTGTGAGAAAGCAATGCTGGTTGGTTAAGCCACCCCATTTCTTGATGTTTTGTTACAGTAGCCTGAATTAAGACAAAAGCTTTCCTTGAGTCACGATTAGGAGCCTCCCCCTCAATTATATTCCCTCAGGAAATATTCTATATATGCTTTTTTCACTGCACTTATTATAATATGTGTTTATACATGTTTATTATGTATTTGGTCAAGGTTTTCTTCCCCTATATTTGTCAGGCTATAATACGTTAAGATATAGAGATATATTATAGGTAAGAGACTCCGCATGACATAACAGAAGTTTATTTTTCTCTCAGGTAAAACCTGCAGTTGGTATAGTGGCTCTGCTCCATAGAGTCACCTGTTTTGCCATCCCTAGGGTGTCCATCCCCTCATTTATGTGGCCCCAAATAGCTCATAGTAGTATCCTCATTCCTGCCAGTGGGTGGGGGGGGATGGAAGGGGAAGGGGCCCTTTCCCTTTAAGGGCTGGAGCACAGTGCCCGATGTATATTCAGCGTCCAGTACATCACCCGTGGTCCTGATATGGCCCTGTCATGCCTTCCCCATCTTAGAAGCCATCACAGGGAGTGTCAGTCACCATATGTGACCCTGTCATGCCTTCGCCGTCCTAGAACCCATCGCATATGTTAGTGAATACCTACGGAAACAGGGCAACACGTATGCTCCAAAAAAGTCGCAGAGCATTTTCCAAAGAACTGGTGTCTGCTAGTTCTCCTTCCGACTTCTGGTTCCCACTCTACGGGCTCCTCTTTCCCAGAAAACGGTCTCATCTTCCTGGAGTGGACAGGCTGAGGCCTGTGAGGCTACTGGCGGCTGATTTTCAAAAGTCCAGCACCCACACCCAGTTCAAATGTCACCTCTTCTGTGAAGCCTCCCTGACCCTCTTCCTCCCACTTGCTTCCTGCCCAGGAAGGCCTGGAAGAATGAATCACTTCCTCTGTACTCTCGCTGCTCCCTGCCCATTTCTGTTTGAGCTTTTATCCCACTGGAAACAGGGGGAGAGCTTGGGCTGGTTCTATTTGGTGTCCCCCAGGCATTAGCCTATGAGGCTTTTCCTTGTTCCCTCAACTCCTGGGAGCCCTCCACCATCAGAGGAGGGTCATCTCTTGGACTTCCCTGGCAATCCAGTGGTTGAGAATCCACCTGCCAGTGCAGGGGGCATGGGTTCGATCCCTGGGCTGGGAGGATCCCACGTGCCGCAGGGCAGCTAAGCCTGTGAGCCGCAACAACTGAGCCTGCGTGCCCTAGACTTCATGCTCCGCAGCACGAGAAGCCACCACAACTAGAGAGTAGCCCCTGCTCACACGTGCAGTAATGAAGACCCAGCGCAGCCAAAAACACATTTTAAAGAGTTGTCTTCAAGATTAGTCAGATTGCAGTTGAGTAAAGTCTTGAGGGCACATTTTTTGCTGATTAACAGAATATGCTCGTTGCTAGTAAGTTCAGAAGCCAAGGAGAAGGACAAAGAGTATTGGTCCCCAGCACTGGCCGTCCACGATGCTCAGAGGAACAGAGGGGGAACAGGCTGAAGAGACTGCTCAGGTTTCTAGGAACCCGCTGGTTCTGATGCTGGATACTGTGTGCTGGGATAAGACAGCTGATTCTTGAACCCTGGCTCTTCTACATGGTTCCTCTAGGTTGAGAGCTTTCACTTTGGGCTCCATGGGCTCCATAGGCTCCACTGATGTCCCCCTTCAGTGTACCCCAAAGACTCACTTCTAGGCTCTGAGGAGGAGGAAGAAGCCTTACCCTGCCTCACTCTGGATTTCTAAGCCTCCAGTCTCCACAAGCACAGGCTTTTGACCAAACACTCAAAACCTTTGTCTCTTGGTCTATATCATCCCTGTGTTGAGGCAGAGATGAAGCCCTGTTCATTTGTCTGAAGGAAAAGGGGTCACAAGGCAGCAAGAAGCAGGAGTGGGTGCTTGGGGGCAAATACAGGTTAAGATGTCAGAGGTCGTCTGCCTCCTCCAGCTGTCTCGCTATTGTTTGTGCTCATCTTCCTCGCTAGAGTGGAAGATGCAGGATGCAGGCCGGAACCGGGCATTATTGTTTGCACATTCAAGGCCTGTGTTAGGGCACTTTTTTGGTAAATATTCAGTGAATAGTCTTAAATCTATGTGACAGTTCTTTGTTGGAAAGTGGTCATCACTTATATTTGTAAACACTCTGCAGGTGTCTTCATTACTTTGTCTTATCCTCAAGACAATCTTAGTAAGGAAAAGTGGACACTATTATTCCTTACCTTATGGAGACCAGAGAATTAAGAGACTTAGCCTAGGGTCCCCTTGTTGGCTAAAAGCAGGGCTGAGACTGAGACCAAGTTCTGCTTGCTTCAAGGCCCATTTTCTCTCTCCGTAGGATAAAAACAGGAAAAGGGAGACAGAAAGGGTGTGGGCCGTTATTGGAACCCTGGGACCCCTGGTAGCCTGCTCAGCTGTCCTGTAAAATAAAGTCCCTTACCCTCAGGGTCAGGTTGAAGCCTGGGGTCAGAGAATAATCTAGAAAAGGATGCTCAGGCTGAGTAACACGCCCCTTGGTCAGAGCGGCTAGTAGGTGCCTTTGCCACTTTGGCCTAAAGCAGTTCTCCTTCTCTTTGCTCCCCTTATTCAACATTCTTTAAAATTGTTGAATACCTAAAAGAGCTTTTGTTCATATGGGTTGTACCTATCGATATGTTCAGCAATTGAAGAATTGAAGCTGAGTAATTTTAAAAATATTTGTTGACGATTAAAATTTAGCATAAAGTTCATTTTACACTTTTACATCTTTAATGTAAAAGAGGTTGTTGTTGTTTGTTTTTTAAGTTGTCTCCAACAAACTTCATCTTCTCATCCCTGATGGGAGGTGAGTCCCAGGTGAAACAGGGCTCAGAACCCACTTTGGGAGTTTTAGGTAGAGATTTGGGAAGTCCTCAAGCTCAGACTTCCCCACTGGCTGTGAGATATATTGGAGGGTAGATAGGTCTGCTTGGCCACAGGAGCATGGCAGCAGGAGGGAGCATGGGGTCCCTGGGACCCCTCTCCCGAGACAGAAGTTTGGAGACGTCCTCTGGGAGCCGGTAGAGATTAAAGGCAGCTGATCCTCATCCCTGGGAAATGTTAGAGGTTTGCTGAGGTCACCAGGGTGGGACCCCCCAGCCTGGGGAGGGAGTGGTTAAGAGATTGAAGAGACTGTCTGAGACCCCCAGACAAGAGCTGCAGGTGAGGGCCCAGGGCTGATTGGGATTCAACTGTCCATTACACTCTCTGGCTTAATGGGACTGCTGGACAACCTCAGCATTTAGTCTCTTCCAATTTTATTTTATTTTTTTAGCTGCAGTACATGTGGATGTGCAACCTCTCGCAGCTAGGTAGTAGGGAAAGGGAGGAGCGTTTTAACAGCCTCTTCAAATAACTGTGGCTGTTCTTCTTTGATACCCACAAAACTTGACAAGAGGAAGTCTCCTAAAGATTAGTTGCAATGTGGAATCTGAAGTTGTATCAATGAAATGTTCATACTCTGTTGTATTAAAACTCATTGATCTTTGACCGGTGCTGATATGTACCATTGTGCACTGGCCTCTGGGAAACTATTAGTGTATTGATTTATACTGCTCCTCTACATGAAACACATTTCTTTGTAAAATATTGAAAAATCACATCTATTAATATTACCTGGAGAAAAAAAATGGCAACCCACTCCAGTACTCCTGCCTGCAAAATCCCATGGACAGGGGAGCTTGGCAGGCTACAGTTCATGGGGTCACTGCTGATATCATCAGTAAAGTCTTTAAGTATTGGAAAGCTGTCATGCTGCTCATAGTGGCAAGTGAATCCCCCGCCTCCACCCCTCCCAATTCTAATTTTCATGCAAAAGCTCAAGTTTTCTCAGCAACAAAAATTGTCAGTTGCTTTCTTTTGTGTGGCAGGGTTAGTTTGTTTATTTGTTAAGAAATTGTCTGCCAGATACCTACATCTGAATTAACTATAACTTGTTAGGCATCCTCTCAAGTACAAAATTGCATTCCATGGAAGGAGAAAAAGAGAGAGCAGTTTATCTTGCAACTCAAATATTTGTGGAGGATTGTCTTTTGCATAAGATAACCATCTTACTTTGGGACACAGCAGAAATGCTTTGTGTGTAGTTCCCATTCAATCACACATTAATGTGAAACTGGCTGTTTTTTCCTCTGTGAGTGCATGGGGATGAAGGAAACAATGACGGCCAGTATAGTTGGTGCCACCGCTTTGATTCGTGCTAAGGTACCAGCAGTTTTGCCCCTCTTTGCTTTTGTACCATTAGCTCAAATGTCAACACAGCAAAAAGGCAATTAACATTGTGCTTTTCTTAAGGAAATAGCTTTGACCTTGAAGAACCTCTGAAAAATGTCTTGGGGATCCTGGGAGCCCATGAAACATCCTTTGATGGTTGAGAACCACTGCCCTCAAGCAACAAAATTAGCAGTAGAAATCCAGAGTCAGCTGGTAGAGAAAAATAATCATTCCTCTTGATCCCAGGTGATTTGTGTCTAGTCCCAGCCCTTCTCTGGGTCTCAGTTGTATCTTCATAAAAGGGGATAATAATAATGTCTTCCCTACAGAGTTGTTGTGAGAAGTCAATCAGGGTGATGCAATGAAAGTGCATTTTTGTGGATAAAGTTCTGGGAAAGAAAAAGAACTAGGTTCTTTCGGAGTTTCTGAGCATCCTTAGGGAAGGGGGAAGCCAGGCCTTGAGTCCTGTTGCCAAGACGACTCTACTATGCCCACGTCAGTCAAGCTAGAAGGGGAAGGAACTTCTCCCCATAGTGCACCCTCCAGGGAGTGGAAAGGACCTTGAAGCCTCTCCCCTTTCCTACTCCTTTGCCCGCCCCCCGCCCCAACCCTCGAATCTCAAGTGGGCCCTCAGGTCTACCCAGCAACCCTACATTTATTTCATCGGTTTGCTCTTCCACAGTCCAAGACAACTACAGGAGAAACATTACGGGCTCCAGAGCTAAGCAAAGAATTCTTGGACTTGACACTAAAAAGCACAATCCTTAAGAGGAAAAAAACTGATCAATCGGACCTCATCGAAGTTAAAAGAGTTTGCTCTGTGAAAGCCCCTATTCGGATGAAAAGACAAGCTGCACCCTGGGAGAAAATATATAAATAAATGAACAGTAAAAATAGTTAGAAAGTAGAACAGAAAATGAGCAAATATCACTAAACATTTCATGGAAGAGGGTATATAGATGACAAGCAGGAATATGAAAAGATGTTCATCATCACTCCCAGGTGGGGCTAGTGGTAAAGAACCCTCCTGCCAGTGCAGGAGATGTAGAGATGAGGGTTCCATCCCTGGGTCGGGAAGATCCCCTGGAGGAGGAAATAGCAACCCACTCCAGTATTCTTGCCTGGAGAATCCCATAGACAGAGGAGCCTGGTGGACTGCTGGTGGGCTACAGTCCATAGCTTTTCAGAGTTGGACATGACTGAAGCGACTTAGTACACATCATTACCAGTAGGAAAACACAAATTAAGACCATGATGAGATATCTTGGTCGTGACATATTATAGTTTGGCAAGATGTTACAACTGAGGGGAAATGGGTAAACAGGATCTCTGTATTATTTTCTTGCTGCTAAGTCGCTTCAGTCGTGTCCAACTCTGTGCGACCCCATGGACTAGGCCTACCAGGCTCCTCCGTCCATGGGATTTTCCAGGCAAGAGTACTGGAGTGGGTTGCCATTGCCTTCTCCTGTAACTGCATAGTGATACACTAATTCAAACTTACTGCTGTGGGGGAAAATCACCATTTAATGAGACATGAAGACAAAGCACAAACCCAACGAAGGGGACACACGCTGTGCAGCACAGCAGGGCTATGACCAGAGCAACTGGGGGGACGGGGGAGGGGAGATGGATGGTCAACTACAGCCTCAGGGGCGGGGACAGGGTGGGAGGCTGGGGTCTGGACTGACGATGACTAAACAGACAACAGGATGAGACAGGAAATCAAAACCAATGATGAAAGCAGACACACCATCAGAGAACTCCAACAGCAAGGAAAACATACACAGAACTGTTCTTTTACACATACTCGGAACAAAATCAAGCAGGAAACCACAGAGAAATCGTCGAAGAATTTAACATATCAACTAATTAGCCAATGATGCAAATTATAAAAACAGTGTGTCAAAAGACCACAAAATGGACTAGTTACCACTTCACAGGCCGCTAAAATGATTCACAGTTAATTTAATCATACGCTGACTAACAATGCGGCTAACATGAAATGGGTGGTAACAGAAAAAAGTGATAATACAAGTGCAGTTAAAAAGCAGAGTGTTGTACATGTGATTTCATGGGGTAAATAGCAATGCACTCACAAAACAAGCTAAACATGCAAGAAAGCTGGAACATGTGCTTTAGAGCCGCACACTCTGTCACCAAAAGCCCTAGGTCGTCATCCTGTTTTTAGACTCAGAAAAGTGAGGCAGCCGGACGTCTTCCCTGGGGCCCTGGGGCACCGGGCTTTTAACGTGGTTTCACACGCAGAGCTGGCCTGAGCGTGCAGCCAGGTCCATCAGCAAGCAGACCAGTTTAGATTCTTGATTTTGTTCCCACCGTGTGCCCTGCACCCTACAGCCAGGCATCCCCAATGGAAAATGCTGCACGGCTTTCACACGCCATGAGAGCTGCCCATGGTTACTTTCACGAAGCTGTCTGCTCCCTGAGAACAGAAACTTCCCTGCAGCTGCTGTGCCCAGCACAGGCCAGGCCCAACGTTACAGAGGCAGGCTCTGGCTGAGTTCATGATGACGAGCTAAGCCGGTGGTCCAAATATCAAGACTAATTTGTCCCTGTGCCATTATGGAATGATTAAAGACGAGGCAGTTTAAAAAATTTTAGACCTCTGAGCGTAGCAAATGTACCTGATTTTCTTCTGGGTAAAAAGAGAAAAAACAAAAAACAAACAAACAAAACCAGTGTGATGGAGGAGGGATGAGGCAGGGAGGAGGCAGACACATACCACAGTCATGATGCCTAGCCGGTCTCCCTTCCACAGGGAAGCCCTCTGCCCGAGTTTCCAACTCCTACTGAAGAACTAAAAATATGCAGGGAGCAGCTTCTTAGAAGAAGAAATTGCTGAGCTGAAAGCAGAAAGAAACAACACCAGGCTGCTGCTGGAGCACCTGGAGAACCTGGTTTCCAGGTACATGCAGTCCCTCCGGATGACAGCAGGCAGGCAGCAGGCGCAGTCCCCAGGCAGCATGACCAGCAAGATAGAGGTGCTTAGGGCACTGAAATTTGTTTGAGCACCGCAGGCTGTGGACGAGAAGATGATTCTTAAAGAGGAGAATAACCAGGAAAAGATACTAAGGGACGGGGTGCTTGATGTAAATCACGAGCCAGAAAACATGCCAAGCGCCAATGGAAAGAGACCCACCTACAGCACTCTAAGCCATGAGGAAGACCTGGCTAAGGTGATCGTGCTCCAGGAAGTCACAGACAAGCAATCATGGGAGCAGAGCCAGATGAAGGAGCACCTGGCTTCCCTCTCTGCCCACGTGACAGAGCTGGAGGCGGACCTGGACACAGCCAGGAAGGACCTCCTCAAGTCCGAGGACGTGAACGCAAAACTGTAGCGGGACGTCTGCGACGCGGGAGAGACACGGCAGCATCGAGGAGAGGCTGCGCCAGATGGAGGCCCAACTGGAGGAGAAGAACAAGGAGCTGCAAGCAGGACCAGCTGATTCTAAACCTGGAAACCCTGAGAGCCGAACTGGACCAGACGAGACTGCGAGGGGCTCCCTTACCACCACGGCCGACCCCACTTGGGCAGCGCCCCGGACCTCAGGTTCCCTGTGGCGGACCGGCCGGCAGACTCCCCGGCAATGGGGCGGTGCTGCGGCGCCCTCAGAAAGGCCGGTTGGCCGCGCTGCGCGACGAGCCGTCCAAGGTGGAGACCCTGAAGGAGCAGGACTGGGAGCGCGCACAGCAAGCCAGCGTGCTGGCCAGCGTGGCCCAGGCGTTCGAGAGTGACGGGGGCGTGTCTGACGGCGAGGGCGACAGGGTCACCCTCTTCAGCTCGGCCACTCAGCTGTTGCCCAGCAGGCAGGGCAATGCCGAGACTCTGACTGTGATGCTGCAGGAGCAGCTGGATGCCGTCAACAAAGAGATCCGGTTGATCGAAGAAGAGAACGCGGAGCAGCAGGCTAAGGGGACTGAGAGCAGGGAGGGCAGGGGGAGCTTAGGCAGCCTCCGTCGTTTTAAATCAGTGAGCTCCCTCGACCTGCATCCCGCCTCCTCACATGCCGGCTTCTGCCCGCCCAGCAGTGGGCGCTCCAAGCCCCGAAGGAGGCAGCACAGCCTGGCGCGGGAGGGAGACCGGCTGGGCATCACGCCTCTGGAGTTTTTTGCAGCTGCATGTAAATCCACAAGTATCTTGAAATATAGGGGTGGGATGGGGAGGGAGATGGCAGGGAGTTTCAAGAGGGAGGGGATATATGTATACCTATGGCTGACTCATGTTGAGGTTTAACAGAAAACAGCAAAATTCAGCAAAAGAAATTATCCTTCAATTAAAAAATAAATTAAAAAAAAAGAATAATGTGACCCAGGAATGGAAAAAGTAAATTGTTTACTTAAAAAAAAAAAATGGATGGATGATGTCACAGCCCAGCTCCAGACCTCAAAGAGTTTCCTGTCATACCTAGAATAAATCCAGACTATTGATCATGTCTAACAAGCCCTACAGGGTTTGGCCCCCTGCCTCCAATTTTACTTCCCACCTTACTCTCTTCCTTACTCTTTTCTTGGAACACAGGCATGTGATCCTTTGAGTGTCCAAGCTTATTCCTGCCTCAGGGCCTTTGCACTTGACATTTCCTCTGCTGGGAGCCCACTTTCCCCATATTTGCATGATTTCCCATCATCACTCAAATCTTGATCAGATCTGATCAAATACCATGCCTTAGAAAATCCTATATCAACTACTCTGCCCAAAATAGCACCCATAGTCTCTTTCTCATTTTTCCCTTGATAGTTTATTATGAATGGATTTACTTATTTGCATGTTTCCTGTCTCCCCAACTAGACTTCAGGCTCGATGTGGTAGATTAGGGTAGGGTTCTTGCCTGTTCTATTTCCCACTGCAACCCTACAGGCATGGCACATGGGAGCTGCTCAGTAAATCCGTCAAGTGAATGAATGACTATAAAATGGAGAATTGATGTAGGTAAATGTTTGCTTTGCCACACATTACTCTGTACTGAGCTCTCCTTACATTCCTTGCAAAGCAAATCTGCTGAGGCGTGGGGGACTAATTTTTCCATAAATAGAGCTAGGTTTGAGTCTCACTCTGCCATGAGGGTGGCCATGTGGATCTGAGCAAATCACATCAGCCTTTTGTGTCTCCTTACTGCATCTGAAATGAGGATGGCCCTAAGGAGCCTGGGGATAATAAGATGGCAGTATCTCTCTCCTAAACCCGCACCACCTCCTGGTTCCCTTCTCAGCACACAATACCACCGTCCACCCACTTGCCCAAGCCAGGAACCTGGATGACTCAGTCTCCGTGCCTGCCTTTTTCACTGCCCCCACACCCAAGCAGTTGCCAGGTCTTAACTAGTCTTCTCGTAAACCTCTCCCACTATTCTTCCACTGCTGTCTTTTCTCTAGTCATCATCTCTTGCCCAAACCATTGCAGTATCCTCCCTAATTGGTCTTCCCCTTATCATCCATACCACTGATGAAATAGCAGATCTGTTTTGCAAATCCGATTATATCAGTTCCTTATCTAAAACCCTTAAATCATGCTCCATCACTTTCTCATAGACAGCAGATCCTTTACCTTAGCACTGATCTAGCACTGCTCATCTCTTAATCTCGTTGCCCTTCCCTGTAAGCTCCAATCACATGCTGAAACAAGCCCTTCTCAGTCCCCTCTCCCTGACTTTGCCAATGTTATTCCTTCACTCTGCTGCCTGGCACTTCCAAGACTGTCAGAGCCTCCGCTTAGCATCACCTAGTGGCAGCCCTGACTTGCCAGTCTGCTCAGCATCCCTCTCCGCTTCCATGATAACCCACACCTGACTCGCCAGGGCTTAACACACAGCAGGCCCTTAATAAATGTTTTTCAAATGAATCATTAGTTAATAAGAATTATAAAGAATATTACATGCAATTAATATTAAATGCAAAAAATCACCCATTTTCAGAGCTCTTCCAACCAGTGGGTGTTCTTGGCCAAAGAATGAAGTATGGATTCAAAGAGTCGTGGGATCGAATCCCAACCCTGCCACCTACTAGCTGAATGACCTTAAGCCTTAACCTCAACGAGGAAAATAATGGGACTTCTACAAAGCGTTGTCACGGGCATTCAGTGAAATCAAGCGTGAGCAGCACAGAGAATAGGAAGCTTGGCACATAGTAAGCAGCCGGTATAGTATATTAGCATAGCTCCCTCTAGTGGTCTTGGCACAAGAAAAGGAGGGAAAAAAAAAAGAGAATCAAGAGGCACCAGGGGAGTAAGGATGAATGAGAGAGTGGACACAGTGAGGTCTTGGTCTGAAGAGCAGAAAGGGAAGTGGGCAGGAAGCAGCCTGAGGGGGTGGATGCCACCTTTTGGGAACGACTAGAGCAGCTGAGATTGAGGGGACTGGATGGATGTTCCTAGCCTGCCAGTGAAGCTGAGAGCACTGTGGTATTTTCCAGAGTTGGAAAAGGCAGAGGGAGAGTTAGGCCCATCTCCAGCTTGGGGCCATCCTATCTGAAGGCCGTTTCCCTGCCCTCCTTCCACCACGGCGTTACAAGCACCTGAGCGATGCTCCACCCTGCTGTGCTGAAGGGTGAGCGCTGAAAAGGAAGTCCACAGAGGTCAGTCTGGGCCCTGTAAAGAGTCCTGGATTCAGCCTGGGTTACACTCTGAGTGAACCCATTATCAGCTATGTAACATCAGCCTCCTCATTCAACTTTCCTGATCTTCAGTTTGCTCATCTGTAAAATGGGGATAAACTACCTACTTTGAAAGATTTAAGGGTTGAGATAAAGATGGAAAAATGTTAAGTGCAAAATAGTCTAAGTCGTAATTCCCTCCCTCCTCTCAACCAGCTTGCTCAGTTTTCGTTTAGTCTTAGCACCCTGACCTAGTATTTTGTAGAATTTACTTGTTTATTCTCATTTCTGTCTACAAGAGAACATGAACTTCAGGAAAGCAAGGACTTTGTTCAGCATCTTTTTTGCCACTGTAATCCCAGCACCCAGCAATGTATGGATTGAATAAATGAACAAATGAATTGTATTCATTTAATCTCTTATACTAGAATGCAAGGGGGCTTCCCAGGTGACTCAGTGGTGAAGATCCCACCTGCCAACGCAGGAGACACAGCTTCGATCCCTGGGTCGGGAAGATTCCCTGGTGAAGGAAATGGCAATCCACTCTATTCTTGTCTGGGAAATCCCATGGGCAGAGGAGCCTGGTGGGCTACAGTCCACGGGATCACAAAAAGTGTCGGACACGACTCAGCGGCTAAACAACAAATAGAATGTAAACTTCATGACGGTAGGATTCTATCAGTTATTTATTGTGTTAAAATAAATTGCCCCAAGACTTAGCGGTTTAAAACAACAAGAATCGTGGTATCTGTGGATTGGGAATTTGAGACGGGCTCACAAAGAGTTGGATATGACTGAGCAACTAAGCTCAGTATGGGAGGGCAGGTCAACTCAGGGTCTCTCATAAGGTTGAACCTCAGATGCCAGCGGGGTTATGGTCATCTGAGGGCCTAACAGAGCCTGGAGGACCCATCTCCAAGGTGGCCCGTTCACGTGGCTGACGGTGGCTGCTGCTGTTTCCTCTCCCCGTGAACATTTGTCAGGCCGGCGTTGACTGCCTTCTTGACATGGCAGCTGGCTTCCCATGCAATCCAAGAGACCATGGGGGAAGCTGAAAATGCCTCTGTGATCAAATCTATACTCCAGGGCATTAGAGTCCCACGTCATCTCACCATGCTCTGTTGGTCACACAGTCCAGTCTCAATTAATTCACTTGGGAGGAATCCATATGAAGGTGTGAATACCAGGAAGGAAGGGCCAGTGGAGCCATCTGGAGGCTGGCTACCACAGGGGTAGTTTGTCAGTGTTACACCCGTGCCTGGATACCTGGTCGGCATTCACAAAGCATGAGTTGAGTCTAAAGGGCCATGTGTGTTGCAGTGCTAAGCATCACAAGGAACTCAGACCCTGCCTTCAAGGAGCTGGCCTCCTAGTGGAGGAGATAAGATACATAAAGAGACCTGTATGACTCTGTGTTCCGCAGAGGGAGATGGTCTAAAAATTCCAGGAAGGGGTCTTAGTCTGCTGCAGGCTGAGATGAGGAAGAGTTCCTGGAGTGGGTGGTGCGGGCAGAGTTCTGAAGCATGAATTGAAGTATGCAGGGGAGAAATGAAAGGAAAGGCCAAAGAAAGAAAGGGAGGCAGGAGGAGGGTGAAAACAGATACATCAGCAGAGGCATGCTTATTCCCCTTTTCTATCCATCAGACTTTCATTTAGTGCCCTTGCCTATAGTAGTAATACACAGCATTGTGTGTGCGCTTCTAGTCAACACGTGTGAAGCGCCACCCAGGGAGCAGGCTCCGTGCTAAGTGCAGGGAATGCAAAGACTAATATTGTGGATGGCTCTGGTTCGTGAGCAACGAAGAACGTGAAAGGATAGGGCAAAGGCATGTGCCTTTGAAAGTACAATAGTTTGTATTATGATTGTTTCAGAGTAGTATAAATTCCTAGAGGCATGTGGCGAGGACTTGGAGGGCTAAAAGGGGTTGATATTATAGACATTTGGAGGAAGAACCCGCTGAGAAAAATCTGAGACCAACCTGATCCCATGGTCAAGAAAGATACCTTTTTTTTCCCAGACTGATTCAGTCCCTTGCAACACCTTTCCTGCATGCCTTCATCACCCCCCACCCCCGAGGGGTTCAGGGGAGAGATGGGCTGGAGCGGTGGTGTGTGGCAGGGGAGTTGTGTGGGGGTCTGGACATCCCATTGTATTTCCCAGGTGGCAGTAGTGATATAGAACACTCCTGCTAATGCAGGAGACTTATGAGACCTGGGTTTGAGCCTTAGGTCGGGAAGATTCCCTGGAGTAGTGCATGGCAGCCCACTCCAGTATTCTTGCCTGGAGAATTCCAGAGAAGCCTGGCAGGCTACAGTCCTGGGTTGAAAAGACTGTAGGGTTGGAAAGAGTCAGACATGACTGAAGGGACTTAGCACGGGTGTCCCATGTGGCATGTCCCACTGCATCATGGACAGATTCTAGTCCCACAGACTCCTGAGGATTCGAGAAGTTTACTTATTTATTTTGGATATTTCTTCATTTAGCTTCTCCAGTCTTAGTTGTGGCACATGGGACCTTTAGTCTTTACTTGTAGCATGTGGAATCTTAGTTCCCTGACCAGGCATCGAACCCAGTCCCCTTGCATTGGAAGTTCAGTCTTAGCCACTGGACCATGAGGGAAGTCCCCACAAGGAATTTAGAACCCAGAGGACTGCAGCTAGTTCTTCCCACCTCCCCTGAGCTCCCCATGGCCTCAGGGCAGCCACTCCCCAGGCTCTGAGGCTCCCCTCCCGTCCCCACCCCCGACCTTGAACAGCCCAAGGATATCAGTTGACCATCCATGAACTCTTCTTTATACTAACGGACATTAACTTTACCCTAACCATGATGGCCCACACCTCCAAGACACTGAGAAACCTCCTCTCCAGGCCGCATGAATCCGTCAAGCCACAGCCCCCATAGTGATGATCTCCATAGAGCACATTCTGTCCCTGCCCTCACCCCTGGTGACAAACAGGACCTGGCGTCAGCAAACCATGAAAAGGAAGTCAGTTCTACTAGGGTTGGGGGTGAGATCACTCTGGAAAGGCTTCATGGCAGAGGTGTCCTTTAAGTTGAACCTTGGGAGATGTGTCTGCCAGACAGACCGGATGGGGAAGGGTCTTGGGGAAGGAAGAAAGCTTGAACAAAGAGCAGCAAGACCCACCGGCACCTTTGAGTAGCTATGGGAGCCTCTGGGGTGGGTCAGAGTAGAGCACAGATAGTGGTAAATGCAGAGGGAGGCAGAGCCTGAGACACAGAGGACCCCCTGGCTGGTATGAAAGTGTGCACTCTGCCCGGAAGGTCAAGATTCAGGGAGTTATTTTAGGGTTCTGAACCAGAGAGTAACATTGGAGCAGGCTTTCCCTTTCAATGACATGTGACTCCAGATAAGATATTTAACCTCTTCATGCCTCAGTTTCCACATCTGTGAAATGGGGATAATGTGAGTATCTTTTTGTTGTTATTTTTTAACTTTTGGAGTTAAAAAACAAAGCCCCTGTCTGGGCCCTTCCCTGGAGCTGTCAGCATTCCTAGGGAGACATGCTGTGAGGCCAGGATGGAGAGTCACCAGGGACCTCACCTAACTATCCTGGTCACTGATCCCTGGGGCGGTAACAGCACCACAGAGCCTGGTGGTGAAGGGCAACTCCGTCTCCGGCCCCAGGGCGGGCCCTCAGTGGCCAGCTGTAGCTCCTTTGCCAGGCTGGATGGAGCTGGCTCTTGTTAGGTTTCTGCGTGTTTTATAGGCTACTGCTGTCTGAAATTGCGTGGAAAAGAGCTATGAGCTCAAGTCTCAGCTCCTCCTTATTCCAGATCATATCCTGCTATGATGGAAACCTCTCAGCAATATTCCTTCTGACTATAGTTTCCCTCTGGTGGACCTTGTCGAATGAGCCTCTAGCACTTCCTTCTACCTTGCTGGTAGTTTTCCTGCTCTCCCCTTGTCTCTATGGACATTTTGGGTCAGGTCTTTCTTTGCTGTCGGGACTGACCTGTGCATTGTAGGCTATTTAGCAGCATTTCTGCCTCTACCCAGTAGATGGCAGGGGTACTGCCCCCTCCAGTTGTGACAACCAAACATAGCTCCTGCCATTGCCTAATGTCCCCTGGGCAGTCTCCACTGCTTGTGAGTCTTGGAGGGCGGGGTTCATATCTAGTTTGGCTTCTTATCTCTTCCAGTGCCTTGTGCAGTGCCTGGCACCTGATCAGTGTTTACTCGGTGACTGTGAGATGAACTTACTGTGTGATGATTCATGTTTGTAGATTCAGGGGACGGAGAGCTTCGAGAGATGGGGAGGTACAATGTCTCCCTCTACTTGTCTTTCTTCCTCCCACCCAAGTGCGTAGCAGGCCCCGGGCTTCTCTGTCGCTGCAAAGACTTGTGCCCAAACTCTTGTTTCCAAAAGTCCGTGAAGGTGAACAGGGTTTGAGAATAAAATGATTTTCCCCTGGATTTCCTTTTTTTAAATTATTTGGCTGCAGCGGGTCTTAGTTGTGGCAGGTGGGATCTTTGGTGCCTCCTGTGGGCTCTTTTCATTGGGCTTTTCACGGACTTCCTAGTTGTGGGACTCAGGTAGTTGCAGCCTGTGGGCTTAGTTGTTCCTTGGCCTGTTAGTTCCCCCATCAGAGGCAGAACCCACATCCCTGGCATGGCAAGGCAGATCCTTATGCACTGGACCACTGGGGAGGTCCCTTTCCTCTGGATTTAGAAGAGATTTCCAGAGGCTTGGACAAGAGGTAAGAGAAAAGTCTATGAGTCCCAAGGCTGTGGCTGGAAATCGTGAACCAAGAGATGTGATCCTAGGCAGGGACCCATGGGCTCGGCCATGACTTTGGGTTCCAGGTGTGGGCACTGAAGTGGCAGAGCCCATCTGGCCTGAGATAATGGACATCTGAGGGGAAGCTGGGGGTCCTGGTGACCGGTGGCACCCTCTGGAAACCTGAGCATTGTGTAAGATCTCAGATCCCTGCCATGAACTCTGGAGGACTCAGGGAACAGAAACTCTGAGAATGACGGAGGCAGTGTGAAACTGGAGATGAAATTAAGTTGATTTATTGAAAACAAAAAGATGCCACTATTTCTGACACACCAGACCTTCTGGCTTGGTTTTTGTACTAAGTGTGAAGGGACAAAATAATAATAGCTAATATTTATTGAGTGCTTAATATGTACCAGACACGGTTCTTTCAGGTTTTGGTGAATTGTCTCTTTTTAATTTTCCAGGCATTCCAGATGGTTCTAGGAGTGAAGAACCTGCCTGCCAATGCAGAAGACAGAGACGTGGGTTCAATCCCTGCATCTGGAGGCTCCCCTGGAGGAAGGCATGGCAACCCATTCCAGTATTCTTGCCTGGAGAATTCCATTGACAGAGAAGCCTGGCAGGCTACAGTGCATAGGGTCCCAAAGAGTCGGACACGACTGAAGCGACCTAGCACGCATGCATGCGTCCTCTTTTAATTTTCATAGTATTCCTATCAGTAGGTTCCACTGTAATCACCAACTGAGGGATGAGGCATTGGTGATACAGTCTAGCTGGACAACTTGCTCCAAGGTTTAGCTCTACTTGGTGGAGGCAGAATATGTAGTAACAATAGCAAACACATGTAACACTTATTGTGTCAGGCACCATATCATGAGCTTTACATGAGATGATTTACTTAATCTTTACAACAACCTAGTGAGGTAGGTATTACCACCACTCCCATTTTATAGAGAAACAAATGGAGAAATAAGAGATTAACTTGCCCACGTCTCCCAGCTCACATTTGGCAGACTTTGAATCTGAACTTGGAAAGTCTGGCTGCAAAGTTGTGTGTCCAATCCTAAGGTAGTGCTTCTGAAACTCCCGGAAGAACGCAAGCCCTTAACTCTTAACTGTACTCTGCTGGGTGGGCACCTGGATATTCACAAATGATCAAGTGTTTAAACAGGCTTTTTGGGTGGAACCAGAGGGTGGTTAGAACCAATTTGTCTTATGTTCCAAAGAGAAGAATCAAGCGAAGCTTGGAGTTATTGGCTGAGCTCTGGAATTTTCAAATAATACTGAACTGGAGATCATGGCTCCCAATCATGAAGTCATTAGCTGTCTTTATACAGAATGGCCATGATATTCTTTAGACTCTGGAGAAAATTAGTTAAAATGAAATTTATTTTGTTTTCCTTTGAAACTGCAAAACCGGTTCTTTTTACATATGCAATTAAAAACAGCAAGCTTGTTAAAATGAGCTTTCCTGGTAGCCCAGATGGTAAAGAATCTGCCTGCAATGCGGGAGATTTGGGTTCGATCCCTGGGTCGGGAAGATCACCTGGAGAAAGAAATGGCAACCCACTCCAGTATTCTTGCCTGGAGAATCCCATGGACAGAAGAGCCTGTTAAAAATGCCTGCCTAGGAAAAAACTCGAAGTTAACCTTTGCGAGGGCTTCTCTGGTGGCTCAGATGGTAAAGAATCCGCCTGCAATGTGGGAGACCTGGTTCGATCCCTGGGTTGGTTGGAAAGATCCTCTGAAGGATTCTATAGACAGAGGAGCCTGACAGGATACAGTCCATTGGGTCACAGAGTCAGAGACAAAGCTATTTGACACAAAATAGGGACATCAGTGCTGATCTGAGGCTTAGTAATTGAGCTTAGCAACTCCTTGTAATATGTCTACCGGAGACATTAGCCATCTGTAGCGTATTAGGGGGAGAATCCAAGTCACAGAGGAATAATGGAAGGAATTGAGAATGTTCACCTTGGAGAAATCTGAAGGGAACACAGATGTTTTCAACAGCCCTGAGGACCTGGGGTCAAACCAACCAGGCGTCAGGCTCTCCTGATACTTGCCAGTTTGTTCTCAGCCACCCAGGGTGCTTTGGGTCATGCTTGAACAGTTCATGTCCCATAGCAGGCTCCCCAGATACAATGGGAAGACTTTGTTTAGTCCCTGATTTTGAACTAACAGTAAACATAGTCATTGGTATCTTTTTTTCTGTTTTTGTTTTAGATAACCAGAAAAATATAAACTTAGGAATGATATTAAGTAATAACAAATTCATCTTATTGTTTAATAGGTGTGATAATAACATTGCAGTTATATGAGAAAATGCTCTGTCCAACCCCACCTACTTTTTTTTTTAAGAAAAAAAAGGTGTACTTAAAAAAAAAATTGAGATAACGTACTACGTCGAGTTTGCTTTAAAATACTTCTGAAAAATTAGGTTGGCTGGATGAAACAAGTGTGGCAAAGGGTTGATGTGTGTGAAACTGGGTGATGACTCATAGTGTCCTGTAGTCTATATATCTTCATTTGGAAGCTTCTTATAATAAAAAGGAACAACTGTATTCATGTGTAACTTTTACCCGTAGATATTTTGACAGTTAAGGAAGATGGGTCAAGTGGCTAAATTTGATGCTGAGATTTCTTAATGCTTCATTTAATAGACTGCAGTTACCAACAAAGGTAAAAGGCAGAGGTTTGGGTCCAGGTCACTCCTACACTCATTTCTGCTGAGTCACTTCAGTCGTGTCCGACTTTGTGTGACCCCATAGACAGCAGCCCACTAAGCTCCTCTGTCTCTGGGATTCTCCAGGCAAGAATACCGGAGTGGGTTGCCATTTCCCTCTCCAATGCATGAAAGTGAAAAGCGAAAGTGAAGTCGCTCAGTCGTGCCCAACTCTTAGCGACCTCATGGACTGCAGCCTACCAGGCTCCTCCGTCCATGGGATTTTCCAGGCAAGAGTACTGGAGTGGGGTCTACACTTGCTTAAATCTCACCTGAGGCATTTTATGAACACATCCCAGGCAGGTCAGGGAGCATTCTCTAAAGGAACTTTGTCTTAAGCAAACTGCCCCACCCATTATTTCCTTATCAAGCATATCCTCATTCACGGTGACATGAATTGAAGGCTTCTTGGCAGATACAGTATCCCCTGAGATAACGCCTTCATCAGAAATCAAATCTAGGATGGCCCTCAGTCACATGGGAGGAGTCAGCCATAGGGCTGGAGACCTTGAAAACTTAGCACTGAGCCATGTCTTGCAGTGGCCTGCCTTCTTCATTGAGGGCAGACATTCTTAGTGCTTTCGACAGAAGCATGCAGTAGTCACTCAGACGCTCCAGTTACTATAGATGAAGTCCTTGATTTTAAATATACACAACAGTGTTTATAGTATGGCAGCTTTTGTATAATAAACAGGGTAATAACTATTAGTAAATATATATATATATATGTATAAACACAAATATATTTTCAAAAAGAATGGAAGGATAACCCCTAAACTAATGAAAATGGTTCTCGAAGAGGGAGGAAACAGGATGGAGGGATGAAATTGAAACTTCTTTGGTAGTACCAGCTATTCAGTATTATGTTTTATTACATGATTAAGAAACGAAATTAAACTTCGGAGTTTGCTCAAACTCATGTCCTTTGAGTCAGTGATGCTATCTAACCACCTCATCCTCTCCTACCCTCTTCTCCTTTTACCTTCTGTCTTTCCCAGCATCAGGGTCTTTTCCAATTGACACAAGTCTTAAAACTTTTAAACAAGTAAAAAGCAGGCTCTGAAACCTGAAAACCACTGAAATAAACAGTCCTAACTATATACCAAGTTGGTGACGTAGTCACGCAGAGAAAAGAATCTGACTTGGAAAGATGTGCTTTGACTGAATGTCCCATGAACAGCAGTCTTTAGCCTGGGGTAATTCCCGCCTTCCCCAGTGGATATTTGGCTACATCTAGGGGCATTCGTTGTCAGAGCTGGAAGATTGCTACTGGCCTCTTGAGGGGGTTAGAAGGTAGAAGCTACAATGCACAGGGATTTTCCTAAATAAAGAATATATCATTTCAATGCCTATATTGTCAGTAGAACATTGATAGTGTGATCTTGAAAAGATCAATATAGGCATTGAAATGATTTATAGGTACCTTCTAAAGGTACCTCCTGATGGTACCTGACTTCCCTGATGGCTCAGACGGTAAAGCGTCTGCCCGCAATGCGGGAGACCCGGGTTTGATTCCTGGGTCAGGAAGACCCCCTGGAGAAGGAAATGGCAATCCACTCCAGCACCTATAAAGCGCGTAACTGATTATGTCATCTGTCATTAGGATTCAAGATTTTGAGCATAAAAGAGATACAAGTACAAAATCAAAGATATTAAGTTAAAACCCTGTAGTCTTAAAAAATATACATTTAATTTTGCGTGTTACTTGTGGCAAGTGGAATACGGCATGTGGGATCTAGTTCTCTGACCAGGGAAGGATCCCAGACTTCTGCACCGGGAGCAGGGTAGTCTTATCCACTGGACTACCAGGGGAGCCCCAAATTCTATAATCTTCCATGTTGCTATGTCTGGTGGCTCAGTGGTCCTTGCCCTCTCTCTCTCCACTGGGCAGTTCATCCTACAAAGTGGGTTTTGGGCTGCTCACAGCAGAGTGGTCTCAGGGTGTAGATGACCTTCTTACAAAGTGGCTGACATCCAAGAGGCAGAAAGCAAGGCCCCCAGGCCAGTTAAGGACTGTGTCTGAGCATGGCACAGCATTGCTTCCGCTGTGTTCTAGTAGTCAAAGCAGTCCCCAAGCCTCCTGGCTTCAAAGGGATGGGTGGTGAAACACGCCCCAGCTCTTGATGGGGGTGGGTGGCATGATGGTGGCACAGAAGAGTGTGCAGAATGAGAGATGCCGTGTGGCCAACTTCGAAAACCACGATCAGTCACAGTAAGTTGGTAGATGATGACCCACAGGGCTCAGACTCCCCCCACTGGTGGCTACAAACAGGGCTTCCAGGTCCAGGCACCTCAAGGAACAGCAGGTTTCCAACCTGCTTGACCAGTTCCCTCACCTCCAAAAGCTGCCAGGACTCTGTGATAGTAGGAATGCTGGTGAAACTTGCCTGGGTTAGAATAAACCCAGAGGACTGCAGAGCCAACTGATGGAGAGAGACTAGGGGAGAGGGATTTGACAACAACATGTATGAGTCCCTATTGGGGACCCTAAGGAGCTATAGCAAAAAGACTCAGACTTTGTCCCAAGCCTGTCTCAGGCACCACTGTTTAGAGTTCTCTGCCAGAACTAAGGATGTTGCCTTTCGACTTAGCCTGTTTATCTGGCTGGGCTGCAGACAGCCACACTGAGGTTTGAGACACAAGGGCTAGGCAGAGCGAACGTTGAGGGTGGGGGCGGGGTGGGGGTGCCGTCAGTAAGTAAAGTTTGTAGGCTAAACCTATGCCAGACCAGATTGTGGCTGTAGTTCTTTGCACATGAAATGAATTGGAAGGAAATAGACAAAAGCCTACTTGTGGTTTCCTGGAGAATTTTATTGCCTAGAGGAACTACCATTCTGCCCTTTTAAAGCCCATGACCCAGAAGGGGTCCTTGAGCCTAGACCTGCAGGAGGGAACTGTGTCTCCAGAGGGATATGACCTTGAAAGCTATTTGAGATGAACCAGACAGAACCCTTCAAAGGGAAAAGTCAGAAGCCACAGAGTGTGTCAGCCAAGGGTGGTTCCCCTGGAGGGCAGAGCCAGGGTGGCCAGATGGACCCACCAAGCAGTTTACTGACAGAGACGAAAAGTCTTTCCAGTCCTTGCCTGGTACGATTTGATCTTTGCTGCAACCCAGCATGGAGAAGACAATGGCACCCCACTCCAGTACTCTTGTCTGGAAAATCCCATGGACGGAGGAGCCTGGTAGGCTGCAGTCCATGGGGTTGCTATGAGTTGGACACGACTGAGCCACTTCACTTTCACTTTTCACTTTCATGCATTGGAGAAAGAAATGGCAACACACTCCAGTGTTCTTGCCTGGAGAAGCCCAGGGACGGGGGAGCCTGGTGGGCTGCCGTCTATGGGGTCGCACAGAGTTGGACACGACTGAAGCGACTTAGCAGCAGCAGCAGCCCAGCGACTTGAGTGTTTTCTTTTCACCCGCCTTCTGAATGGGACTTATTACTGCAGTTTTCCTGTTCCTATGCAGCCGTTGTGTATTGGGTGTAGAAGAGCTGGGGAGTGGGGACCACTTGTCTCTTTAAGTGGTAGTACCACCATGAGCTACACCTGGCTCTCACTGTTGGATCAGAAGCTCCTGGTCTTTGAGCTGAATCAAAGCACTTGTGATTTGGGGCTTGTCTTTCTTGGACCACGGGGGAGATGTGTCTGTGTGTGAGGAGTGCCTTCAAACACTTGGTGGCCAAAAGCTTAGATGGTGGCAGACATCCTTGGACTAGGTCTAGATCTTAGGCTAAGACCTAGACCAGTGCTAGGTCTCCCCTTCTTTTAGAAGGCACTAGATTCTTGTCTGGGCGCCTGGCCAGCATGTTTCCAGCCTCTCTTGCTGCTAGATACAGGCAAGTTCCCGAATGAAAATGAGCAGAGCAACCTCGAGGTCATGCCTTTAAAAGGAAGGGGCTTATCTCCCCTCCCCTTCCCTCCCCCCGCCCTGCTACTGGCATTCAGAAGTGTCTGGGAACCATTTTGGACCATGCAATCTAAGGGTGATCCTAGGAGTGGCCAATCTGTGTCAAAACTTCAGAACCTATCAAAACTCAGCTGACCAGAAGTCATCATCTTTTCATTTTTGAGGCTTTTATAAATGCAGTAACTCTGGTAAAGTACAGAAATTGTATCCTATAAAAATTACTCTGAGGGTAATGGATACATGTGGGGGAGAATGGATACATGTATATGTATGGCTGAGCCCCTTCTCTGTTCACCTGAAACTATCACAGCATTGTTAATTGGCTGTATCCTAATACAAAACTTTTTCAGTGTTAAAAGAAATTAAGTTTTTTAAAAAGTACTATAATACTGGAAAGGTATAAAATTAGGAAGTTATAAAATTAAAAGATGAGAATGAAGAAAGTAAAGAAACAAACTTAAATTCCTGGTATTAGCTCTTTTACTGCTGATTTTAATAATGCAAGCGTATTAGCTTTTCAGGTGGGCTACACTGATGGGCGACCAGTGAAAGTGAAAGTTGCTCAGTCATCGTGTCCGACTCTCTGTGACCCCATGGACTATACAGTCCATGGAATTCTCCAGGCCAGAATACTGGAGTGGGTAGCCTTTCCCTTCTCCAGGGGATCTTTCCAACCCAGGGATCAAACCCAGGTATACCACATTGCAGGCGGATTCTTTACCAGCTGAGCCACCAAGGCGGCTTAGGAGACCTTTCTTGTTCTCACTCTTGCTGCCCATCTCTGAAGTTCCTCATAGAGTTAGCCAAAGAGGTAGCATTTGGATACGTATCTAAACACATCTGTAATGCAGCTCTTACCCCCCACGACCCCCACCCCCCAAAAAACGTGTGTCCCTCTGGAAATACTGTGTTCAGGGTGGGAGACTAACGGAGTTGAGGAGGTCATTTCCGTAGTCTCTGCTGTGGGAATACCTTGCTATGGGATTGCATCATTATTTCAGGAGGAATCTATGCCAGCCATCTATGCACTCATGCATGCATACGTGCTAAGTCGCCTCAGCCTTGGCCGACTCTTTACGACCCTGTGAACTGTGGCCCACCAGGCCCCTCTGTCCATGGGATTCTCCAGGAAAGAATACTGGAGTGGGTTGCCAGGCCCTCCTCCAGGGATCTTCCCAACCCAGGAATCGAACCTGGGTCTCTTAAGCCCTCCTGAATTGGCAGGCAGGTTCTTTACCACTGGTGCCAGCTGTACTAGTTAGTACATGCGTGCTAAGTCTTGTTCAACACTTTGCAACCCCATGGACTGTGGCCCACCAGACCCCTCTGTCCGTGGGACTGTCCAGACTAGAGTGGGTTGCCATCTCCTTCTCCAGGGGATATTCCCGACCCAGGGGATGGAAGCCGAGTCTCCTGCGTGGCAGGTAGATGCTTTACCATTAGTGCCACCTGGGAAGTCACAGGTACGTTCATAGACCTCCTAAGTTTTTGAGCTGTACATCACCAGCACATCCTCTCCTCACACAGAGGAGGAGAAAGCAGAGTAGTTCCCCTCACATCTATGACCAGTATCTGCCCCTTGGCTTCCCAGTATCGCAGGAAACATTTCCCTGGAGTATAATCGTTTCTGTACTCAAAGCGACCTGCCGTGCATGTGTTGTCTCCTATGTAAGGTGTTTGGAGCATGTGAAAGAATCTCATTTAAGATTTGCAGTCTTAATCATCTGTTTATATAACAGCTTGATTACAAATTTGTAGTCAGTGTTTAAAATTCCGGGGAAGTGTAATGTTAAGTTTTTAGGTTTTGGTTGATTACGTGTAAATAGTGAATAAATATTTAGAAATGTGAATGCTGAATATTAAAAGAAATGTTGTTTTAGAGGTTAATGAGTTAGTACATGCACTAAATAAAAGGTGAAATTTTCTGTCGATAGTCACTTAAGACATTAATGCTATGCCTAGTCAAGAATAAGGGATATAAAAGCTAGTTTGTTAACTTTTATGAGTTTCAGTTTCCTTATCCATACAGACAAGGGGTTGGACTTCCCATCATTGCTAAGGTTTTATCCATCTCTAAGATACTGGGTTATTAAAATTCAGAAACTCTTTTGCTCATGTTTATACCAGATTTTTTTTTTTTTTTTTTGCCATTTCAGAACAATCAACAACACAGGTAAATGGAAGTCAGATCCTCCATAACAGCTTATAATGCCAGCATGCTTTTCATTCTTTTATATCACAGCTGCCTCTGGGTAAACAGACTGTCAGCATTTCATCGAGGCACATGTCTCATTGATAGGTTTGCCAGGCACGCTTACACTCAAAACCCAGCCTGTCTCACAGATAATCACCAGCTTCAGCACATCCTGGCTGCTTTCAGTCAGTTTTCTTGTGCTGTGCACCAGCTCCCCACAGCAATGGAAGAGAACAGACCGCACTGCCCACTTCTTATGACATTCTCCATCACATTTTTGCAAAGGTCCTAGTGCTTGGCTATTTACAGAGCAACTTCCGTTTCTCACAATTACCTTCGTTTAATAGATTTAGAACTAAAACTTGGAGAAGGCCAAATGACTCCTCAAAATCACATGGCTAGTAAGCAGCAGGGCAGGGCTCACACCCAGGCATGTCTGATTTTAAGCACAATGGCTTTTCCATAAAAGTAGCCCCAAGTGAGAGCAACATCTGTGTGCCATACAGGGTGGTCATGAAAGTTGTTTTCCCACTTGGGAAAATAGAAACACCGAGTAACACTGATTCCAGCACCTCTCCACTGTATTCGTTCTTAGCCAAGGTTGACTTTAAAGGCTGGATAGAAGGGGAAAAACGCCCATGGTTTCCCTTAAAATGTATCAATCAATAAAGAGAACTAAGAGGAGCTCCAAAAACTGTTGATGCCTTCCTTCCTTCTCTCTGTGCCTGGCGCTTAACTCTGGGATCACACCACGGAGGAATGTGGTTTTCCCTCCCAACTGTTAACTGCCAGCTGTTAACTGATAACTGACCAAGGTTGCCTTGCTGATGTCACGCCTGGTCATGTGACTTGCTTTGGCCAATGAAATGTGAGCAGAAATGACATGTACCTGGGACCAGCAGAAGCTCTGAAGAGCTAGCTACTCTCTTATTTCCACTCTCTCTTTCTTCCCCCGTGTCATGAGATCAGCATCTTCTAGATACAGGCTAGTCCTACTAACTTGGTTCCCTAATGAAGATGTGGAGCAGAGTTTCAGGGAACCTGTAGAGATCAAGTAATGTGATAAAACTTCATTGTTGTCAACTACTGGGATTTGGGGCACCATTTGTTATTGCAGCATAATTTACACTAAGCCAACAGGTTCAAGCATATATGCCATTGTATTGCAAATAATTGTCACCTCCAAGGGACACTAGGCTCCTCCAGCAGATGCTATTCATTAACCATCTTTCAATCTCAGGGCCCAGCAGAGGGCCTGATGTGTGATAGGTGATAAATGAATCTTTGATGACAGATGAATGGGTGGAAGGAGGGATGGATGACCAGTAGGATCTTAGTATGATCCTAAGAGTTCAAAATGGAGCACAGGTTCCTCAGGCCAGAACCACACACTAATAAAACTCACATGGATACTGATGTGAACTCTGATTTCATCAATTCCTCTGCTATCCAAAATAATCATGTAGGACATAGATGATTGTCTTGAATCGTAATATTCTAGCTTTTATCATCCAAATCCGCATTTCCTAAAACTTCATGTCTAGATGGTGCTGTCTGTGACTCAATGAGTTAGCAACTTCTGTTGACTAAGCAGTAAAACTCAATAGGAAACACGACAAAGAAGCTATCTGCCATGACCTCCCACCCACCATGTCACTGTGAGCGGGAGACACACAGGTTCAGGCAGCAGCTCTTGGCCCAGGTGCTCGCCAAGTAGACAGTGCTGGTTCCTGTTTCCTTCACTCCCTGCTGTTTTCTGCATGACTCCATGCTAACAGTAGAGCACAGTAGTTCAGAGAATAGTCTTGATAGAATCAGAAAGGCCTTGATCAAACCTTAATTACACTATTCACATGGCATTGATGCCATTCGGAAATCTGGAACTAGAATGACCCTTCAGGGTTGTCCTGAGTTCAACCAAGATGAGCAGCCTAGTGTCAGTTCAGTTCAGTCACTCAGTCGTGTCTGACTCTTTGTAACCCCATGAATCGCAGCACGCCAGGCCTCCCTGTCCATCACCAACTCCCGGAGTTCACTCAGATTCACGTCCATCGAGTCCGTGATGCCATCCAGCCATCTCATCCTCGGTCGTCCCCTTCTCCTCCTGCCCCCAATCCCTCACAGCATCAGAGTCTTTTCCAATGAGTCAACTCTTTGCATGAGGTGGCCAAAGTACTGGAGTTTCAGCTTTAGCATCATTCCTTCCAAAGAAATCCCAGGGCTGATCTCCTTCGGAATGGACTGGTTGGGTCTCCTTGCAGTCCAAGAGACTCTCAAGAGTCTTCTCCAACACCACAGTTCAAAAGCATCAATTCTTCGGCGCTCAGCCTTCTTCACAGTCCAACTCTCACATCCATACATGACCACTGGAAAAACCATAGCCTTGACTAAACGGACCTTAGCTGGCAAAGTAATGTCTCTGCTTTTGAATAAACTATCTAGGTTGGTCATAACTTTTCTTCCAAAGAGTAAGTGTCTTTTAATTTCATGGCTGCAGTCACCATCTGCAGTGATTTTGGAGCCCCCAAAAATAAAGTCTGACACTGTTTCCACTGTTTCCCCATCTATTTCCCATGAAGAGATGGGACCAGATGCCATGATCTTCGTTTTCTGAATGTTGAGCTTTAAGCCAACTTTTTCACTCTTCTCTTTCACTTTCATCAAGAGGCTTTTTAGTTCCTCTTCACTTTCTGCCAAAGGGTGGTATCATCTGCATATCTGAGGTTATTGGTATTTCTCCTGGCAATCTTGATTCCAGCTTGCGTTTCTTCCAGTCCAGCGTTTCTCATGATGTACTCTGCATAGAAGTTAAATAAGCAGGGTGACAATATACAGCCTTGACGTACTCCTTTTCCTGTTTGGAACCAGTCTGTTGTTCCATGTCCAGTTCTAACTGTTGCTTCCTGACCTGCATACAGATTTCTCAAGAGGCAGGTCAGGTGGTCTGGTATCCCCATCTCTCTCAGAATTTTCCACAGTTTATTGTGATCCACACAGGCTAGTGTAGAGAGATCCATTTCTTGAACCCTTTCTTTTTCCTCCAAACCCATTGTCACATTTACAGCTATTCAGCCTCTTTGCCATGACTCTGAGCTCAGAAATGTGGCTGTGCCATAGTCTGGGAGCCTAAATATGCAAGCTGAAAGATTTGTTTAGGAGACGTCTCTTCTTGCTCTTCCTCTAGTTCGAACAGTAGACCAATGCATTTCTCCAGAACCTGCTGTGAAAAACCTGACCTGAAGCTGTCAGGATATGTCAGCTGCCACTGTTGTTTTACAGTTCTTTAGAGTCCTGTCAAAGTCCTTTAGAGTCATAATGAACTTTTCTTCCCTGACACCTGCCTCCTAAATTACAACCCAGACAACTCTGCCGTTCCCAGGGGAAGGAGAAGCAACTATTCATCCAGTCCTTTTCCTTCCCACCCCCAAAAGATCAATTTCCAGCATGTTTTTCTCCTCTGGAGTGTTGTTCCAGGTCACGGCCAACACCTGTGCGTTCAACCACCCCTTTGCTCTGAGGAATCTTGTTGACAGAATGTGTACGAGACGATGCACCCTAACGCATAGTGAGTAGGTGTTCCTCGTGGTTGACACCTTGACCTAAAGTTGGCATTAAGTTCCTCAGACTTTGCCTTTTTCCTTTGATGGGTCAACAAAGTTGCATGAGGAAGCTGTTCATGCAGAGCCCCTCAGAGGTTGCCTCCTACTGGAGCTGGTGCCTCTCTGGACCCTTCTCACCTCTACATCTACTGCAGGCAGACATTCTAGCAGCTGAATGAGGCAGAGGCTCAAGCCTCACCGGTGACCACCACCCTCCCTGGAAGCCACAAGGAATCATGCCACATGTTAGCAAGTGGCAGGGGGGATGGGCTGATGAAAAGTAGGAAAGCATAGAAGGCAATGAGCACTGGCCTAAAACAAGCCTTTTTAAAAAATATCTATATATTCATATTTATTTTTAACTTCATTGGCTCTTGGGCTTCCCAGGTGGCTCTAGTGGTAAAGAACCTGCCTGCCAATGCAGGAGATGTAAGAGATGCAGGTTTGATCCCTGGAAAGAGTCCCTGGTGGAGAAAACGGCAACCCACTCAAATATTCTTGCCTGGAGAATCCTACGGGCAGAGGAGCCTGGCGGGCTACAGTCCATGGGGTCACAAAGAGTCAGACACGACTGAGTGACTGAGCACAGCGCACACAGCGTTGAGTCTTAGCTGCAGCACATGGGATCTTTCACTGCGGTGCACAGGCTTCTCTCTTTAGTCGAGGTATGTGGGCTTAGTTGCCCTGTGACCTGTGAGATCTCAGTTTCTGGACTAGGGATCGAACCTGCATCCCTTGCGTTGAAAGATGAAGTCTTAACCACTGGACCACCAGGGAAATCCCCACAAGACTCTTATTCAACTTAAGTGTTCAGGAACTTCACTGGAAATTCTGATGACAACAATGTTTTTCTAAGAAAGAGAAACACAAATCCAAGAGGCAGTTGTCAGGATGGGAATTCCATGAGTTGTTTCTACCTGAACATTTTCAGATGGTTTCATTCTTAGAAACATGGGGAAGTCGCAACATGGATGCTAAAGTGGGTGCAGGAGGCAGAAACCTGATACATATGTGCCAGACCATTCCCAGCACTTTCCCCATATTAATTCCTTTAAATCGCCTAACACTGTATGAGATAGCTTATATTTGATCATTCCCCCACATGGCTAGTGGGGAAACGGAGGCACATGGAGTTTTAAATAGCTTGCCCAGGTGGTTGCAGAGTGGCAAAGCTGGGTGTCACATGCTATCACTATTTTTCTGTATGCAAAATACATTGTCAATTGAGTACCTACTCTCAAAATCCTAGGTAAGAATTATCACCTTCTGTTTTACAGAGAAAAAAGCTGAGACTCAAACAAACAACAACAACAAAAAAATTCAGTGTCACAATGTCACAGAACTAGCAAGCCAGGATTTGAATGCTGAGGTGGAATTCTGCCCTTTAAGGTGGCTAAACAACAGAAAGATCCTGCTTTCCCAAGGCGATGAGAGGCAGTGGCTGTTTTCTGCACCATCATTCTAGGACAGGCTTTTGGCCAGAAGTGGGAATGAGCCTGGACAGTGGAGATGGGCACTGCCTGGTGCCCCAGCAGATGGCTGCCCTCGGGCTCCAGAGCTTTGGCCAGCAGCCCGTCCATCTTCATGCCATGACCTATTTTTGTTCACCCACTTAATTCTCTGGCCTATTTCTTTGCTGAAGAATTATTTTATAACCTCCGCTGAGTAAGTGTCACATGCTGAGCATAGCATTCATGAACTTGGAGATGAAAACAAAATGTGCCTTCAGACGACATGGAGTAATATTCACAATCCAGGCAGAAAAACCAGTAGGAAAATTAAGAAGACTCGAAGCTTGCTCTTTCCCTTGCATTCAGGTTGGTTTCCTTTTTACACCAACTGACCCAAGTCATCAGTGACTGGGGGCCTGGCTTGCTCGACCCACTTTTCAGCTGGTCCCTCTGCATTCAGAAATCTCCACAACCTATTAGAATAAAATCATTCTCCACTCTGGTTTTCAGCACTGCATTTTAAGTACCTCAAGTTGGTTCCCTGTCACCAATAAAACCCGCTGTCCCTGTCAGATCCTGCTGCCAAAATCAAGCAGAGTGAGTCAAATGTGAGTAAGTGATGTAGAGGTGTTAATTTGACAGTGTGATCAGATACTATTGGAAGAGCCTGGCTAAGGTGGGTGTAATTAGATATAAAAGTTCCCTTTTTGTCTCCTTGCCTTTATGTTTCTCAAGCCCAAACCTGCTGGTTCTGGTGTTTCCTTTTTTTTTTTGACTGCAGACTCTGGAGCCTTAGCTGCTTTTCCTCCCCTTGGCTAGCTGCCTGCTACTCCATTCCTCAAGATATCTTATCTCCAGCTCCACCTTATTGCCTCATTCTCCAAGGAGAAGTCCATGAGTTTATGGAAATTGAGATTACAAAAACAGCAAGCATAGGGATGTTAAAAATCCCACAGATTCTTTTTGGAGGTGACTCCTTGTCATTAGCTCCTGGCTCCCTCACAAATGTGGACTGGAAGCCCCATTGGAATAGGACTGAGCTCTGAAGCTGGGGCTCACCTGTAGTCTCTCCTGGCCTGACTCCCACCCTGGGATTTCAACATTCATATCAGAATGTCTTACTCCTCCTGCTGGAAACTCTCCCTGGATTCTCTGTGCTTAGAGCAAGCTCTGTGCTCCTTTACCTCTGCCTCCTGGCCCTTCACGATTTGGGCTCCATTTCTCCACCCTCATCTCTACTACTCTCCTCTTCATCCTATGCTCCAGCCCAGTCTGGTCCTCTAGCTGTGCTTTGAACACCTCCAAGTCTGTCCATGGCAGGAGCTTTGCACTGGCCAGTGCTTGTCCTTGGAACCCCTCCTCATCTATGGGTCTCAGCTAAACGCAGCATGTGATTCTGAACTGGGTTCTTTTGTTGACATCACTGACACGACTTGAGTAGAGTTCTGAGAATTAGATAGTTGCCATCATCAAATGTTAATGTCCTGATTTAAACACCTATATTTTGGTTATGTAGAAAATTACTAAAGAGTCATCCTGACAAGGAGAGGTGATTATGGTGGCTTGTCTCCAACACGGCTGAGCACCATGGTTTCCTTCTCCCCTCTACACACGAGCCGGAGTTGCAGCCTGTTCCACTGCCCCCTCACATGTGGCCTGACTCTTGACTGCACTGATTAACAGAATACTACTGAAGTCAGGCTATGTCTGGGGCTAGGTCCCAAGGAGCCTTGCCGCCTCTGCTTGTGTCTCTCAGAGTGCTTGCTCATAGAGAAGCCAACTGCTATGTAAGAAGTGCGAGTACCCTGAAGCCACCATGCTGTGAGGAAACCCAAGCTAGTCATGTGGAAGGATCAGGAGGGAAAAGACGTCCTCTGACCACCAGTATCTGAGGCACACTGAGAGCTGCCACACTGAGCTCTGCAGGCCTAGTACTCTGAAAAAGAATGATAAATTTTGTTAGCCACTGTATTGTAGATTTGTTATACATCTTTTAAAGGTTTATTTATTTTTGGCTGTGCTGGGCTTTTGTTGCTGTTGCATGCCTTCTCTGGTTGTGACGAGGAGGGGCTACTCCTCGTTGCCTTGCACGGCCTTCTCATTGTAGTGTTTCTCTTACGCAGCACAGGCTCTAGGCTCGCCGGTCTCAGTTGTGGCGCTTAGGCTTAGTTGTCCTGTGGCATGTGGGATCTTCCCAGACTAGGAGTTGAACCCCCATCCCGTGCATTGTCAGGGAGATTCTTCACCACTGAGCCACCAGGGAAGCCTGTTACACATTTTTATATATGGTAATGGAACCATGATGTATGTAAGTTTCTTGATGTTTCTCTCTCTCTCTTTTGCATTAAGCATATGTTAATTTTGTAATTTAAGAAACCACTTACTTCCCCCTAGCACTTTAGGTTAAAGAGTAGCATTACCTAGTGAGTGTCCCAAGATGTGGCAGCATCCGCTAGACAGAATGACTTACTCCCCATGATAGCCATAGCATCTAACACAATGGCTGGATACGTTAAGTCCTTCACATTAATTGAATAATTGATATATGGGAGTACATTGAATAAATTCCTCCAGGATGAAAGACTTGTTTATTCATCCATTTATTTAATTAGAGAGATTTATGTTAGTTTGGCATCATGCTTTTTTTCTTTTTTATAACTAGCTGTATGCTCTCTTTAAAAGACCCTTTTAAAGGAGCTTAAAGACACCAAAAAGTGAGGCATGCGTTTAAGATATGATGGATTCTTTTCTCCACGGTACATCTTTCTCTCCAGGTGACTTTCTCATCTGCTTCCTTCTGTGGCTTCTCCATTCTGTGTGGACATTTTGCCACCATATCTCTCCCTTTGTACCTGTCTAAGAAAAGATAGCGCAAAAATAAAAGTGTAAACCAATCTCTCCTGGAATAAAACTGAGATGAAACACCAACAGCTCCACTCAGTCAGTATATAAACAGGCAAATACTTATGATCCAGTAGAATTAATTTCAAGAATACAAGGAAATTGGTTAATGTTAATGTTTTATAGATCAAAGAAGAAAATATGATCTCCTCATTAAAAAAAAAATTTCTCAGTAAACTGTATCTTGAGGAATGCTTCCTTAACATGATAAAAATTAATATTAAATGAACACTTACTGAGATATTGTGTATGCAAGGCACTGCATTAAGTTTTATGGACCATAAAACATTAAATAAGGCAAGTTTCCGCTTTCAGGAATCTAAAGCATGCACTATTGATCACAAAATATTACCAGTTTCCTCTTCTGCAAGTGAACCTTTGATTTCACAACTGAGAATTAATCTAAAAAATGTATTTCAACTTAAGATATTTGCATAATATTCATTGCATTGTAACTTTTTAGTAGCAAAATTTCTTAACCTTAATGGAACAACAGACTGGTTCCAAATAGGAAAAGGAGTACGTCAAGGCTGTATACTGTTACCCTGCTTATTTAACTTATATGCAGAGTACATCATGAGAAATGCTGGGCTGGAAGAAGTACAAGCTGGAATCAAGATTGCCAGGAGAAATATCAATAACCTTAGATATGCAGATGACACCACCCTGACGGCAGAAAGTGAAGAGGAACTAAAGAGCCTCTTGATGAAAGTGAAAGAGGAGTGTGAAAAGATTGGCTTAAAGCTCAACATTCAGAAAACAAAGATCTGAATGGCATCTGGTCCCATCACTTCATGAGAAATAGATGGGGAAACAGTGGAAACAGTGTCAAACTTTTATTTTTTTGGGTTCCAAAATCACTGCAGATGGTGATTGCAGCCATGAAATTAAAAGACGCTTACTCCTTGGAAGGAAAGTTATGACCAACCTAGATAGCATATTCAAAAGCAGAGACATTACTTTGCCAACAAAGGTCCATCTAGTCAAGGCTATGGTTTTTCCTGTGGTCATGTATGGATGTGAGAGTTGGACTGTGAAGAAGGCTGAGCGCTGAAGAATTGATGCTTTTGAACTGTGGTGTTGGAGAAGACTCTTGAGAGTCCCTTGGACTGCAAGGAGATCCAACCAGTCCATTCTAAAGGAGATCAACCCTGGGATTTCTTTGGAAGGAATGTTGCTAAAGCTGAAACTCCAGTACTTTGGCCACCTCATGCGAAGAGTTGACTCATCGGAAAAGACTCTGATGCTGGGAGGAATTGGGGGCGGGAGGAAAAGGGGACGACCGAGGATGAGATGGCTGGATGGCATCACCGACTCGATGGATGTGAGTCTGAGTGAACTCCGGGAGTTGGTGATGGACACGGAGGCCTGGTGTGCAGCGATTTATGGGGTCACAAAGAGTTGGACATGACTGAGAGACTAAACTGAACTGAATGTCCAATAATTGGGGGATAGTTATGGAAATTTCTTCATATTAACTCAACGGAATATTACTCATTCATTAATGTTTCATTCAGTACCCACAATGTGCCAAAAACCTAACGCATAGACTAATTTAGTTCAGAGACAATGTAGTAATTTTGAGCACTGTATATATAGTAGTTTTATAAAGTATAAGAGAATTTCTCAACATTCGTATGGGAGAGTTCTTTGTTGGGGGTGTGTGGTTTTGTCCTGTGCATTGCAGCGTGTTTAGCAGCATCCCTGGCCTGTACCAGTGGGCCTGAAACACACCCTCCTGCCTTGTTGTGAAAACCAACAGAGACACACAGTGCCACATGTCTCCCAAGGAACAAATCTGCCTGTGGTCAAGTATAACACATTCTCAACACAGAACACAATTTTCCCTATACAGTTTTGTCTACAACTATATAAAACCCTGGGCTTCCCTTTTGGCTCAGTGGTGAAGAATCCACCTGCTAGTGCAGGAGACATGGATTCAATCCCTGGGTTGGGAAGGTCCCCTGGTGAAGAAAATGGCAACCTGCTCCAGTATTCTTGCCTGGGAAATCCCATGGACAGAGGAGCATGGCAGACGACACAGTCCATGGGGTCACAAAAGAGTCAGACACAACTTAGTGACTCAACAACAATATATAAAAACCCATATGTTAAAAAAAAACCCTATAAATAAGCGAATAAAAAATGGAAGAAACCATGAAGGTTTAATATTTGCTATGATTATTGATAGAATTCTGATTGCAATTTCTTTTCTCAGATTTTCTAATTATTTTAGCAGTAAATATAGCCCATTTTTCAGACGAGACTTTTAAACAGATTTAAGAACTTTCAGCTCAGGAGCATCAGCAGTACTCTGTGGCAGGGCTAGTTCCCCTCGGTGGGCTGATGTGCGGTCCTCATTTCCCTTACATGTCCCCTGAGTTCGAGCCTTCCACAAAAAGGCCTTGGCCAGCTATAGGTCTCCCTGCATGTGTGTTTCAGGAGCACTGATTTCTGCTTAGAGCAGTTCCCAAATGACTCCCTTTGTCTATGATACCAACTGTGATGGTTAGTTTTACGTGTAACTTGATTGCACTACCAGGTGCCTAGATATTTAGCCAAACTTTATTCTGGGTGTTTCTGTTAGGGTGCTTTGGATAAGTTTAACATTTAAATCAATAGACTGTGTGAAGCAGATTTTTCTCTGTAATATGTGTGGGCCTCATCCAATCAGTTGAAAGCCAGAAGAGAACAACAGGGCTGACCCTCACCTGAGTAGGAGTTCTCTCTTCTGGGACTTGCCTGGTGGTCCAGGGTTTAGAAGCCAGCTCCCAATGCAGGGAACCGTGGGTTCAGTCCCTGATCAGGGAACTAAGATCCCACACGCCACTGGACAGCTAAGCCCACACGCCACAACTAGAGAGCCCATGTGTCACAACTCCTGAAGCCCATGCGCTCTAGAGCCTGTGCTGCGCAACAGGAGAGTCTCACACACCACAATGAAGACACAGCACACACACACAAGAAAGAATTCTTCTACCTGACAGCCTTGCCCTAGGACAGTGGTGCTTTTTCCCATCTTGGACCCAAACTGAAACTTGGACCCAAACTTTGCTGTTCCTGCGTTCCAGGACTTTAGACTGAGACTGAAACTAAATCATTGGCTCTACGGGGTCTCCAGCTTGCTGAATCTGTGTGCAGATCTTGGGACTTGTAGCCTTCAGGACCAACAGGAGACAGATAGGTAGATACATACATACATATATAGCTATTATAATAAAAGGAATGTGTGTGTGTGTACATATATATATATATATGTATGTATATATATGGTCTTCCCTGGTGTCTCAGTGGTAAAGAATCCACCTGCCAATGCAGGAGACGCAGGTTTGATTCCTGGGTTGGGAAGATCCCCTGGAGAAGGAAATGGCAACCCACTCCAGTATTGTTGCTTGGGAAATCCCATGGACAGAGGAGCTGGTGGGCTGCAGTCCATGGGGTCACAAAGAGTCAGACGTGACTTAGCGACTAAATAACAACAACATGCCTATGCGCGTGCGCGCGCGTGCACACACACACACACACACACACACACAAATTGTTGGTTTTGTTCCTCTGGAAAACCCTAAGACACTGGCAAAGTTTCACCTCCAGGTCCAAACTGGACCTTTCCAGAGAAGCCCACAACAAGATCTCACAGCCTTGTAAATTCATCAGAATCAAACACGGGCCCCCACTAGTCTGCTTTCCACATCTAATTCTCAAAGGCTTTGATCTTGGGCTGGCTCCGTACTCAGATGTGAACTCTCTCAAGGGGTGCACCCACACTGAGCCTTTGTGCTCAATGAAAGATGACCTTTCCCTTTGCTTTTCCGTTTACTCTAAAGATAGGCTTTTGGTCATCTGTCTTCATATACTCCAGAAACAACTTCAGCTTGCTTTTGTTTTGATTTCACTTCATCTCCACTTTCAGTGTTGGAAAATGATAGACGTCAGGACTCAGCAAGCGACAGCAGTGCACTCCTATGTGACTGAGAGAGGACAAACCTTTCCTAGCCCATGGAGTGTTTTTTTTATTTTTATTTTTGAAGAAATGCAGCAGGAATGTGTTCTGACAGATGCCTTTGGTTCCCTTTGCAAACACAGCTACAGAGGGTGGGCCCGAAACGGTGAAGGGGTTGTTGCTTTCACTGCATCGGTGATGGAGAGTGAGTTAGGGTGCACCGCTCACTGACACGGCCAGTCACCCCGTCACACTGTGGCCTTAGGATGCCCTGAGCTTTTGAGGGCAGGCAAGCTTGCTTCAAGGTTCCAAATAGCTAAGCGTCCCCAGAGTATGTTACTTTGGGAAACAGGAGGGAGCTGTTACCAAACCAGGCTCCTTTGCCCACCTCACAGCAAGCCAAACCCTGAGGTTTCTAGCTGAAAAAGAGTTTATTCACAAGGCAGCCAAGCAAGGAGACAGGAGAACAGGTCACAGATCCACCTCTTGAAAGGTGAGGAGCTTGAGAGTTTTGTGGGCTAAAGAAGCAGGCTGGTCTGTGACATAGGGAGAGTGGGTTGGAGGAAGGGAAAGGGGAGATGATTGGTGTCCTGTGCAGACAAACCTGGTTACAGCTTCCTTTCTGGGATGCATGTTCAAAAATAGAGACACTTAGCACGACCTGAGGGTGGAGTTTTAAGCCCTTTGATGTCAAAAGTTCACTCATTGGACGACTACACAGGCCCAGTTGTGGGGTTGGTGGTCCCAACGAATCTTAGCTGGCTTGAGCTGGGGCAGAAGGTGACTCCAGTTTCCTGGAAAACAACTTAAGCCTTCTCCTGCCCATTATTATAGTGAACCATTTGTCAAGAGGCATTGTCTATAAGGGTGGTTAAGAAGTCTGATGATATACTACCTGGGCTACATGAAGCTTGGAGGGTGTGCAGTTTAAGAAAGGAAAAACAATTAAAGCAGGCTTGATTAAGTAAAGACAGGTTATAAGCAGAGGGGTTTTAATATGCTGTTCTATTATCTGCTATTCTGTAAGACACATGCAAGGACTTCTATTAAGGCACCAGCTTCTGTTAACCCTATGCGGTATGATTTCAGAGTCTGTACTCGTATGCTAAAATTATGGGCTCAGAGGACAGAAGATACTGTTCTTAGCTGAACCCAGAGAATTCTGACCAGGGTCATGCTGTTGAAACTGATAGGCTGGGTAACAGTGGAAAATAAACTTAACCAAGCTGTGCTTAATTTTCTTCTCTGTCATATCTGGCCAACCTATTTTGTGGGTGTTTGTGAGAATCAAATGAAATAGTAATGACAATGATGAAAGAAAATTCTTACATAGTATTTATTATGTGCTAGACATTGTTTTAAGCACTTTTACATGTATGAACTTAAAATAGTAATAAAAAATGTAAAAATTATAAAAGCATTCAGCAAAGCATTATATGTTGGTATTAGAAATGTAATTACTAATCACGGTTAGCATGTACTCTAAAAAGTCTTTATTTGGCTGCACCGTGTCTTAGTTTTAACAGGCAGAGTCTTTAGTTGCAGTGCATAAGCTCTTAGTTGTGGCATGTGGGATCTAGTTCCCTGACCAGGGATCAAATTCAGGCCCCTTGCATTGGGAGTGCAGAGTCTTAGCCACTGGACCACCAGCGAAGTCCTTGCCATGCACTTTTGTATAAGTAACTATATCCGGAAGCAAGTTCTTGCCATAACAGATATTGCAGTGACCACTGAGAAATTGATGGTGACCAGGACACAAATGATCTAGCCAGCCAGATGGGGCAATCTGTGCTCACTCTAGGAAGCCCTATGGTCTTATCCACATGATAGAACCTGCATTTCCCAGTCGAAGGACATGGACACGGATAATACCCAAGCTGCTTGCTGCCTAGCTCTCAGACTGTACGTTGTCCATGTTGTCCTCTCCTTTTCATCAGCCTCTTACTCTTCGTCCTGCAGAAGCCATGTTATCTGTTTTTTTCTTCCTTTTCCATTGCGTCTTCCAAGTGCTGATTACCTTTCTCAAGCTTTGGGGTCCAAACTGATTAGACACAGTGGCACAAAACAAGAGAGAACTGGTTCTTCATTACTTGACCCAACCAGGTCTGGTTTTTTTCTTTTTTTTTGAACTGTGTTGTTCAGAACTGAAAAGGCACCTGTGTTAAAAAAAAGAGATGAAGATTTATGTCTCCTGCCAAAGAAAACAGATGAGCAGGGCAATGTCCAGGGCACTCTGCTCAGGAAGAGGGGTCTGCCCCTCCCTATGATTAAGGCCACCATTCACCCAAGTATTCCCAAGACAGTCCAGGTTCCCAGTTATTGTCTCAGAATAATCCTTCATAGAGCTGCTTTCACTTTCTGAAGCATGCAGTTTTGGATGATAAATCATATGGTTGCTTTATTTATACTGCTTCCTGAAGCAGCGCAAGACACACGAAGAGTGGAGGCTGGAAGACCAGGGCTCTAGACCCACCTACACCCCTGGGCCATGGGCCCAGGCAACTTCCCTTACCCTCTCAGAACCTCAGTTTTCCTGTCTGCAAAATAGACATGGATCCTGCTCTGTTCTCTTCGCAAATTTGTAATGAGGAATAAATGACATACTGGTTTAAAAGCACTGGATCAGCTTTGCACTAGCACACAGCTGAAAGTTCTTTTTATGATGACAGTATAGATCAGTTCAGTTGCTCAGTTGTGTCCGAATCTTTTGAGACCCCATAGAGTGCAGCACACCAGGCCTCCCTGTCCATCACCAACTCCCAGAGTTTACTCAAACTCATGTCCACTGAGGCACTGATGCCATCCAACCATCTCATCCTCTTTTATTCCCTTCTCCTCCCACCTTCAGTCTTTCCCACCATCAGGATCTTTTCCAGTGAGACAGTTCTTCGCATCAGGTGGCCAAGGTATTGGAGTTTCAGCTTTAGCATCAGTCCTTCCAATGAATATTCAGGACTGATTTCCTTTAGGATGGACTGGTTGGATCTCCTTGCTGTCCAAGGGACTCTCAAGAGTCTTCTCCAACACCACAGTTCAAAAGCATCACTTCTTCGGCACTCAGCTTTCTTTATAGTCCAACTCTCACATCCATACATGACTGCTGGAAAAACCATAGCTTTGACTAGACGGAAAAAGTAATGTTTCTCCTTTTCGTTGGCAAAGCAAAGTCTCTGCTTTTTAATAAGCTGTCTAGGTTGGTCATAACTTTTTTTCCAAGGAGCAAGTGTCTTAATTTCATGGCGGCAGTCACCATCTGCAGTGATTTTGGAGCCCCCCAAAATAAAGTCAGCCACTGTTTCCCCATCTATTTGCCATGAAGTGATGGGACCAGATGCCATGATCTTAGTTTTCTGAATGTAGAGTTTTTCACTCTCCTCTTTCACTTTCATCAAGAGGCTCTTTAGTTCTTTGCTTTCAGCCATAAGGGTGGTATCATCTACATATCTGAGGTTATTGATATTTTTCCTGCCAATCTTGAGTCCAGATTGTGCTTCATCCAGCCCAGGATTTCTCATGATGTATTCTGCATATAAGTTAAATAAGCAGGGTGACAATATACAGCCTTGACGTACTCCTTTTCCTATTTGAAACCAGTCTGTTGTTCCATGTCCAGTTCTAACTGTTGCTTCCTGATATGCATACAGATTCCTCAAGAGGCAGGTCAGGTAGTCTGGTATTCCCATCTCTTTCAAAATTTTCCACAGTTTGTTGTGATCCACACAAAGGCTTTGGCATTGTCAATAAAGCAGAAATACATGTTTTTCTGGAACTCTCTTGCTTTTTTGATGATCCAGGGGATGTTGGCAATTTGATCTCTGGTTCCTCTGACTTTTCTCAATCCAGCTTGAACATTTGGAAGTTCATGGTTCACGTACTGTTGAAGCCTGGCTTGGAGAATTTTGAGCGCTACTTTGCTAGCGTGTGAGATGAGTGCAATGGTGCAGTAGTTTGAGCATTATTTGGCATTGCCTTTCTTTGGGATTGGAATGAAAACCGACCTTTTCCAATCCTGTGGCCACTGCAGAGCCAGTATCGATCAGGAGCAATTATTTCATCCTATTTTCCAGTACCTCACTAGGAAGTCTCTCCTTTATGCAGGTGAAGAGAATCCATTTTAGAACAAGGGCTGTCTTAGGTAACAAAGGACTTGCTCTGCACACGCACTTAATATTATGCAGATGTCATATGGTAAGGGGCCACACCCTTTGTGGATCTCCCTTCCTTCCTTCCCTCCCCAACCCTGATAAATAATCTCCATTGAATTCATCCCAAAGGAACATGATTGATTTTTCTGGCTACTAATAAACAAAGAATCTGATGGTCCACATCCTTTGTCTGAATCCACATTCTTGACCATTTGGCCTGATGTTTCCTAAAACATTTATTCTTTGGTGGCAAAGAAAAGTCCCAACACTCATTGCCCAAAGTTGGTGATTTGAACACAGGATTTCCTGATAAAATTGCTTTATAGTTCAGAATCATATCTTCATCTTTTTACCCATACCTGCTCCCCACAGAGATGATGAACAAGGAGGTGTGATGTCCTTCAGGGACATGACATACTTCTCTGGGCAGCTCCACTAGGATTTAGGACCCATGAGGTGCCCCTACTGAGAAAGGAAACCTTTCACCATTCATGGAAAATATCCCCAGGTTTGCTTGCCAGAAACAGGCAGGCACGCAGAACATCAGCTTTAAAAAAAAAAAAAAATCTGTACTTTCTGAACAATTAGTGGCCCAATGCCACTAGAGATGTCATTTTTCACAGTATAAACTGCAAAGGAACACAGGGAAGCAGAATGAAGAGAAGAACAAAGAGCTGTTAAGAGATGCTTCTTCTTTAAATCTTTCAGTATGCAGTTTTATGAAGTTCTTAGGATTTCCTCAGCAAGTAGAGAAATTCAGTGAATGAATTCAAAAGCTTTAAAAAATATCCTCTCAAATTATTTCTTCTTCTCTTTCTTTGGATGTGAAAGGGAAATGAAGAGAAAAGAAAACACATTCATTCCGTTCAGTAAATATTTATTGAGCTGCCAGGTATGTTTCTGATGCTGGGAATACAATAGTAGTTAAATAGACAAAGAACTGCCTCTTGCAGTTGACATTCTAATCATAGAGAAAAATGATAAGCAAAGAAACAAGTACAGAATAGAATGATCATAAGTGACTGGGATGCAATTTTTAGATGGGAGGTTGGGCCAGGAAAGGACAGAGTGGGCAATAGCTCCCTGCTTCTAGTGTGACTGTTTCCAAACTAAAGTTCTTGGCCTTCAGCCACATGGCTTCACATTCTTCCTGGAACTTCTGAGGAAGAACTCCTTTGCCTGAGTCCCAGACCAGGCCCTTGATACACTAAAGGACTTTTAAAAATCCTCTCTCAAGACAGGTGCTTAGCAAGGAACACAATTGTTGTCTTGCAGCAAAGTCTTATTTTTGAATGTCAAAAGCTAAATATTATCCCAGTCTATCTTTTTAGTCTCTCAATAATAAGTTGTATATCACCCTCAAGCAGAAGAATGGCTCAGGTGAACTGGAATAAAGAAAGGTAAAACGCAATAAGCACACGAATAATTAGAAAGATCTCACACCCTCATGATTATTAAGCTCATACTGAGTGCCAGACACTGTGTCAACACCTGATGGAACAATGTAAATAAAACAAGGTGCTTTGCCTCAAAGATAAGTCTAATAGAGTCATCTGTAAGATGAATAGTTGGGGCCAGATTGGTGTTTCTCGGTGTTATTTGCATTTGAGACAAGACAGTATTTTAGTATGTCAGTTCAGTCGCTCAGTCGTGTCCGACTCTTTGTGACACCATGGGCTGAAGCATGCCAGGCTTCTCTGTCCACCACCAGCTCCCGGAGCTTACTAAAATTCATGCCCATCAAGTCGGTGATGCCATCCAACCATCTCATCCTCTATCATCCCCTTCTCCTCCCGCCTTCAATCTTTCCCAGCATCAGGGTCTTTTCCAATGAGTCGGTTCTTCACATCAGGTGACCAAAGTATTGGAGTTTCAGCTTCAGCATCCATCTTTCCAATGAGTATTCAGGACTGATTTCCTTTAGGATGGACTGGTTGGATCTCCTTGCAGTCCAAGGGACTCTCAAGAGTCTTCTCCAACACCACAGTTCAAAAGCATCAATTCTTTGGTGCTCAGCTTTCTTTAGAGTCCAACTCTCACATCCATACATGACTGCTGGAAAAAACTTAGCTTTGACTAGATGGACCTTTGTTGGCAAAGTAATGTCTCTGCTTTTTCATATGCTGTCTAGGTAATACCAAGCCATCCTGCACTTGGTAGGGAATTTAGCATTCCTGTTCCTTGCTGTCTTCCTTGCCAGGGCCTCCATAACAAAATCTCTCAGGCTGGATGGCTTAAACACCAGAAATGTAATTCTCAGCGTTCTAGAGTCTAGAAGTCCAACACCAAGGTGTCAACGGTTTGATTTATCCCGAGGCCCTTCTTAGCTTACAGACGGTTGTCTTCTTGCTGGGTCCTCCCATGGCCTTTTCTTTGTTGTCCCTTCTTGTAAGGACCCTGGTGTTTGTCCCTTCTTGTAAGGACCCTGGTGTTTGTCCCTTATTGTAAGGACATCAGTCCTATTGAATCAGGATCCCACCTTTATGAGCTCATTTAACCCAAATTACCTACTTAAAAGCTCTGTATTCAAATATAGTCACACTGAGGGGTTGAGATTTCAACATACAAACTTCAAGGGAAGACAATTCAATTCATAGCCCTTGCCAAACTAACTACCAGTAGCACCAATCAAAGATAACCAAAGATAGTCTGATCTATTCACAATGGATCCTAAGAGGATGGTCTACAATATTGAGTATTTTCACAACTACTTTACTTGATTGTAAATGCCTGTTTACCTACCAGTTTAAGTGATCATCTGATGTCAGGTGAGATGATTCTTTGCAAAAAGTACTTTTTATTTTTTGGCCATGCTGCATGGCTTCTGGGATCTTAGTTCCCCAAGCAGGGATTGAACCCAGGCCCTTGACGATGAAAACACTGAGTCCTAACCACTGGACCACCAGGGAAATCCCAAAAAGTACTTTCTGAACCAACTCCAAGAGAAATCCAGTGCGGTACTTCTTTCATGAGGTAAAGCTGATAATATCACCTCTCTTTCAGAGTTTGCTTATCCTAAATTAATACACTGTGAAGCACCGGCAGAGAGACTTAAAGAGTTATCTATATAGTCCTCCCTAGATTGAATAGATTTTTTTTGACAAATGAATATCATAAAAGTCAATAGTATCTGTTCTAAGATCTAAAATGAATAGGATTTAAGGAGGAATGTAGCAGAGACATTACTTTGCCGACTAAGATCCATCTAGTCAAGGCTATGGTTTTTCCAGTGGTCATGTATGGATGTGAGAGTTGGACTGTGAAGAAGGCTGAGCACCGAAGAATTGATGCTTTTGAACTGTGGTGTTGGAGAAGACTCTTGAGAGTCCCTTGGACTGCAAGGAGATAAAACCAATCCATTCTGAAGGAGATCAGCCCTGGGATTTCTTTGGAAGGAATGATGCTAAAGCTGAAGCTCCAGTACTTTGGCCACCTGATGTGAAGAGTTGACTCATTGGAAAAGACTCTGATGCTGGGAGGGATTGGGGGCAGGAGGAGGAGGAGGGGACGACTGAGGATGAGATGGCTGGATGGCATCACTGACTCGATGGACGTGAGTCTGAGTGAACTCTGGGAGTTGGTGATGGACAGGGAGGCCTGGCGTGCTGCGATTCATGGGGTCGCAAAGAGTCGGACACGACCGAGCGACTGAACTGAACTGAACTAAACTGTGGCAGTTTCACCAAACAGCTGCCTCTGGAGCCACCTGCTGACAGTTTAGAATTCTGAGCATTTAACGTGACCAAGGAGAGAGCATTCCAGGCTAGTATGAGAAAGGGACAATCTAGACTCTGAGCTGTTGATCCCCTTTACTCTCTGGACCAGAATAAAATCCATACAGACATTTCTTTTCCTTCCCAACCCAAACACCCATCCCTCCCACCCATTTTGAAAAAAAGATGTTGCAGTTTCTTTGGCATCTGTTTCAATAAATTGTCCTCTGCCTTGGAAATTTATGGTTTTTGGTTTCCGATATCTTTGGTGCTCTGTGCCAGCTCATACATATTCCTTAAACTGAGTCTGTATTCCATTAGAACCCACCCTGGAGGTGCTGAGTCATGGGCACTTGGAGCAGGGATTATTTCAGTAGAAATTCTTGGCACATATTCTCAGGCCAAATAATGCAGGGAGAAGTGGGAGGAGAGATGATGAAAAAAAAAAAAAGGAGCCAAAGATCTGCTGAAAGCACCGGAAAGCCCACCACTAAAAATAAGTAATCCTCTGACCTGGGAAGACGCATATCATCACACCCAAGTCACTGTGGCTAAGGTTTGATCTCTTACTTAAGAGTCACAAATCTTGTATGTGAGGCAAAGAACTTGCTGATTAGGACATCAGGCTGCTTTTCATGACATGGCCTTGCCCCATTTGCAAATCAGGGATTCCATCTTTTAAACCACCTTCTGGTTTAAATATCCCTGCAAAGGATAAAACCTGACAATGGACAATTTAGTATGAGCTGCTCTGCTCATGTAATCAGATCAACAAAATACCATATATCCTGGGTGGCTTAAACAACAGAAATTTACTTCTTTATGGTTCTGAAAGTCGAAAGTCTGAGATCAGGGTGCCAATATGTGCCCCCACATGGTATGGAGAGAGAGGATGTGTGATGAGGGGAGAGGGGAATATCAATCTTTGGTGCCTTTTCTTATAAAGGCATTAATCCCATCATGAGGGTCCCATTCTCATGACCTCGTCAATTACTTCCCAAAGGCCCCACCTCCTAATACCATCACATTGGGTGTTTAAGTGTTTCAGCATATGAGTTGGGGTGAGGGGCACAATTTGCGCCATAGCAAGTACCAAGTTTATCTCTCAGACACATGAGTTATTCCTGGGCTGTGGAAAAGAGCAGAGAGGAGTTTCTTCCTATTGGTGGTTGTGGTGGTGGTGGTGGTGGTGGTGTTGATAGTGCCAGAGAATCAGCAGTGGTGGGGCACTTTTCACCATGTGAGGCAATTGGAAGGATGCAGGGAAGAAGGACTGGATTGGTTCCTGTTGTATAACAAGAATTTGGCTGGTCTTTGTCCCTGGGTCCTGGAAGTGAGGGGCTTCCCAGGTGGCTCAGTGGTGAAGAATCCACCTACCAATGAAAGAGACTTGGGAGACATGGGTTCAGTTCCTGGGTTGGGAAGGTACCCTGGAGAAGGAAATGGTGACCCACTTCAGTATCCTTGCCTGGGAAGTCCCATGGAGAGAGGAGCCTGGTGGGCTACCATCCATGGGTTGCAGTCAGACATGACTGAGCACATGCTCACACACAGGCTTGACAGGACTGACTGGAGTTGTTGGAGGACAGTGAGGAGAGTGCAGTGTCCCCTCAAAAGAGTGTTTCTAGAAGAAAGCAGTGTCAAAACTCCTGAAAGAGGACTTGGGAACCAAAAAATACTAATGTGCTAAGAACGCAGAGGTCATTGATGATCTTAGTGATTTATTGTTTTCTTTACTAGAGGAGAAATGAGTTAAAGCATGAGTGGGAAATGATAAAATGGAAACGTCAGGCGTTTAAAAATAAGAAAGAAACTGAAGGACTATTTGGGGATGGTGGTTGGGAGAGTTAGGAGTTTAGTTGATAGTGTACGGATCCCATGAAGGTAGGAAGGAAAGTGACCGGCAGTGGAGGGCTCCTTTAAAATGCGAAGGACCAATCCGCTGTTGTAATTGGAGGGAAGAGATGGTTGCAGTGAAGGCTTAGACTGATGTGGGGGAAATGAAGGGATTGATTTCTAGTTTCTCTGTAATGAAAGAGGAGAGTTTGTTTCACCAAATATTATTCATAACGTTGCCTCTGTAAAACATATAAAACATAAAACAACAACGTAAACTAGTTGCTTTATATGTGGATGGATGCCTTCGCTCCCTGTTTCACAGATGGCTAAATATACCTCCCAGTTCACAGCGGTGGGAACAGAGTCGGCGCTTAACAAACACTCGCTTTATTTTAATTCCAGTGATGATGAGAAATCTGATGACGCCCCGATGATAAGGAGAAATATCAGCTCCAACCGGTCCCCTATTATAAGGTACCTGATAAATGTGAGGGATGCGAATCAAAGTCGGCAAACGTGTCCACAAGGAAGAGGAATACCACCGGCACACTCCTTCTTGTCCGGGACCCTAAGGGTTAAGATCAACGAGAGCCAGCCATCACTGTTTTCTAGAGAGGCTCCATCAAGCTCACTGTGGGAGAAGGGGGAACTTCCTGTTTCTGACTTCCGGGTTTGAGAGGTTAGGACACTAGGTTGGTGGGGTCAGAAGTAGAATGGACTCCTAGTCCCGGGCCTGCTGGGGATGCGGGGCGCCTTGTATGTAGCCCCCAGAACAGTGAGTTCCTTCTCGGGGAGGGGGACGGAGCCGAGGGTTTCGGGTAGGAGGAGCGGAAGCTGCGTCGCCCAGGCTGCAATGTTCATCCTGCAAAGGACTGCCGCTGCTGTGAAGGGCGAAGGCCCAGCATCTCCAGCGGCTCGGGCCACCGCGCCTCCCTCCCCTGCGATGTCCCTGGAAGGACCGTGTCGACTGGAGACGATCTGTTCCCTGGAACTCACCGTAGTGTACCCGACCTGTGCTCCCAGGCGGCGCTTTTTAAAGCTAAGCTTAAGGCAGTGCGTTTTCTTTGGGAGTCTTTAAGCCGAAGCCCTGCCCCGTTCTTAATTACCTTTTTGCTCTAGGCAGTAAAAACAGCCTTCGTGGCGTGACATCTTAGGGACAGCCTTTTAATACCAACTGTGGCCTTAAGTTTGCTACTGTTTTGCTGAGCCAGTGTTCCTGAGGGCTCCTCTGTTACCAAAATTAATAAGTTTCTTAGCAGGGAAAATGGTAGCACGGGTATCTTACATAGACTAATGCTTCTTTTGTAAGGACTGTGACAGAAGTATGTAATAACTCCGATGGTAAAACATATTCCATTTGAACAATTTTTTTTTTTCGTTCAGGTGTATGTTTTTTTCCCTGCACAAACATTGGGCGTACTTGTAATTTATACAAGTTTCATGTATATTGAAGGTGCTTTAGAGAATGTCAGTTTCTTTTGATATAAGGTCTAGGGATATAAATTGGTTTTCTAAAAATGCAGTCAATATAGAAATTCCCTGGCAGACCAGTGATTAAGGCTTGGCACTCTCATTGCAGGGCCTGGGGTTCAATCCCTATTTGGAGAACTAAGATCCCACAAAGGCTTGTGGTGCAGGCAGTAGGGGAGGTGCTGTTGATGGAAGTTAATATATTACAAAATAAAAGTCCTGATCATTTGCTGGTTGGAATTATGCCCAGTTTCTGCTTTCTTTTCTACTTGTTTACTCTAATAGACAAGAATATTAAATTCAGTGTCCAGCAAATTTGGGACTGAATCCTGCTCTACCAAGTTCTGGTTGTGTAACCTTGGGAAAGTTTCTTAATGTCTGTTTTGTTCACCTGTAACATGCTGTTACCTGTTTATACAAGGCTTTCCTGAGGGCTCAGTGGTAAAGAATCCACTTGCTAATGGAGGAGATGCAGGTTCTATCCCTGGGTTGGGAAAGATCCCCTATAGAAGGAAATGGCAACCCACCCCAATATTCTTGCTTGGGAAATCCCATGGGCAGAGGAGCCTGGTGAGCTACAATCCATGGGGTTGCGAAAGAGTTGGACATGACTTAGGAGCTAAATAACAACAGCAATATTTTTATACCCCTGAGGGAGCTCTTGTAAGAATTACATGAGAAGTGTTATGTGTAAGGTATCTTGTTCACTGCATGACACATAATAGGCAGTAATAGATTGAAAAATATGTCTTTTATTTTCTATGTGTGTGCCTTTTAAGCTCCCATTTTTCTTGAATTGTGCTATTTTTTTATATCCTAAAGTGGATGCCAAGTCCATATATAATTGCCTTCCAGTCCCTCAAGTAGGTCAGGGGTTGTAATTGGGTCCAGAAGATAAAGCTTAGGCTGAAAGGGATATTGTGATTATGATAGAGAGTAAGAGACAAGGAAGAGGTCCCTTGTTAGCCTCCCTTTTATATTTAGAGATTATTGGCTGTAATTATTTTAGCTGTACTTTGTCTGAATTTATTGTTCCTAGTCAAGTAAATCCTAACTTTTGTTTTAAATTAACTTCAAAAGTTTCATCCTTCTGTCAAGGACCCACTTATTCTTTGTAAACTAAACAGTTTCTCTTAAGCTGCTTCTTATACCTGCATATCGATTCCTAAAGTCTTACTATTGATGCCTTTTCCAAAAAACTACTTCAGTTTTTCAACCAAAAGTGTTTCTGAGTTCCAAGTGGACAGTATTAATATTTATTCTATTTTTAAACCTTGATCCTCTGACTTTATTGCAAAGGTTTAATTTTTAAATTATTTCCCTGGGAAAGGTAAATTGGGTTAATGCTTAATCCTAAATAACTTGAATCTGAGGTTAGGTTTTCTGAAAGGATTTCAAAAGCCCATGTTTCTTACGTTCAGTATGGTCCGCAGAACATTAAGTGCTTAACAGTTGTTGTGTTGCAGTGGTTGGAAGGAAGAAAGGAGAAATGTTAACAAATGCCTTTAAACATAACTTGCTTCCTTCTACAGGATTTCTGATCCCTAATCTGACTGATCATTGTGATGGAACAAGAGCAAAAACTATTGGTCTCAGATTCTAATGGCTTCACAAAGGAGAGTTTGAAAAGCACTATTACAGGTGAGAGATCAAGAAGATCTGAATCCTTTAGGAATTTAAGACATGCTGTAGAATGTATAGAAAAATCAGGGCATTAGAATGAGACAGACTTTAATTTGATTTCCCTGGTCTGTCACAAGCTATTAAAACTCTTTTAGCTTCAGTTTTCTCATCTTTAAGAAAAGTGAATGATAATATCTGTCTCACATATTTTTAAAGATACTGATACACTATATGCAAAACTACCATTCTTAATAAGTAGTGGGCGTTGCTATTTCTTTGTTTGCTCAGATTTTAACTAATATTTTTGTCTAGCTTTTACCTCAGATACTGTTCTTTCTCTCACCTTTTAAAGTCTTCTAGAATAAAATTCAGTGAACTTATTTTTATTAATAATTTGATATCTACCATGGCAATTGATGAGAACTGACCAGACACTTCATTACTGTTGTTATAAATACAAAAAATTCACCTGCTTCTGATGAACACATTGAGTAAAAGAAGTAAAACTAGCTGTAGAATACTTTTTTCCCCCCAACAAATAATTGTTTAATATTCTTCTGGAAACACTTTTAAAATCTAAAACATTTTACTAGGTTTGAGTTTGTTATTCCCTCTCTTCCACTGTAATTCAGAATTTCTTGCCCCTGGCAGAGACTAGGGAATGTTTAGAGTATTTGTTTATTCCTGCAGGAGATGAAAGTAAGAATAATTTGAAAACTGTTCCATGCAGTAACTCCAAGGCAGATAAAGAGAGAGCCTCAAAATGGTCTAGAAGTGATGGCCCAGAAAACTGTAAGGATGAAGACACAAAAGAAATACTGTTGACAGGGTCCCAAGGAGGTAAAACTGAATGTGATGATTCCTCTGAGAATGATAGCAACTGGGAGAATCAGGGAAATTGTACAGAAAAAGAGGAGGAACAACCCAGTCACTGGGGATGGAGTCCAGGAGAACATACTGGGCCTGCTGGCCAACAGAACCCATCCTTTGGGGACAAACCCTACAAATGTTCTGAATGTTGGAAAAGCTTCAGTAATAGTTCTCATCTTCGAACTCACCAGAGGACCCACTCAGGAGAAAAACCTTACAGATGTTCTGAGTGTGAGAAGTGCTTCAGTAACAGCTCTCACTTGATTCAGCACCTGAGAATACACACAGGCGAGAAGCCCTACCAATGTGGTGAATGTGGGAAAAGCTTCAGCAACACTTCCCATCTTATTATCCATGAAAGAACTCACACGGGAGAGAAACCATATAAATGTCCCGAGTGTGTGAAGAGTTTCAGCAGCAGCTCTCACCTTATTCAGCATCACCGATCACATACAGGTGAAAAACCATATGAATGTCCGGTTTGTGGGAAATGCTTCAGCCATAGTTATGTGCTTGTAGAACATCAGAGGACCCACACTGGAGAAAAACCTTATAAGTGCCCCGACTGTGGGAAGAGTTTTAGTCAGAGCTCTAGTCTGATTCGGCACCAGCGGACACACACTGGTGAGAAGCCCTATAAATGTCCTGAATGTGGAAAAAGCTTTGGTTGTAATTCTACTCTAATCAAGCATCAAAGAATACATACAGGAGAAAAACCCTATCAGTGTATAGAATGTGGGAAGAATTTCAGTCGAAGTTCAAACCTGGTTACACATCAGAAAATGCACACAGATGACAAAACCTATCAAAGTTCTGAATATGAAGAAAGTTTGAGTCAGAACTATAGCCTAATAGAAGAATGCAGAATCCAGCCAGGAGAGAAGCCATATAAATGTTGTGAATGTGGAAAGAGTTTTGGCCTCAGCTCTCATCTCATAAGACATCAGAGAACACATACAGGAGAAAAACCTTACAGATGTTCTGAGTGTTGGAAAACTTTTAGTCAGAGTTCCACCCTGGTGATTCACCAAAGGACACACACGGGAGAGAAACCTTATAAATGTCCTGACTGTGGTGAGTGCTTCAGTCAGAGCTTTAACCTTATCAGGCACCGGAGGACCCACATGGGAGAAAAACCTTACAAATGTACTGACTGTGAGAAATGCTTCAGCCGAAGTGCCTACCTCAGTCAGCATCGGAAAATTCATGTGGGAAAATCTTTTGAGTCTCCTGAAATGGAAGATTTTCCTCATGAATGGACTTGGAAAAACTATTCTGGGGAAATAGCACTCATCCCTTCATTTACGATCCCAAGTTCATCTCCCTCCTGAGTCCTAAAGTCTGTTTCTTTTTCTTTTCTTATCAAAAATTACAATTAAGATGTTCTCAGATCACACTGTTGCAAAATTTATTTGGTTTGTTTGCCAAAATATGTGGGAAAAGTCAACTTCCCAGCTTAAAGGTTGGGAAGACCCAGATTATCAGGTTACCAGATTTGCCCAGAGAGAGATACTGCCAGTGATGGAGAGAAATAAGAATATTTTTTATTTAAGGTAAGACAGTAATAGTTTCAAAGGAGAACATGGAGAGAAATCCTGGGAGACTAAAGATGAGATTGTCATTGAATCTTATTTCCTGTTGCCTGACTGGGTGGTGACAGATCATTGCTGTCCTATGGGTTTGCCCAGAGAGAGATTTTTTTTGAACAGATAATGTGATTTCCTGGCTGTTTTGTTGAGTCTTAAGACTAATTTTTTTCAAATATATGATTTGCTGAAAATTAACTTTTAGAACTGCTTTGTTTGGTTCAACAGCCAGTAGCCACACGTGGATAGTTAAGTTTAAATTGAGTAAGATGAAATTTAAAATTGAGTTCTTTAGTCACGTAAACCCCTTGCTGAATGCTCAGTAGCCACTGGGGGCTGCTGTTTTAAATATCACAAAAAATCCTTTCGAGATCATCATTCTTGACAGTTCTTATAAGACTGTAGGAAATGTGCTCTGAAGATTCTGTTCTCCAAGAGGAATTCCAGTATAGTCTAGGAGTAGATAGAGTTTGGAAGGCACTAGGTCTAGAGGTTCACTGTTTTGATGATTGTATGTTTTAGATTCAACCATCTCAGTTATCTAGAGATATGATCCCGTTGTCTTGGCCAAAGTCAGATTAAGAGGTAGGATTCATAATTATGTTTTGAATTTTTCTGTCAAGTGGTCCTTTTACCTCAGTTTTCCTATTATATAATTCTTCATCAGATCAAAGACACTGGGTTCTTTTTCTATTAATTAACTCACTGAGTCTGAGCCAGTGTCCAGGGACAGTTTGCCACTGGAGCCCCAGATTCCTAAGTTCCAGTCTTGGCAGTTTGCTTTTGCCTCTTGACATACATGGTATGTGGATCTGGTAACCAAGACACTATTCTCCCTGTTCATTTGTCCAATGGGAATGGTGTGTTGTAAAAGATTAAGATATTTCCTTTGTCCCCACTTCCATTTTTCCCTGCTGTTGTAAAAAGGTAGATGTGTAGGAAGGTCAGAACTTGCCCAGGATTTCATCTTTTTTTTTTTTTTTTTGTGAGTCAAAAATATATTTTTTGAAGAATAAGTAGAGAGGTATATTAGGAATGTGGAGCCAGAAGGGGCCAATCACAGTGGGGGCAGAGGGCTCTCTGTGGCTGGTGGGTAGCTGAAGCCCATGGGGATTTTCTTTCGTGACTGTGATGCACCTGGTACTGGCAAGGCAGTTGTGTCTGTTTATATTGTTTGGGGACTTAAAAATGAATCAAAGCTGATAGTTAATGGTATTCAAGAAGTCTTTGGGGGTGATTTTCTGCTTTCAGAAAGGGAGAAAACCTGGGCATCTTTGGCTTTAGTGTGACTCTTACTCAAGCATCCTGTTACCTTTATATGTTAGGCAGTGTTACCCCAATTGTCTTAAACGGTGGTATCTGAGGATAAGTGTTTACAGTATTCTTTTTCTTTTTTAATTTATTTTTTAATTGAAGGATAATTGCTTTACAGAATTTTGTTATTTTCTATCAAACCTCAACATGAATCAGCCATAGGTATACATACAGTATTCTTTATCGCAGACAACTGAGAGTTTGATGAGAGTCTGATTAATGATCAATTGCAAAGAAGTAGCTGTTGGGGTGGTTCACAATCATGGAGCCCATTATGTGTGGCAAGTAACCACTCTGAACTTGGTTCCTCATCTGTAAAATAGAATGTCTACATTGCATGGTTTTGGTAAGGGTTAAATGAATGTTTGCAAAGCAGCTAGCACAGTGCTTAAAATATGGGTCTAAATAAATGGTAGTTAGTTATTATTAATTGAAACAAATTGAAAAATATCCTCCATAGATTTTCAGAAACAACAGTACAGTCCCAAACTTTCCTGCTTGTGGATTCTTTATGGTCAACCTCAGGAACCCCAAGGAATAAAGTATTATAAAAGCACAAGTGTAATGTGTTTTAAGTCTGCAGACTGTCAAAAGCACTTTGATTTGATTTGGCTTATTGAATTTTGTTGTTGTTCATGAAACAAAGGACTCAGTTTAAGTCAAGAAAGAACAAAAGAGCAAGTTCAGTTTTAGTTAATTTGCATCTGAAGATTAACAACTGTGTGACCTGTGTCCTATTACTGTCCCACACTGTGTTTTACGACTGCCCACAATTATACAAAACCTGTTTCACAAACCCTGATACCCGTAGAAGCATATATGTTCACATTTCAGATGGATTTGGATGGGCTTCATTAGTAAATTTGGTAAGACTCTCTTTGAGTTGAAAATTCAGAAAACCGAAGAGATATTTGTCACTTAAAAAAGGCGAATTTAATGTAGTCAGATGTAATCCTATTTGATGCCTTTGCCTCACTTTAATGAGTCAGCAAATAGGTTCTTTGTTTAGCTCCCCCAAAAGTAAATATTCTCTGTATTCTCTGTTTTTCTTGCCGGCACAAAGGATTCAGCACCTGAATGAATAAAGCATTCTTATTAACAAGTGATGTGTTTCATAGTTTCTTTTTAATTAAAGAGAAGACTCCTTCCTGTATTCATTTTTTCCTACTCAAAGTAGGGGCTTAGATATTTTAGCCCTACAGTGGAATGGGGAAGTTCATGTTAATGCTTATATTCACAGATGTAGCAAGGAACTCACTCCCCAGTTGCTTTATAGCCTACCAGAAGTATGCAAGTGTAAATCTCTGTTATAGTACCTGAGATAAAAGTTTGCTTTCATTGTTCTAAGCCAGTCAGTTTTAATCTACCAGATGGTCTTCTTGGTGCTGTAGAAGTTTCCTTACTGATGATGAGACAGGGAGGATTATAGTCTATGTGACAGTTGCTCCTATACATTAGTCCCCACCTTTGCCAGTAACCACTGTAATGACAAACTCAATTGCTTTTTATTCTGTATTTGAGTTTGCGTAATTCCTTTCAAGCAGCATAATCATTTGTTCAACAAAAATTTACCGGATACCTAATATGTGTTTATCAGAGGTCATATAGCAGTGGGAGGTAGAGGTAAGGCTAGACTAATGGAAGGAAAATGTACAGCCTTTCGGATAACTCCTTTCTCCTTGGCAGTTCTTTATGCTTATTATGTTGACCCCTTCATCATCAGATTTAATAACTGGATAGTCTGATGACCTTGAGATAACTATAGATCAAAGTGGGTTAGATTTGCTCTGAAAATACAAGCTTGGTGAAGTTTGACACAATACTTGTTTTGCATGTAGTAGTGCTTATTACTGAGTAGTTGTCATGTGCTTTTATGTTTTATGCTTATGTCCTAGAGTATGTCCTTCCAGGATACGTGTTTCTACTAGACTGAATTCCTTGAATCAGAGAATGGATTTCATTTTTGTAATCCTAAAACCTGACACAAAACCTGGCATATGAAGTGTTTATTGATTGGTTTTGGTTGAGGGGTAAACCTCAACCAAACCTTTACCAATGGACAAAGTCTACTGAGTTAGGCTGTATGCGCTTAGCATGCCCCCAGGTCCCTTTAACACCATTGCTTATCCAGTCCACAGAAGCTGGGCTGGCTTGGAAATGAAAGTGACTGCCTTGGGAGGCTGGGTCTGTCATGACGCTAACCCTAAGAACCCTAAAATGTCCTAATCATTCAGAATCCTATAAGACCTTGGGCTTCTGATTCAGACTGTCTAGGAGAGGTTTAAAGCTTGTTTCAACTTCATGTTTCAGTTACTTACTATCTTTACCTTGGAAGATATGGTAAGCAGTGAATGAGGTGAGGTACCTGGCATATCATAAATGTTAAGAACATGATGTTTTCCTCCCCTGATCACCCTTATTTCCTCATAATTCTGCCAGGTATAGGCTCTGATCATGGAAATGTTTAATCATTTCTTGGATTGACTGTTTCTTGATTTCTAAAATAAAGATATTAAGAACATTTAGTTCATGGGTTTGTTATGAGGATCTGAGATAATGGATGTAATATGCTTGGTGGTGGTTTAGTTGCTAAGTCATGTCCAACTCTTGTGACCCCCTGGACTGTAGCCAGCCAGGCTCTGTCCATGAGATTTCCCAGCCAAGAATACTGGAGTGGGTTGCCATTTCCTTCTTAGCATTGCTGATACCTAGTAATCACTCAATGTTAGCTGTTGTTACCTTCATAAATTGGCTCGAGACCACCATGGGGTCTTTGGATTATCTTTGAAGTATTATCTCAGAGACATGGGTGTCCCTTAAGCCAGTAAAGTGGTGCAGTCCTTTTGGTTTTGTTTACACCATGAACATGAAAGCAAAACTGAGAGTGTATATAGTAAGCTGAGTATGTAGGCTAATGAAGTATCACATCATTATTATCAGTTTGTTCAGTTTAGTTGCTCATCATGTCTTAACTCTGTGACCCCATGGACTGCAGCACGCCAGGCTTCCCTGTCCATCACCAACTCCCAGAGCCTATTCAAACTCATGTCCATCAAGCTGGTGATGCCATCCAACTATTTTATCCTCTGTTGTCTCCTTCTCTTTCCTTCAGTCTTTCCAGCATTGGGGTCTTTTCAAATGAGTCAGTTCTTCGCATCAGGTGGCCAAAGGATTGGAGTTTGAGCTTCAGCATCAGTCCTTCCAGTGAATATTCAGGACTGATTTCCTTTAGGATGGACTTGTTGGATCTCCTTGCAGTCCAAGGGACTCTCAAGAGTCTTTTCCAACACCATAGTTCAAAAGCATCAATTCTTTGGTGCTCAGCTTTCTTTATAGTCCAACTCTCACATCCATACATGACTATTGGAAAAACTATAGCTTTGACTAGATGGACCTTTGTCGGCAAAGTAATGTCTCTGCTTTTGAATATGCTGTCTAGGTTGGTTATACCTTTTCCTCCGAGGAGCAAGTGTCTTTTAATTTTATGGCTGCAGTCACCATCTGCAGTGATTTCAGAGCCCAAGAAAATAAAGTCTGTTACTGTTTCTACTGTTTCCCCATTTATTTGCCATGAAGTGATGGGACCAGATGCTGTGATCTTCGTTTTCTGAATGTAGAGTTTTAAGCCAACTTTCCACTCTCCTCTTTCACTTTCATAAAGAGGCTCTTCAGTTCTTCTTTGCTTTCTGCCATAAGGGTGGTGTCATCTGCATATCTGAGGTTATTGATATTTCTCCAGGCAATCTTGATTCCAGCTTGTGTTTCTTCCAGTCCAGCGTTTCTCATGATGTACTCTGCATAGAAGTTAAATAAGCAGGGTGACAATATACAGCCTTGATGTACTCCTTTCCTATTTGGAACCAGTCTGTTGTTCCATGTCCAGTTCTAACTTGCTTCCTGACCTGCATATAAGTTTCTCAAGAGGCCGGTCAGGTGGTCTGATATTCTCATCTTTTTCAGAATTTTCCACAGTTTATTGTGATCCACACAGTCAAAGGCTTTGGCATAGTCAATATAGCAGAAATAGATGTTTTTCCGGAACTCTCTTGCCTTTTCCATGATCCAGCGGATGTTGGCATTTGATCTCTGGTTCCTCTGCCTTTTCTAAAACCAGCTTGAACATCTGGAAGTTCACGGTTCATGTATTGGTGAAGCCTGGCTTGGAGAATTTTGAGCATTACTTTACTAGCATGTGAGATGAGGGCAATTGTGAGGTAGCTTGAGCATTCTTTGGCATTGCCTTTCTTTGGGATTGGAATGAAAACTGACCATTTCCAGTCCTGTGGCCACTGCTGAGTTTTCCAAACTTGCTGGTATATTGAGTGCAGCACTTTCACAGCATTATCTTTCAGGATTTGAAATAGCTCTACTGGAATTCCATCACCTCCACTAGCTTTGTTCGTAGTAATGCTTTCTAAGGCCCACTTGACTTCACATTCCAGGATGTCTGGCTCTAGGTGAGTGAGCACACCATCGTGATTATCTGGGTCGTGAAGATCTTTTTTGTACAGTTCTCCTGTGTATTCTTGCCACCTCTTCTTAATATCTTCTGCTTCTGTTAGGTCCATACCATTTCTGTCCTTTATCGAGCCCATCTTTGCATGAAATGTTCCCTTGGTATCTCTAATTTTCTTGAAGAGTTCTCTAGTCTTTCCCATTCTGTTGTTTTCCTCTATTTCTTTGCATTGATCACTGAGGAAGGCTTTCTTATCTCTTCTTGCTATTCTTTGGAACTCTGCATTCAGATGCTTATATCTTTCCTTTTCTCCTTGGCTTTTCGCTTCGCTTCTTTTCACAGCTATTTGTAAGACAGCCTCCTCAGACAGCCATTTTGCTTTTTTGCATTTCTTTTCCATGGGGATGGTCTTGATCCCTGTCTCCTGTACAATGTCACGAACCTCTGTCCATAGTTCAAAGGGGCAATGCTCTTGGTAAGTGCCAATTTGTAGTTGACATCTCCATCATGACCCATCTGTCTTAGGTGGCCCTACATGGCATGGCTCATAGTTTCATTGAGTTAGACATGGCTGTGGTCCTTGTGATCAGATTGGGGGCATTGAGTGCAGCAGTGCGTGCATGGGACCTTTTGAAGGAGATCACCGTTATCTTCATTACCTCCAACATAGTTTGGCTTCAGGTCAAAAAACAGGGAGGGAACACATCCCTGCCCATCCACAGAAGGTTGGATTAAAGATTTACTGAGCGTGGCCCCATCTTTGCATGAAATGTTCCCTTGGTATCTCTAATTTTCTTGAAGAGATCTCTAGTCTTTCCCATTCTGTTCTTTTCCTGTATTTCTTTGCATTGATCACTGAAGAAGGCTTTCTTATCTCTTCTTGCTATTCTCTGGAACTCTGCATTCAGATGCTTATCTTTCCTTTTCTCCTTTGCTTTTCACTTCTCTTCTTTTCACAGCTATTTGTAAGGCCTGCCCAGATAGCCCTTTTGCATTTTTGCATTTCTTTTCCATGGGGATGGTCTTGATCCCTGTCTCCTGTACAGTGTCACGAACCTCATTCCATAGTTCATCAGGCACTCTATCTATCAGATCTAGGCCCTTAAATCTATTTCTCACTTCCACTGTATAATCATAAGGGATTTGATTGAGGTCATACCTGAATGGTCTAGCGGTTTTCACTACTTTCTTCAATTTGAGTCTGAATTTGGTAACAAGGAGTTCATGATCTGAGCCACAGTCAGCTCCTGGTCTTGTTTTTGTAGACTGTATAGAGCTTCTCCATCTTTGGCTGCAAAGAATATAATCAATCTGATTTCAGTGTTGACCATCTGGTGATGTCCACGTGTAGAGTCTTCTCTTGTGTTGTTGGAAGAGGGTGTTTGCTATGACCAGTGCATTTTCTTGGCAAAACTCTATTAGTCTTTGCCCTGCTTCATTCCGTATTCCAAGGCCAAATGTGCCTGTTACTCCAGGTGTTTCTTGACTTCCTACTTTTGCATTCCAGTCCCCTATAATGAAAAGGACATCTTTTTTTGGTGTTAGTTCTAAAAGGTCTTGTAGGTCTTCATAAAACCGTTCAACTTCAGCTTCTTCAGTGTTACTGATTGGGGCATAGACTTGGATGACTGTGATATTGAATGGTTTGCCTTGGAGACGAACAGAGATCATTCTGTCATTTTTGAGATTGCATCCAAGTACTGCATTTTGAACTCTTTTGTTGACCGTGATGGCTACTCCATTTCTTCTAAGGGATTCCTGCCCGCAGTAGTAGATATAATGGTCATCTGAGTTAAATTCACCCATTCCAGTCCATTTTAGTTTGCTGATTCCTAGAATGTCAATGTTCACCCTTGCCATCTCTTGTTTGACCACTTCCAATTTGCCTTGATTCATGGACCTGACATTTCAGGTTCCTATGCAATATTGCTCTTTACAGCATCGGACCTTGCTTCTATCACCAGTCACATCCACAGCTGGGTATTGTTTTTGCTTTGGCTCCATCCCTTCATTCTTTCTGGAGTTATTTCTCCACTGATCTCCAGGAGTGTTTTGGGCACCCACTGACCTGGGGAGTTCCTCTTTCAGTATCCTATCATTTTGCCTTTTCATACTGTTCATGGGGTTCTCAAGGCAAGAATACTGAAGTGGTTTGCCATTCCCTTCTCCAGTGGACCACATTCTGTCATGCAAAAATGGGCTCGATAAAGGACAGAAATGGTATGGACCTAACAGAAGCAGAAGATATTAAGAAGAGGTGGCAAGAATACATGGAAGAACTGTACAAAAAAGATCTTCATGACCCAGATAATCATGATGGTGTGATCACTAATCTAGAGCCAGACATCCTGGAATGTGAAGTCAAGTGGGCCTTAGAAAGCATCATTACGAACAAAGCTAGTGGAGGTGATGGAATTCCAGTAGAGCTGTTTCAAATCCTGAAAGATGATGCTGTGAAAGTGCTGCACTCAATATACCAGCAAGTTTGGAAAACTCAGCAGTGGCCACAGGACTGGAAATGGTCAGTTTTCATTCCAATCCCAAAGAAAGGCAATGCCAAAGAGTGCTCAAGCTACCTCACAATTGCACTCATCTCACACGCTAGCAAAGTAATGCTCAAAATTCTCCAAGCCAGGCTTCAGCAATACGTGAACCATGAACTTCCACATGTTCAAGCTGGTTTTAGAAAAGGCAGAGGAACCAGAGATCAAATTGCCAACATCTGCTGGATCATGGAAAAGGCAAGAGAGTTCCAGAAAAACATCTATTTCTGTTTTACTGACTATGCCAAAGCCTTTGACTGTGTGGATCACAATAAACTGTGGAAAATTCTAAAAGAGATGGGAATACCAGACCACCTGACCTGCCTCATGAGGAATCTGTATGCAGGTCAGGAAGCAACAGTTAGAACTGGACATGGAACAAGAGACTGGTTCCAAATAGGAAAAGGAGTACGTCAAGGCTGTATATTGTCACCCTGCTTATTTAACTTCTGTGCAGAGTACATCATGAGAAATGCTGGACTGGAAGAAACACAAGCTGGAATCAAGATTGCCTGGAGAAATATCAATAACCTCAGATATGCAGATGACACCACCCTTATGGCAGAAAGTGAAGAGGAACTAAAAAGCCTTTTGATGAAAGTGAAAGAGGAGAGTGAAAAAGTTGGCTTAAAGTTCAACATTCAGAAAACGTAGATCATGGCATCTGGTCCCATCACTTCATGGGAAATAGGTGGGGAAACAGTGGAAACAGTGTCAGACTTTATGTTTTTGGGCTCCAGAATCACTGCAGATGGTGATTGCAGCCATGAAATTAAAAGACGCTTACTCCTTGGAAGAAGAGTTATGACCAACCTAGAAAGTATATTGAAAAGCAGAGATATTACTTTGCTGACAAAGGTCCGTCTAGTCAAGGCTATGGTTTTTCAAGTGGTCATGTATGGATGTGAGAGTTGGACTGTGAAGAAAGCTGAGCACCGAAGAATTGATGCTTTTGAACTGTGGTGTTGGAGAAGACTCTTGAGAGTCCCTTGGACTGCAAGGAGATCCAACCAGTCCATTCTAAAGGAGATCAGCCCTGGGATTTCTTTGGAAGGAATGATGGTAAAGCTGAAGCTCCAGTACTTTGGCCACGTCATGAGAAGAGTTGACTCATTGGAAAAGACTCTGATGCTGGGAGGGATTGGGGGCGGGAGGAGAAGGGGATGACAGAGGATGAGATGGCTGGTTGGCATCACTGACTCGATGGACATGAGTCTGAGTGAACTCCGGGAATTGGTGATGGACAGGGAGGCCTGGCGTGCTGCGATTCATGGGGTTGCAAAGAGTCAGACACGACTGAGCAACTGAACTGAACTGAACTGAGCATGGCCCCGCCTATCAGAACAAGACCCAGTTTCCCCCTCAGTCAGTCTCTCCCATCAGGAAGTTTCCATAAGCTTCTTCCCTGATAGTTCAGTTGGTAAAGAATCCACCTGCAATGCAGGAGACCCCAGTTCAATTCCTAGGTTGAGAAGATCCCCTCGAAAAGGGATAGGCTACCCACTTCAGTATTCTTGAGCTTCCCTTGTGGCTCAGCTGGTAAAGAATCTGTCTGCAATGCGGGAGACCTGGGTTCGATCCCTGGGTTGGGAATATTCCCTGGAAAAGGGAAGGGCTACCCACTCCAGTGTTCTGGCCTGGAGAATTCCATGGACTGTACAGTCCATAGGGTCTCAAAGAGTTTGACACGACTGAGTGACTTTAACTTTACATAAGCCTCTTATCTTTCTCCATCATTCTTATAGTTCGGCAGATATTTGGGCAACTACTGCTGCCCTTTCTGTTTAAAAATTATCCTTCCTTTCACTCTTCTATCTCTTTCACTTCATCTTTGTTCTCTTTTACCTCTCTCTATCCCTAATCTCTCCTGCCTTGTCCATCCGTATTCTAACTCAAACTTAGGCTTTTTCCTGCCCTTTATTTTATTCCTCTTCCTTTTTCCTCCTTCCCTTCCTAGTGAAGTAGAAATCAAGGCTAAAGGTGGTTGAAATATTTGGTTATAAAGATAACAGATGGAAACAGAATCTTGGTAATCATGACATTGTGGACATGTAGTCACTTACAAACAGAGGTAGCTTATGGGTTCCAAGACAGCTAAGTTGCTGATCTAATACTGCTTGACTGGTAAAATCAGGGGGCTTCCCTGGTGGCTCAGAGGTTAAAGCGTCTGCCTGCAATGTGGGAGACCTGGGTTCGACCCCTGGGTTGGGAAGATTCCCTTGGAGAAGGGAATGGCAACCCACTCCAGTATTCTTGCCTGAAGAACCCCATGGACAGAGGAGCCTAGTGGGCTACAGTCCATGGGGTTGCGGTAAAATCAGTAAATATTCTAGGATTTGACACAGTGAAGGATTAAGTGGAAGCCTTGGGTGCAAAGTGATCATGATTAATTTTGACCCATGCTAAGTCATACAAATATATAGTTAAAGAAAATATTAGCTGATGAGACTGGCAAACACTGATAAAAAATTTCCTGTTAAAAAATAGCTTACCTTCTGATCATTAAATTAATACTTGCTAATTGTAAAATATACAAAGAGCTATGGGCTTCCCTTGTAGCTCAATCAGTAAAGAATCTGCCTGCAATGCAGGAGACCGGGGTTCATCTCCTGGGTTGGGAAGATTCCCTGGAGAAGGAAATGGCAAGCCACTCCAGTATTCTTGCCTGGAGAATCCCATGGACAGAGGAGCCTGGCAGGCTATACAGTCCATGAAGCCACAAGAGTTGGACACGACTTAGTGACTAAACCACCACCATGAAGTAGGAATGTGCAGTGTAGGGAATATAGTCAATAGCATTGTAGTAACTTTGTATGGTGACTGATGGTAACTAGACTTATGGTGATTGTTCCGTTGTAGGTTGTACTGCTGCTGCTAAGTCACTTCAGTTGTGTTTGACTCTGTGGGACCCCATAGACAGCAGCCTACCAGGCTCCCCCATCCCTGGGATTCTCCAGGCAAAAACACTGGAGTGGCTTGCCATTTCCTTCTCCATTGCATGAAAGTGAAAAGTGAAAATGAAGTCACTCAGTTGTGTCCGTCTCTTAGTGACCCCATGGACTGCAGCCTACCAGGCTCCTCCATCTATGGGATTTTCCATATCCCATGGAGTGGGGTGCCATTGCCTTCTCCATGTAGGTTGTACACCTGAAGCTAATATTATATGTGAATTATAATTGAATAATAAAAAAGAACTATCTGAATTTTCCCTTGTGCACCCCTAGGCACAATTCCAGTACTTGTTACTAGAAGCTGTTCTAATAAAGTGAAAGTGAAAGTGAAGCCGCTCCATCCTGTCCGACTCTTTGCAACCCCATAGACTGTAGCCTACCATAGACTCTAGCCTACAGGCTTCTCCATCCATAAGGGCCCAAAGCCTGGAAGTCCTAAGAGGAAGAATGGTTGAGGAAAGGGCTAGCTCAGTTAGTTCCCTATTTTCCCCTGATTCAAAAAATGAAGTGCATTCCAGATCCAGTAGGCTAAGGTCAGTTCAGTTTCGGCACATTGATGAGGATCCCTTTGTTTCTAAAACTGATACTGAGGAAAAAGCAGAATGGAGGCTTATGAAGATATCCAGTCAGACTGTTCAGAAGAACAGACTCCTCATTCTACCATCCTACTGCCGTCAACCAGTCAGTGAAACACTTGTATTGTCTGCTGCATGCATTAGTGTTTTACTAAGACAAGGAAAAGAAAAGAGTGAGAAAAGGAGAAAAGAAATGTAAGGTGTGGTTATTGCCACTTACAGTTAGAGGTCAATCATTCTTTCTTATGTTTATTTGGCTGTGTCAAGTATAAGTTGTGGCATGAGGGATCTTCATGGCATCATGGGCGATCTTTCCTTGTGTCACCTGGGCTTAGTTGCTTCACAGCATGTGGTATCTTAGTCTCTGGACCAGAAATCAAACCCACGTCCCTTGCACTCCATGGTGGATTCTTAACCACTGGATCAACAGGGAAATCCCATTCTTACTAACTTTCAAACTTCAGCTTAAAAGTAACTTCTGTCAAACCTTCCTTGACCCCTAGGTTAGTTTATATCTTACCCTCCAGAGCAACATGTACTTCCCTTTTTTTGGGATACATATGACATCTTTAAGCCAAGATGCCAAAGAGGCAAGTTCAGTCCCTGAGTCAGGAAGATCCCCTGGAGGAGGAAATGGCAATCCATTCCAATATTCCTGCCCCAATAATCCCATGGATAGAGGAGCCTGGTGGGCTACAGTCCATGGGGTTGCAAGAGTCAGACATGACTGAGCATGCACACACGCCTGACATCTTTTATTACGTTTGCTGCTGTCATCGCCATTAAATCCTATGCTGTGCTCACCACTTTACTCACACCAAGCATAGTGCCTGACACAAGTTAGCTACTTGATACATATTTACTACATTGAATTGGCTTGACCTGTACTCTAATTATGGCTGTATGAGCTGTATTCAAGGAGAGAAAGAAGATGAAGACAAAATTCCAAGTTAATATAACTGGCTCCATCATTTGCAACTAGAATTTGCAAAAGATTACCTAAGTGCTGAGGGAATGTAGAACAGTTAAGTGAGTGGCTGAAGTCTTTTTGGACAAGATGTATGGTGAGCAAGAAAGTTTTGATCTTACGTATTACAAACCCAAACATTAGTGAAAAGGGATTTGTTCAGTTTGGTACAAAAAAAAAAAAAAGGTGAAGTAAGGAAAGGAAAGGTTGTATTCAATACATTGAAAAATGTGTATTATATACCATGTGCAGAGAATACAACTGTGAATAAGACATGGTCCTTTCCTTTAGAGCTAAATCTCTTGAAAAGGTGTAAATCAATAATTGCAATACAAATTAGTGACTGTTGTGACAAAGAGGTAATTATGAAAACTTGATGAGAAAGAGATATTAATTAATTTGGGTATTAAACAATGGATAATTGAAGAGAGGAGGAAAAGGCTTTTTCCTGCAATAAGAATAGCATTTGAAAAGGCAAAAGTGTAATAAGCCTGTCAGGCCAGATGGTGCAAACGGAGATTCCAGAGGTGATTAAGCAAAGAAATGAAAAGGCCAAGTGTGCTTTTTGTTTGTTTTAAAGGTTAACTAGATCTTTACCTTAAGATAAAGGAGAAAAAAATGCATTCTGGCCAAACATCCCTAGGTTCTTGAGCCAGACTTCCTGGACTTGGTTTCAGGCTCTGCTTCCTATTAGCTGTGTGACACTTCTTTGTACCTCAGTTTGCTTGTTTGTAAAATAAGGTTAAAAATAGCACCTGCCTGATAGTGTGGTTGTGAGGACAAAATTAGGTACTATATGAAAAAAATTGTAGAATGCTGCCCAGACTAAAAGTGTCTCTTGTTGTGATTACGGAAGTAGTATTACTTTCTGCCAGTCAGGGGGTGATTTTGTCATATTTCATTGCCTTCGCCTCACGCTTGAGTGACAAATTTTTGTTTCTGAATAAGTGCAGCCAGGCCAAGGACTTCCCTGGCAGCTCAGAACCTGTGGGTGAATGTAGGAGATGTGGCTTTGATCCCTGGGTCAAAGAAGAGAAGGAAAAGAGAAGGAAATGGCAACCCACTCCAGTATCTTGCCTGGGAAATCCCAAGGACAGAAGAGCCTAGTGGGCTGCAGTGCATGGGGTTGCAAAAGAGTTGGACACGACTTGGCGACTAAACAAGCAGCAGCAGTCAGGCCAAGATTCAAACATACCTAAGTGATGGTTATGTAACATTTAAGTTTGGAAAGCACGGGTATTCAGAATGTACCTTATGCGAGGATCACAAATGCTCTTTTAGCCTTCAGGTTGGAAGTGGATTTTGGACTGTACACATGGATAAGGTGACTTTCAAAAGATTCATAAAAAATTACCTACTTAAAAAAATTTTACCTACTTAATAAGGAAAAAAATCCTCATGATAATTTCCTATCATTCTGATGATAACTATTTGCTTCTACAAGAGTCAGCTGACCAAGCCTTCTGTCATTTTAGCAATATAGGAACTCATAGTTACCAATAAGCAGTTAAGAATTATCTTCAGGAAAGCAATTTCCCACATATTAAACTGATTTTCTTGAGTTCTTTCTAATTCGATGTGTCTTTCAAACAGCTGAATTTGTTGATAGCAGGGAGGAATGTCAAGGAAAGTCTTGGTTTTATAGTGGAAGAAAGGTAAAGTATATTTACCTTATATATTTACTCTGATCATTCAGAGTATTGGGGAAACAAGATTTGGAGACCGGGAGTTTAGCTTTTCGTTTCATTACTTATGAACTGTGATTTGGCCAAGCCACTTAACCTCTTTAAGTTTCATATTGTTATTTTTACATTCCAGGTACTTTTGAGTGTCAAATGATGCCTGTGAAAGTGTTTTGACACATAATTATTTCATTAACAGATAAAACATATTTGGGTTGAAAAATGGTGACAAATACTGTACTTGTATAAACTCAGCAAACTGCCAGGAACTTTACATTTCATGAAGACATTGCCCTATCCCTTCAGAGATTTGACTGACTTTTGACTTGTTCAGGGTCCGGAGCCTGGTTAGTGGCAGCCAGAGTCTGGGTCTTCTAATCACCTAGTCTTTCCTACTACACCACTGTCATTCATCATTCATTCAATACAGCTTTATGGACGATAAATGGATTTGTACATTTCTTAGGGTTCCCTGGTGGCTCAGATGGTAAAGTGTCTGCTTGCAATACGGGAGACCCAGGTTCGATCCCTGGGTTGGGAAGATCTCCTGGAGAATGAAATGGCAACCCACTCCAGTATTCCTGTCTGGAGAATCCCAGGGACGGAGGAGCCTGGTAGGCTACAGTCCATGGGGTCGCAGAGTCGGACACGACTGAGCGACTTCACTTCACTTCACTTAGAGTTTAAAATAGGCAGTACAGGGTTACAGTAAGGTGAACAAAGGCACTGGTCTTAGCTCTCAATAAATTCTAGGAAGTTTCAGGGCCTTTTTTTTTTTTTTTTTTTTCCGTAACAAGGTCCATCTCTCACCTGTGAATCTTGCCGACTTCTACTGTTCCCTCTAGAATGCCTGTTCTGGACAAAATTCATGTAACTCGCCGGAAGGCCTTGCTAGATTCACTCCAGGCTGTGAAGGACTGCCTCCCGTTTCCATGGTTCCCCCCTCCCAACCCCCCGCCCACCCACTTTTTCAGGGCACTTATGACACATCTCTGTTTATTTTGCTTTGCCACGCACCCTTCACCGTTTCTGATTTTGAGAAGAAAAAAAAAAAGGGCAGCGCGCGTACATCTATCTTCAGCCTGGGTACAGTAACAAAGTGCACAGTTGCCTGACAATTTGGGGTAAAGGAAGGGAACATCGGGCATATCCCCTCCTTTCTTCCTCTGCCAGACGCCTACCCACACCTTCTTGCAGATTCAGCCGCGAACGTCACGTTCTCCACGCACCTGTAGCTTTTTTTACCGCCGCCTACCACACGGTAGGCACAGGCCAGAAAGGCTGTGTCTGATTCCTCTCTCTGACACCTGGGCCCGGCATGTAGCGACCCGTCCTCAGAGCGGCCAGATGAATGGAGACTTGCCGAGGCGGCGAAAGCACCGCGGGGTTTCCTCGGAACCAGCTCCACCTCTTTCTGGGTAGGATCCCAGCGGCTGGGCCCGTGACACTCAGGGCATGACGCCCACCAGCTCCACTCCCTCCAGACCCAGCCAGTGCCTTCCCATCCGCCCATCCGGCAGCCGGCCCCCATCCCCACGCCCCCACCCGACACCACGCAACCTCGTCCTAGCGCCTCTCTGGGCGTCACCGCGCGAGCCGCGCCGCCTGCGATTGGCCAAACACGGCATAGCGCCATCTCGGCCTACAGCGCGGCGCTTGCTCTCATTGGCTGGCGGCGTCAGGGGGCGGTGACGGTGGGCGGAGCCCCGCCCTCTGGTCCCTCGCAGGGGTCGAGCCCAAACGCCGGCGAGGCTCACGCGGCCGGGCGACTAACAGGGCGCCAGGCGGTTACTCTGGTTACTGCGGAAGCGCTGCGCTGGGAGGGCTGCCGCCGCCCGCGAGGGATGCTGATGATGAGTCGGTCGGGAGCCGCCGCCGCAGCTTCTCTCTGAAGGGGGAGCGCCCTGGAAAGTGCCGTTCAGCTGGGTGAAGGTTCGGGGACCGGTGCCTCGGGAGCCGCGGGGAGGAGGAAGTCTGGAGGTAGGGGCTACGCTTCCCAGTTCTGGAGCCGCAGTCTCGAGTCCGAGGCCATCTTTGGTGGGAGAAGGCTGCCCCGTCCGACGTTTCCCTTTGAGCGTGGAGGTCCCGGGCAAGAGAAGAAGCTGTCTCCGCGCTGTCTCAGCCCTCGAGCGTTCCGACCCGGTGAAGCCGCAGTTCCCCAGCGCAAGATATTTGTTTGATGTTTGTCTCCCTGTTGCTCTCCCAAAAGGACACCTGCTGCTAGTGAGAGCGAAGAGCAATTTCACTGCACGACAAACCAACAACAAAATTTAATACATTATCCGGAATTAATCCCCCAGGATCCCCAGCTTTCCCAGCACCTCCCACCCCCCATAGATGGATTGCTTGAAAGGGGAGAGTCTGATCGGGAGCTGTTGGAGATTTTTAAATACTCTTCTTTAAATCCTGGAGAACGTTCCCGTCTTCACGTACTTTTATACCAACTTTATACGATTTTGTAGATTCCTCTGATTTGAATTGTAATCCTGTGACGGTGTTTCCTGGACTTTAGCCGGTCCCCCACGCTCTTTTTTGGCAACACATTTTGGGGAGAGCTCTAAACACCAAAACCCTACCGGGGGAAAAAAAAAGGATCTCCTGACGTTGATCCGGAGTCACCGAAGAAGCCTTTAAACCATGTGGACTTTTCTCGGCATCGCCACTTTCACCTATTTTTATAAGAAATGCGGAGACTTCGTCTCTCTGGCCAACAAGGAGCTGTTGCTGTGCGTGCTGGTGTTCCTGTCGCTGGGGCTTGTGCTGTCTTATCGCTACCGGAGCGGGGCCCTCCTTGGGCGCCGTCAGAGCGGCTCCCAGCTGGCGGGCTTCTCCTATATTCTGTCAGCCTTGCCTTTCATTGGCTTCTTCTGGGCCAAATCCCCCGCTGGATCAGAAAATAAAGAGCAGCTGGGGTCTAGGAGGGTAGGTTGAATTCGAAGTGGGCACATGTATGAGTGTCTTGTATTAAAATTAGGACTGCGATCACCAAGATGTAAATACGGTAATTTAAAGAGTGAAAGGCTGCAAGTTAGATATTCTGGTACGAATTCTGACATAGATGGTTTTGGTGTTTTTGTTTTGTTTAAGCTCTTGACTGTTCTTGACTACATCCTTGGCTCTCTTAGAAATGATGGAGAACCTTTGTTTCATTTAGTGTTGGTCGTGCGGAGCTAAACAAACTGGGTTTGATTAAGGAAAGGTGAAATGTTCAAGTCAGTAGGACTGAATCACTGTCTGTGATGGAAAAATAGTTTTATTTAAATCCTTTGGTAAGGATTGTGTTTGAACCTGGGAAGGAAGAAGAAAGCTGCTGCAGGTAAGCCCGTTGCTCAGAAGGGACAGCTGCCTGGGGAAAGTCACAGAACAGCTGGCAGAGTAAAAATGCCCAGTGTTTTAAAGTCTTAGGCAAAACACCATCTTCTCCCCTTACCAGTGGAGCCTTGAGCAAATCAGTGTCCTAGGTTAGGTGAATAATTAATGTTTGGTCCCTGCAGACAGTAGAGGAGGAGAATGGTGAGAGATATGAGAGGGGGAAAAGATCGTTGAGGCCAGAATATTTAGAGCCTGTTGGCCTTGGGTGTTTATACTTTTCCCCAAGAGCACTGGAGGATTAAAGTATGTGAGTAATGATACTTGATTTTTACTTTTTATTTATAATTTGTTTAAGTCTTTTATTAAATTTGTTACAATATTGCTTCCATATTTTGTTCTGGTTTTGGCCACGAGGCATGTGGAATTTAGCTCCCCGACCAGGGATCAAACCCACATCCCCTGCATCGGAAGGCGAAGTCTTAACCGCTGGACTGCTAGGAAAGTCCCTGACTTTCACTTTTTAAAAAGAACATTCTAGTTTCTGTGTGGAGAATGGATTGTAGGAGGCCAAGAATGGAAGCAGGGATGTGTGCTGAGACACTTGCAGTAGGCCAAGTAAGGGATGACGGCGACTTGGTGTAAGTGAGTGTGGCCTGCACAGCCATTCACTCCTTCAGGGTTCCGGAGCCATATAGATCAACACAGTTTAAGAAGAGAGGGGGTTTGGTTTAGAAGTTTTGCTCCCCCACTGCTGACTGTGAGACTTTGGGCAAGTTACTTACTTTCTGGAAGAGTCAGTTACCTCTTCTGTTAGGTGGAAACGGCACTAACCTTGCCAGTAGTTAGCGAATTGATTGATTTAATGTTTGCAAAATGCCTGGTACATAACTGTCTGGTAAATAGTAGTTATTCGTATTAGTCTCCATCTGTTAGGAACCTTTGGAATGCTGCTGAATTCAGTGATGGGGTGGGTGTGGGTTGGAGGAATGGGAATCTTTAATCTTCAATTTGAAGTCTTTGCTACTGTTACCTGAAATGATGTCCCTTCGGGCCACTGAGCGTTAGTCCAGGAGGCTGGAATGCCATCATGCTGAAGAGAAATTTGGTGGTTGGAAGCTGAATTACAGCAGTCAGTATTGGTTCCATTTTGCAAATACCCCAGGCTCTCTGCTTGTTTCCTTAATACCTGGGAGTCCGTAGACTATATTAAGTTCCCATTAGTGCTTCATCTACTGACCAGGCTCTGAAAGGCAACTTTCTCCGGAGTTCTCCTTCCAGGATTGTGTATGTGTGTTTGGAAGGGCTAATAAACAATGGCTAAAATGACAAGTGAAAGTGGCTCAGGTGTTTCTGACTCTTTGTGACTCCATGGACTGTAGCCCTCCAGGCTCTTCTGTCCAGGGAATTCCTGTCCAGTATTCCAGGTAAGAATACTGGAGTGAGTTGACATTTCCTTCTCCAGGGGGTCTTCCTGACCCAGGGATCAAACCTGGGTCTTCTGCATTGCAAGTAGTTTCTTTACCATCTGAGCCACCAAAATGACAGAAGGGGTTTTAAATATAGTCAGTTGTTCTGGCTGTTAATACTGAGAGAAATAGTAGGTTCTGTTGTGAAAATGTAATTTTTCTAAGAGAAATGATTTAAAAAAAAAATAGTGGGTAGGGCCCAGGTCATTATAGAGGCCAGATGAATATTAGATCCCAGAGATTTAAAATTCTAAAGGATTTTAGGTTTTCTCTCCTTCCTTTTTGCCTGACAAAAATGTTTGTTCTTATTCCTAAACTGGAGGGCCACTTGTTTGCCCAAGTTCCCTTAACAGTATCAGAATGGGGGAAAAGGAAGGTAAATGTGTTCTTCCTTTTGGACGACAGAGGATGAGATGGTTAGATGACATCACTGACTCTATGGGCATGAGTTTGAGTAAGCTCGGAGAGTTGGTAATGGACAGGGAAGCCTGGTGTGCTGCCGTCCATGGGGTCACAAAGAGTTGGACATGAGTGAGCAACTAAACTGAACAGAACTTTTTGCTTGAGGGCTTCCCTGATAGCTCAGTTGGACATGACTGAGTAACTTTCCCTTTTTTGCTTGAGGTCTTTTATTAAAACCCTTTCAAAATGACATTTAACCTTATCTTAATTGTTAAGGTCAGAGAACCCCAGGAAGATGGTTCCTTGCAACTCTGTGTCTGAATGTATTCATATTTGTGACTCCACATACCAACAAAAAATGCTTACTATAATACTGAATTATTCATTAAAAAAAACAACTGTAATAGGTACTGTTATGCTCAATGGGCATAAATCTCTCAAAACAGCCCTTTTTCATCTTATAATCAAAGGTATGGTTTTTACTGTCAGCCCAACCGGTGATAGTTTTAATGTTTGTTCTTATTCTTAAACTGAAGGATCACTTGTTTGACCAAGTTCGCTTAAGAGTATCAGGATGGGGGGAAAAGGAAGGTAAATATGTTCTTATATGTCAAGGGCTAAAACTGCGAACAGATTGAATTCCAAGGGACAGAATGAGTTATTCTCTTGGAAATGTAAGGTATGTATTCTCAATTAATAGATCCCTGGCCAGAATTTGACAGTCTTTTTGTTGTATACAAAGTGATTTTAGATTAAGATAGATTTTTCAGATGAAAATCGAGAGGGAGAAAATGAAGACAAATAGTGGAAATACCTGAAGGGTGCCTGAAATCATACCAGAAGCTGCACATGATTTGTATCTGGTGGATGCTCAGTATGTATATGAAGAATTGAGTAAATAGGATAGAACTTTCCCTGTGAGACTTAGAAGTCCCTTGTAAACATGTGTTATAATTGGCCTATTGTGTATTTCTAAATATGTGACAGCATTTTCTAAATATATTTGGAAGATGGAACATAAGTTTAATTTTACTGGAGTATTGTTATCCATTTTTGTTTAACCAGTATTTAGATATTATTGTTTTTATATATGATCTGGATTTAAAAACATAACTGTTCATTTGGTTTGATAATATTTAGGGTATAGTTTTTACCTAAGCTGCAAGCGTTCACTGTGCCTGTATAGTAGTAGTATGATTTAAAGACAACAAATGTGGCTACATAATTCTTTTTTTTTTTAACAGTGCAAAAAAGGGACCAGTATTTCAGAAACAACCTTAATAGGAACAGCTGCCTCTACACTGACCTCTTCTCAAAATGATCCAGAAGTTATCATCGTGGGATCTGGTGTCCTTGGCTCTGCTTTGGCCGCAGTGCTTTCCAGAGATGGAAGAAAGGTGACTGTAATTGAGAGAGATTTAAAAGAGCCTGACCGGATCCTTGGAGAATTTCTGCAGCCAGGTGGTTATTATGTCCTGAAAGACCTTGGTCTTGAAGGTAGGTTCATGGTGATTTTTAGGAGTTATTGTGACATAAGCAAGCACTCTGCTATGACTGGGAAAAGGGTATTCCATTTTATCTTCATGTATAAAGGTTATACATTTATCAGCAAATTTGCATGAAAATGAAAGCAAAGGAGAAGATAAGCATGAGGAAACATGAAGTAGCCTTTGTGAGATAAAAGTGGCTAAAAAATTGTAATGGTCAAAATTGAAGACTGGAAAACTTCAACTTGGAATGAGGAATGAAATTTAGTGAAAGATGAAGTGAACTATCATTTGTAGAGTACATGTGATGTACCTGTTTTAGAACCTTTTATTTAAGGATCATTCATCTATTAATCCAGTGCTTTTTAAATACTCTTCATTTAGTAAGTATTTTTGCTGTTTGCTTGGTATGAGGTGCTATACTGGGTGCCAAGGATAAACTGGTGAATAAGATCAGTGATCCTGTCTTGGGGTTCAGAGTGCAAAATAGGTCTGGGAATTGAGGGAGAGCTTGCTTGGCATTTAGGGTGGGCATGATGTTGTAGTAATTACCAGCATTGATTCTGGCACTAGATTGCCTGGGTTTGAATACAGCTTAGGCACTTAAAAAGCTGTGTGATCTTGGAAAAGTTACTTAACCACTTGTGTGTTAAGTTTGTCGCTGTTGTTTAGTTTTTAAATCTGACTGTTCGTGCATCGACTGTAGCCCGCCAGGCTCCTCTGTCCATGGGATTTCCCAGGCGAGAGTACTAGAGTGAGATGCCATTTCCTCCTCTAGGGGATCTTCCTGACCCAGGACTGAACATGAGTCTCCTTTGGCAGGCAGATTCTTTACCTCTGAGCCACCAGGGAAATCTATCTGTAAAAGAGGCACATTTAGAGTCCTTGACTCATAGGTTATTAAGAGGATTAATTGAATTCAAGCATAAAGATAAAGCAGTCAGAACAATTCCTGGTCTGTAGTAAGCGCTATGTAAGTGTTTGCTATTTTATTCAGTGTACTGAAGAGGCGACCAGTGTAGTCAGAAAGTATTGGGTAATGGGGAAAGGAGTGGGACTTGGGATTGAGATTGGAGAGTTAGGCAGCTGCTAGTCCTGCAGGACTTTGAAGGCAGTGGAACAGGAGTATGACAGGATCCTGTTTATGCCTCTAAAGGCTTCAGAACTTGAGAGCTCTTCACAATGATGAACACTTCTTATATCCTGACTCAGAACGTGTGTGTGTGCATGCTCAGACATGTTCAACTCTTTGCAACACTGTGGACTGTAGCCTGCCAGTCTATGGGATTCTCCAGGCAAAAATACTAGAGAGGGTTGCCATTTCCTGTTCCAAGGGATCTTCCTGACCCAGGGATTGAACCCACGTCTCCTGCATTGCAGGAGGATACTTTACCCACTGAGCCACCCGAGAAGCCGCTCAGGACCTACATATATTCCTAAATCTGAGATTTATTTTACTTTTTAAATACTTACATGATTTTACCCAAGTCTACAATTCACAGCTTGAAATTTCATTTCACAGTTTACCATTGAATCACATCCTGCACTTTAGTTTAGTCGTTCAGTCACGTCTGACTCTTTACGACCCCATGAACTGCAGTACACCAGGCCTCCCTGTCTATCACCAACTCCCGGAGTCCACTCAAACCCATGTCCATTGAGTCGGTGATGCCATCCAGCCATCTCATCCTCTGTCGTCCCCTTCTCCTCCTGCCCTCAACCCTTCCCAGCATCAGGGTCTTTTCAAATGAGTCCACTCTCCACATCAGGTGGCCAAAGTATTGGAGTTTCAGCTTCAACATCAGTCCCTCCAATGAACACCCAGGACTGATCTCCTTTAGGATGGACTGGTTGGATCTCCTTGCTGTCCAACAGACTCTCAAGAGTCTTCTCCAACACCACAGTTCAAAAGCGTCAGTTCTTCGGCACTCAGCTTTCTTTACAGTCCAACTCTCACATCCATACATGACTACTGGAAAAACCATAGCCTTGACAAGATGGACCTTTGTTGGGAAAGTAATGTCTCTGCTTTTTAATATGCTGTCTAGGTTGGTCATAACTTTCCTTCCAAGGAGCAAGCGTCTTTTAATTTCATGGCTGTAATCACCGTCCTGCACTTAAAATTACTTAAAAGCCTCAGCAGTGATGGAGACCAGCTAAGGAGTGTGTGCACTTTTCTAGGATTCTATTTTGAAAGAATATGTGGATATTGTGTGGTGAATAGAACTACAAGACTGTGGTGGTGGGATAGCAAGAGTCAGTGTAAGGAGTCTAGTGGGAGCTTATTGCCAAGTCCAAATGGCATATAATGGTGGTTTGGACTAACATGTTAGCAGAGCACGTAAAGAGGAGTGGACAGGTTTGTGACCAAATTAAGAGACAGGAATGGCTTGACTTAGCAAAGGATTGGTGTGAGGTATGAGAAGACAGGGTATTAAAAAATGATTCTTAATGTTTTGATTTGAACAGCTGGTGGATGCAATGCCATTTGCTGATAAGAACACCTAGAGAGGACCAGCTCTGAGAGGAAGTCGGGGGACCCATGGAGATAGACAAGTGGACTGTTTAGTTGAGAATATGAATCTCAAGTGTAGAGGAATGAGTGCTTTGAGCTGGCTGGGGTAGGTGTTTCAGAGATGTCAGCATGTTTGTAGTACTTAAAAGCCACAGCAGTGATGGAGACCAGCTAAGAGTGTGCGGAGAGAAAAGAGAAGACAGAATAAACCAAGTCCTGGGAAACTGACATTTAGAATTTGGGTGGAAGAAGGGAAGCTTGCTGGAGGACTGAGAAGGAGCCTGTAGAAGGACAGGAAAGAGCCAGGAGCGTTTGGTGTCCTTAATCCAACAGAGGAAAGTGTTTCTCGCAGGAGGGGATGGGTACATATCAAGAAAGGAAAGCAGCCATATCATGGGTTGCTAATGAAGGGTCAGGTCGGAACGGTGCACAGGAAGTGCCATGGGATTCGGCCATTTGGAAGTTGCTGTGAGACTGAGTTTCAGTGGAGCTGCGTAGATGAAACCTGGACTGAAGTGAAAGGGAGGTGAAAAAATCTGAGGCTAGCAAACTACTCTCGAGTTTTTCTCTAACAGAAAACAAGCAGGGCAGAGGTGGCGTGTAGATGTGAGGATACAGGAGGGGTGTTTCGACACCAGATGGAGCGTTGTCTGTGGGGTAATGGAGAAGATGAGGCTGGCGGGGAGGTGACTAAGGGGCGACATTCACTCTTCCATTTAACATATTTATTAAGCATTGGCTATATTATAAGTACTATTCTAGGTGCTGAGGCTACAGTAGCGAACAAAACAGGTTCCAGCCTTCACGGAGCATACATTCTAGGTGCTCGTGTAGAAGATGGTGATAAAAGATGAATCAATAAAATTTAGAGGATATATCATGGTTATAAGCGCCTCGGAGAAGACTCAGAAAAGAGAGACAGGGAGTGCACTTCTAAATGATGGAGCGGGCAGGGGAAGGGAAAGCCTTACTGAGAAGGTGATGTTTGAGGGAAGGACTGAAGGGAAGGGGAAGGAGAGCCCTAGGGCTGTCTGGAGGAAGAGAAGCTCTTTCCAGGCAGAGAGCATCATGGGGTGAAGCCTGAGGGGGAGGAGTGAGCCTGTGGCCTCTTTGAAGAGCAGGAAAGGAGAATTGTGTTGAATTGAGTGGTTTAAATTAGAGGAAAGGTCAGATGAGAATGGAGATGGATTCCCTGGTGGCCCACTATATGGATTAGGTTTTTATTCCAAAGGGAAGCCATTGGAGAATTTCAAAAAGAGGAAGTTCCTAGATTTCACCTCTTAGAAGTATGATTAGAAGTATCAATTTAAAGTATTCTTGTTAATGTGTAGAAGAAGATGACTAGATCATGAAGTGGCAAGTCAGAAGCAGGGAGACCTGTTAGGAAGTTATTGCGGAAACTGTGAGTTGATGGCTTGGATCAGGGGCATGGCCGTAGTGGTGGGGGACTTGGTCACATTCTGGGAATATTTTGGAAGGAAGAGTCAGTAGGACCTGCTGCTGATGGATGAGATGGTGAGGGGTATGAGAAAGAGGAGTCGTGGTATTTAAAGAAGGCTGCATGGTGTTGCCAAGAAGAGGCCTAGGACAACTCCTGGGGTACTCTAAGGTAGAGAGCAGGTCAGTGAGAGCAGGTGCCGAGTAAGAGGGCTGAGACTGGGAAGGAGCAGACAGAGAGGAGAAGCAAGAGGCAGCAGGGCCCCGGCCCCAGCGGAGAGGGCAGACTGCGGAGAAGGCAGGCCCCCGGCCTCTGCCCCTTCCCTGACCACCACCCTCTATGCGAGGGTCACCAGAGACAGGTGGGACAGTACCCCGAGGCAGGATTGTGTCACCTTTATCATTGAACATCAGGCGTGAATTTGATTGAGGTTTAGGATGCCATCCTCCTGACTGCCTGGTTAAAAAAGGGAAAGTGCCAAAGTCTATCATATTTGATTTCACCAATCAAATTGTGAGAGGCAGATGTTTCAAATCTTAAAGTAGACCTTATTTATATACTTTGTCTTAAGATAGCTTACCCAAGGGAAAATTTTACTGTGCCGCTACTGTATACTTTTTACATGTTCTGGTTTTAGCACTTAGAAGTTCTTGCATAATATGAGTTAAGAAAAATAAGTTTATTTCAGTAGCTGGACAAAACAAAAGTGGAAATACTAGATGGGTTTCAAACATGTAAGCTGGTAAAGATTGGCAGTTTGCCGAGATCCAAATTGAATACACTGCTAATTGGCAGCTTCTATAATACCTGTGTACTTTTCTCTGACTGAATTTTAGCTGGAATAATTTAGAAGCCAAACCAAAAAACTAACTAACTTGGCTCCTAGGTGGGATGTTTGACAAGTATTCATCCAGCTTGTCCCTGACTGGACTTTAAGTGTAACTAAAAAGCGTATCAGAAAAAAGCTGATTTATTTTGATCTTGGCATAGATATGTGGTAAAATTGTTTATTATAAAGTTTTCCTTTCATCAGAAATGAAATTATTTTAATAGACTTAATCCTCAATATTGTATTTTAATGTATTTAAATATATTTGTAGTGACTTTTAAAATACATGCTAAATACATGCTCACAAACATTTCTAATACTGTTATCCATTCTTTATCATAATTTTAAGCCTGTTCATAGTATTTTCTCAGTTAATATTTATAATGTACTTTACCTAATTTATATTCATATTTAGGTTATTTACAGTTATTCTTTTTTCACATTTATTCTTTATTAGAGGTAACATGAATCTGTTTTTATATATAGTTTCAATAATTACTAAAAATATGAATTGTATCTTTAGGATGAATATCTTAGATGGATTACAAGACTAATATTATTACATTAAAGGGTGCTAACTTCTTCTTGGTTCTTGATAGTTATTGCTGTACTTATTTTCTAAAATGTTACTAGTTTATGATATGACCAGTAATATATACAGTTTATCCATTTTATCATTATTTCACCAGCAACTTTGATAGATTTGGTGTCTTCTTGTTTCATTGATTTTTTTTTTTAAATCAAGTTTTGAACATTGTTTTCCTGACATGTTCAATGTTTCTTTGTAGTATGAATCATCTGTACATTTTCCCTGTTATTATTAGGGTCTGAATATTTTTCCTATGAATTTTAATGAATAAATTTTATATGTATATATTTACCTTTTATGATATTACAAATTTGCTAAGACTGTTGTCTTCCAGAAGCATTAAGGTTCTGAAATAGTTCTGTTACTGTCCAGTCTTCCAAATGGCGTCATAGCTTTATGAACACAGAAACTCATTTTCCATGTCTGTGTCATCTTGGTGGTTATTGTAACTCTGGGCATATACAAAAAACTGACTTTTTAAAAAAACTGTATTGTTTTGCAGATACAGTGGAAGGTATTGATGCCCAGGTTGTAAATGGGTACATAATTCATGATCAGGAAAGCAAAACAGAGGTTCAGATTCCTTTCCCTCTGTCAGAGAACAATCATGTGCAGAGTGGAAGAGCTTTCCATCATGGAAGATTCATCATGCGTCTCCGGAAAGCAGCCATGGCAGAGCCCAAGTAAGGCTCAGCTTCCGATTTTGCTTGTTAAACATGTTTAACTTGGCCTTTGTACAAATACTGTTTTATACATTTTCATAAGTGTTTGGGTATAGGTTAGAGCATAGCTGTTGTACTAGAATAAACCATAAGTTAGAAGAATGTTAATTCTTCAGCCTTTGTTAAGAATATCATATAGATTGTTTGAATGATTAGAACTATTGAGAACTTTCCTATGATTCAATGTGTGATTTTTATGTGGTTCTCTGTGATGTAGTCATTGTAATTAAGTTCATATGTGCTCATTTGGGAGTTGGAATTTGTGGTTATGGTGCTTTTTATTAAAAGTCAGGACAGAGGAGTTTAAAGAGAAAATCCCTGTTGCATTCATACTAAGGACCTGGACTGACAGGACTGGCTAGGTGTCCCTCTCCCTCTCTCTTTGAATTATAATTGATGTACTCCAGTGCTCTTGCCTGGAAAATCCCATGGGCGGAGGAGCCTAGTAAGCTGTAGTCCATGGGGTCGCTAAGAGTCGGACACGACTGAGCAGCTTCCCTTTCACTTTTCACTTTCATGATTGGAAAAGGAAATGGCAACCCACTCCAGTGTTCTTGCCTGGAGAATCTCAGGGACGGGGGAGCCTGGTGGGCTGCAGTCTGTGGGGTCGCACAGAGTAGGACATGACTGACATGACTTAGCAGCAGCAGTAGATAAATTACAGATGTACAGTATAGTGATTGACAGTTTTAAAGGGCTTCTTCTTTTAATTATTAGCTTATATTTACTTCTAGCCCTGTACACTATAATTGCGGTTTAAGTTTTAAACATGAGAATCCTCATGTCATCGACAAAGGCTTGAAAGTGAAAGTGCAAGTCCCTCAATCGTGTCCAACGTTTTTCGACCTCATGTACTGTATAGTCCATGGAATTCTCCAGGCCAGAATACTGGAGTGGGTAGCCTTTCCCTTCTCCAGGGGATCTTCCCAACCCAGGGATCGAACCCAGGTCTCCTGCATTGCAGGTGGATTCTTTACCAGCTGAGCCACAAGGGAAGCCCAAGAATATTGGAGTGGGTAGCCTATACCTTCTCTGACGCAGGAATTGAACTGGGGTCTCCTGCATTGTAGGCAGATTCTTTACCAATTGAGCTATTAGGGAAGCCCTGATAAAGGCTTAATGTTGGCTTAAATGTTGATGAAGCAAAAGGAGAAATGAATTGATTATTCTTAGAACTTGAAGAATTTGATATCTATGAAAGTAGAATATATTCATTTTAGAAAAATAGAAAAATACTTAAAAATATAGAGGAGATTGTAAAAATTATCCATGATATATTTGTTGTGTATGTTCAACACAACAAAACTCCAGTGGGTATGTAAAATTTTTCTCCATGTATTTTATTTTTTAATGAATTGAAATACAACCTCATGTTACTTTTTAAAATGCTTTTCTGAAAAGTCATTACATTAGTTACATATATTCCATCTTAAAAAATTAGAAAATTATAACCCCAGCTAATTTTAAAACCCATTGATGTTTTTGCTTTTTGTCATTCCATCCCTTTTTCTATGTACATGTGTGTCCAGTTTAGGGTAAACTGGAGATAGGAAAAAGGAATTTTTCATTCCTTATTTAAATTTTTCAGTTGTGCTACCAGAGAATTTGTTTATTTATCTTTTAGTGCAAAGTTTATTGAGGGCACTGTGCTGCAGTTACTAGAAGAAGATGATGCTGTAATGGGAGTTCAGTACAAGGATAAAGAGACTGGAGACATCAAGGTGAGATGTAGCAGATATTAGCTTTTCCTGAGAGATTTTTATTTTCTTTTTCTCCTACTCCTTTAAGAAAAGTAGGCCCACAAATTTATTATTCATCAAATGGACTGAGATGTCTCCAAACTCTGCGCTAGATTGCAACACATTGTTCTTTAGAGCACTGCAGAATGCTGTTCAAATAACTTCGGAAACAAACTCCATGATGTTAACTGTATTAAAAACGGAAATGAGAAATGTACCCTAGCGGAGAGGTAGAGGGGAACTGGAAGATGCGAAAAGGAAGGATTCAAGCATGAAAGAAATAATTATAATATAAACTATTGTTGAAATAAGAAAGGTAAAAACTAAGAGACTCTCTGGGGAAATAGCTGAATAAAATAGTTTCTAGTATTTGTTCATGTTGGTTTAGAACAGAGGAGAAAGTCAAAAGTCTATCTGTTGATTCTTACATAGGGTAGCTACCTCCTAGGAATTACACTCTAATGGGGGCGATTGCAAGGTAATATAAGTGTACAAAAATTCTTCTGAGCCATAGCCATTGACTGAAAGCACTATGTGGGGTTAAAAAATTCTAGAATGTGACTAGTCCTTGGGATTTGTAGTGTGATTCAGTTTTCTTTGGGCTGTGCTTGCTTGTCGCAGTTTCCCCCAGTGTCCATTGAAGTGACTTAATCCCAGGTGGTTTGGAATGGTAGGACTTTGGTGGAAGGTGAAAGTATCTCTAAAGATGGGTCATTCATTAACCTCAGCCCACTTGAGAGCTCCTTCATGAGAGCATTGTCTCCAGGTACTCTGTAATGTCCCATAATGTGTTTAAATTTGTTTATGTACACTTTAAAAGAACAGTCTTTTCACTGTGTATTTCTCACCATTAGCTGAGTGTTCTTTGTTTCTGTTGTAGGAACTCCATGCTCCATTGACTGTTGTTGCAGATGGACTTTTCTCCAAGTTCAGGAAAAACCTGATCTCCAATAAAGTTTCCATTTCTTCACATTTTGTTGGCTTCCTTATGGAGGTATTGTAGCAATGCAATTGTAGAAGATAAAAGCAACTTGAAATTTGCAAGTTATTAAAAATATTTTATTTATTTCTTTTCCTAGAATGCACCGCAGTTTAAAGCAAATCATGCCGAACTTATTTTAGCTAACCCAAGTCCAGTTCTCATCTACCAAATTTCACCTAACGAGACTCGAGTACTTGTGGACGTCCGAGGAGACATGCCAAGGAATTTGAGAGAATACATGACTGAAAATATCTACCCACAGTTACCTGGTAAGAATAGCCTTTCACTGCATTGTAACCTAGTCTGTAACTCAGTCTCACCAAAGACTCTCCATCTCCAGTTCTCACTAAAGCTTTGTCTAAACTAGGCTGAAAGATGAGAATGGCAGCTGAAAAATTTCATCTAATCAGTCAGGTACAGTGGAGCTGAATAAACTATTTAAACTAGCACATAAAAAAATCTGCACAGAAAATAAAGAAAATAGTTTCAGTGTATTTTTTCACAGTAATAATAAAAGTGTAGTTTTGTGAGTAATCATTAATAGTGGCATATATGGTATTTTTAAGGTAGTCTGGATAGCAGTCTAGATATCTGAATTCTTGAAATAGCTCTTATACGTAATTACTTTTTGTGCTTGGTCTTTGTAGAAATGATAGCTGCCACTATTGATTGTCTGCTATGTAAGAGGTGTTTCACAAACATAATTTAATCTACACAACCACCCGAGGTAGGCATTATCATGATCTCCATTTAGCAGATGAGGAGACTAAGATTCAGAGAAGTTAATTAGCTTCTCCAAACATAAACCTTTAGTAAGGGGCAGAGCCAAGGTTGAGAGCAGGTCTGTGTGCTCATATGTCCCTACCCTGGGAACACAAGAGCTATAAGGGGTTTTAAAGATCTCTTAGTTTTGAGTTGAGTACAGAAAGGCTTCATGAGATTTAATGTCTTTGTTAAACCCTCACTAAAATTATTTTTTGAGAATGGGAAGGTGTAAGAAAGACATGTAACAAAAATTATTAAGAATATTGATAAAATTGAAAGGAAAACTCTGCTCGCAAATTATGATTATAGTAATAGCAGATTACCCTGGATGTAAATACATTTGTTTAAATATTCTGGGTTTTCAAGTTAGTTTTTAAACTAAGGAACATTATTTTTTAAACTAAGCAAAAGCACTGTTTACTAACAGAATATCAGTAGAAATTAAGGTACACATGGACCAATTTAGATTTTTAATAATGACATTTTCAGTACTTCAATACATTTTCATTCAGTTAAGCCATTTTGAAGCTTTCAGATGGAAAGAATGAGTTATGTGTATTTAGGAAGAGGATAATTAATAATGTGGTATATTTAGCATTTTTTTCTTTTACTGTAGATTGTTTTTTTCCCCCAGTCCAAAGCATAGCTGGAGAAGACTGCCCTGTGATCAGGGCGAGAAACGTTTGTAGGTTTATGTTCATATTAGTTAGGTTATGGAAATTCTATTCATTGGAGGAAGGGAATAGTTTCAACACAGTCATTCTGCTCTTGTTTTCCTGGATTACGATGGGAATTGTATGAAAAGCAAATTCATTTTCTATAAAGTGGAAGCATGAAGCTTTGAAACTGGGAAGTATCACAGAGATGAATTAATCTGTTTCATTCTAGATGAAGAAACTAGAGCTCCTCAAGAGATAGTACTGTCTACATCTAACCCTTTTTTTTTTTTTACTGTACACATACCCTCCTGTTTGTGAATTGGTGGCATATTTCATCTGTTCTTATAGAATATGGTGGTGACAATAAAATAGATGTTAAGTATATACCTGTTGGTGATCATTTGGAAGAAAGGTGGGTGGTTTTCCTCCTTGTCTTATCATCTCATCTGGATTTCTTCCTCTAGGTTTTTGTTCATACAGCTCTGTATGTATTTACATTAATTAATTAGCCATCCCTTAGCAGGAACAACTATCTGCTTAATGAACAGTTCGTTAATAATTAGTTCTCCATTTTTCACAAGGGATATTTGTAACAACAATCACAGATATGTAGTATGTATTTGTATATACTTGATAAGAAAATGTGATAATTTGAAATTGGAATGTTATGCACCATTTATTTGGTGGGGCGGGCTTTATTGCAGATCACCTGAAAGGACCATTCCTAGAAGCCTCTCAGAATTCACGTTTGAGATCGATGCCAGCAAGCTTCCTCCCTTCTTCACCAGTAAACAAACGAGGTATTATCTTATTAGACCAATTTTATAAAGATATTCCAAATATTCTAATTCCGTATTCCAAATGACACATATGTGGTACAGTTTATAATGTGGTACAGAAAATAGATTATTGTAATTAGTGCATACCAAAATTAGTTTTGGTATTTATTATTTAGTATTGAGTATACATAGGTCACTGTTCCAGTTAAATAAAACTTAATTAAGTACAGTCCTTAATCTAGAGAAGGCAGTTTTCCAGGCAGAGATGTAAATAATTTCAGAACACTGCTGATAAATGCTGTAATGAAAGCCCACTCTTGGTACCCCAGATTCACTGTGAAGGAGTGGGGTGTACAAGGCAGGGAGCAAGCCTGTGAAGCAGGAAGTGTAATTAGGGATGACGTTGCTCTAGAGACAAAGCTGGACAGTGAGATGAGGGACTTCTGAGTAGGCAGAACAATATCTGCAAAAGCCAGCATGGCTGAGAAAAGCACTTAAGTAGCTTCCTAGACCCCTGGAGCGTAGGAGAGGTGGCAGAGTGGTAGCGAGGCAAGATATTTAGCTTTAATCCTATAGACAGTGCAAAGCCATTGAAAAGTTCTTTTTTGTTTATAATATCTTTATCGAGAGATAATTCACAGATCACATAGTTCACCCATTTAAAGTGTACAGTTCATTGGTTTTTAGTATATTCATAGGTCGGTAGAAACATCACCACAGTCAATTTCAGAACGTTTTTATCATGCTGGAATGAAAGCATGTAACCATTAGTAGTCACTGCTCATTTCCTCCCAAACCCCAGACCACCATTAACTTACTTTCTGTCTCTCTAGATGTGCCTGTTCTGGACATTTCCTATAAATGTCATCATACAATGTGATCCTTGGTACCTGGCTTCTTTGAGCTTCATCCATGTTGTAACATGTATCAGTCTTTCATTTAGTTTTACAGCCAACTACTACCCCATGCGTGGATATATTAAATCTTGACTATTCATCAAGTGATAGACATTTAGATTATTTCCACTTTTAGTTCATACCTGTATATGAGTTATTGTGTGGACATTTATTTTCATTTTTCTTGGTTATATTCCTAGGAATAGAATTGCTAGGTCCTAACTCTCTCTAATGCTTTGAGCAACTGCCAAACTGTTTTCCAAAGTGGCTGATCCATCTTCCATTTCCATTAACAATATATGAGGGTTCCAATTTCTCCACATCCTCGACAACGTTTATTAGTATCTATCCTTTTGCCGTAGCCATCCTAGAAGGAGTAAAGTAACAATAAAAGCAGAAGGTAGAGTAAGGATTTTGGTAACGTCTAGAGGGTAGAATACATGAAACTCAGTGATTAATGGTAATAAGAGAGCGCGAGGTCTCTTGATGGATTCCAGGTTTCAGGCTTAGGTATTTTGCCATGTATTTGCTGACATTGGACTTAGGGAAGTGTGGGGAGATAATGAGTTCATTTCTGGACACAGCGATGTGACGGCTGGGAGGTCGTTGGAGTGGCCGAGTGGAGGCCCATTGGAAACAGGAGTGTGGCGCCTGGAGGAGAGGTGTGAACGAGAGCTATTGATATGCTGTGGTTCCCGAACATAAACCGCTGTTGTTTGCTGTGGAGATGCATGCGTCATAATGTGCCAGTCATAGAAATAAACTATAATACCAAGCAGAATGAAAGCCAGTGCCGAAGTGATGCAAAGAGCACGCTTTGGGAACGTATCCCAGTTGTGGAGGAGGAATAAAAGCTGGGTATAGCTAGTGGTTTCTAGTGAAGGTATTACACTAATCCACAGAAAACCTTGGATTAAAATTTACAAGCTACTTTTTCATAAATTAATATATGTGTATTCTGTAATTATATAGTATATTGTGACATTACAGAAAATGATCCATAATTCTGCCACCATACCACTTTTATTATGATTGTTTTATTTGCCTAAGACAGAAAATTAAATACGTGCTTTGTTTAACTGTCCCTCTAAGTCATGGGTCATGAGCCAGGCTGACAAAGGGCGGGAATCTGAAGAGTCAGGACCGCAGTCAAGAGGTGCTGTACCTCGAGTCAGATTGCAGAGCTTTCTGCTTCTGTGGTTGTGATGCAAGGGGTTGGTTCAATCAAGGTTTATTCTTCTAAACTAACTTCTGATGTGTTTGGAAAATCTGCATATTCCCTTAGAACCATATAGATCTCTATAATATGCAGGCAGCAAGTATTACTGTGAAATGCCAACAAATTCTTGATTTTTTCCCTTGTAAAAGACTTGCTTTTTATGCATGGATGCCTGTATGTTGGTTTTTTTTCATGAAAGAGGCCTTACACATATTTTGACATTGTCTTACTGAAACTTAGATTCACATGTGAGTTTTTTGAGGGCAGGGATTATGTTCCTGTCCTCACTGTATCCCTAGCATCTGGCACATATTAGTTACCTAATAAATAGTAATTGAATCAACTCCTGAATTTTTTGCCTGGGTAAATTTTAGTCATGGTTTAGTATTAGTATTTTAATAGGTTTAGTATTTAGTATTTTAGTATTCTATTTTACTAGCTGATATTCATAATGTTTATAAATTATTAATAGAGTAGTTTTTTTGGGGGGGGTTGTTTTTTGTTTTCTTTGGATCTTAAAGGATGCTCCAGGATGACGTCATGATCTAAGTTCTCTTTTTACAGGTGTTCTTCTTTTGGGAGATGCATATAATATGAGGCATCCTCTTACTGGTGGAGGAATGACTGTTGTTTTTAATGATATAAAACTGTGGAGAAAATTGCTGAAGGGTATCCCTGACCTTTATGATGATGCAGCTGTTTTCCAGGTGAGATATTCTTTGACAAAAATATCTCAAAATAGATTTCTTTCTGGGACCTAAGATGAATGGGGCTTTGCAGAGGAGATCTATACTTGGGAGTATGGTCCTTAGTAGTGTTCAGGATTAAGAATGTGACTTGCAACCTCTGAATCTTCTAGAATTTCTGGTTTGGAGATTACATGGGCCACTTAGCCTCAGAGATGTAACTTGTTCCTCTGGAGATTTTTATTTTTTTGATGGGAGTGTAAATGTTGAACAAGACATAATTTCTAGTAGATGGTCCTCAGGGTATCAGTTTAGGGGATTATAAACATTAGTTTGTGCTTCTTTTTTTTAAAACCCTTATCATATAGTAGGTGATCTTTCTTTTTTTTAGGCCAAAAAATCATTTTATTGGACAAGAAAAAAGTCTCATTCCTTTGTTGTGAATGTCCTTGCTCAGGCTCTTTATGAATTGTTTTCTGCCACAGATGGTAAGTGCAGCTATTTTGAATGACTGTTACTAAATTATAGATTTTTAGCACAGGAAGGGAACTGAATTACAAAAAGTTAGTAATTAGGCCAGAAATAGAAATGTTTCCTGAGTTTGCCAGCTTCCAAGTCGATAAGTCCTTTTTGACCCCATCCTTGAGCACAATTTTGGCTAATCATCATGTCTCCAACACTGTGTGTGGGAAACCGTTCCCTCTTTAGACAGCCTTAGTAACAGTGCCTCAGTCATGTGGCATTATTCATTCCTCTGGTCCACGTCACATCACGTGTTCCCCAAATGCAGAAGATTGTGATGGAAGATCTTTCTGACCATGAATTAAAGGGCAAGGTAGTGTTAATCCTTTTTGTTCCCAGACAGTAGTTTCAATTTCTTTTCGAAACAGTATTTTGTAAAATTAAAATGAGCTTCGTGTCAAACCTAGATTTTTGTCTCCTATTAAAATGTACAAGCAGAAGGTATCCACCTTTTACTCATGTGAGATATTCCCACTTTACTACTAAAAGGCTTTTGTTTCTGTTTCCGTATGGTAGAGGGTGATGGTCAGTCTAACATGAAGGAAACCATGACTTAGAAACAGGGCTAGAGATGGAGGAAAAGTCACCCGTGCCACTTCCCAGCCGTGGCCATGTACACGTTAGTGAGTGGTGCTAGTGAAACGAGACCTTTAGGTTTTCAAGAATAAATGTAAGTCCCAATACAAAATAGAAAGTTTTTTTTTTTTTAAAGAACATAACTCTAATCCCATTACCTCGGGTATTTGTAATACAAGAAAGCTATTTCTGTGACCTGGCTGGGGTGCTAGTGCTCCTTGCTTTGGTGATCTGATTACCAAGGATGACACAGTACAAATACTTCATGCAGCCCTGCTAACCATCATTCTTGCTAAAACAAAAGACGTGTTGTGATTTGCCAAGCAAATCTCTCTTGCTAGTTGAGCATGAAAGTTTCGGTGGCTGATTGGGCAAGAAGAGAACTAAATTTGGAGTTTTTCTAAGCTCTTCTTTCTAAGCTTTTCTCAGCTCTGTTTCTTAAGAGTTTGAATCTACCCAGAAAACAACAGAGCTGTGAGATACTGAAGGAGGAATAGGCTTTATTGGAGTAAAAGTTTACCTGTTGTAATCTTTTTTATCTATTGTAAAGAATAATCGAGGTATACTTGAAGAACATTCATTCTATACTATTAAAAAAAGGTTATTGACTATACTATGTTGTGAGGGTTTAATGAATTATTTTGAAAAGTGTAATAAAATTTTAGATATAAGGCATTATTATTCACTTGATAATTTACTGCTCAGAGATATGCCCCGGGCATCTTAGAGACCTTTATTCTGGTTTCTAGAATTGTGTTTTTGTAAGAAAAGAATGTACAAAATATTTGGCATCACTTAAATGAATTTACAACACAATCAAGGAGACAGCTTTTTAAATAACTCGTAACTTCCAAGGCCTACATGTTTAGTAATTATTTACTAGCAGAAAAAAGTTTATTCATTTGTGAATTACTATGTAGTCTTCATTATGAAATTTAAAAGAAATCTTGGGTGGCTAAAATGCTAACACTAGATTTTTAAGAAATGTATAAGATGTAATAAATGTTACATATTCATTTTTTTTCTGACATATCATTAGTACCCCATGTAAATGTATGAGTATTTTGATTGAGAGTAATTTTAAACTTTTATTTTAGATTCCCTACATCAACTGAGAAAAGCCTGTTTTTTTTATTTCAAACTTGGTGGAAAATGTGTTGCAGGTCCGGTTGGGCTGCTTTCCGTGTAAGTTGCTCTGATGACACAGGAAACAGACACTCCAGACTTTCTTAGGACTGTTTGGTTTATGCTGTGCTGCTCAGTCGCTCAGTCGTGTCCGACTCTTTGCAACCCCGTGGGCTGTAGCCCACCAGGCTCCTCTGTCCATGGGGATTCTCCAGGCAAGCATACTGGAGTGGGTTGCCAGTTCCTTCTCAGGGGATCTTCCCGACCCAGGGATTGAACCTGCATATCTTATGCCTCCTGCATTGGCAGGCAGGTTCTTTACCACTAGTGCCACCTGGGAAGTTTGATTTATGAATCACTGCTAATTGCTCTACCTGCTGCATGTCATCATTTTATTATTGATTAGTATCCCAACCAAAATGTTCCCAGGGAAATGAAAAAGGCAGTATTTAGTTCTGGGCAACAGTGTTGATCCTGAGTTGGTGAGTAGATGAGGCTAAAACCCTTGATTAAACGAGCAGCTTGTTTTTTTGCCTGTGGGTTTGTGGCCCTGACCTGATACATGGGAACCATGTATAATAGAGGTTCATATTTCACATTGAATTCTATTGACGTGTGGAACTCATGGAACTCAGTTCTGACGGTGCAGACACATGTAGAATTATTCTTAGAAAGTCTGCAAAGTGAAATTCCTTAAGGCTTTTCTCCTTTGTCCACGTTCTGAGTGTCAACACTGTTACCTTTTGAAAGATCTAGACTCCATAGGCCAGGCTATTTCAGGCTGAGATCTCAAGATTAATGAAAGAAAGAAGCTCAGGACATACAATTCATATAAACTAAGATAAGTGACTGGCTTCTCTGACAGGAGGGAGTCAAGTCTAAGTAGTTTCTTGTAAGAAAAAGTTTTTAATTTGTCCCTTGACCAGCAGATACAAGCTTGTAAAGTCCCCTAAAATGTTGAGTGTATATTTACCTTTATAGATGATACACAGTTGGAATCTCTATGAGTCAGTTTTAATTTTGGGGTCTTAATTATATGTATATGTATTTTTTCCTATTACAGATTATCTCCCAATCCTCTGGTTTTAATTGGACACTTCTTTGGCGTCGCAGTCTATGCTACCTATTTTTGCTTTAAATCGGAACCTTGGATTACAAAACCCCGAGCCATTTTCAGTAGCGGTGCTGTATTGTACAGAGCGTGTTCTGTAATATTTCCTCTGATTTACTCAGAAATGAAGTACTTGGTTCATTAAGCTTAAAGGGGAACCATCTGTGAATGAATACTGGGAACTCGCCAAGTCTGCAGTGACTTGGAAGAGAGTGTATATAGCACAGTACTCCTCCCGCTTCTAAAGTGGGAATTCTTGGACCAAGATTGGGATTAATTTGTTTTCGAAGTTATTTTGTATATAAACATACATGTAAATATATACTTTAGTTTGCAATTTCAAATGAAGGGTAAAATAAGATATTTAAAAGAAATGATTGTTACCATAAATTAGTGCTAACATTGAGGAGCTGCGGTTTGTCTTTTGAATTCAGTATTTGGGATGAGTCACTGTGGGACATGCAAATAAAATGAAGAATGAACTCTCATGTCTTTTTTTTTGGCCACACCCTGAGTCATATGGTATCTTAATTCCCTGACCAGGGATCCAACCTGAGTCCCCTCCATTGGAAACACAGAGTCTTAACCACTGAACCACTAGGGAAGTCCTCTTCTTTTTGTCTGTTGCTGTGGGCTTCTTTATAGAACTTCATGAAAAAGAAAACCAAAGTGGGATGGAAAAATGCAGAGGGAAGCCTTTTCTGTTAAATAGCTCTTGACGTTGGGGAAGTTGCCGTAATATATCTGGACCTTATTTTCCTCATGTATCCCTCTATTTCCCCTCACTTATCCAAATGGATAAGGTTCTGAGTTCCTGGAAAATGTCACATTCATATAAATAGGGAATCAAAGGCTTTATATAAATTCCACTGTGTAACATTAATAAGCCAGGCTAGTCTTATTTCAAGGAACAGTGAACAGGGCAGTACACTGGAGTGTATACCAGACTGTACACTGGATGGTGCACTGGACGTACATGAGTGTGCACTGGACATACACTGGATGGGGCACTGGACATACATGAGTGTGCACTGGACATACATGAGTGTACACTGGACATACATGAGTGTGCACTGGACATACATGAGTGTACACTGGACATACATGAGTGTGCACTGGACATACATGAGTGTACACTGGACATACACTGGGCTGTACATTGGCCTGTACACTGGATGGTGCACTGGACATACATGAGTGTACACTGGACATACCCTCGGTTGTACATCGGCCTGAACACTGGATGTACACGAGTGTATATTGGACAATACCCTGGAGTATATACTATACTGGGTTGTACACTGGATGTATATGACTATTGGACTGTACACTGAACATACACAAGTGTATACTAGACCATACACTGGACTGTACATTGGGCTGTACACTGGACATACACAAGTATATATTGGACTGTACACAGGACATACATGAGTGTATACTGGATTGTACATGAGGTACAAGAGTTCACTGAACTGTACATGGATTGTACATGGGATGTACACCCGAGAGTACCCTCAACTGTGCACACGATGGGTGGCACACAGGTTGTGCCCGGGATGGTACTGCACTGAATACTGGGAGGTACCCTTGGACGGTACACGAGGTATGTCCAGTGTGTCCCACTGTGTCCCAGATGTTTCCAGATGTGCTTCGGCTGTGCATGTGGACTATACACCAGATGTGTCCAGCTGTGTTCCAGATGTGTACCGGACTGTAGACTGTACACTGGACACAGACTGGTGTATATTAGACCACATACTGGATGTACACTGGACTGTAAACTGGAGTGGAAAGAAACTAAAGTACAGCGTGATGTTTTCCGGTACATCATGGGCACACATCCTTTAAACATACATATGCAAAATGCTAAGCTCTAATGATTTGGGAATTTAGATTTTTTAATATAAATTTATTTATTTTAATTGGAGGCTAATTACAATATTGTATTGGTTTTGCCATACATCAACATGAATCTGCCTTCTGACTTTTCCTTGAGGTCCAGGTAGACAACATCAGTCTGTTTTCAATTTCAAGATGCCAAAAAAATTCACAGGTTAACTTGCTTTCATTTTATTACAATCAAAGATAACTAATTCTAAATTATATAATGTATGGTTCAAAACCCAAACACCCCACAACTGAACTTGGTATAGATATATGTTTTCTACGCATAACTAATATTTTTCAAGGAGAGAGTTTAAACAATTGTAAAGAAATTCTCATACAAGTAATACTTTTGAATCCCTTGTGTTTCTATCAATTTTCCAATACATGGCCCCAAACTAAAGCCTTTGGGAAACAGATGATGTCAAAACTAGTTAACAATGAAGAGATACTTTCTGTTCATCTAAAAAAAAGAAACAGTGAATGAACAAATAAACACTTGAAATCTCTGGCATAATGCCTTAAAATCGGTCCGACTTCACTGTTGCTGTTGTTCAGCGACTCAGTTGTGTCAGACTCTTTGTGACCCCATAGACAGCTGCACGCCAGGCTTCTCTGTCCTTCACTATCTCCCAGAGTTTGCTTTACTGAGTTTACACTATGATTGAAGAGGTTGTGGACATTCAGAATAGTATCATGAGACTTAGGTAAACCCCCAAATACCATTAAGGTAAATTGTTTGCCTTAAAAGAGCAGTAAAAGATAACTGGAAGTATTGACTACAGCAGATTCTAATCATCAGGGCTAAAATGACTTTTAAAGCTTTTATAATTAACATTTCTTTTTCACCTTTTAAAAGTTGCAATTTTCTCAGTTACGGAAATTTTTCACTTTGCCTTGTTTTAGCACAGTGTATGTGGGCTCATTGCTTGGTTTTGTGAAATTTCCCTCTAACTAATCCTATACTTCTATTTTCTGGTTAAAAATACACTTTCTTAGAACTGGCCTTTTTATTATCAGCTGTCTTTCTTTGGGGGGTAGTTTTTCATGAAGAACTAAAAATCTCACTTCATGTAGTTACTGTGATTACAAACGAAAAACAGCAAGGGGCTTCCCAGGTGGCTCAGGGGTAGAGAACCCTCCTGCCAGTGCTGGAGACACAAGAGATGTGGTTTAACCCCTGGGTCGGGAAGATCCCGAGTAGGAAGTGGCAACCCACACCTCGGTACTTTTGCTCAGAAAATTTCATGGACAGAGGAGCCTGGTGGGCTATACAGTCCATGGGGTCGCGGAGTTGGACACGACAGAGAACACACATATACAAGGTAGTTTTGAGAAGAGGACACAGGATGGCCATGGGCTTGCTGAGTTCCCGTGTGCCAGCCTCGTGGGTGAGACGCCTAGACTCCTTACATACCAGGCAACAGTTCACCTTCAAGATTCCTCCCTGGGTTCTCACCAGGTTGGGTTGATGAAGCTCCCACTTCCCTCGGCCGACTGCTGCTGCTGCTAAGTCGCTTCAGTCATGTCCGACTCTGTGCGACCCCATGGACTGCAGCCCACCAGGCTCCTCTGTCCATGGGATTCTCCAGGCAAGAGTACTGCTGTGGGTTGCCATTGCCTTCTCTGCCTCAGCTGACTAGATGCTTTTTAAAACCCTTTCTACTATGATGGCGAAATAAAGTATGTCATTTTTTTCTCTTCAGTATCTTAGGATTTGAGATTTTCTGACTGAAGAAATAACTTACCGTAAATTCAAAAAACTGGAGGGAACCAGAGGAAATCATTAGCCCTGATTTTACAGATGATGCCAGTAGGCTGCCTTGCGACAAAGTTTAACTAGTGGTGGAGTAGGGACTCAAACTCTGCCTCCTGACTGCAAGTTAATGCTGCTTTTTCTGCACTTGCTAAATGACTGATAAGCTCCACTCTTAGCCAAACTGCCACAAGAGGGCGGCCGCTCCTCTCAGGATAATTTTCATGCAGAAGTCATTTAGGATTTTGGAGGCGTTAAAAGGTAATAATGGCTGTTATGAAAATAAGGGTGGGGGGCATTGTGGGGACTTGGGGTGGGGTTCCTCAGGGGTTGTTGAGGAAGGAGCAGCTGAAGTTGGGGAGTCCTACAGAAGGGAAGCAGGGACCCCTGAGGTATCTGGGGTTGGAAGAGGACACTGAGCCTCAGACCTGAGAAAACTTCCAAGGTCTGTGGCCCATGGATGGTGTGGTCTCTACTGCTGGTTCCAGTCTTGTGCTCACCATGTGCCTGCCAGCCTGTCCCAGATGTGACCATGGGCACAACAGCGGACCTACCAGGCTCCTTTCTTACCTTCCAGGCAAGGTATTTTGCTGGGTGAATATGTTGTGTTTGAATAACAGGCAGAAAAATGACTTCGGGTACTGGCAATACTATTTTACTGAAAATCTGGAGTTGCACAAATAGTTCTTCAGAACATAAAACTAAGTGGATTTATACATAACCACTATAGTCAGCATTTATAAGAGGCAGTACAAAAATGTGTTCTGCTTCTACATGATATAAATTGTACATAATACCATGATTTAAACAATATTAATTATATTAACTCGTTCAGTGGATACATCTTACTCAGAATGTCTGATGTTTCCCATAAGAAAGGGAAAAAATGCAGTTCTCCGAGCAGGTGGGTTTCTTTTCATTTCCAAGTTCATTTTAGTAATGGTGGGAAGATTTAAGGATAATCCTTTCATTGAAGAAGCAGAAGTCAAAGTTACAGGACTGTTCTGAACTCATCAAAAATGAAATTAGGCACATGTGCTTCAGCAACCTAAAAAAATGAAAACAAGAGTTAACGGTGTCATAGTGTATGAAGATCAAATTCAGCAGTAGTCCCTGGTAATCTGTCCTAGACAAAAATAACATGGAGTGGCGTAGTTTTAAAATGAAAATGAAATGCAGAGTAACATGAATGTATTAACATATGATACCTATTATATGCTATTATATTGGTATCATATAAAAAATTTCAAAATTTTCCATATGAAAATTAAAGAGAGGAAGACATCCTTTGGAGCAAGGTGAATCACTGGGAAATAATGAACCACTAATTGAAACCACCACCTTCTTTTTCTGGCATTTCTACCACTGATGTTTAATTTCTTGGCACTGCTGACATCTGAAGGGGTGCAGTACAGTCCCTTCCCCAGCCCTCCACTGCCCAACCCCTAGACGAGAAGACCCCCTGGCTCTTAAAGGCACTTGGATCTGCAAAAATGCACATGCCTCTCGGAAGTACTAAGACTGCTCTCAGGTCATCTCATAATCAACTAATGACCAACTCAGAAGAACAGGACATCTAGTGCTGGAAGTCGGTCTTTAAAAGCAATGTTTAATTTTTTTCTGACTATAAAGTTCAGTTCAGTCGCTCAGTCCTGTCTGACTCTTTGTGACCCCATGGACTGCAGCACGCCAGGCCTCCCTGTCTATCACCAACTCCCGGAGTTTGCTCAAACTCATGTCCATTGAGTCGGTGATGCCATCCAACCATCTCATCCTCTGTCATCTCCTTCTCCTCCCGCCTTCAATCTTTCCCAGCATCAGGGTCTTTTCAAACAAGTCAGTTCTTTGCATCATGTGGCCAAAGTATTAGAGTTTCAGCTTCAGCATCAGTCCTTCCAATAAATATTCAGGAGTATTTCCTTTAGGATGGACCAGTTGGATCTCCTTGCAGTCCAAGGAACTCTCAAGAGTCTCCTCCAACACCACAGTTCAAAAGCATCAATTCTTCAGTGCTGAGCTTTCTTTATAGCCCAACTCTCACATCCATACATGACCACTGGAAAAACCATAGCTTCGACTAGACAGACCTTTGTGTCACTTGCTAATTTGAGGAAAATTAGAAAATGGAGAGGAGTATAAAAAGGAATAATATCTGATCTTAATTCCCTCAAGAAAACTAAAAGTGAGTATTATTTTGTATCAAATTCTTACAATTAATACACACACATACACTTACACTTAAAACTTACACTTAAAACACCTACACTTACAACTAGGGTCACATAACCTTGTGTCCTTTGCTGTGCTAAATTTCATGTTCTGAATATCCTTACACAGGTATCTTGGTGAACTTTTGTCATTTTTGGAAACCATGGTTGTACAACACTTCAACCATGGAGGGAACTTAGCCAAATGGGCTGCAGGAACTGGGTTATTGTGGAGATGAAGAAACAAACCACACAATCATTCGCTACCCTGGCCTCTTAAAGAATTCTCTCCTGGAGTGCCCAGCTTAACTCCTGAACAGGGTGACCTGCAGAGTGGAGGAGGGCATGGCAGAGGGTGAGAAGATGAGCAGGGAAGCTGTGTTCAATCATGGCTTCTTGCAAAGCACTGAACATTCGAGCCGAGCCCTGGGGCATAGCAGGGCGAGGGGCTCAGAGGTGTTCACAGGGAATGAGCTTTTGGACTTCATTCCTCATGAGTCCAGGGCCTTTCTTCAAACCATCTTCCTACAAAAAGGGCATTAATGTTTTTTGGCTGCACTGTGTGGCATGTGGAATCTTAGTCTCCCAACCAAGGATGGAACCCATGGCTCCTCCTGTGATAGAATGTGGAGTCTTAACCACTGGTTCTCCAGGGAGGTCCCAAAGGGGCATCAATAGTGTTCTTTATCTATTGCTTACCCTCCGGGGTAGCTTTGTGTATCGAACATAATCCTCCAGAAACAGAAGGGCGCCCACAACATCAGCAGGCATTTCTGGTATCTTCTGGCTGCAACACAGAACAGTCTGGATCAATGAACTGCTTTCATACGTAGACCCTTAGTCAAAATAGTGAAAGACTGAAAGAGACGACAGATGACTCTATGAAGCCAAAGAAGAGCCACATGTACAGAATCTCCTCTTGATTATTACACTGAGCCATATCTTGCTGGCCCATCTTCAGCACACAGCCTGGAGGAGGGAATCCAAACTTCTCTGAATGGTCTACATGGGTCTTTATGACATGCCCCTGCTGACCCTTTAGGGTAACAGAGGAGACTTGGGACCCAGCATCCCATGCAAATACATAACTTGTTCTATCCCAGAAAAGCCGCATTTGGGGTGGAGGAGAGGAAAAACTAAAGGTTTACAAGCTTTGTATCAAGTAGGAGCTTCCGTGTTTCATGTGTTTGATTTCACACCAGGACCTCGGGCTGTGCTGACAGTGGGGTGGCTCCCTGACTCCCGCTGAAGGGTGGAGCTGTCCCTGGGTAAGTGGCCCAGGGGGAGGACACGGGCTCACTGAGGTCTGGGCACAGCACCCATGAGGGCAGAGGGGCAGGCCTCTACTTTCTCCCCCGTGGGGCTTGCTCACAGTGCTCATGACTCATTTACAGTGAGTGCTCCCAGGGGACTCCCAGCGACTCCTCAGCGGTGTGACGAAGGATGGGCACACCTTCAATTGCCCCAACAGGAGATGTGCCCGAGCCTGCTCACAGAGCAGGGTGAGCAGCGGGTTCCTGGCTGTACTAGGGGGATACTAAGAGGGGTCTGGCGCGTGCAGTTTCCAGCCCATTCTGGAACACCGATTCCACTTTTTCCTGGTTGGCCTTCTGTACCTTACACACTGCTCCACTGTGGAGCGGATAAACTGGCCGATCAGCGCCAGGAACTGTTCCGTGTACCGGGAATGAAACTGCTTCAGCAGGGTGAGGAGCCCCAGCACCAGCGGCGGCCAGTCCACGGGGTCGGCGGGCTTTCGGCAGACCATTCCTGCGAGGACCGATAGACCACAGATTACACCACCGAGGGACGTGCTGGCCTTTCGCAGCATTCATTCAGGATGAATGTTCATGAATGTCAAGGTGCTGGGGCCCACGTGATCTCTGGCAAATGATTATCTGGAGGGAATGACAATCCAGGACTACATTTCGAATTGGATCCAGGACTGATGGGGGCTTCTAGTGGGCTGAAGGATCCAACTCCCTAAAATGGGTACTGATTTTTATAATTACCAACATTGTTTCTTTAGGATTTTGTAATTAATGGATGCAATGGTAGAAAGTATTATAGAGAGTAGCGTTTAAACATATACATTACCATATGTGAAACAGACAGCTAATGGGAAGCTGCTGTATAATACAGGGAGCTCAACATGGTCCTTTGTGATAACCTAGTGGGGTGGGGAGGAGGTTCAATCAAGAGGGAGGGTCAAATGTATACTTAGGGCTGATTCATGTTGTTGTATGGCGGAAGTCAACACAATATTGTAAAGCAATTATCCTCCAATTAAAAAGAAAAAAAAGAGAGACGGATAAAATGTTACACAAGAAAAGAATGTGCCGAAGTCAGGACAGGAGAAGAAGGAACTATGTCAAGTGAGTGAGTGAGTGCCAAAGCTGGCCTTGTCACTAAGGATTTCTGCCCAAATATGGAGACCTTGACCTGCCTGAATGGCTGTTTGGGGAACAGGAGACAGAGCAGCGTTGGGAAAAAAAACCCCCACAAAGTTGGAAACTTTTATTGCCAGATTTCAAGACTTACTATAAAGTTACAGTAATCAAGACAGTACTGGCATAAGGATAGGTAAACAGATCAATGGAACAGACAAGAAAATACAGAAATAGTCATACCCTTAAAGGAGCAATTGGATTTCCATGGATATTCACACTATTTAATGGAGAAAGAGAAATCGTCTCAATAACTGAAGCTAAAAATAGATATCTTTATGGGGAAAAAAAATGAACCTTGAGCCCTATTTCACATAAAAAGTAATTTGAAATAGGCCACAGACCTCAATGTAAAAGCTACAAGTACAAAGTTTCTAGGGAAAAAAAAAAAAGGACAGTCTGTGCCCTTGGGATAGGCAAAGGTTTATTAGAGGATAGAAGGACTAATGATAAAGGAAAAAAATGGATAAATTGGATATCATCAGCAATAAACTTCTGCTCATTATGGTCACAAGTAAGGAAAATGAATAGGTAAACCATTTTGCTAGAAAAAAAAATTTACAGCATGTATATCAAAAAAAGGACTTGTATCCGTAAAATAAATAACTCCTACAACTCAGTGATAAAAAAGCTATTAACTCAATATGAAAACAGGCAAAAACTTGAACAGACACTTAGCAAAGAAAGATAAACACACAAACAAAAAATATAAAGAGCCAAAAAGCATTTGAAAAAGTGCTCAACATCATAACCCATCAGGGAAAGGCAAGTTAAAACTATAATCAGATACCCTGCTGCTGCTGCTGCTAAGTCGCTTCAGTTGTGTCTGACTCTGTGCGACCCCATAGACAGCAGCCCATCAGGCTCCCCTGTCCCTGGGATTCTCCAGGCAAGAATACTGGAGTGGGATGCCATTTCCTTCTCCAAATGAGATACCCTACATACCCATTATAATGTTTAAAAGACTGAGATGGCCAAATGATGGTAAGTTGTAAAAATGGTACAACCACTTTGGGAAAATGATTGGCAGTTGATTAGAAAGTTAATCAATCCCCACATTTGGGTTCTTGTGAAGACTGAGAAAACTTATTTAAGATGCCAAAACAAGCTATCTTGATTTATATAACCTGTTGCTGCTGCTGCTAAGTCACTTAAGTTGTGTCCGACTGTGTGACCCCAGAGACGGCAGCCTACCAGGCTCCCCTGTCCCTGGGATTCTCCAGGCAAGAACACTGGAGTGGGTTGCCATTTCCTTCTCCAACGCATGAAAGCGAAAAGTGAAAATGAAGTTGCTCAGTCGTGTCCGAGCCTCAGCGACACCATGGATTGCAGCCTACCAGGCTCCTCCGCCCATGGGATTTTCCAGGCAAGAGTACTGGAGTGGGGTGCCACTGCCTTCTCCGTTACACAATCTAGGCCTTGGCAATTCCAAATTACTCAATGCCCACTGTAAGACACTAGCTGTACTCAGAACATGGAGAGAGAATCCTTCCCAGGTAGATAGCAAAGGGGATGTTTACAACAAAGACGTCTCTGCATGGAGCACCACAGAGATTCCTTTTTAAGAGACTGACCAAAGCAGCTATACGCTTCTTAGATCAGTCTTGAGAACAATGCTCACAGGGTTTATATAAAAGCTTTCAGGGTACACTACATGTTGATGCTCCTTCCTCAGTCTGCTTTTTCTTTAATTTAATCCCCAACTTAACACAGTGACCTGATTTATGAAAAGGACTGTAGTCAGGTACAGGAACTTTCTAAGAAACTTCACAGTTTTATTTCAAGATCTGGGAATTCTGTGGCATAGTGACATGCTTCTCATAAGCAGCTGTACAGTCAAGGAGCATGACGTTAAACACATGCAATGAAATGGTAACTAAGGATGAGACCAGTGAGCAAACAGTCTTAACGAAAACAAGGTATCTTCATGTGCTGAGAACGCCTTATTATAAAGAAGCATACCTTCTTATTTAGTCATAAGAGAGAGAGGTCATGGATCTCAATCTTGAGATGAACTTTTAAGTCCATCTTGGGATAGTTCTTTACACTGATTCTGACCAACATCCAGAAAGGGATTTAGCATCAGGTAAGCACTTGCTCTGTGAGAGGTACCGTCACAGGTATTTTTAAGTTCTAACTGGCCTACAAGTTTAAGTATCTTGGCCAACGTCACATAGATGGTAAGTTGTGAAGTCAGAATCCAGACACACCTTTGTTCCCTCCACCCTACAGCCAAGGCTTACCGGGTGCCGCCATGCCCTGCACTGGAGAAGGAAATGGCACCCCATTCTAGCATTCTTGCTGGCAGGATCTCATGGACAGAGGAGACTGGTGGGTCACCGTCCATGGGGCCACGAAGAGTTACACACGACTAAGGGACTGAGCTTCCCTGGTGGCTCAGCTGGTAAGAATCCGCCTGCAATGCAGGAGACCTGGGTTCGATCCCTGGGTTGGGAAGATCCCCTGGAGAAGGGAATGGCAACGCCCTCCAGTATTCTTCTTTGGAAATCCACAGACAGAGACTATTGTCCACGGGGTTGCAAAGACTCGGACACGACCGAGTGACTAACACTAAGTGACTGAGAACCATGCCCTGCATTCTGCGGCTGTGACAAATATTGTTATCGGGGCTGTGTCTGGATTTTTTTGAATGAGGAAATTAAAAACCTTAAAGAAAATCCACATCTTTATCCTAAAAAAACTTTTGAAATAGGAAGGGAAATACTTCAAAGAAGAAATACATTTTGGAATGGCTGGTTAGAAAAAGTATATGGTTACACTTATAGAAAATACTTGTAAAGTAAATTAAACTCTATAGCAGACTTTAAAAAACTCTACTAAGTTTGGAGACAGAGGAAATACCTGGGAATCTTATAAAAATGTTTAAGATAAAGTCAATGACACAAAAAAATTGGGTTATAATGCTTGATAGGACAAATATACTGATAGCCTTTGGTAGCTATTGTTTGTATCACATATTCTCAAAACTAAAGTAACAGATATCCCAGAGTAAAGTACCAGAGGATTAGTCTCCTCTCTGTAACTATATTGTTACTCTTCATACCAAAGCTCCACAGTAAGCACATGACAGCTACTGAAAGAGTAGGACATTAACCAAAAGAAGTTTCTTGCCCACCAAAATCAGCTCCTTTAAAGAAAAGAGAGAAGCAAAGGTCCCACACATTTTACAAGTTGGATAATCAACCACTGTAAATTATACTTGGTTGATATTAAATCCACTGTCTTCATGATATTTCAGAGGCCCAAGGACTTGGATTTTTATGAACATGAAATTAGTAAGAAACATCTCATATGTGACATAGCATTCTCTACCAAGGGATGTTCGGTTAGATGTTAATCTACCACCATTGTTCCTTACTGTAAAGAATAAATGTCATACAGCACCTAGATTTTTGTTGTACTGAAGCTTTGGCAGCTGGGCGATCAAAAACAGAAAGTTGACCACCGGGAAGTAGGGTAAACGCTTTGTCGTGATGTATATCTGGAAAGAGAAAACAGTTTCAAAAGGAAAGCTGCCGTTTAATTTCAGTTTGCTCTTCTGACTACTGAAAACTAGGGTGGTTCCACTGATTCGCTGCCTTCAGAGTTTTATTTAATACCACCGACCCCTTCTCCCTCCAAACACAGACACCTACTTACAATTAGCCCTCTTGGGAAAGGAACAATTTTGCTTAGAGATTAGCAGTTACTCCCCCCACCCCCAATCCTCTTTTTCTCCCTCCAATCCTCTTAATGTCAGTAACAAAACAAGGGGGCTGGGGTGGGGGAGGAAGATAAGCAAGAAAGTCAAGGCCAAGCCAGAAGGAGGGCAAAGAGAGGGAAAGAGAAAAGAGGCAGAAAGAAAGAAGGAAGACCCCCATAGCACTGCATAGCAGTGCCTAAGTAGAAAGCAAGTGCGGGTCCCATTGCCATTTCCTTTTCTCTGGGCAATGCCACAGAGCAGTCTCCCCTGCCCAGTTCACGAGGCAGAAAGCACAGTCAGGCCACACCCAGCCATCTCCCCTCTCCTAGTCATTCTGATTCCCTGGGAGGCAGGTGGCATCCTGGCCAGCAGCACCAACTCTGGTCAGACAGCCTGGTTCCATGGCTGGCTACTGTGGGGCCCTGGGAAGTTATCAACCTCTGAGCCTCAGGTTCCTCCCCCGACAAGGGCACATTTCATGAGGCTGCTGTGAGATTAAGTGAGAGCACCTAGTCAGGGTTAACACAGTGCTTGGCACACAATTCTTAGTAAAATGTTAGGTGCTATTTATGTTCATAATCTTACCTCAAACCCAGGGGATCATACAGATTTCAGAATTTCATATTACAATAAAGATTTTAGGTAGGCAATACAGTGCAGACTATAAGCACAGTTATCTGTATTTCTGCAAAAACATGACAATTCACAGGGGTATAAACAGCTTCAAGTCAGTCTGGGACAGGTTCTGGTACTACATGTGATCTGGCACTAACATGTGAAAAACGCTTCCAGTTCTCAGAGGTTTATGGAGATCAGAACAGCAGAAGAGAGCCTGTCTCCCCAGATTCTGACTGTGATTACTGTCAGCCAAGGAGGGAAGGGTCTTTGGGCGAGAAGGATCGATGCCACCATTTAGGAGCAGTTCAAATACCAAACCCCAGAGAAACCTAAAACTCATCTCTTACTGATACAGCACTTGCCACTCAGTTCTGACAAACACTGTTATCACTGTTGACTCCCACAGCCCTGAGTCAGGCAGCGGGGGCGTGATCATCTTCATATTACACGTAGAGAATGGGAACCCAGAAAGGGCGGAGGATCACGAGAGCAGAGGTTCTGGGTTTGGAACCAGGGTCTTCCAATGTCAGATGGAGCGCGGGGATCTGCTACCTGGGCCAGATGGCCTTTGGTCCCACCCTGTCTCCCACCACAGCATTATATTACATGTTAGTAATCATGAACCTTGTTCAGTGGGTTGTGGATGCCAGCTGCCTCCAGGTAGGCAGTGATTTCATATAAGAGTGTGTTATCTTCTTTGGGGTAAGGAAGTGAAGGGTCCTGATAGTGGGCTTCGATATCTGCTAGGAGTGCCCTGAATGAAGAAAAACAACAACAATAGTGATAAATGTTAGAGATAAACTGAATACAGACAACAGTTAACACAAGCTACGCTATAATCTTCCAGGGATTCAGTGTCCTCTTGTAACAAGGGCTTGCTCCTTTCAAATCCTCAATTTCCATACCTGTGATTAGTGATAAGTGGGAAATCTGAACTTATATTATGTTTTCTTTTAAAGTTCACCCAAATCAAATGCTTTCACCACTTAAATTTTTAGGAGTTGACTGAACTAGTTTCAATACCTACTTTGTCAAAAGCACACTGACTTTGTGACCAAGAAGCATGGATTATTTATCTTTAAGCAGGAGGCTCAAAATGAGAGCAAGCTGCTGGTCAGGTGGAGAGTGTGACTGGATGCTAGGATATGTGTCCACAGCCACGCCGGTCATCAAGGTGCTTCTAATTCAGTTCTGTGGAAAGTCAAGTGCGGATTTTGGTGACAATTGCTTTCTCAGTCTAGCAAGAATCTAGCAAACTGTCTGATGTGTATTAAGTGATCAATACATGTTGGCTGAAATGATTCCATCAAAAAAAAGAGACAATACTGAAGCGAGAGGCTTCTGAAGGTAGATTTGATCACCTATGGGAATTTACAGGGAAGCCTATAAATTCAGAGAGCGTTCTCACTCAAAAAGAACTTAAAAGAGTAGGTGCCTGCATGCATGCTCAGCTGCTTCATGCAACTGTCTGACTCCTTGCTACCCCAGGGACTGTAGCCCACCAGGCTTCTCTGTCCATGGGATTCTCCAGGTAGGAATACTGGAGTAGGTTGCCATGCCCTCCTCCAGAGGATCTTCCTGACCCAGGAATTGGGCCCATGTCTCCTGCCTTGCAGGTGGATTCTTTACCACTCAGCCACCCAGATACTGAATACATAGAACAGATAACTAATGAAAACCTACTACAGAGCACAGGGAACTCTACTCAATGTTCTGTGGCGACCTAAGTGGGAAAGAAGTCCAAAAAGAGAGGGGATTCAGGTAGGCTGTGCAGCTGATTCGCTGTGTTGCACGGGAGAAGCTAACACAACACTGTAAAGCAACTATCCTCCAATACAAAAAAGAGCAGGCACTGAAGACTGGGATGCTGACTGATGGTGAACAGTCTAGGCCCAGAGGTGGCTGTTTCAAATGCCAGCATTTACTTATTGAGGTTCTCCAGAGCAGCTGCCAGGTGTTTGGAGTCAAACCGACAAGAATAATTTAATTCATTGGCAATCTGTTGTCTCAGGATCTGCATCTGCCCAACCTGTGAACAAGCAAGAGAAAGAACAGGGAAAAGCTGATGAACAAAAAGATGACAAGTTTTCATTGAAAGGTTCACAACATTCTACAGAAAAATTCAAGCATTTCCTGGACTGGTTTCATGCCTAAGACCAGCATCACTGCTGATGGAGCACAAGGGACCCTTCAAGAAATGCCTGCAGAGATCCTGTATGCCAACCTCAACCGAACCCTGAAGTCTAATACTGAACCTAATAGTCTAAAAGTGAACCATTAATGTTCTTGTTGTCCGTGGATTAAAGGTATGTGTTCTGAAGCTCTATTTTTTATCTTTTAGAATAAGTTCTCATGTTCAGTAACCACTAATAAGAAGCCCTACTTTCTTTATCTGTCATAAATTGAACTTTCTCAAGCCCTCAGGGTGCCATTTCACTCTAACATTTGGTCAGTATCATTCTGTCTACATCCCTCAGGCTCATAGATCATGAAATAATCAAGGTGATAAAATAACCTACATACAATCTTCCAAGAAGGCCCTTCTAACAAGGATAACCCTGAAACCAGGGGTTCTTCTGTTTTGTTGGCACTTTGGACATCTTTAGAAAGTTGGAGCAGTTTATGGATGTTGTCTCAGAATAGTTCTTTTGAATGTATGAAATAAAACATACAGGATAACAATGGAAGCCAATTGTAACAAAATGTAATTCTCAAGCAATTAAAAGAACAGATTTATTATAACTTCCTTCCCTTGTTATCCTGGCTTAGGGCAAGTCAGACCTATATAACAAGAGGCCATCTAGCAGAGGCAAAGGCTTCTATTCAATTTTAAGTTTCCAGATTAGAACAAAAACTCAATGAAATGATGAGAAATATACTGTGAATTGGGCTGAGACACCAACAACTCCTGTTTTAATGAGCAACTTACATAATTGGGAACAAGAGAACAGGACTGCTCCAAATTCTGTCAGGGGTCTAGACTTCTCCTTTGGTATCTGACACTTTTTACCATCAGTCAGTTTTCCACCAGGAAATCTCTTTCCTATTGTACTGTGAGTAGGCTTTCCAGGGAGACAGCCAGCTTCCTTGAACTCTGTCTTACAGCAACTGACAATGTTCTGCACCCACATAAGGGTGTTCAGCAAAGGGTTACTGAATGCCTCAGGTCATCAAGTGATGAGAGGAGGGTATGCAGAAGACACAAGGTGTCTCTGGAAGTCAACGCCACAGTGTAAAGGCAGACGCGTGGATTCTAAAGCAACCTGGATTTCCATCCGGCAAATCACAGGCACACCTTCGAAATACTGAGTTTGGCTCCAGATCACTATAAATAAAGCAAATATTGCAATAAAGAGAGCCACATGAATTTTCTGGTTTTCCAGTGCATATAAAAGTTATGTTCACATTATATTGTAGTCTATTAAGTGTATAAAAGCATTATGTCTAAAAAATAATTTAAAAATACTTTATTGCCAAAAAAGCTAGCCATCCTTCAGAGTGGTAAGAAAGGTCACTGATCACAGATCATTGTCACAAATATAACAATAATGAAAAAAACTTGCAGTATTGCGAGAATTCCTGAAATGTGACACAAAGTGAGCAAAAGTTGTTGGAGAAATGGTGGTGACAGTCTTGCTCGACACAGGGTTGTCACAAGCTTTCAATCCGTGCAAAATGCAATGCCTGCAAAGCGCAGTGCAGTGAAGCACAGTAAGGTGGCGCACACCTACATCTCCCCATCTCACTTTCTCACTCATTTCCAAAGACACGCTCTAGTCAGTGTAAGGATGACATGTCCAGAGGAACCTGGCTTTCTAGCTTTTGTGCAGCTACTTAACTACTCTACCGGCTGAGATTAGGGCGGCAAACTGACGGCAGTTCATTAATGAACCTGTCACATAAGGACGAAGGATGACTGAGGGAGGAAAACTCCTGTTTCCTTGAGTGAAAGCACCTCTTGCTAAAAGGCATTTCAGAATGAAAGTTTTCTTCAGTGAAAGAAGCATGATAAATGGGCTAATGAAAAGCACTGTCCAGAACAGCCAAAGAACAGACCCATTTAGAAATAATGATAAACCCGAAATGATGTATTTTTGGTTTGATGGCCAAAGAAAGAAGAGTGGCTTTCTTGGGGCAACCAAGTTACCAGAAATAATTAAAAAAAAAAACCCATAGCATTCTTCTCTCACAACGTACCTTCATGATAGCCTCGAGATAAGCGGTCCAAATCTTCTGGGTTTTAGCAATGGCGGAAAAGTAAATTTTATTCGAGTTTGCTGAAAGGTTAAAATATGAGTTTCTATTTAGTAAATTTGGAAAGGCTACAGTGTTCTCTCGACCTCAGGCCCATTTTAGAACACTTACCTACAATGCTTTTTAGGGGGCTGACGGCATTCATGAGGGTTTTTAAAGTCTCCTGCACAGTTCTGTCTCGCAAGATAATTTTCTGAAACATGCTGAGGAAATTCTAAAACGAGAAGGCATGATCAAAGAACCAAATATAATGAATAAAATGAACAAATGCTCCAGTTAACTCAAAGGCTACACAGAACACAGACAAGCCTCATTCACACAAAGCTACAAATAAGACGATGGGGAAGACACAACTTCCGGTTCCCATCAGAAACATCCCCTGCTGGGAGGAGTTGCTGGTTTCCAAGATGAAATTCACAAAAACTGTCTACCGGTAAAAATACTATGCTGGCCAAAGAGATTCTAGTTTATTCTCAGTTCTTCTCTATTTAACAGGAATTATATAAATATGCCTGATGTCAGGATAGGAAAGCACAAAAGAAAAGCTTAAACCATCTACTCCCTTCTTCCCCAGGACAGCGGAACACACATGGACACCCGAAGGCTCACCTGTAACTCTTTGACAATCATAAAGCACAGAAGCCTGTCTAACCCGTTCAGGCCGAAAGTCCCCAAGGTGTTTTGGATTTCTGAGAAAAGGCGGCTGCTGGTCACTTCTTGATGGGTTTTCATGTCATACCAAGTGTTCAGCTGGTCAATGTGACATGTCATTCTAAAACATAAACAAAACAAACTCAAAACCCAAAAGCAGCTCAGAATTCACCCTGAATGGATGAGGGATGCAATAGGATTAGGGGCATTGGATAGGAAGAACAATGGTTTCATGATCTGTTTTAATAACCCCTGCATCTGGGCAGCCAAGACATCTCATGGTGAATGTCCGATGGGCCAGGAAGGTGAAATTCAGTTAAGTCACCTCTTTCTGCCCTTGCTACGTCACCAGTTTGAATGATGTGTTTCCACTGGGTTGGGTAGTTGAGTCATGTCTCAAGGACAAGGCTAGATTCAGTCACCAGGCTGGAAGACTTCAGAGCCCCATTACCTCTCTGGAGGGTCTTCCTGTAAATATCCAGAGACTGTGGATGAAACAGTGTCTTGTGCCACTTCCGGCTGGGTAAGAAAGGAACTTTGAATCCTCATGCCCTCACGTCTGAGGCCATGATGACAGAGCCATTTCCTCTTTCCTTCTCGTCCTGGTCATTGACCAACAATTCCCTTTGAGACTCAGGAGCGTGACGATGGTGATGATAAAAACTGACAACATTTACTGAGGACTGCCTATGTGTCAGGCCCTGGGCCAGACCCTTCCGAATGCTCTCTCTTTATCCTCAGAATAGCGCTGTGATGTACAAGCTGTTTGACTTTCACTTTATACATGAAATAACTGAGTCCTGGACAGGCCTGATTCTAACACCACACCCACAACCACCAAGATTCTCAAATGTTCGCATGGGGATCTTAAATCAATGGTGCCAGTGTGCGTTTTCAGTTGCTTCAGTCACGCATGGCTCTTTGAGACCCTATGGACTGCAGTCCGCCAGGGTCCTCTGTCCATAAGATTCCCAGGCAAGAATACCGGAGTGGTTGCCATGTCCTCCTCCACGGGTTCTTCCAACCCAGGGATTGAATCCCCACCTTCTGTGCCTCTTGCATTGCAGGATTCTTTACCCACTGAGCCACATGGCAAGCCTTAAGTCAATGGTAGAACATGTTTAAAAAAACAGATCTCAAGATCCCATTTCTGGAGGGTTGGATTGAGTATGTGTGGGGTAGAATCCTAGCCTCTACTTTCAACAGCCCCCACAAAATTATACGGCCCCAGTCCTCAGAGCCAATACATATCTTTACTGAAATGAGGCTTGGGAGGGAATTAAGAGGCTCAGGAGCGAGGGAATTTTAAATTTGGAACTAGATGCAAGAGCAAGATGGCTTCCAGAGCAGCAGTGTACTTTCAGGCTGCAAAATGTCCTGCTTCCACCACTCAGTGTGGGCACTTTGTGTCACCTGAGAGGCTCCCAATTTTGATGCCATACATGACATGGAAATCCCAGTCATGCTTAATCCTGTCTGCCAGTATTAAGCTGGCACTAGGTGCGTGAGGCAGACAGGTTTCTAGGAGGGCTTCCAAGATCAACCCATGGGGACTGAGAAAGGAGAAGTCCCAAAACATTTTGGATCACTTTTTTTGGCCCGAAAGTCACGGACCAAACCCATTTCTGCCGAAGGTGACATACGGTTTGTCAAGTTTCTTAAGTTCTGACAGAAAATCAGCCTGAATGTGAAGGCAGTATAGAGAAGACATGTCATGAGGACATTTAACTTGCACAAAGTCAACTTCACCTGCATCGCTGGACTGGGAAAGAAGAGATACCGCCTTTCCCTGGGAAACCACATGGGTCATTCCACTGAGCAGGCACAGGCCCAGGGGTGAACACGAGAGCGGACAGAAGCCTGCTCTCCCCTTAGTAGGGCTTAGTACCAGCTGTTTCATCAGAGGCGCAACTGAAGAAAAATGACGACTCCGCTGGACTTACTGAGACAGACAGTGTGCAAGTCCCCACTGTGGTGCCCACCTGTAGTATTCTCAGTAGCCATTTGGACTCTATGAGGTTCTCACCCATGTGACTGTATATATAATCTGTAAGTCACTGTTGCCCTTGAATGACACAGGCTTTAAGATTTGGGCCCCAGAGTCAGAGGGCCTGGTATGTACTCTGGGGCCACCATTTATTAACTTCTGGGCAAGTGACTGAGCTTTTTTGTGCCTTGGTTACTTTGAGAAGCACAGGGGATGAATAATGGTGCCTACCCCTTTAGACTGTTGTGATGGGCAAGCAAAGGGATGTGTGTCAGGGCCCAGGAGGAGCACACAAGCTGAGTGCTCAAGAAATGCTGGGTCTTCCGCAAAAAGTGCCTAAGGGTAGGGCTGAGAAACAAGAAGGTCATCTTAGAAGTGCAAGGTGTGACCTGGCACGTGCAAGGCCAGTGACTGCAATGGGGGAGTAGGTCATGAGTAACAGGAAAAATTTGAAATTTAAAGTTTTAATAAACCAGGTAGTCCACAGACCCAGGTAATGTTAGCTAGAAAGAAACAGAGGCATAGACTAAAATAAGAGGTGGCTGAACAGACCTTCTAATTGTTTTCATTTATGTGTCTTTGGACTGGGGTGACCTCAGTCACACTGAGGAAAACATGCAGTCCCAGAAAAAGTAAACTTAATCAACCCACGAGAAAGGCTCCAGCGATGGCAGGAACAAGGATATGATCTGAGTAGAAGTCAAGGATATGATCGTTATGTTTAGAGACTTGCTGTCCAGTGGAATTGAGGTATACCTACTTTGGGTCTGTGATTCGCAAGATTTCTCTGCAGAGTCGACCAATAAATGTTACAGACTCGTCCACAGGGGTAAACTTTGGTATTGGAATATGAGTAGACTGGTACATACTTTGCCAATCTTGAATCTAGAAAAAAAAAAAAAAAGAACCCCAAGGACATATATAATTAGTCCATCTTTGATAAGTTAACCTAGTTATCCTTTTCTCACATAGTTTTACAAGGATAATGTTGCATGAATAGTGAATATAAATGGCTCCTTGATTTTGAAGAAGAAATTTTAAAAACTGTAGTAACAGCCTCCCAGAAATAACATGTATAATATTTATTAAAAAAATAAATAACTGTGAAAAAGTGAGGTGATTGAGGAGAAGTAGGAAAAGACGCAGGAATTTCTTACTTTCTGTCTTACAAGTTGACAATGTAATAATAAACATCCAAAATATAGGGCTGGAAGATACACAATCTTTTGAAAATGTCACCTGAATCATGTCAATTCCCTAATTAAAAACCTGTGAGTGACTCCTTGTTAATTACTAAGATCGGTCTTCTCAGCTGTGACACTTAAGAATGTGGTGCTCAAATAATCCAACAGAAAATAGGCAAAGGACTAGACATTTCTCCAAAGAAGATATAACCTGGTAGATAAGCGCGTGAAAAGATGCTCAACATCATTGGTCATGATGGAAATGCAAATCAAAACCACAATGAAATACCACTCAGACTCACTAGGATGGTTGTAATCAAAAAGAAAAAAAGAGAAAATTAACAAGTGTTGGCGAGGATGTGGAAACCTAGAACCCTCAGACACTGCTGGTGGGAACAAACAAATGGTGCAGGCACTGTGGGAAACAGCTTGGTGGTTTGCAAGTTAAATGCAGAACTACTAAATGAGCCAGCATGTAGGTACACACTCTTGGGTATATACTCTGACCCAACCTAGATGAGCTCCTAAGTCTTTGGAACTCCTGAGTACCTGGTTTACAATGACTATACCAGATGGTTTCATTCTGTAGCCACGTAATTAAGTCTGCTTTCTCCTAAGGACAGTAAACTTGGAGAGGTCAGGGGTCACAGAAACCTTTCTGCAACCCTCACAGCTCCTGAAGTTACTCTGAAGGCATTCGTGACTCTGCAGTGGTTATGGAATTTTAGTAATTATTTAAACAAACTTTGTTGTTGGCATTTCTGAGGTTTGGGGCATGTCAGAAGTGATATATAGTCAAGAATATTAAAATCTGTTTAGATACCTTTGTTCTTAAGAAGTTATTACACTCTTGTTCCACATTGTAATTTATGATACGAGATACTTCTTCCTGCCAGATCTTCAGACCATAAATGTTGACATAGTCCTGAATATATTCAAAAGAACGATGGAATCCATCCATGGTAGCTCCCAGCTCTTTCAGCTTGGGCATCAGTTCACTCGGCTGTGTGAAAGAAGAAGCAGAAAGCTGTTAGACTGGCACAGTCTGTCAACCGCCAATGCCGACATGAGACTGTCAAGGAAATCCCAGTGAGAGGCCACTGTGACAGCTGAAGACAGCTCTGGAAATACTTATTCCTGCCTCATTGAGAGTGGGTGGTGATTTATGCCAGGCATCCAATAAAGAATTTATTTCATTCATTTGGGAAGAAAGCCTCATATAAAAGAATATAAAAAATGAGTATCAGTGATTTCTCTCATGATTTGATGACTCTAATCTTAATTTTAAATTGAATTTACTGATATGATTTCAGATGTAAATTTCAGGCCTGCTCGTTCTCTCTTGAGAAAAATGATCATATTCTCTAGAATATGATCAAGCAAAAGAAAAAAATTACAGCCTTTGTAGTTCCAGTCTGCTTTACGCTTAACAAATTCTTTTCACTACGAGAAGGAACCTGGAATCATAAACATCAGTTAAATTCTTAAACTTGAAGTGAAGGAAAGGGCTGAGTTTAAAAAGCGTTTTCTTATAATATGAATGCTTATAAGATAGGATCAAGGATGGGATGGGGTGGGAGGTAGGAGGGAGGTTCAACAGGGAGGGGACATATGTCTGTCTATGGCTGATTTACCTTGATGGTTAGAAACCAACACAATTCTGTAAAGCAATTATCCTTCAATTAAATAAATTAATAAAAAACCCCACCAGAATAAAAAAAAAAAGATAGGATCAAAAAGCACATCAGGTGATTGTACTGAACATGATACAGTAGATATACGTTAGATAGGAAGAAAGGTCTTGTTCCTGTTCAAAATGACATTCTAGAACATTCTGCAAGCTGAGTCAAGGGCAAGGACAGACTCACTCTGCTGATCGGGTACCTTGGCTCGGGGGTTGAAGATCAAACCCCTATGAAGGGCAAAAGCAACACGCTTAACCAGTTCCTTCCTGATTCCATCCTCCAGCAGTTGTTTTGGATCCACCTAAATGCAAATTGAAAAGCATTAAATGTCAGTGAGGAAAAGCTCAGTCTAGGAGAAACACAGAGGAAAGACAGTCTCCAGAATCTGTAGGGGAGCACTTCTCTACCTCAATCCTAAATGATTAGGATTTCCCCCCCCCTTTCCTGCCCCTCTTTGATCTTGTGCAGCTCGGATAGAATTATTGAAACCTGTTACCTTGGTAGGACTTAGTTTATCTCAGCAACATTCATGACAATTTTACATGTCATTTCTAAGATGATAGGTATGGAAAGTTTTAAATCGCCTCACATTTTGATCATTTCCTTAAAAGTGCCTTTTCTTATCACCAGGAGGAGACAGTGGACTGAATGGCTTGCATTGGAATTTAGTGCCCATCTCTCATCTGCAAGTTATCTAAGGGCATCTATAATCATACGGGCAAAGTCACTTGGGGCTGGACCTCTGCAGATTCAACAATTCTTTTTTCTTTCAGCATATTCAGGATGCTGTTTGTAATTAGAGAGATAAAATAGGAAAGAAATCTGCTATTTAACTCTATAGCTTATTTTGCTGATTCGTTTTTTCTATAATGAGAAAGCTTTTGTTATTCCCTAAAAGTCTGTCAAATCTATAAAACATGAAATAGTTTTAATACAGTCCTGTGAATTCTCTAAGACATGTTTCTTTTAATTTGTCAAGACTTATTATTTTAAAAAGTCATAAAGAAAATTGATGGGTTCCATCTGGATTTGATGATATTTAAACTTTAAGGAGGATAACTGGAATGAAAAAGTTCCTGAAAATACAGAGGCCAGAGGAACTTGCTGAACTACAGTGTGATCACGCAGTCATTGAAAGCCAGACCAAGGAGAAACAACAGGTCAAGACCTAGAATTCTTCAACAGACAAACTGTAAGGAAAGAAAGGAATGAAGGAGGAATCTGAGGAGTAAATCAGTCTTAAAAGACATACATTTTTTTATAATGGGCAAATCTGAACTAAAGTGTCTACAGATTTAATTCTGGGTAATAAAACTACAAACAGAGAGACTGGGATTAGGTCAGGGCCCACAAGGAGGATCCTGGGGTGGGAGCTGGCTCAACTGTATCTCTGGGCTTGAGAGGTGGTGAGAGTGAGTGGTCTTTATCTCACACTAACCCATCAAGCTACACAATTGTTTCTATAGCGTTTGGCATCTATGCTGTATTTCATAAGAAACGAGTAAATTATAAACAAATACAGTCAATGAAAACAAATTCAAGCAGGTACAATGAAATTTTCAATGAAAACAGCCCTTATAAAAACAGATTTCATGAAAAAGAGTTCAATGTTTTCATGAATCTCATGGTCTTAAAGGGCCCTTCCCATTCTCCCCAGACTTCCACCAACCAACCTGTGGAGTGCTCACGGGGAAAGACCCTGTCACACAGCTCCTTCCTTGCATTCTGTCTACCCTCTGTGGTTAACAGCAGTTAACAGTTTTCACATGGGTCCCCCAGGCCCTCCTCTATTAATTTAGATATGTATTTGTTCTTAAATACATTCATTAAAAAATCTAAACGGTCACTTGGTAGTTCTATGTCTAGCGTTCTACGGAATCTCCACTGTGTTCTCCATGGTGGCTGTGCGGTCTACGCATCTGCAGGGGAGCAATGGAGAGGCAGACGTGGAGGGCAGACCTGGGGACAGTGCAGGAAGGAGGGGTGGGATGAATGGAGAGAACATTCTGGAAACATACACCTTACCATACGTAAAACAGCAAGAGGGAATTAGCTGTGTGACACCGGGAGCTCAACCCATGGCTCTGTGACAACCTAAGGGGGTGGGAGATGGGAAGGGGGTTCAGAAGGGAGGGGACAGATGTATACCTGTGACTGATTCGTGTTGATGTATGGCAGAAACCAACACAATATTGTAAAGCAATTATCCTCCAAGAAAAAAAACGTCTAAATGGGATAAAAATATTGGGTTGGCCAAAAAGTTCATCTGGACCAATCTAGTCCTAGGATTTATCTGTAAGAGGTTATGAAAAGTCTGAATGAAATTTTCGGTCAATCCAATATGAACATATATATACTACATGTTGTTCTATCGTTGCGTTTCCACTCTACATTCTGGAAATTTCTTGGTGGTAAGTTATTTTTGAATGGCAGGAAAGTAATCCACAGTGTGACTGCACCATGATATATTCAGCCATTCTTTCCCTCATAAAATGCGTAGGCTATTTCTATTACTTTGGCTACATCTAACAATGGACATTGTATGTGCATCTGTGTATATCTCACTTGTTTTAACTCATATTTACTGAAATGAATTAAAACTCTTTGAAAGGGTTTGAAATAGGTCCATAGCATTCAAAGATTACAGATTACTGAAGGCCATGGGATCCCACATAAAGCCCTGAGCTGTTGAACTGGCAGAGACAACGTAAGCTTAAAGGATGTCAAGATGACATTCCCTCTGCACTTATTGGTACTTCCCTGGTGACTCAGATGATAAAGAATCTGCCTGTAATGCGGGAGACCTGGGTTCGACCCTTGAGGAATGCAACCCAGTCCAGTATTCTTACTTGGGAAATCCCATGGACAGAGGAACCTGGCGGACTACAGTCCATAGGGCTGCAAAGAGTCCGACATGACTGAGCAACTAACACTAACATACTTGCGCTTATTAAGTAAAAGATTCTGGTAAGAGATTTACATTTTTCTTAAGCAGTCCTTCCCTTGATAATTATTGCTAATTACTCGGTTTTATTACATCCAACTAGTCACTTTGTATTTAAGACTAACCTGGTCCTAGGATGTATCATCACATAAAGATGAGTGAGAAGTGATAACCTGTCTGTGTACTCTCTGAATATCAACTGACTTAAACCGGCATCAGGCCTAAATCAAATTTAATAGAGTCTAATAATACTACAGGGCTAGAATGGTATTTCTTTACTACATTTCTAGAAACAACATAGAAAAGTTCTGTTTCTATTTAGGTTCATTTCCTGTATTTTCTTGGATTTCATTAACACAAATGTTATATCCAGCAATTCAATGAAGATTCTTTAGAAAATTGGAAATGTTAAGATTCTATTGATGTCAGATAAATGGAAAAATAAATAAGAGCACCACGAACTGAGTGGGTGCATCACTAGTCATCTTAGGATTACAAATTATAATAAAACAGCAATGATATACCACTTTAGACCCGTCTGGAGAACAAAAATTAGGAAGCGGATCATGGCTAGTGTTGGCCAAAATGGGGATAGATACACAGGAAACAAGTCATGTGAGAAGGCAATCTGGCTGTACTGAGACAAATTAAGTACAAATGTGCCCTAAGACTCCGACCCACTCCTGGATTTCAGCACAATTCTTGCACAGGCCTACGTGGGGACATGTTCAGAGATGCTCATCTAGACATTGCTGATGCTAACAGGAAGCACAGGTATGAAAATGAGCAGCATCTGTGCCCTGGGGAACAGCTAAATAAAACGTGAAATTCTTTGCAGCAGGAAGAAGTAACCAACCATCTCACTACAACATAAATAAATCCTGAAAGCAATAACTAGTGAGAAATGTTAGAAAAAGAATGAGGCTTTGTAGCAGAATATGATTTAGAGAAATCAAAAATGTGCACACATAAAATACTACTACTTGCTAAAAATAAGGAGACTTGCATATTTATGGACAGAAATCAAATAGAGTGGGTGCTGTGGGGTCTGGGGGTGGGTATCAGGAGAAGAGAAAGAAAAAGAGAGGAGCTTGCATATACTGGTGATGGCAATGGCCTGTGGTCAGAGGTTTACCATGATCTCAGCTCTCTGCACCTGGGGTGCGGCATAAAAACATTAAAGAGAAAGAAAGGTTGCAGGCAAGGAGGAAAGAGACAGTAAGTGATCAAGTAAGCAAGCTTCTTTGCTTAAGGGAACTGAATTATTGTTTTGTTATTACAAAAATTCAATAAAAATTTTTTTCTTAGTGTTTAGGAATTCCTGGGTCTTATGAAAAATGAGGATAATAATGCTTTCTCCTTCTCTGTTCATAAGTGACTAAAGTGAAAATCAAACACTGTATGTGAGATAGTGGGGGGCATAAGATGGATGACAGTACCCCCACAGGATAAACTCCGCCAAAATCCAAATGACAGAGAGGCTTATTATGAGGCCACAGAGACCAGCATTAAGACCATTACCTTGATGATGCCGACTAAAGTTGTCTTCATCATTAAGATGCCTTCAGTAAAAATGGAAATAGCATGAGTAAGCTTGGCAACCTTCAACAAAGAAAAAGAGGTTAATGAAGCACTTCTCATAAAAGACCCATCACTTCTATGGGAAGCTAAAATAACTGGTAATAGTTCTGAAAGGGCAAAGCCAAGAGAACAAGCATGTAGCTTGAAAGCACCTGCGTGTACATGTCCTGGTCAGAAATAAGGCTCTGTGGTGTTGACCACTGTCAGACCTACCGGGTGACTGAGTCAGAAGATGTTCAATCATTCTTTACCCTTTGATCAATCACTTCCCCTTCTTTGGGCCTCAGTATTTCACACATGAGATGAAAGCAGTACTCAGTGATATAGATGATACCTTCCAAAATCAAAGGGCTCATGGAGACACAGAAAAGGTAATCTCCCTTTTACTGCAGTCCACATTCTTTTCAAACAATGCTGGGAGGCACTGAAAAGATTGACTGAGGCTATATTCTTGAGTTAGAATCAATGTGGAAATTCTGAGCTTAATGATCTCAATGCCTAATGAAACTTCTGGAGTTGTGTCAAAGGATGTGAAATTGATGCTGGTTATCACATTTTCAAATTTTACTTGATTTTACTTTTCAGGTCTCTAAGTTTAGGGAGAAAGAAAAGCAGAGGCATTTGGGAAAAACTACTTCTGAGACTGCTTAATTGTGGAATGGCCTTAGATATCTGCCTGTTTGAAGTGGTTTATGGAATATGGATTACTTTGTTCATGGAATATGGGTGATTTTGAACCACTGAGTCATGAATCAAGACCGTTCAAAAGAAAAGTGACCAACTGAGTTCCACTCCCTCTGAGAACATTCAGGCAGGTGGGGCCTTGAATGATACCAGGACACTGTAAAGAATGAAGGTAAGCCTGCACTAAAATAACAAAACCTGGTTACCATTGAGCGAGCAGAAAAATAAATCAGAACTGATCCGGGGGTCTTGGGGATACGCAGAGTTGTGCTATTTCATGGGGGTTAAACATCAAAAGGCAGATGTTAAAGGGACACACCACCTCGTATCGCGGGCCGAGCTGAGCGTAGTCCCTCAGCTTGTCTTTGTCCAGCCGGGTGGGCACTTCAATGATATCGTGAGTCTGAAGCTTTATGATCTTTAGAAGGGAAGTAAACATGCTTTCTGGAATAATCTGCAACACCTTTAGTGAAAGGGAAAAGAGGAAAAACAAGTGAGCCTCCTATTTTCTCTTCCTTAGTTTGACAGATGGTAGGACAACAGTAAAAAGGGTGTCCATTTATTAATCTGCAGGAAAGGGTGCTGGGGGGCTCTCACAAGCATTCTTTTAGTAACTACTCCCATGCACAGGGCTACGTTCCTTCAAACACAAATTGCTCACAGATTATGAGTAGGAAAAAGTTAAAAATCATACTTCAGGTGTTTGGAACAGCTCTGATATTGGCCTGGACTTAGGAAAACTTCATAATCAGATACAAACCTTGGAACACTCTCATTTGGATTTTACTGCCGCTGGAGCCGCTAATGACTTTTTCCACACCTTCTCTAACTTTATTTCTGGAAAAAAACAATCTGTCTAATGTCTTCAGTTATGGCGCTGTTGGTGCTCTAATCTTACTTCTTTTAATCATTCTTCCTTGTATTGTCAGGATTCTTCGGCAGAGCATTCAGAAGCTCTCGACTGAATTGCACCTGATTATTTTACAAAAAACAAAAAAGGGGGAAATGCCGGGAGCCAGCGTGAGGAACTCTGCCCATGGCAAAGGTCATGAGGAAGGAGGCTTGGCATACGCAAAGGTGTGATCAAGCCTCAGGAAAACCCCTGTTCCTGAGTATCTACCCCAAAACCAGAGTCTGTTTTATGCTCTTACCTACACCTCTGACTTTACAGGGGGCTCTCCCCCATAAACGTTTCTCTCGGAGAAGGAGTAAGCGTGCAGCTCCGAGGCAATAAAAATTCCTGGGCATGACAAGAGTGTTTCAGCTTACGGACTCCTCTGAAGGTTATCTAGCCCGCCTGTATAGGTTCGTCCGGCCACATGTGATTGTTTACAGCCTCCCAACCTGAGAGGCATGAGATGTTTTAGACTTTAGTTCAGTTCAGTTCAGTCGCTCAGTTGTGTCTGACTCTTTGCGACCCCATGAATCGCAGCACGCCAGGCCTCCCTGTCCATCACCAACTCCCGGAGTTCACTCAGACTCAAGTCCATCGAGTCAGTGATGCCATCCAGCCATCTCATCCTTGGTCGTCCCCTTCTCCTCCTGCCCCCAATCCCTCCCAGCATCACAGTCTTTTCCAGTGAGTCAGCTCTTCTCATGAGGTGGCCAAAGTACTGGAGTTTCAGCTTCAGCATCAGTCCTTCCAATGAACACCTAGGACTGATCTCCTTTAGAATTGACTGGCTGGATCTCTTTGCAGTCCATGGGACTCTCAAGAGTCTTCTCCAACACCACAGTTCAAAAGCATCAATTCTTCGGCGCTCAGCCTTCTTCACAGTCCAACTCTCACATCCATACATGATCACAGGAAAAACCATAGCCTTGACTAGACGGACCTTAGTCGGCAAAGTAATGTCTCTGCTTTTGAATATGCTATCTAGGTTGGTCATAACTTTTCTTCCAAGGAGTAAGCGTCTTTTAATTTCATGGCTGCAGTCACCATCTGCAGTGATTTTGGAGCCCCAAAAAATAAAGTCTCACACTGTTTCCACTGTTTCCCCATCTATCATGAAGTGATGGGACCGGATGCCATGATCTTCGTGTTCTGAATGTTGAGCTTTAAGCCAACTTTTTCACTCTCCTCTTTCACTTTCATCAAGAGGTTTTTTAGCTCCTCTTCACTTTCTGCTATAAGGGTGGTGTCATCTGCATATCTGAGGTGATTGATATTTCTCCCGGCAATCTTGATTCCAGCTTGTGTTTCTTCCAGTCCAGCATTTCTCATGATGTACTCTGCATAGAAGTTAAATAAGCAGGGTGACAATATACAGCCTTGACGCACTCCTTTTCCTATTTGGAACCAGTCTGTTCCATGTCCAGTTCTAACTGTTGCTTCCTGACCTGCATACAGATTTCTCAAGAGGCAGGTTAGGTGGTCTGGTATTCCCATCTCTCTCAGAATCTTCTACAGTTTATTGTGATCTACACAGTCAAAGCCTTTGGCATAGTCAATAAAGCAGAAATAGATGTTTTTCTGGAACTCTCTTGCTTTTTCCATGATCCAGCGGATGTTGGCAATTTGACCTCTGGGTACTCTGCCTTTTCTAAAACCAGCTTGAACATCAGGGAGTTCACGGTTCACATATTGCTGAAGCCTGGCTTGGAGAATTTTGAGCATTACTTTACTAGCATGTAAGATGAGTGCAATTGTGAGGTAGTTTGAGCATTCTTTGGAACTCCCTTTCTTTGGGATTGGAATGAAAACTGACCTTTTCCAGTCCTGTGGCCACTGCTGAGTTTTCCAAATTTGCTGGCATATTGAATGCAACACTTTCACAGCATCATCTTTCGGGATTTGAAACAACTCAACTGGAATTCCATCACCTCCACTGGCTTTGTTCGTAGTGATGCTTTCCAAGGCCCACCTGACTTCACTTTTCAAGATGTCTGGCTCTAGATTAGTGATCACAGCACCATGATTATCTGGGTCGTGAAGATCTTTTTTGTACAGTTCTTCCGTGTATTCTTGCCACCTCTTCAGGCAAATTCTTTTGGGGAGTTGGAAATTATTAGTATAGTGGGTTGGTTAGGAATTATATTGGTGAAGGGTTTTTTCATTTGTTGTGCCAATAGTTGCTGCTAATTCCCTGCCCTGGGTGTGACAAGGGATTTCTCAGGTCAAACCTCTCTGCTGACAGACTAGCTTGTGTGACAAGATTATCCATACTCCTGCCACTAGGCACATGATTGTTTACCACCTCTCAACCATAAATAGCACAGACAGTTTTGGAGAATTTTGAGAGTCTTAATTAGCATAGGGCTTTTCTCATTGTTGAGTCAATGATTGCCGCCAGGCCTCCATATCCTTAGGCACCTGGGAATATATTAATCAATGTATTTGGAATATAGAAAAGGAAATATAGTAGTTTTTAAGGTTAGCAATACTAGACTTTTTGAGTTAATGAATTTTCTCTTTTGTAATAGATCACTGTACTTTGTTATAAATCACTGTGTCCTTGCTATGTAAAAATGTAAATTTATCACTATCTTAAGACTAAATAGATCTTAAGGGGAACATTGGTGAAAGGATTTTCACTTGTGAGGTTGATGTTTGCTGCTAAATCTCCATGTTCCCTGCCCTTATAATGGATATAACTAGCATATAGGAGAAATAAGTATTAACCTTTAAGATTAATCATGTTAACCTTGGGTTAAATAAATTCCTTTCTTGATTGTAACTTACTACACCCTCATCCTATAGGAATGCAACTTTATTTGGAGGGTGGTGCCTGGTTTAAGAAAAAAAACCCTTGGAAGACATAAGTTTTTTGGTTATCAGAAAGAAAGGATCATAAAATGTCAGCAGGTCTCATGGCCAGAAGATGATTTAAAATCCCTAAGATCTTTTCATGTGAAGCACCTGATTTTGATAAGGTCAGGACTGCTGACCCCCGCGTGACTCTGTATTCATCCCTATGTGTAACAAAAGGTATATAAGCAAACCCAAAAATAAAGAAATGGGATCAGTTTTTGGAAAGACTAATTCCCCCATGTTGTTTCTTTCTTGCTCCTCGTTTTTCTGGCTGAATTCCCATCTGCAGCATGGATGCTATTCCATGTAAACCAAGTTATTCAGCCTCTTTTTCTCCACTAATTTTCCTACTACACTATCCATTTCTAATCTCTCTATATGTCTGTAATTAAATATGTATTTTTCCAAGGACGCCGACTCCGTCCCCACCTTCGAATCACCCTGGATCCACCGGGGCTGGACCCTGGCAAGATAAAGCTAAGTCTCCTAGAAATGCTGTAAAAGATGTATCACTCCCACATTATAAATTTTTCAAAAGCTGAGATTCAGAGATGTTAAGTAACATGGCTGCAGAGCCCTCAGCTAGTACATGACACAGGACAATTTTGAATCCAGGCCTGTGTGGCTCTGCTACTGCTGCTGCTAAGTGGCTTCAGTCATGTCCAACTCTGTGCGACCCCAGAGATGGCAGCCCATAAGGTCCCCCATCCCTGGGATTCTCCAGGCAAGAACACTGGAGTGGGTTGCCATTTCCTTTTCCAATGCATGAAAGTGAAAGTGAAGTCGCTCAGTCGTGTCTGACTCTTAGCGACCCTAAGGACTGCAGCCTACCAGGCTCCTCCGTCCATGGGATTTTCCAGGCAAGAGTACAGGAGTGGGGTGCCATTTTGTGGCTTTAAGTTACACCATAAGTTATTGAAATAAGGACCGAAATTCTCCTGAAAACTTTAAGTTCCAATTAGTCACAGTTACCAACTGTGACTTTGAGGAAGCTACCAAGATCTATGTTTCTCAATCTCTACACCTATAAAATGGGGGTTAATACCATCAGCATTTAAAAAATAAGTATAAAAGTTCTTTGAAAGTAAAAACGTATCTGCACACCCACAGTACCAGTAAGAATAAATTTATTTTCAGGTATGGAAAATTTCAGGAATCAAATTAAGAATTAAGGAAAAGTATATATAACTACTATGTATACAACAGATAAACAACAAGGACCTACTACAGAGCATGGTCTTGTAATAATCTATGTATATATGTACAACCAAATCATTTTGCTGCATACTTGAAGCTAATACATCATAAATTAAGTACACTTCACTAAAAAAAAAAGGCGTAAGGGAAAGGAATGACAGGTGTACTTTTTTTCAGGGCCCCAAGCACATCATTTGTATTTAAAATAGCAGTTGCTACTGCTACTGATAAGTTGCTTCAGTCGTGTCTGACTCTGTGCGACCCCACAGATGGCAGCCCACCAGGCTCCCCTGTCCCTGAGATTCTCCAGGCAAGAACACTGGAGTGGGTTGCCATTTCCTTCTCCAATGCATGAAAGTAAAAAGTGAAAGTGAAGTCGCTCAGTCGTGGCCAACTCTTAGCGACCCCATGGACTGCAGCCTACCAGGCTCCTCCGTCCATGGCATTTTCCAGGCAAGAGTACTGGAGCGGGGTGCCATTGCCTGTATTTAAAACAGCAGTTAGTTTGCCATTAAAATAAGTATCACCTTGATGCATTTCTTACCTTTCTCACATAGGACACCAATTCACCAGAATAATATTGAGACACGCTGAGAAGGTCAGGGCTATTTGCTTGATTAATACGGAGAAGGGGCAGGTCAAGGGCAGAGGCAAGCTGGAAGGAAAATAAGACACCACTGTTTCTCTGTTTCAAAAAGTCCTCGAAATCTCTTTCTTGAAGCAGTAACATACAACGAAGCTCCTAGGCTTTGCTCAAAAGACAACAATGACTAAACTTCATCAGTTCACAGTTTCTGACAAGGATATAATGTAAAATGACAGGTATCTGCTACAGCAGCGGCTCTCAAGTTGTGGTCGCTGGACCAGCAGCATCAGCATCACCTGAGATCTTGTTAGAGATGCTGATTCTCAAGCCTCACATAGGTATACTTCATCAGAAGCTCCGGGGGTGGGGCCCAGCAATCTGGCTGTGACACGTCTTCCAGGTGATTATCCTACATGCTCAAGTTTGAGCCACTGAACTACAGAAGGCAGCTACTTCTCTATGGAGACCGGACATTCTGACTGATGGACTACACATTGAGTCTAATCTAAGATGACATGGCTTGTAAGAAGTGCCATTATTTGATGCACTGCTCAAAACAACAACAACAAAAAAACACCACATGCTGACAACTAAATTATGATATGCCATCATCTACAACCCATCTCAGTCACAGAAATGTTAAAATATGAAAGTGCCTCTCAGACTTGATATGTATGGTAATTTCATCAGAAGACATTGAGTAAATTATTTGTTCATTTATCACTAAACCAAATTACCTTGAGAGAAGGGTCAATCCATGCCTGTTTTGTTCACCATTATTACCTAATCTTTTTATTTTTTATTTCTTGGCTGAACCATGTGGCATGTGAGATCTTAGTTCCCTGACCAGGGATTGAACCCATGTCCCCTGCATTGGAAGCTTGGAGTCTTAACCACTGAATCACCAAGGAAGTCCCCTTCCCTAATCTTTAGAGGAGATCTTAGAATATAGAAGCTCAACAAGAATTTTTTTAAGTGAGGCAGTAAAAGGATTTTATTCATGTCTAGGGAATAAAGGATGTACATTTTTTAGTATCTCGGTAAAACTAATAAAAAATCAATTTCATTAAAAACAATTTTTCTAAGACATCCCAACATCTATTTTGAATTTAAACTTTATTTTTCACATCTTTTGCCAACTACACTCTCATGAAAAATTTGCTGAAAGCTTTCAGTCTATAAAAATACTTAAAGTTGTCCAACTTTCTGAAAGGATGAGATCTTGGACTGAATTAATGAATGAGGTAAAAATGAAGGTCAACGCTTGCTCAGAAACTGCCCATGTGATCTTCCTGCTCCTTGCTTACCTTGAGGAACGTGGCTCTGAGCTTAGTGACCATGGATGGGCTCACCCTTATGCTCTCCTGCATGATAGCCGTGAAACTGCAAAAAGACACCAGTGGTAAGATGACGCTCACAGTGGCTCCCACCAGGGACCGGCATCAGGCTGCCCACATTACCTGTCAATCAACTGCCAAGCAAAAGAAAGGTCCCCGATGATCTGCATTGTGATCAGGACCTCCTCTTTGATGTTAATGGTTCGGATCATTTGGTGGAGAAACTTGCGCGTATCAGCAAGAAACTGACACACTTGCAGATTTGATTCGAGCTGGTGAAATTCTTGAACCTGAGGTGCATAAACACACTGGATTTTAAACTTCTGAACGGCCTGCATGGTGCTCATTGTTCTTTGAAAACACTTCAAGTAAAGCACACTACTTAACTAACATTCTTGGCAAAATTTTAATTTCAAAATATAATTTCTGAAATGTACAAGCCAAGTCAGAAAACAACACATGTATTTCTAGAATTAAAAAATGTTCCGTTATTTCTTATTCTGTACATATATAACACAATAAGCAAATACTCCCAGTTTCCACTTCTGTATCAATCAACATATATTGGAAAATTCTAATTCTGCAGATTTGCTGGCTAGCTAAAAAACAAAATAAGTCATGCCACAACCAAGGAGTGAGCACTTGTACATTTTTAAGTTCTTTTGATGAACTTTAATAAATAATGATTCCACAGTGTTCTGACATTTTAAAGTGTATAATTCAGTGGGCATGGGCTACATGCCAAAAGAAATAACGCAAAAGAGAAAAAGCACCCAGATTTATAACATTGTTTACAGTTGTACTCTCGACTAGAAAATCCAAAAACAACCAAAATAGAAACAGCACAAGTGAGCAATTGTTCCGGAATGGTTATGGAAACTGGCATGCTAACAGTGGAGCATTATACTGTGCTGCCGTAATAGTGGCCAGCCTAAAACCCTTGCAAAAATAAGAAAGAGCTTATAAGAAAAGGATGAATGCATACATATCACTTGGACAGGGTTCCAGGTGAGGATGGATGATTTTTGTTTTTAGATAATAGAGTATATGCTTATTGTTCTGATGCTTTTGTTTATTTTCCTGGTTAAACATACAAGTTTTAAGAGTGTGGAAGTAAGATCCTCTTTTGACAATCATTTTTCAGTAGATAAAAAACGAACTTTTCTTTTCCAGAAAAGAAAACACATTATTTTTAAGCATATGATCATTATACAACTATTTTTATTTTTGTGTATCCTCTTCTAGCTTTTCTCCCACGGCACGCATTTTTTACAAACCTAAAAATGGTGCATATAATGGAAATTTGCTTTTGTTTTTACCTCCTTATCATAGTTTTCCCAATGTCTCTATATTGTCTTCATGATTAGTTTTTCAAGACTACATACATGTTTCTGCAAGTTGAAATATCATAAATTTCACTACCATTCTCTTTATCATTTAGTTATTTTCCCAATTTTAGGGCACTGTATACAAAAGTGAACATATTCACTTACACTGCTTTTACTTCTGATGAAACAGTCTTTTAAATATGTTTCCAGGACTGCTGTGTAGGTCAAACATATGGTTCACGATCCAAGAACTATCATTTAAAGACCTTCCTTACCTCTTCCAAAGCCTGTATTAGCTGCACAGTTTTTCTGCCCGCGGCGGTAGAATCATCATAATTTAGTGATAATATTTGTTTCGAAATCTCTCTGAACCAAGCTTGAAGATTTTCTATTAATATAGAAACAAGAAAAGACTACTGAAATCCCAGAACAACCGTAGCAGTGGCTGTGGCTTTAATTATCTTTCCCAAGTCCAGTTCTTACAAAGCTTTCACTATGTATCTATCAACTGTTCTCAGGAATTCTCCAAATTCTAACAACAAAAATGCCTGAGGCATGTGACCTAGTAAAAGCGATGAAACTTTCTACACAGAGTTTATAACACCTGGCAGAGAGGGTACATGTAAACTGATGTGTGCAAAGATGGCAGTGGGGGAGGGGAGGAGTCGGGGAGGAACTGCAGGATTTCCACAGAGCTGGGAGGATGGGTGAAGGTCTGCAGGGGCAGAGCGGGGAGAGGGATTAACTGTCCTTAGATGAAGAGACGGGATACAGCAGAAACTTTGGGGCAAAAGGGCAATGGCACATTTTGGAGGGCAAAGTGGGACCAACGTGTAGGAGAGCGACGTGTGAGTGGTGAGCTGTGGGGAGTCTGAATGGATTAGGGGGTGCCATTTGCACTCACAAACCAGTTGGCATTTCTTAAAGCAGAGATGGTGAGTACCGTTAACATGCTCTGAGACCCTCAGTGTATCAGGTAAGGGTTTAAGCTTCGTTTCATCTTACCTTCACAAAAATCTATGGAGTGGAATTAAAAGCCGTTTCTCAGATAAGAATGCTGATACCTGGAGATATTAAGAGTCTCTGTGGCTTAGAGTCACTTAATGAAATAGTCAGGGTATGCAAACTGTTCAGAGTCAAAGCCTTTGCTCTTCTCACCTCACCAAGTTAAAAAAGCTGAAGGTTTTTTGTGTGTCATCAATGGGATAATTTCACTTCAATAAAAGCACTTAAAAGCTTATAATCTAAGTTATTTTAAGAAGTGACATCTGGGTTCCCTGGTTGCTCAGTAGTTAAGGATCCACCTGCCAATGCTGGAGATGTGGGTTTGACCCTTGATCCGCGAGGATCCCACATACTGAGCAACTAAGCCCATGTGCCACAAATACTAGAGCGTAGCCTCCACTTGCCAAACTAGAGAAAAGCATGAGCAGCAACGAAGACCCAGCATAGTCAAAAATAAGTACATAAAAGTATTAAAAAAAAAAAAAAGATTTGACATAGAGTGGGAGGGAGGTCACAGAGGGAGGGGATATAGGGACACATATAGCTGATTCACTTTGTTGCACAGCATAAACACAACACTGTAAAGAAATTACACTCTAATAAAAAAACTGACATGAAGAAAACTAGTTGCAATTTTAAACTTTTTTTTTTTGTAGGACCAAAGGACAGCTATGCTATACAAGAAAGTACAAAGAATTTGGAGTCTGAGGTGATGGTTGAGATCCAGGCTTTGTACCTTTGTTACTTTTGGCTAGTGATTACTTTTTAAAGCTTTGGTCTCTGTATACATAAAATAAGGATAAAGATGTTTATCTCACAGGGTTGTAAGGATCAAACAAGAAGTATTTGTGAAAGTACTTCCTAAACTGAAATATGCTATATAGCCAGAAAAAGTACAGTATATTGTTTTGAAAGATCTTTGAAACAATGCTTGTATTTGTAAGAACCTGCAACCATGAAATTAAAGATGCTTACTGCTTGGAAGGAAAGTTATGACGAACCTAGATAGCATATTGAAAAGCAAAGACATTACTTTGCCAACACAGGTCCGTCTAGTCAAGGCTATGGTTTTTCCAGTAGTCATGTATGGATGTGAGAGTTGGACTGTGAAGAAGGCTGAGTGCCGAAGAATTGATGCTTTTGAACTGTGGTGTTGGAGAAGACTTGAGAGTCCCTTGGACTGCAAGGAGATCCAACCAGTCCATTCTAACGGAGATCAGTCCTGGGTGTTCTTTGGAAGGACTGATGCTAAAGCTGAAACTCTAATACTCTGGCCACCTCATGTGAAGAGTCGACTCATTGGAAAAGACTCTGATGCTGGGAGGGATTGAGGGCAGGAGAAGGGGATGACAGAGGATGAGATGGCTGGATGGCATCACCAACTCAATGGACGAAAGTTTGAGTGAACTCCTGGAGTTGGTGATGGACAGGGAGGCCTGGCGTGCTGCAATTCATGGGGTCGCAAAGAGTCGGACACGACTGAGTGACTGAACTGAAAAGAGACTAGAATAGAGATAAATGTGCCTGATTTTAGACAACTTATCTGGTTAGATTGGTACCAGAGGTTCTTTGTTTTTTTAAGATACAGTATGGTGATCTGTGAAACCTGTTGCCAATTTATATCATATCATCAAAAACTGGCCAACTTTTTTCAATAGGAGGGAATAACTTTCATGATCTTCTCAGGTGGCTACTTCTCCCAAGAAAATTAATAATTGCTAACACAGATGATATCTAAGAGTCTTGTGTTCCAATCCTGATTGGGTCTTCTTCACTGACACACCTGCCATCTAGTGGCAGAAGAGGGGACCTGCAGACTGCTTTGAAACAACTCTGCGTGTGTGAATTCAGTTGCTCAATCTTCATGACCCCATGGACTGTAGCCTGCTAGGCTCCTCTGTCCATAAAGTTTTTCAGGGAAGAATACTGGAGTCAGTTGCCATTTCCTGCTTCTTGGGATCTTCCTAACGGAGGGATTGAAGCCAGGTCTCCTGCACTGCAGGCAGATTCTTTACCATCTGAGTCACCAGGGAAGCTTCAGTAGGAATAACAACATAATTTGGAAATATATTTTGGATTGACCATTCAGCATCAAATAAATCAACAAGAGCCAAATACAGTAATCACAAGTTTATACTGACTATGAATAGCAGAGTTACATTTTTTAATAAAAACCTATACTATTAACCAATTCTACTGTATAATTAACTTTATCAGAAATAAATTTGACAGTTAAAACAAATATCAAGGCTAAGAAAAAATAGTTTGTCACCTTAAAACTCAGAATGGTCTTTCAGGGGCAATTTGAAAGGATCCTATCTATACAAAAGTTTGAAGTGATAGCACAATTTTCCTATAGGTATAATTTCCTAAAAAAGCAAGATCAAAATTGTCAAAGTTAAACCTAAGCTGTGGCTATGTTGGGCTTCTCAGGTGGTGCAAAGAACCCACCTGCCAATGCAGGAGATAGGTTCAATCCCTGAGTCAGGAAGATCCCCTGGAGTAGGAAATGGCAACCCGTTCCAGTATTCTTTCCTGGAAAATCCCACGGACCGAGGAGCCTGGAAGGCTACAGTCCATGGGGCTGCAAAGACTGAGGGACTGAGACAGACACACACAGACACACACACACACAGACACACAAGTTGTTTCAAAACAGTCTGCAGGTCCCCTATTGTGCCACTAGATGGCAAGTGCGTCAGTGAAGAAGCAGCAAACAGGATTGGCACACAAGACTCCTAGGTATCATCTATTTAGTGGTTATTAATATTCTTGGGAGAAGTATCCTTCTGAGAGGATGATGAAAGTTATTACCTCCCCCAGTGCAAATAAAATGACACACTAAAGGCACTAGCTTTGTATACTGTGGTGGTAGGTGGAGGATCATGACTCTAAGCCCCAGTTTAGCCTCCAATTTTTTATATCATATGTGAGAAACCTGAAGTTGAGAGAGAATATGAGATTTCCCAAGGGAGCACCAGGCTAGAGCAGCCAAAACTAAACTTCTGATCTTCATCAACAACACCACAGCACACAGTAACATCACAATAATGACTTTTTACTCTGCTGGTTTCTAATAAACTGTGTACACATTTCAAATACACTGATGTTTCCTCTCCAGCAATTACCATTTTTCTCCACTCTGGTTAGAGGTTTGACTCCTGAAAAGACATCAGCAAGCTCCATCATCCGCTCTGAGCCCTCCTTCTTGTAATGCTCCCATTTGGCCTGCTTTTCTGAAAGCATTTGCTTGAACATCTATTGAAGAGACAGACGAGATTTACTGATTTTAAGAGAAAAATCCAGCTTAGGCAGTTTACTAAGAAAGCCTGAGTCAAACCCAGTTTATTATAAAAATAGGTACCTAAAATCAACATCATTCTGATGCCATCTCTTAAGCATCAATACTTACAAATTGCGGGGTAAAAAAGCTAGACCATCTCTCAGATGGTGGCTCTCAGACTAATTAAGGCAAAGTGAGTGTTGGTTCTGAATGAGCTTCAAGGTCTGCAGCTAGTTCAGAGGCCACCTGATCCAAACTCCCAAAGTTTCTGTAGAACCTGGTCACCCCCAGGTGTCTGCCATTCTTATCATGCCCATGTGCTGTGCTTAGTCGCTCAGTCGTGTCTAACGGTTTGCAACCCCATGAACTGTAGCCCATCAGGCCCCTCTGATTCTCCAGGTAAAAATACTCGAGTGGATTGCCGCGCCCTCCTCCAGGGGATCTTCATAACCCAGGGATCAAACCCAGGTCTCCTGTATTGCAGGCAGATTCTTTACCATCTGAGCCACCAGGGAAGCCCAATTATGCCCATGGAGGCTTTTTAAGGAGTAAAACCAGCACAGAATTTCCTTTTGTGAACTCAAATCCCTGAAGTCCTTAGGTCAAGTTTGTTTAAATGTAAACTACCACCTTATTTAGGCCTTTCCAATAGGTTTTCATGGCTTTTAAGATGAAGACGACTATCCTGCAAGGCCCAGCACCGGCTGGCTCCTGCCCACCTGTCAACCTCACTTCCTAACACCTTTCTGTTGTGTTCTCCCCCCTCCAGCCAGCTGATCTTTCAGGCCTGAACTGGCCAGGCTCTCCCCTCCCTGAGGGGACTGAGACAGAGTCCGTCTTCCCTGTGCAATGGTCTCCATCACGCTCCCCATCTCTGTCTTAGCTAACTCTGGCAGGTCCCTTTCTCAGCGTCCTTCAAAAGCTCCTGCTGCCCTTCTCAGGGAAGTCATGAAAGCCAGGACAGGATCCTTTCTTTCAGGTGGAGAACTATGTTCCTCTCCTTTAGAGCATACACCTCAGCTTTTATTTACATTTTCATTTGTGTAATTCTCTGTTTACTATCCACATTCCTCATTAGACCATAACCTCCATAATCTGGGGCATTTTTTCCCCATCACTGTATCCCTAAATAACAGTAGAGACTAAATGCCTGTTAAATGTTTAATCTCATCCTTTGAATATAAGAATTATCTCAGACAGCTAGAATCTTTAGCTTGAATCAAAGACACAGGTACAAAAATCCTAATTGCTAAAAAAAGAAAAATTAAGCATTAAGAAAAGATTTTGGTGGTTACTTATTCAGTATTTTTACCTCTTTGAGTATAAACTCAAATTGTGCAGTATCCAACAGCAATTGAAAGAGGATCTTGGGATTGTACCTCGAGTCTGTTAGAATCTGGTCCTTGATTTGACGAAGGCGTTTGTTGTTTGGGTCACAGGCTAGACATGTGGAGAAAAGAGTTTCCAATTTACTAAATGTGTAGAAAATACCTATAATAAGTAAGATGGATTCTGAAATACTTTCATTTCCCTTCTTTTAAGCATTTAAAAAGTAATAAGAAAAATGCATATCAATGATGGAGTGTAAAATAAATTGTATCTATGCTAGAGGAAGTACAATTGAACTGCTAAATATAACGTTGAATCTGACATAGAATGTCATCATGATATACTGTTGAATGAAAAAGAGCAAAGTGAGAACAGTGTTTCCAAAGTTTGTAAGTATCCTGTGGTTGGTTGGTTATCGACTGTCTGTGGGTCAGTGCTTTTGGCACTAATGATGGGTCGAGCCTTTTGGCACTATTTCCTAAGTAAGTGGCCTCCTTGTGTCCTGTCTGAAGTTGCTTATGTTGGGCACTGATCTCTGCCATTCAGCTATGGACAGGTGTACAGAAAAGATTTAACACAGCAGGCCTGAGACTGCCATCTTCAAAAAGGCCTGTTTGCAAGGTTGGCTCTTGGCTGGCATTTGGGAATTTGGATTTTGGAAGGGTTCCCACCATTTTGAGAACTGATAAGAATGGCCCACCATGCTTTAACTCTTTGTACAAACATGTGCTTCATGATGTGCACCTGCTTTCCTTCTGGGAGTCTGGAATGTTGGTACCTGCCACGTAGAGGCTATCTTAAGGAGCACCCCCTGCCCCCAACAAAAACCACGGACACAGTTTCTAATGGGCTTCCCTGGTTGACATTTACTCATGCTGTCACAACTCATTGCGAGGGGAACCAAATGGACCCTGTGTGACTCCACTTGGAGAGAACTCTTAAGAGCTTGTGCCTCGTTTCACCCCAGGCACCTCTGCCCTGTGCCGATTGTGCTATCTTTCTGCTGTTGCAAATCAGAGCCATAAGTACATACGCTGAGCCTAGTAAAGCATGGAACTTGGGACGTCCTTGGGGACCAGTGACACAACAAGAGGAGTAGGGTCACGACACAGAGATGTGGCGCTTTCAAACCAGAAGAACCAGGCCTGACACCATTCTCATGCTCTTTGTAAAGGCATGACTGATACTCAGAGCTTTCTGGATTATCCACCACCTAGACCTGGAGAGTGTATGGTTACTAGGCTAAGGTCACAAAATTAGGCGGTGATTGACCGAGGCATAAGTCACCAGATGTCTTGATTTTCTGGTCAGTGTATCAGTTGCCAAGATAAATCATTTCAAATAAAATAAACATGTTTAAAAATATATAGAATAAAGAATTATGCTATTTGCTGAAACTGATTTATGGGGTCAATTATTTATGCAAGAAAGGAAAAGAAAAAATAGGATAAGGCAAAATATTTACACGTAAAAGCTATTCAGACTGCAAATAAAGTCAAAATAAAGTTCATAGCCATTAAGGTACCAGGTCCCTCACAGTTGCTCTAGTATCACCATGCTTGTTCAGGCTTTCTGAGCCCTCCTGCCGGCATCTTAGGATGTCCGGCATGTACAGAATGACCACGCTTTACAAGCACATATCACGGGTGTTTTTGGTGCTTCAGTTATGGTGAAGCTTGAGCAAGGTTATTTTATATATTGATTTCCAAGTTACTCCATCAGGAAGAGACGCATGACAACCTGGAGAAGGGCTCAGTTTTCATGGGAAACTGCAGAGTTCTGATTTACCAAGCATTCTCCAGAAGCCCCTAGGAAGAAATATACTGGAACTGATGACATTGATCACACAGAGACCATTTTTCAGCTTCAGGTTTGCCTAACTTAAAAAACAAAAATGAAACAGAAAAAAAAACCCACAACAACCCAACCTGTAATGAGTTCCATTTGTTTTTATATAAATTCTAATTCAACATGAAATCTGATATTAATTTCCTTTCATTTTTGGAACGGAATATCACTGCGCATTAACAATTAGCTCCAGCAGGTTAACAGGAGGGAATATGAGAAACACGCCTTCCTTTTTGCACACCATGACCAAAACAGCATAAAAGCTAAATAAGCAGTTACTTTTCCCACATATGACTCACAACCAGATAGGCAAATCATTTGTTTCTGGTAAATTCTGAGCTTGTGCAATCAGATCAGATAATTGCCAGCTCAGAAATGGAAAACAGATGTGGCTGAAGATAAAAGCATAGAACTCTGGCAAGCTGAGCCGGTACCTGGCAAGGGCACAAATCCAGGAGACCACTGGCTTCAAGAACACAGGCACGGCTATTAGGCACAGTCATCCGGAAGACAAAGAGGAGGCTGAGTCACTCACTAGAAACCCACAGTTGGCTTTATGATGGGATAAAGTGAGGGCTGGAGTTGTTTACATACTTCTGAATGTAAGACTTATGGTAAAGAAGATTATAAGCTGAGTCAATGTAGTAAAATTCTCAAATTATGTTTAAGTAAAACATAAACTTGACTAGTTAAAGATTAGTCCATGAGATGATTCAAAACTTTAGCCCTGATATTCATGCTGTGATTAAACGGTAAATCGAGAGAGGTCTAGGCCAAGAAGCAAAATGATGAAAAACAAAAATAAAACTGGAAAGCATGTTAAGCCACTAAATTTGTTACAGCAGCAATAAGAAGCACATACAAGGGCCAGGCCAGCACCTAAGAGCCAGATGTGTAAATCAAACAGTTGGTGGGATCTGAGTCCAGAGTCCAGAACAGGAGAGAAACATTGCTTGGGGTGGAGGAAAGCTCTTCACGGAAGGCAGGAGCTGACCAGCCCTTGGTACAATTTCACAGTAAAAAGCAGAAAAAATTCTAGACTGGAGAAGTGACCAAAGAAAGGACAGAGGGAAGGACAGAAAAATGTGGGCCCACTTTGCTGAGGAACTGGCTAGATCAGGGTGCTTAATTAAGATAGATAGGTGGGAAGGCTTTATTCTACCTCTATCCACAGCAAAACTTTTTCACGGGTAGACATCTGATCTTCCCAGTCTGACCAGTGACGAGCTCCTCAAGCCTGGGAAGTAACTGTCCTCATACTCCTAAGCACCTAACAGGATCTGGCACAGGGGCTGTTCAGGTGGGCCACTGCTTTGACCAAGCTGACGCAAAAATGACCATTTTACAAAAGCAACTTGATTCTCATTCAAGGGCTAAACCATTTGGCATCACGCGGCAGATCAGGGTTTGGCACGCCTATATGCGGAGCGACACACATGGTCACGCCTTTTGTGTGTTACCAGAGTCCGCCGTATGAAGCATCAGCCAGCGGATGGCAACGTTCCCATCTCTCAGGCAGTTCAGAAGCCTTGGGATGTTGTCCAGAACCAGCTCCTCCCTCAAGTAACCTTCTTTCAGGAACTGCTGCACTTGTGCGTGCACCCTTTCTCTGACAGTAGCGTATCTGCTTGCCTGTGAAAAGGAAAAGAAAACTTGAATAACATTTCAAAGAAAGAATCACCTTGAAAATGACTCATATTCAAATGAATCCCTGGATAAATAATAACATTCCTATATGAGACAAATAACATACAGGCTCCAAAATCACTGCAGATGGTAACTGCAGCCATGAAATTAAAAGGCACTTGCTCCTTGGAAGAAAAGCTATGACCAACCTAGACAGTGTATTAAAAAGCAGAGACACCATTTTGCCAACAAAGGTCCATCTAGTTAAAGCTATGGTTTTTCCAGTAGTCATGTATGGATGTGAGAGTTGGACCATAAAGAAGGCTGAGCGCCAAAGAATTGATACTTCTGAACTGTGGTATCGGAGAAGATCCTTGAGAGTCCCGTGGACAGCAAGGAGATCAAGTCAATCAATCCTACAGGAAATCAATCCTGAATATTCATTGGAAGGACTGATGCTGAAAACGAAGCTCCAATACTTTTGGCCACCTGATGTGAAGAGCTGACTCATTAGAAAAGACCTTGATGCTGGGAAAGATTGAAGGCAGAAGGGGATGACAGAGGATGAGGTGATTGGATGGCATCACTGACTCAATGGACATGAATCTGAGCAAGCTCTGGTAATACTGAAGGACAGGGAAGCCTGGCGTGCTGCAGTCCATGGGGTTGCAAAGAGTAGGACATGACTGAGCGACTGAACAACAACAAAGGCAAGTGGTTTATTGAACATCTGGGGTTTCTTCATTTTTTTTAACTTGTTTTTATTTGGCTGCACTGGGTCTTATTTATGGCACGCTTCAGCGTGGGGCAAGCGGGATCTAGTTCCGAGACCAGGCCTCCGATATTGGGAGTCACCAGGACCACCAGGAAAGTCCCTTTTGGCCATTTTTGGAAAAAGCCCTGGACTTAGAATTGAGAGGCAAACATCCAGAAATACTGGTGTGACTTTGGATTTAACCTCTGAATATTGGGTTCTTCAAATGTAAATTGGAAAACTGGAACATTTTTTTCCTGCCGTTGCTTCTCTTAACTTGGATGTAAAGAGACACAAAGGCAGAAGCTAAATTGCTGTTCTATCTATTATTATTGAAACACTCAAAAGATGAGTCTGTACACACAAGAGCTTAATAAAATACACCTCAGAGCATCAAAATTGACCAGCCTTGTGCGGAAATCTGGTCACTCTGCTTTCCTAAAGCAAGAGTTGAATGGCAAACACCATCAACCTAGTCAGATTAGTTTAAAATAAGCACAAGATGTGTCATTAGAAGCCTCTTTAGAACTTGCAATGTCACGGGTGAGAAGATGCGATTTTGGAAAGGATTTTTAGTCATGAAAAATTAATGCTCTGAGGCCAGAAAGCATGGAAGCGCCACTTTCTCTAATATATTTCTGGGAAATATGCCCAAATTGAAATTATTCTGTGTATTATTTATGGAATTCGATTTGTTTGAATAAAACATGCTGAAGTTCCTTGAGTCAGTGTCATTCTATCCACACTTGGAAACTCAAAAACTCAGACAGCCAGGTTGAGGAAGACCATCACTGTTGAGAAGTATCAAGTATGCGTCCCAAGAAAAATATTTTGATTCTTCTGTTTACTTAGGTATTTCCTCCTGCCTTGGTTCCCATCAGAGAGACAGAATGTAGCCATTTCAAATTTAAGGAGATAACTGTCTTTATTTTGGTCTTGGTGCTTACTTTACACACCAGAAATGATGAGTGTAAATTACAGTGAAAGGGTTGACTGTCTACATCCAGTTACCATCTTCAACACTCAATCCTACCGATGAAGACATTAAAATTCTAGCTTCTCGGGAAGGGAGCTCTGTCCATGAGGACAGTCTTTAAGAAGAGTACATGAAGTCACCCGGGGCCAAATGTCACACTAGCTTCCCTCAGGGTGTTGAATCTTCCTCAGGACCCAAATCTCCCATTTATAAAGTTAAAAATCTATAATTGTCTGTTACTTCAATGTTCAAAATTCCCCTTTCATTAATCACTGCACTAAAATGTCTATGCACTCATCTTCCAAACCACTTGGGAAATCTACTTAGCTGATTTCCCACCCCATTACATCAAGCATGTAGTTGAGAACCCTCCTGATTAATCAGAACCTACCTGTTCTCTGACATTTGAAAGGTCCAGGGTGTTGTTTAAAGCAGTTTTTGCAGCTTTGTAAGGTTCCCAAGCATCTGCTAGATTAACCGTGATCCCCATGTAAATACTAATTACCTGAAAGAGGAGACCTTTATTCAGTATTTGTTAAACACCTACTCACTCCAAGGCAAGGGGCTGAGAAAATACAAAGTTATAGGAGATATCACCCACTCCTTCAAGTTTAAATGCCATTCCAGTGAAAAACCAAGACTTTTCAAATATACAGGGAAGTGATTTTACTTATGAGTGCTTGGAAACAAGAATGACTATTACATGCTGCTATTAATGAGAAAATAACAAAAACAAGGTTTTCTTTTCAAACTGCTATTTGTAAGATTCCTAGATGAATAAAAATGAAAGGGGAGAGAAAAGCAGCAACTCTGACCAGAGTGGTTTTCCCAACTATTTTCACTTCACTTTAAGCTCTTACAAATCAAACTAAACTTGTCTCAAAAATTTTTGTGAGAAGAGTGGTATTATGTTTCACATTTCTTTTAAAAATTATATACAACCCCTCTTTATCCCTATTAATATTTTTCTTTAAAATTCTTTGCAGTATAGTATTAATCTTTTTGGCTTTTTATGGGCATATTTTTAAAAACTGCTCTATTTTCAGTGTGCCAGGGTGTCTTATCAGGAATGTATCTTGTAAATATCATGTAATTGGACTTTGACCTTCTTTAATGGTAAAAGTGTTTCTCAGTATGGTATTACAGTCAGAACTTCTTTGTTAAAACTTAGGCAAATGAAGCCAGACTCTCTCAAAAGTTTTCCTCATGGCTACTCATCTCCCAGGTCATGGGTATGATTCATTTGTGGACAGGAAGCATCATCTTCTAATAGTAGGCTGTTCTTCTCGACAGTAAAGCTCCTCAACCAGGTCCCTCATTACAGACAGTCTGTGGCTCAACAGTTTGTAAGGAGTGAAAGAAAATCTGGTCCCTGAAAATGTGATCCAACTCACTATGCTTTGTTCAAACCTCTATGTGCAAAGAAAATGCTTCATGCATATTAAGTACACTGTCAGTTTTAAACTTTTAAGAATTAATATTTTTAAGCAAAATATGTTTAAAAAGTTATAAGCTCATCCCTACAGTAACGTAAACCTTAAGGGCCCACATTAGCTTACAGATAAAATTTATAAAAGCGCAATCCCTATTCACAAAATGACATTAGATACACTCTGCTGGTTTAGATTTGTAAGACAAACACTTTTATAACTTAGTTGCACTCTCAGTAGCTAAAGCAAGATCCATTTTAACACATGGTTATTCTACTTTGAGAGTATTCACTTAAGAAAACAAACACAAATAGGTGCTTCAGGAAATTTTACTGATTCATTCCTTCATGCTATGATTTGTAATATTCTCAGCATACTTAAAGTAATTTTACTTAAGGGAGTTTATGTCTCATTATTTTAACATTAGGTTTACAGGCAAAAGGATGGAAGAAAATCAGTTCTCCAACAAGTTTATTATAGAGTATAAAAGACTAACAGCAATACTTGCCCAATTATCTGGAAAGTATTTGTCCACTATCTCTCTCATTTTTGCTTGATGGGTATGAAGAATGGAAGGTTCAAAGTAGAGAATCACATACAGCATGGCAGCCTGATTCGCCAGAGCTGTGCTGCGATGTTCTGGCAACGGGTACGCTGAGACCTGCAAGGCAGAGACCAGACCCAAGGGAGGTAGATGTTAGTGACAGCTGAATTTACACGTGCCAAGTAAATGACCAGTTCTAAGACACATGAACCTCTCAAAAGTCCATCTCCTTGAGGATCCTGGGCACTGGAAGCAATTCTCAGATTACGGCGCCAGTCACCAGGACCTTCTTCCCATCTCTAGCCACACGAAGGTCTCTTGATGGTCTCTTGACAGTCACCTGACTTTGCTGCAATTCTAACTCTTTTCCCTTAAAAAAAAAAAAATCCTATATCTCTTACTGTCCAATTTTGTATCTCTTCCATCACAGAGAAGCTCTTATAGAACTGACCGATTCCACACTCACTGGTGCTTTTACTTCCTGTTTATTCTTCCGCTCATTGGCATTTGACCTCCACCATCACCTCAATGGGGTTAAAGACCCTGATGCTGGGAAAGACTGAAGACAAAGGAGAAGGGGGCGGCAGAGGATGAGATGGTTAGATGCCATCACTGACTCAATGGACATGAATGTGAGCGAATGCGGGAGACAGCAGAGGACAGAGGAACCTGGTGAGCTAGTTCCAGGGGTCACAAAGAGTCGGACATGACTTAGTGACTGAACACCACCACCACCTATCTCCTCAGTGGAATCTCCTCAGGTCACACATAACCTCAGTCATCCATTTCAATGACCTCTTTTTAGCACTCTTACTTAAATTTCCTGAGGACTGAAATTCTCTCCTCCTCTGGTTTCCCAGACACCAATCTCTCAGACTGCTTTGCTGGGTCTTCTCCTCCCTGCCTTTGAAATGCTGCTGAGTCCCAGAGCTCCACTGCCTCAAGCATTAGGAATCTTTGGCTGCACATAGCACACATCACCTTGAGGACCGGGAGCAGAAAGGGAGGCAGTTATTAAGGATAGATACAGCAATGTCGCATGGAATCCGGAAGCAGGAATATGGTCAGGTTCCAAGAAGGGCCTGGAGCTGTGAACCAGAAAGCCTTCATTGTTTTTCCCTGGAATGTGATGCTCAACTGTTTCTTCAGAATGTGGTCCATGAGATGGCAGACTGAGGTGGCCCTAAATGCCAAGTTTTGCATGCTGTGGGTAAATCCACAGCCCAAAATCGTTTTTCAGGCCCAATTCCATATTACCTGGAGACAGAGAATCTGATCTATCTTGGGTCAAGAGACCTGCCCTGATCCAATCAGCTGGGCGCAGGGGAGGCGCAGGGCAGGGAGAGGGGTGGATTCACAGCACCACCACAGCTCAATCCCTGTGTTAATAAAGGTCACAGGGCAGGGAGAAAATTGAAATACACTGCCTTGAGACATCGACAAAATGGACCACCCAGGAGGCAGAAGGGTTAACAGAAGGGTTAATGAGAGGCAGTTGAAAAAACAGCATGGGCTTTGAAGTCATACAGGCCTGAATTCAAATTATGGTTCTGCTACCTACTTATGTGAAATTGTGAAAATTATTTAAGCTCTCTAAGCCTTATTTTTCTCCACAGCAACATAAGGATAATGCTCTTTTGCAAGATTATTATGAAAAACAGAGAAAATCATATATGGAAAAAACCTCCTAGGATTCTGGCTCATATTGAATTCTCAATAGATGGCATCAAATATTATGGAGACCTGACATCTGCAGGTAGCTCCTGATTTGAGCTGTCTTAAAAAAAACAAACTAAAAGCTCTTTATGTACACTTAACATATTTATACAAAAAACTAGCAGTCTACCTAAGAACTGTATAGAACAGGTATGCTCTGTAACAGATGATATCCAATCATTACAGGTCCAACTCTTCACTCTCTCTAGTAAGAAAAGAAACAGATAATATAGAAAATTGTGTTTTCTTCAAGAAAAAGAAGGCAAATGGTAACTTTCTGTGGTATCCTTTTAGGTCCATGAATAACACACACACTAGAGAGGCCAAGTGAGACCTGCTCAACCCTGCTCATGCCCCTTCCTTTACCTGGGTGGCCCAAACACCCCTCAGTCATCTGCTGCAATCTTGCTGCCTGTTAACATGCTTCGTGGCACTCTGTGCTTCCCCTAATACCCATCTTGCTTTATTCTAATTCCTTGGTCTGCCTTCTTTCCTCAGCAACAAGCTCATTATGAGTAGGGACCAGGGCCTGCCTTCATCAGCAGTGGATCCCATTACTGAACGCACGACAGCCATAAAGTGCACACTCGGCAATCATTTCTGAACTGACGCCTAAAACAATGCATCGTCTCTCCAAATTTAGTTCAGATCTCATTTCCTTCTTGAAATCTCTATTTCAGGAGGTATTAATCTCTTAATCCCAAATTAATATCCCTCTTTTCTGTACAATTACAAAGTACCGCCCAGAGGTTTTAAAAGGTTTCTTGCTGTTTTTACTCTTCTGAGCAAGAAGGAAAGAAATAATGGAGGAGGAAGGTAAAATCTATAAAGATTTTTAAACTACACTTTTAAACTATAAAGATAGGTTTAATAATAGATTAAATCCTCACCTGGTTATAAATATCATCAGATCTCAGCCGACCAATGACCATGCTGATGAAGGTCTCGTTGATAGGCACCCTCTGGAAGTAACTCTCAGGATAGTTGGGTGGCCTTTTGGCCCCTGGTTGGCTGGAATAACCTGTACTTCGAAGCAGCTTACAAATATCATCCATATTCGAATCAGCAGAAGATCGGGCAGCACTGAGCCATGTTCACAATGGGAAATAAAGGGCCAAACAAACCGCATATATTACAAATAAGAAGTCCAGCAAAGCAGAATTTCAGTATAAATTGATTATATAGTTTTAGATATGAGTGGATCAATTTATATCCTTAAGATTCAAAACTATATTTTCAAAAAGCCTGTAAGATAGCAAACTTTTAAGATGGGTTCTTGTACGTATGTACAGTTTTATGTAAAGGTCCACGACCCCTTTCCCAAAATCCTTAGGGCAGGATTTGTTTTGGAAGACAGCATTTCTCAAACATAAGGAAGTAACATGATACATACATCATATATAATACTTCAGCAGGGTGGCAGATGACATTCCATGATCAGGACATATTAATGTTTCTACAGTAAAATCTATGAACATTCACATAAATGAGATAAAGGCAGTCTACAGCTTCGCCTCATATATGTGCCAGTCAGGTTCTGACTCCAAATTTCGGATTAGGTTTAGGTCTTGCTGCCAAAGTAGTTACTCTGTGTGCATGTGTATATATGCATATATTTCTGTTGGAGCTCTTAGCATTTCAGAATTGTGGATAAAGAATGTGAACCTACACCAACATTTCATATATTTAAAAATAATTTTAAAAAATAAAGTCAATTTCAAGTGGGATATACCAACTGGTTTTTCTTGGCAAGGTGTACCTTCTACAGAGTTTTAATCAAAACATCTGTGATTTTTCTGGTGGTTTGAAGTAGTAAATCTCCAAAGAGACTCAATCTTAGACTTGAAGATGACCTATCTGATGTGAGAATCTCCTTTACTGCAGCTCTGACTTGAAATTGTCTGGTGTCTCTTCAACAGTGGATCCTCACATTCTAATCAATTAGCTGTTTTGCCCAAAGGGACAAAGCTGGATTGTCAAAGCTGGGCTTGATGATCAGACCTCTTTCTTCTTCTTCATGTTGCCATTTCCATTTTTTCAGGTAGTTTCAGAAACAGAGGCAAGACCATTTGAAGCTCATTTAAAAAAATATGGATAGTAAAGGAGCTCATGGTCAGACTGATGTGAATGAATTACGCAGCCTCACACCCTGATAGAGCTGAAAGGGAACAGGCAAGCTGAGTAGCCTGATTTACTGCTGAGAAGGCAGAGTATCAAGTGTGGCTGCAAAACACCGCCTAGACAATCCCTCTCTGTTGAGGATCTGACTCTCTGCCCTGTTTATTCTGTCGTAATTTGTAAGTTTGAAAATGTTCATTCTAGCCCATGCTTCTGTAGCCCAAGTTCCTAAATGATTCCTGCTTCTTGGCTATTTCTTTCCTGAATCTTAACTATTTCTGACATTGACCTGATGTCCAGATTTTGACTCAGTATTTCAACAAATTGAAAAACGTGTGTTAGGGACTGAAATCACAATTGGTTAAGGTAGGTCCTGTTTTTAAGCCCTTACTTCTTGAAGCTACATCTCACTGAAAAACCCAAATGAACTTTTTGGCCAACCCAATACAGTATTTATGAGTGTGAACTGACTTTCAACCTGGCCCTGAATGATAACTTTTCAAAATGTATCAATCTGAAAATGACAACAGAAGGCTCATTTGTATCCTTACATCTGCCAAGAACTAATGTTTGAAAACTTAATATGACATGATAATCCATATATCTCTAAAAATCTATAATAGATAAATTATTCCACACATAATACATAGATTATATGATGTATAATCTATTATGATGATATAAAACAGATTGTTATATTTCCACATTATGTATTATGTTCAGCAGTGATAAGAATCTTATCTTCTGCATTCTAGATGATATTGCTGTTGTTCATAATAAAAGGAGGATGGGAAATCTACACCACACTTTACCAAGAGCAGTGCTTTTGGAGGGCATGGGCTTAGCTCAGGGATACCTGTATCGATAGTAAGAGACCAGCATTCTCTCTCTAGTTTCTCCTTCAATCTTTTGGTCGATGACCAGAAGCATAACTCCGTATAAGTACAGCGCTTCACACTATAAAAGAAAAAGAGAGGAGCCATATTCACAGGAGTATACAAGCTTATGCAGTACAGCTGATGATGGGTAAAAGGAGCCCTTTGCTCTCATTTCTCCTAAAAGCTTTATATTGCAAGGAGAATGCAGGATCCTCCCCACAAAGGGTCTCATCTTCTGTACAGAATGGGCTTTAAAACATTTAAGCAAAGTTTAATTTACAATGACTATCTTTCAGCTGGTCTATTTTTCATATTTTCCTTGGGATACCAAAATAGAATCCCAAGATTATGAGTACCTCTAGATCATTCATTTATTTTACAAACATTTCCTAAGTGATCACCATGTACTAGGTACCAGGCTAGATGTCTAGGATGCAAAAGATAAAGAAGATAGGACTGTTACACTAAGGAAGTATACATCGTCCACATAATCTTCATTTACTTGTAATTCTGTTCAAAGTCTACTATGTTCTAAGTTCAGACAAAGACCTACCAGTTAGATGACAGTTATCAGTTTACTTAGCTTCTCTTTAAAGAAGGATACACTGTATGTATTTGTGACTTACAGGGAAAAAAGTAAATTTGACCTTCCTGAATTTTTTATTTTAAATGGTCACTACTACTTACTAGAAGTTGTTTGCCATCTTCATTGAGAAGCACTGTTTCTAAGGTTTGCTGAATATAAACACCTTCATTGAGATCATCTAGATACCTAGAAAAGAAACCCCAGAGCAAGTTATCCATTGAAAATGAAAGGTTAATATCATTGAAGGACAGTAAAGATGTTTAAAAGATTAGGCAATATACCAGGTATTCTGGCCTTCAATCATTTGTTTCCATTCACGTGCTTTAAGAATAGGTTTGTGAGTAGGAACTCATGATTAGGGCCACAGGTTATTTATGGCCACTCCAAGTAAAAGGAACACTCCTTAGTCCTGATTTATGAATTACAGAAATCTTGGAAATAATGGCATAAGAACATGGAGTAGTTAGTTTAAAAGCTAATGAGTAATGAACACTGAAGGGCCAGAAGGAAGACAATATTGTATGGTCACAGATACGAAGGAAGGTTATGGCTACCAATGCTACAAAAATTAAGTTATTTTTTTTCTTCCCCCACTTCTCATATTCAATAAACTAGGATCAAGACTGAAAGCCAAAGACTTGCTATAAAGCAAGATGATTATAATGCTACACAAGAGCAGGAAATGATAAGGAAACTCTACCATACTTAAGATGACTAGTGCCACAAGAAGGAAAAGAAAATTACCTAGGGTATAAGTTAGTAAATTTCTTAGTAACTCAGAAAGATACACATGTTCTAGTATGTCCCTTCTCCCTCTCCACTATTTACTATCAAAATCAGCTATTACTAAATTAGTCAATACCTGTTCAAGTCTACAATATATTTATGCACACTTTGAAATGCTAAATAAAATCTGGTCACAATCTCTATGTTGTTTTCCCGAAATTCTTCATCTAAATCCTGTAGCTCTGGCTTAGATTCCAGTTTGCTTTCACATAATTCTGGACCCTAAGAAGAAAAACACATCAAAGAAAGAGTCAAAAAACAATACAATTGCGGGTAACAATTTCTAAAGTATCTTTGAAAAATGTGTTCTTATTTATGCCTCTAAAGGGATATCAAAAATTGAAAGCAGAGGAATAGAAAGTAAATAAGATAACAGAAGCCTAGATATAAAATCCCCTTGAAGGAGATGGTCTTGAACTGAACCCACAGTTTGCATGCTTTTAAGTGTGGCGGACTTCAATGTGAAATACATCATACCAAAGTTATCTTTTAAAAATTTGATTATATTGTGTTATATTAGGGCTTATGCACAGTACATTTATATTACTTTTCAAATTAGCTGATGTTAAATTTTGTTGAAAAGCTTTTCTTTTTAACTCTTTCTCCATAATTGCTTAACATCTCAGAGTCTCCTTGTTTCCAGAGAAAGTATGCTTTTGTAGAAAAGATTGGTAAGAAAAGCTTCAAGGAAGATTACCTTAAAATAGCTGAAATCAAATATGATATCTCCATATTTCTGTTGATCAGCTCGATCTTTTAACCTGAATACAGCAGGAATAAACTCAGAGAGCCTCAAAAGTTCAGCAATGATGGCATTGCCACAGGAAACAATCCTTAGGATTGCTTGGCCACACAGGTTATTCTCAGCCAAAAAGTCTACCATCTTGAGGAAAATCAGCTACTCTGGGCCTGGCCACAGGGAATGTGTGACTGGCTTCAGAGCTGGGGTCTTTAAGTCATCAGATGAAACCAGGTCTGTTGATACACTGGCCACTCCATTAAAGGACCTGCAACCAAAAAAAAAAAAGAGAAGAAAAATCTCCAGTCCTTTGAAGGAAGGAGGTGAAACACATACACAATATTTTTCTTCCAAATTCACTGAAAAAAAAAAAAACTATAATACATAATGACTTCTGATATGGAGGCACAGCATTTATTTCCACTCTGCATGTTTTTCTTGTGGAGGGACTTTGCTAAATTATTACTCTTGGTCTCTTTCTCAACACTTTATTCACTTCTCTCCATGAGAAAAGATGTGATGTGGCTGATCCCAGAGCTTAGGAGAAGGTGTCATAGGGCACGTGTGGGTCCAAGGGAAAAGTTAACCATGTCCTAAAATTTATTAGAATTAGGTGAGGGAACAATCTTTAAAAATGCTTTTTTCATATGTCAAGTTTGGGAGGTCCCACTACTGAGACTAATACATGCCTGAGAATTGTGACAGGGTGATTCTAAGGGAAGGACAAATATTTCACATTAAGCAGTGGAGAGGTTCTGATTAGCAATGTATCTTGAAATGATATCATCAAAACTTATGAAAGTTAAGTTTTATGCCCAACAAAATTGAGAGTGAAACTGCAGTAACTCTGTACTCAACGGACAAACCAAGAATGAGTGCAAAGTAGACCAAGTACTGTGGAAGGAAAGAATCTAAATTCTTACTGATGTTATTGATTCCTTGATTCCACTGTGGCATGACCTCACCTTGTAATCCTTGTTAAATGGACCACTTTTATGGTTTACCTACTGTTAACTGGGTTCTGTATTATTTGTAGATGAAAGCATTCTTAATAATATAGATTCACTTGTTCAACAAATATTTATCCAGTGCCTTCTATGTGCGAAACACTGTTTTAGGACCTGTGGCTATTGTAGTGAACACAACTAAGTTCCTGCTCTCGTGAAGCCTACATACTACTGGAGTGGGAAAGAGATAAATAAGTAAATTATGTATCAGGCTGTGACAACAGGTAAAGAAAAGCATGGTAAAGGGATGGAGTGTGTGTGATGTTACACAGTTTGTAAAAGTGTCTTTGATAAGATGATATTTGAGCAGAGATCAGAAGCAAGTGAGGGAGCAAGCTGTAAGGGTATCTGAGGTCTCTAAGATGGTCCTCCCTGTTCATGCCCTGTGTAGGCCTCTTTTCCCTGAGCGTGATTTTACTGATTCCCTTCTAAAGAGAATATGGAGGATGTGAAAGATGACATTTCTGAGATCCGACTGCAAAAAAGACTGTGACTTCTGGCTTAAGAACCCTTTCCAGCTCATGTGTCCTGGGAGAAGCAAGTTGTCAGGGTGTAAGAGAGCCCTGTGGAGTGAGCCCATAGGATGATGGAGAAGTCTGCCACTCACCACTTGAGTAAGCTGGGAAATGGATCCCCCCGCTCCCCCACCCTCCGCCCCCATCTCAGTTTGTGTTCACAGCTTGACTGCAACCTCCCAAGAGCCCCTGAGCCAAAGGCAAGTCACACAGCTGACTCCTGACCACAAACATTAATTAGACAATAAATGCTTACTTTTTTTTTTTTGAACTCTGTAATGGCTTATATGGGAAAGGAATAGAAAAAAGAGTGGATATATGTATTTGTATAACAGATTCACTTTGCTGTACACCTGAAACTAATACAACATTGTAAATCAATTATACACCAATACAAATTGAAAAAAAAAAAAAGAAAAAAATGTTTATACTGTTTTAAAGCCACTAGGTTTGAAGGTAATTTTAGATGATGATCTATGAGAAGGGCATTCCAGGAAGGAGTTACAAGGAAGTACAAGTAAGGCCTCGGGGTAGGAATGTGCAAGGAAGAACAAGTAGTTGAAGTGGCTGGTGGGGAGTGAGCTGGGGACAGAAGCAGAGATAGGGGAGGTGGAGCTGGGGCCGATAGCAGGGATTACCGAGGAACCACTACAGTTATCCAGAACTCTCTCCCGCAAGGGTTGTCTACAATATACATTAAGACATAAATTATTAACAAGTCCTTTCAGTTTTCTCTGTGAAGCTTGCTTGTTGAGTCACACTGATCCCTGGTAGGCTGAATTTCAGATAATTTCATTCCACTTCTCCTACTGAAATGGTCTGGCTTGGAAAATGAGAGAAGGAGAAAATAAAGGAAAATGGGAACAAAAGTCACTTGAAGTCCTCTGAAGAACACCAAACTAGGTTTCAGCAGGATGAAATTCTAGACTCAATTCAGAAGCGGGGAATCCTACAATGAACAGGTCTAACTGCTACCATTTGAGTACTAAGACAGGACAGTGTGGCCAAAACAGCTTAAAGCAAAGCAACATGACCTGCCTTCTCTCCCAACAGACAGACACACTGGGCACACGCATGCATGTGGACAAGGAGGCTTAGGCCTGGGATAATGACATAAGTCAAAACTTTGGTGTGCCTGTGTCTTATTTAAATCCTTTTTACCCAATGAGTTACACTGTAGACAACTTCAGTGGTAAAGAACCCATCTGCCAAGATAGGAGACGTGTGTTCAATCCCTGAGCTGGAAAGATACCCTGGAGAAGGAAATGGCAACCCACTTCAGTATTCTTGCCTGGGAAATCCCATGGACAGAGGAGCCCGGCAGGCTGCAGTCCATGGGGCCTCAAAGAGTCAGATTTGACTTCGCGACTAAACGACAACAGTCTTTGGTAAATAGCCCCATTGTTGGCTGAAAAACTGGTCCTAAAGAACAGAATTTAAGAAGCATCATTAAATACGCCTAATCATGTTGCAGTGATATCACAGGTAGGTGGCTTTACAGATGTTAAGATTTAGTTGAGACTTAAAAAAAAAATCACTCTAGAATGAGGTGTGAATAAGCATGGTAGAAGAAACTATAATATATTAAATCTTCCTTTTAGAGATTCTCCTGGTGCTAGGAATGAAGACAATTCATAATGACCACTTATCTCAATGTAGGTTGTCTTATTATTTGCCATGAAATGAAACCAGAAATTCCACTCAGTTTCCTAAGTTTCTTTTTACAAGGCACTCAGAAAAATGGCTGTAACCTCATTTTAAAGAACTGGTATGGAACTGTGATTTTTAGTTTGCAAAGTAATTCTAGACAAAAGACAACATGCTTTCAAGAATGAAGCATGGCAGCATTATACCAACTGCCCAAGGAGTACAGAACTGAATTATGAAAATTAAAGTGCCCTGGGAAGAATCATTCTTTATCCTACACAGAGGACAAAGGATTGATCTAGTTTAATCCTTTCATAAAAACCTCAGTTACAGAAAGAATGGAGCACTAGTCCCCACCCATCCATTATCAGGAATAAACTGTAGCGGTTGTTGATCAGGATAAAAGCCACCAGCGCATCTCTTACAGGAAAGTTCTAAAATGAGCCTAATCACTTTAGTTTGACTCATGGATTCTGAAACAATTAAAAAAAAAAAAAACAACCGGAAACTGTTCCTTGTAGCGGACAAAGGCAGGGAAGAATCTCCCTCCTCCCGGCAACCATCTAGGCTGGAGGAAGCTCCACGCACTTGGAATCTATCCGGAGACCCAGTTCCCTTACCGATCTGTGTTTTCTGTTTTTCTAACTGTACCCACTCCGGTATTCTTGGGCTTCCTTTGTGGGTCAGATGGTAAAGAATCCGCCTGCAATGCGGGAGACCTGGATTCGATCCCTGGGTTGAGAAGACCCCCTGGAGAACCGAAAGGCTACCCACTCCAGTATTCTGGCCTGGAGAATTCCATGGGCTGTATAGTCCATGGGGTCGCAAAGAGTCGGACACGAGTGAGCGACTTTCACTTCACTACTTTACTACCACAGACAAATCAGGACACTCAGAATTTTTTTTTTTTTAACGCAAAGACTGGCGTGTCACAGGTGAGGCAATTAAGGTGCAGAGAGCGACAATGACTTGCCCAAACTCAGCCCATGGCAAAACTAGAATTCAACTGTAAAAGCTTCCACCAACCACTCAGGTTTCTCGAGAGTTAAATGGAGGAATCACGACGTCCACAAAGCTTTACTCCCGGAAACCTGAAGGATCAGATGTGGACCAAGCAGCTGAACATCATCACTTCCTAAAGCGCCAAAGCAGCGTGGAAAACTGTTTCCACCTGAGTGGAGATGCGGAGTCTGAACTGCTGCCGCGGTTCCAGGAAAACTCCCAGTCCTCTTACGCCAGGCTCCCCCATCCAGACCCCACCCCACGCCGCAAAATCCCCCCAGCCCCGCGCCTGGGCCAGCGCGGCCCAGCCCCGGGGCGGGGGAGGGGACGGGGGACGTGAAGGAGGCGGCGCGCGCACACTGCCCCGACTCACCTGTCACCTGGGCCGCGCCAGGGCGCACGCGCAGGGCCCGCGGTCGCGCGCGGAGTCTGCACGCCGGGCCCCCACCCCTCTGTCTCCGTAAGGGTCCTTCCTCTTTTACCCCCAGCCCTTCCCTTATCCTGAGCCGGCCAGACCCCGGCTTCCGCCCCTGGTCCCTCGGCTGTCACATGACAGAGGGGCGGGGAGCGGCGGCGGGGCATCATGTGACCGCTCGCCGGCGACTACTGATGACGTCCGAGCCCGCGCTCGCCGTTTTTGCGACAGGGGAAGAGAGTGAAGGAAGGAGTTGGGGTCCGGGCGCGGGGAATCCGGGCGCAGCCGGACAAGAGCTACATCCGGCAGCAAGGTAAGGCAGGAGCGAGGGATAGCGATGGGGAGGGTGACGGGGGGTGTCGCCTCCTTCTCGGGCGCTCCGCTGGTGCCCGGAGCTGCGAGCTGTGGACCTAGGTTATGGTCGTGGTTCTTTTCACGGTCACAGCAGGGAGGCTGGGGCCGTTGACCTCACTCTCCAAGACGCCATGTCTCCATCCTTTGGCTCTAAATGTGTGGATCATGAATTATTTTTTATTGAAATATTGTTCACTTACAGTGTGTTAGTTTCAGGTGTACAGAAAGGTGATTCAGATATATATGTGTATATGTATATATTTCAGGTTCTTTTCCATTATAGATTATTAAGATATTGAATATAGTTACCTGTGCCTTAGGGACTCTAGAGTAGGACTCTATTGTCTATCTGTTTATATATAATAGTGTGAGGTCCCAAATTCTTGATCTAAATAAGTCTGGTTTGAGCTGGCTTTCAAAGCAGGGCCTTGGGCACATAGTTGAAATAAACTCTCCCGGCGTCAGTTTTCTTTTCTCTTCTCGCCTGTAAATGGTTGTGAGGATTAACTATAATGAGAGCAAAGCTTAGGGATACCAGTTCATGGCATGCTATAGGGGACATAGAAATGGTTTCTGTTATTGATGTAACTCTTCCAAATTGTTATTGGTTGCCTATTTTGTGTGAGGGGAATTTATGTAACTATTTATGTAGTGTGGAATATGTCAGAATTCTAGTTTAAGTTGCTGGCAAGGTGAAAGAGTGGCAGACGTGAGCAAGTAGACCCGGATTCGATCCCTGGGTTGGGAAGATCCCTTGGAGAAGGAAGTGGCAACCCACTCCAGTACTATTGTCTGGAAAATCCCATGGACAGAGGAGCCTGGTAGGCTATAGTCCATGGGGTCGCAAAGAGTCAAGACAGGACTGAGCGACTTTACTTTCACTTTAAAGTAGAATATATGTGTGTGGTTTGGGGGGGGAGGATAGTAGTAGCATGAAGAAGAAAACAAGCAATTGCTTGTATGGATAAGAGAACGCTTCAGCAATGTGCAAGATGTAACCTTGCATATTGAAAAAGAAGGTACAGCTCTGGTGGCTGAACTTGTATAGGGCCCTATGGATTTAAAGGTGGTCAGCACAGTGTCTAGGTTATTTGTGTGTTTACCACTTGCTGTACTCAAAGATGAGAGGAATATTTTTATTTTTACATTAGCTAATTATTGGCCACCCCATCTACAGAGAATCTTAAAGACCCATTGTGGTCTGAATGTTTATATTTTCTCCCACCCCACCCCCAGTTCATATGTTGAATTCCCAAAGCCAAGTTGATGGTAATTAGGCGCTAGAGCCTTTGGGAAGTGCTTAGATCATGAGGATGGAGCCCTCCAAGTAGGCTTGATACCTTTATAAAAGAGGCTCTGGAGAGGTCCCTTACCCCTTCTACCATGTAAAGACACAGAACTAGAAGACCTTGGCCATGAACCACAGGAAGAGGGCCTTCAGCAGAATGTGACTGTGCTGGTGCCTTGACCTTGGATGTTGTAACCTCCAGAACTGTAGAAATGTTTCTGTTGTTTATATGTTACTGTGTCTGTGGTATTTTGTTACAGCAGCACCGACTGATGAAGACAAGGCCTGTTAGGGAAGGCAACATAATATGCTAGGGGAAAAACTCAGGAAGTGGGTAACCCTGTTTTAAGCTTTGTTTGAGACCACAGGTATAGAGAACAAAATAATCACTGTTCCCCGAGGAAGGCTTCACGAAGTGGTTAGTTTGAACCAAGGTTTCTCAACTACTGCACTGACATTTGGGACCAAATAATTCTTTGTTGTGGCAGGCTGCCCTGTGACTTATGTACTTAGCTGTACTTGCATGCTAAGTCACTTCAGTTGTGTCCAACTCTGTGACCCTATGAACTATTGCCCGCCAGGCTCCTCTGTCAGAGGTAGGGAAAAGCCATTTCTCTTTTGCTTTTGGATCTGAATCGTTCCTCTCGGTAGTTCAGAATTACAGAAAGATGTTTTCCTCACCTGTCTGCAAGTGTAAAGTTTCATTGGAGTAATGTGAATTCTGCATTCATATAAAAAGGATGGCTTTCCATTTGTCCTGGATTATATTAATCCTTATATGGAGATGAAGAAGTGAAAGTGAAAGTCGCTTAGTCGTGTTCAACTCTTTGCAACCCCATGGACTATACAGCCCATGGAATTCTCCAGGCCAGAATATTGGAGTGGGTAGCTTTTCCCTTCTTCAGGGGATCTTCCCAACCCAGCAATCGAACCTGGGGCTCCTGCATTGCAGGCGGATTCTTTACCAGCAGAACCACAAGGGAAGCCCAAGAATACTGGAATGGGTAGCCTATCCCTTCTCCAGCGGATCTTCCAGGCCCAGGAATCGAACCCTGCATTGCGGATTCTTCACCAACTGAGCTATCAGGAAAGCCCTTAATCCTTATATACATTGTGTCTTACTTCAGGCTCCTGTTAAAAATTATCATAGACTGGTGGTTTAAGCAACAGAAATTTATTTCTCACAGTTTTGAAGACTAAAAGTTGCTGGTGTAGTTGAGTACTGGTGAGGGCTGTCCTCTTTATTTGCAGATGGCCACCTTCCTGTATCTTTACATGAAGGACAGAGAGAGTGAGCCCTGTGTCTCTTCCTCTTCTAATGATGCCAATCTCATCATGAGAGCTCCCCCCCTCACTTAAACCTAATCATCTCCCAAAGGTTCCATCTCCATATGTCATCACTTTGGAAGTTATGGTAAACATGAATTTTGGAGAGCACAATTATCTCAGTGTTCACCATACCTGAATTATTTGGGGTGCTTCATAAAAATATCATTTCCTCAGAATGTCCACTAGAGACTGATTCAGTAGGTCTGAGATAGTATCCATTAATCTGTATTTTTAAAAAGTATTTCAACTGATTCTTAAGATCAGACAAGTTTGAGAAAACTGTAAAATTTAATGTATCCTTACGATAATGGCTTATCTCCTTTTTACATGGGGTAGGGGGGAGGGTGGGAACCGAAGATAGAGAAGTTAAGCTGTTCAGAGTGATGCAGTTTTGAGTGGTGTGGACAGGTGGAATTTCCAGGCATTGGTGTCCAGGGTCCATTTCACTTATGCACTATTCTGTATTGCTGCTCACAGTGATGATTAAGTCAGTGGTGATATTTGTTCTCATTTTAAAAGATGATTTGCCAGGCATTATTCTGAGTGTTTTGTTAAACAAGTGAACTCATTTAGTCCTCCCAGTAACCCTTGATACTGGCACTGGATCATCCTCATGTTGCAGAAATGGAAAGGCAGGCATTGACAGGTTAAATAATTTGTTGCAAGTTATTCAGCTACTTTAAAGGCAAAATCAGGCTTTGAACTCACATAGTCCGGCTCCAGAGGCTGCATGTTGAACCCCTACTGGATTTTTTAGTAGTCAACACCTACTAGTATTGCCCCCACCTTTTACTCTATAACGTAACTAATGTTTGTTTTAATATAAATGTGTTTCATGTTTTCTTTAAGTAAAATTAATATTCTAGGAAGATACGTCCTGTTCATACTGTGACTAGCCTAACCCCTAGTGTGTATGTATGTGTGTGATAATATATATATATATATAGTATATGTATATGTGTATATATATCTTATACTTTGATAATTGTATTTCTAGAACAGTGCTGTCCAGTGCAGTAGCCACTAGATACATGTGGTTATTTAATATATATATATTTTTTGCATTGTTTCCACATAGCAGAGTATTGACAAAAATAATAATAGGTAACTTACTTGGTAAGTTTGGTTTTATAAAAGATATTTGTTGAACAGAGATCCTCTGAATAGAGGCAGAAATAGGTAAAAATATTAGTGATGAAATATTTACATATATCTATTGGAAAAATGAGATTAGAATAGAAAACATTTTCCTTACTTCTGAGCTTCACAGTAGGTTACTTGTAGTTTACAGTTTTTTAAAAAAATAGTCTTCAGAAAAGACTCATTTGAAGGTGTCAACAGCTTCACATTCATAAGCATGACATGCAGTTTTGAACAGAATTTCAGGAAGAAAAATGAAAATAATAAGAGCACATTGAGATAATACATCTTCAAAAATACCCATGTCATAGTATTAAAGACAGATATGGCTAATAAACTGATTAAAGAATGTGACTATGTACCAAGAATAATGATTTTTTTTAAGTTTTGATATTGATATAAAAAGACATCTAAATCTGTTTAGAAGAAAGGCAATGCCAAAGAATGCTCAAACTACCACACAATTGCACTCATCTCACATGCTAGTAAAGTAATGCTCAAAATTCTCCAAGCCAGGCTTCAGCAGTACGTGAAGCGTGAACTTCCAGATGTTCAAGTTGGTTTTAGAAAAGGCAGAGGAACCAGAGGTCAAATTGCCAACATCCTCTGGATCATGGAAAAAGGAAGAGAGTTCCAGAAAAACATCTCTTTCTGCTTCATTGACTATGCCAAAGGCTTTGACTGTGTGGATCACAATAAACTGTGAAAAATTCTGAGAGAGATGGGAATACCAGACCACTTGACCTGCCTCTTGAGAAATGCACGTCAGGAAGCAACAGTTAGAACTGGACATGGAACAACAGACTGGTTCCAAATAGGAAAAGGAGTATGTCAAGGCTATATACTGTCACCCTGCTTATTTAACTTATATGCAGAGTACATCATGAGAAACACTGTGCTGGAAGAAGCACAAGCTGGAATCAAGATTGCCAGGAGAAATATCAATCACCTCAGATATGCAGATGACACCACCCTTATGGCAGAAAGTGAAGAGGAACTAAGAAGCCTCTTGATGACAGTGAAAGAGGAGAGTGAAAAAGTTGGCTTAAAGCTCAACATTCAGAAAATGAAGATCATGGCATCTGGTCCCATCACTTCTTGGGAAATAGGTGGGGAAAGAGTGGAAACAGTGTCAGACTTTATTTTTGGGGGCTCCAAAATCACTGCAGATGGTGATTACAGCCATGAAATTAAAAGATGCTTACTCCTTGGAAGGAAAGTTATGACCAACCTGCCTGCCTGCTAAGTCACTTCAGTCGTGTCCGACTCTGTGACCCCATAGACGGCAGCCCACCAGGCTCCCCCGTCCCTGGGATTCTCCAGGCAAGAACACTGGAGTGGGTTGCCATTTACATCTCCAGTGCATGAAAGTGAAAAGTGAAAGGGAAGTCGCTCAGTTGTGTCCGACTCTTATCAACCCCATGGACTGCAGCCTACCAGGCTCCTCCATCCATGGAATTTTCCAGGCAAGAGTATTGGAGTGAGGTGCCATCGCCTTCTCTGTATGACCAACCTAGATAGCATATTAAAAAGCAGAGACATTACTTTGCTAACAAAGGTCCGTCTACTGAAGGCCATGGTTTTTCCAGTAGTCATGTATGGATGTGAGAGTTGGACTGTGAAGAAAGCTGAGTGCCGAAGAATTGATGCTTTTGAACTGTGGTGTTGGAGAAGACTCTTGAGAGTCCCTTGGACTGCGAAGAGATCCAACCAGTCCATTCTAAAAGAGATCAGTCCTAGGTGTTCATTGGAAGGACTGATGCTGAAGCTGAAACTCCAATACTTTGGCCACCTCATGTGAAGAGTTGACTCATTGGAAAAGACTCTGATGCTGGGAGGGGTTGGGGGCAGGAGGAGAAGGGGATGACAGAGGATGAGATGGCTGGATGGCATCACCGACTTGATGGATATGAGTTTGAGTGAACTCCGGGAGTTGGTGATGGACAGGGAGGCCTGGAGTGCTGCAATTCATGGGGTCGCGAAGAGTCAGACACAACTGAGTAACTGAACTGAACTGAAATCTGTTTCAATGTGGATATGTTACTATTTTTTTGAAAGTGTAGTTGACTTACAGTGTGGCTATTTAAATTTAAATTGGTTATAATGAAATAAAATTTAAAACTCAGTTCTTCTGTCAGGCTACTGATGCTATTGTGACCATCAGTAATCACTGCTAAATAATAATCCCACATGCATGGTGGCTTCCATATTGGACAATGCAGACTATAGGAAGAACATTTTTGTCATGGAGGAAAGAAGTTTTTTTAGATAGTGCTGTTCTGGACAATTTAGACTTACACTAGAATCTAGATTGACCTCCCAGATGACTGAATACTTGAACCGTATCATTTGGTCCTTGCAGGGTTGTGTTTTTTGAACAGCAATTGGTGTTATAATAATAGATGTATCCCCAAATCTAAATGGCTTTGGAAAACTGAAGTTCTTTTCGATTTCTTTCATGCGTGGAACCTGACTGGTGGACAGTTTTCCTCCAAGCAGTGATGTGGGAACCTAGGCTCCTTCCTTTTGGTGATTCTCCATCTTCAGTATGTGACTTCTAAGGTCATTGCTTGTCAGTTTCAAGCTGTGAAATTTGATGGTGTAGAGAGAGAGTTTGGTTTTTATGCCAGGGCCTGGAGGTGGCTTCTAATTCACTGCCTTAAAATCAGTACTTATATGTCACATAAGTTAAAAATTGCTGGTTTTGAAAATTCTCCCTTATTAAACTATTTTATTGCTACTATTTCCTTTTTTTGGAAAAATGTATCATATGAGCAGTCTACTCTTTCTGACCCATTTTTGTTTTAGGTTTTTGGGAACTGAGCTCTTGTTGAATTCTTTAGAGAATCAGGGAATCTTTTGCAAGAGGGTATTATCCTTCCTTTAAAAAATGAGAACACCTACCTTCCCTGTATATTAAAGGGCAGATATTGTGTTTGGTGGCCCAGATAATGGCACAATGCTTTGATATCCTTTCAAGGGATATAGAATAGTGTAGCATTTGTAGAGATACTAGGTACAGTCATATGGATATTTCTAGTGGTTCTGTTTTTCTATGCAGTTATTATTCTTATTCATAAATCTCATTTCACTGTGTTTGAAAACCTAGGTAATAATTTCAAGATGCCGGGGCGTTCCACTTCAAGTTCAGGTTCAGGTTCAACTGGTTTTATATCCTTCAGTGGTGTGGAATCTGCACTCTCCTCCTTGAAAAACTTCCAATCCTGTATCAGCTCTGGAATGGACACAGCTTCTAGTGTGGCTTTGGATCTCGTGGAAACTCAGAGTAAGTAATAATTAAAACTTCTTTCTTTTGTGTCTGTTTTGAGGTAACCCTGTGCAGTGGCATTGCTCTAGGGATGTGAGATACCGCTCACCTTTTGGGTGAGCTTGGTACACTCATTTAACCCTCTGGGCATCTTGTGTTCTCATCTTGTATGTACACCGCATAGTAATGTACTGAGGATGAGATGAGATTGACTCAAGTGTTCAAACCCTTATGTTCAAACCACTAGAAACTGCACTAGAAATTTATGTGCTGAAACATGAAGGTTTCTGATCTCAAGGAACATGCAATCAAAAGTATGTGATATTTGTGAACTGTATGGTATATAGCATCGTGATAGTTATTTTTCAGTAATTTAACTATATTTTGTTCATGCTTAATTACTCAGTAGACAGCCTAAGCTGATGCTAGGGGTGCTCGTAAAGGAAGGCCTCTACAATAAAATGAGAAAAGTTCAGTTTTCCTGAACTTGACCACAATTTTTTGATGAAAAGATCTAGGAAGATAGTATTTGCTTTGTTTGGTTTAGATTTATTTTTATTTTGTATCTATCACATATAGAAGCAGGGGCGCAACATAATGTTTCTTCTTTCGTTTTACTATCACTGTTTCTCAGCAATTTGATTGTGATATGCCTTGATGTGATTTACTTTGTTTATTCTCTGTGATGTTCTTTGAGCTTTATGGATTTGTAGACTTATGGTTTTGATCAAATTTGGAAAAAAATTTCTGCTGCTATTTCTCTCCCTTCTCCTTCTGGGGCTCCAATCGCATGTATTGTTAGACTGCTTGGTACTGTCCCATAAGTCACCGAGGCCTGGGTGATTTTTTTCAAGTCTTTTTTTCTCCTTGGCTTCAGTATGAATAGTTTCTTTTGCTGTGTCTTCAAGTTCATTAGTCCTGTCTTTTCAAGGGTCTAATATGCTAAGTCTATCCAGGGGACTTTTAATTTCAGAGACTTTTTTGAGCTTTAGAAGATATAAAAAAGAATTAAATGGAATCGTATTTTTCTCTTCATTATGCTCAAGTTTTCTTTTGTATTCTTGAGCACATGAAGTGTATTTATAATATCTTTGTCTGTTTTAATATCCTTGTCTGCTGATTCTGTCAGCCCTGTCCATTGCTGCTTGAGTACATTATGTTGTGGAGTTTCCGAATTTTGTCATCTTCCTTTGAAGAGTATTGACCTTTGTTTTGGTTGGCAGCTAAGTAATTTGTGGATTAGGTTGATCCATTCCAGACTTGTTGTTAAACTTCATTAGGACAGGTCTAGTGTAGTTTTCTCAGTGGTAAAGAATCTGCCTACAGTGCAGGAGACACAGGTTCAGTCCTAGGTGGGGAAGATCCTCTGGAGAAGGAAATGGCAAACTCCTGTATTCTTGCCAGAGAAATCCCATGGACAGAGGAGCCTGGCAGGCTAGAGTTCATGGATTCTGAAAGAGTTGGACATGGCTTAGCGACTGAGCACGCACACAGTGTAGCTTCACTTAGGGTCGATTTAGCTTTTAGGAGGAATCTCTGTATAGATTCCTGAAGGGCTTTCTCTGCATACCTCCCTCAGTGTGCCCTGTCTTGCAAAACCCCTAATGCTCAGCAACTTGAACTCCAGTCCCTGTCTCTTTGGTCCTTCCAGACTGCTGTGCTCCACTTAGATTCTTCCTCCTTTCTGCAGGGAGGAGAGCGATTAGAGGACTTCACCTCACTTGATTTCTCAGGAATCCCAGTTCTGCTCTGCCTGGTGTCTCAATGCCTGAAAGCAGTTGTTTCCTATGTTTTGCCCAGCCTTACAGTCACTCATGGTAGGAAGGTGAGATCCATACTAGATATTCATTCACAGAAGGCAGCAGAAGTCACCCATCTTTAGTGGGTATTCTCTAAAGGTCTTACCCCTGTCCAGCCTGATTTGTAGTCTCTTTTTGATGCTGATGGAGATTTGGCTTTGGTAGGTAGTCCTGGGGAAACTCATAATAAAATCTTAAACCATGAGAGAAGAGCTGTTACATAACCTCCTGGAGGGTTGTATCAGTTTTTTTTTTTTCAGGATTTGGTTTGAAGATTTCTGAGTGTTTTTAATACAAACTTCATTTTTGTTTTGTTTGTTTAATAAGATGTATATTTTGATGCAAAATGCAACATCTTCTGTGTCATTTAAGAGGAAACATAAGCATCACTTTTTGAAAGATTCATGCCCTAAAGCAGAGATTGGCAGAGTTTTCCCATCAGGGGTCAGATGACAAATATCTTAAACTCTGTGGGCCATGTGGTCTCTGCTGCAGCTACTCCATTACAGGTCTGACAGTTACTATGAAAAGAGTTCTGATCCTGTGGACCTTGTGGAAGGGTCTTGGGAACCACACCCTGAGAACAGCTGGTTATGAACCTGAACTGGAGTGCCTGTGAGCAAGATTTAGGTGACAGGAGAAACTGCATACAGACAGGAGGCCTAGAATGACCCCCACTGGAGTAATTGAGCAGATGCTTGTTAGGAGAGCAGTCTTCGCTTGGCACCAGACTGAGGTGCTGTCCAAGGATCCAGAGAGTAGAAAAACACTCGGCATTTAAGTAAATTTGATGCTAACTCAGTCTCCAACAGTAGATGAAAGACTTTTAAGAGACAGAGCCAAAATTGCCACTTAAATGAAGGACTTAAAATTATCCCGATATGGGCTTTAGTCCCAGTTACAGCCTTAGTTCTGTAACTTGCTCAAAGATAGGTAATTTTCTTTGAATTTTGTACTTATAATTTTTTATCTGTGAAATATCTGATTCTTGCTGAATATGTGAGGAACATTTGGAAGTAAAGAAGAAAAAGATGCATATTTAAATTGCCCAAGGATTCAGTAGATGAGAAAATTCTGATGGAGAGCTTTCAGATTTCACTGCTCTATACTGCTTTGTTTCTGTGGCTTGCTGAAAGAAGCAGAGCAGAAAGACTTCTGTTATTGAGGTCAGGCGGGGACTGGATGTCTGTTGAACTATGCCAGGGTACAGCGGTGATGGTGATGGCCATCCTGCTCCAAAGGCCAGAGCTGGGTTTGGTACATGCATCAGACGTGTGCAGGCACTGTGCTGTTTCTACTGGTGCTGTCTCACTTGGTCTGACCTGTGATCCTGCAAAGTAAGGGCTATTGTTATCCCCGCTATGAGCCACTGAGGCTTAGTGAAGCTGAGTACCTTCCTAAGGTCACACAGTTGCTCAGCAGTGGGAGTTGAGATTTGAGCATAAGGGATTTGACTGCAGGGTTTCTACCCTTAACCATTACACTTTATTGAAAATTGATTTTGTCCTTCAAGTGGCATTTGCAGCAGTTGGATAATATTGAAGTAACATTTAGTGATATTTAGCTCAGAAAGTTTTGGTTATTTTGTTGAGGTTGACAGTATCTGATTTTCCTTTCTTCTCCCTCTCCCGTTTCCTCTTCTTTTCCTTCTCCCTTTGAAATTCCAAAGTGAGGTTGCAAGGCTTTTTCTGAAACAGCCCATCAGCTTTTGTCCTTTTCTGCAAGTGGAGTTTTCAACAACTTTCCTTGGACATTTGTGCATTTCCTGGGCTTTAGCGTCTTCTGTTTACAAAGGCAGAGTTGAGTCTGGCTGTGGAAGGAAGAAGCTGGGATCTTTTGGGGTCATTGTGCTGACCCTGTACTATTTCTAGACTCATAATGGCAGGAAAATCAGTTCCTTTTTGGTTAAACGATGGTGGACGGGTTTCCTCCCCTTGCAGCCAGTGCATCTTGACTGATAGGAGTGATACGGTGAATTGACTGAATGATAATCAGTTTTCTTTCTTGTATCTGGAATTTGTATTCCAGCTAAGAATCATCACCTTTTTAAACCTGATTCCTTTTATTTTTCACACCTTACACCATCCAGGCAAGAAACAGAGTTTTCACTTTGTGACAGTTACTTGAGAGTTAATGATGAATAAAGAACAGCTGCTGCTGCTGCTGCTAAGCCGCTTCAGTCGTGTCTGACTCTGTGCGACCGCATAGACAGCAGCCCACCAGGCCCCACTGTCCCTGGGATTCTCCAGGCAAGATCACTGGAGTGGGTTGCCATTTCCTTCTCCAGTGCATGAAAGTGAAAAGTGAAAGTGAAGCTGCTAAGTTGTGTCCAACTCCTAGCGACCCCACGGACTGCAGCCCACCAGGCTCCTCTGTCCATGGGATTCTCCAGGCAAGAGTACTGGAGTGGGTTGCCATTGCCTTCTCCATAAAGAACAGTGGTCAGAGTTAAGAAATTGTGTGTTCTTGGAAATTTGTCCTCTTCATGAATAATGGAAGTTTTGCAAACATTAAGCATTTGAGTGCATACTTCTCAATTTGAATGCTTTTGTGGTAGTATTCTAGTTTTCCTCCTGAAATAAGACATTCCTAAATCTGAAAATTTGATGAATAGAAAAAGAAAATTATGACCACCCATAACCCTCTCACTCATCATCTAATTTTGTGAAAAAGGAATAATTATTTTACTTAAATCCTTTATGTTAAATTTATTTTCAGAATTACTTAATGGTTTGAGAAGCCAGCACATACTGACGTCACATTCTCAAGACTTATTTTCTTAGGAAGATCTGGATTTTCATTATATTGTAATAAATTTCTTTGTCTAAAGAACTGCTTCCTACAGCCAGGACTCTAGTTACGGGGAAGGTTTCTTTTGGGCCTCACTGTTATACTTTCTTCCGTAATAATGTTATTGAGGAGAAGCAGTAGTTAGAAGAAAGTAATGGTAGTGGGGTGGTGGCCAAAAGACAATAAAAATAACAGTAACCATAAGAAGCCAATGTTCGTATGTCTTATATCACTTTGTAACTGGAGCCAATTATAAAAGCAAGAGATTATTATAACTTAAATATATGAAGACTATTGAAAATTACGGTATCTGTAGTGTTAAAAGTATAAAGGTGTGGCCTACAGAATATTAAAAATCCAGGTCTCTAGAAGAGCTCAGTCATTTTGCCTGTGTCTTCATAGTTCCCAGGGGTGGGGAAAACTGCACTGTTTCTACTCTGCTACTCACAATGCTTCTGACACTTCCAGCTATCAAATGTCTAGGTGTTTTTCCCCACTCTAAGCAGTTCTCCAAATCTCTGCAGCCACCAGCTGGGTGTCCTACAGTTCAGTTTGGTTCTGACACTATACCTGGAGTTAGTGTCAGATCTCACAAGCTATGGACTCAGTCCTGTAAGTCTGCCCTTTGGGTTCTATTGATAGAATTAGCTGGAGCAGCTCACAGAACTCAGGAAAGCAGTTTACGTCCTCGATTGCTGATTTATTATAAAAGGGTACATCTCAGGAACAGCCAGGTGGAAGAGATGCCTAGGGCAAGGTGAGTGGGAAAGGGCACAGACCTCCTGTGCCCTCCCCAAGCCTGCCACCCTCCCAGCACCTCTGTGTGTTTACCAACCCAGAAGCTCCCCGAACCCCATCCTTTTGGGTTTTTATGGAGGCTTCGTTACATACCCAACAAAGGCCTGTAGAGTCAAATGCTATGGTTTTTCCAGTAGCATTTTTCATGTACAGATGTGAGAGTTAGACCATAAAGAAGGCTGAGCACTGAAGAACTGCTGCTTTTGAACTGTGGTGCTGGAGAAGACTCTTCGTTTTTTTTTTTGGAGAAGACTCTTGAGAGTCCCTTGGACAGCAAGGAGATCAAACCAGCCAATCCTAAAGGAAATCAACTCCGAATATTCATTGGAAGGACTGATGGTGAAGCTGAAGCACCAATACTTTGGTCACCAGGTGCAAAGAACTGACTCATTGAAAAAGATCCTGATGCTGGGAAAGATTGAAGGCAAAAGAAAAAGAGTGCAGCAGAGAATGAGATGGTTAGATAGTATCACTGACTCAGTGGACATTAATCTGAGCAAACTCTGGGGGAAGCATACTTTTATCACTGGTGTAGTTATTTTATTTGTTCTCTCTCTGTCCTGTATGGAAGCCTTTTCCTCAGCTGATAAAATTCCATGTACTGTTGACTTGTGTCCTGGAGATACATATGAGATACTATTAAATGTATCACCACCATTATTGTATTGTTTAGTCTTGATCTGGGAACATGCCTCACCTCCTGATGTAAGAGTTGAAGTGGGTGAAGAAAAGCGAGCTAGGAGAGCTGACTGTGGGCCGATACTATTAAATAAAGGTGCATGCAGTGAAAATCCCACATGGTGCAGTGGTTAAGGACCTGGCCTGCCAATGCAGGAGACGCTGGTTCGATCCCTGGGTCCGGAAGATCTCCTGGAGAAGGAAATAACAACTCTCTCTAGTATTCTTGCCTGGGAAATCCCATAGACAGAGGAGTCTGGCAGGCTACAGTCCATAGGGTTGCAAAGAGTTGGACACGACTGAGAAGGCAGGCAAACAGGCAAGGTGGTGAAAATCACTGAACGGGGTAGTCTTATCCTCACTCTATACATGGGGAAATGAGGCTCACTGAGTTGAAATAACTTACCACAGGCACACACCCTAGTGACAGTTAGGGGATTTGAATTTAAAACCAGTTTGGCCTGATTTCAGCCCCTCTCTTTCTGATGACCCTCAGTGGATGGCAGTAATTCTTACCAGCTGTTAGTGATGTCAGAGGCATTTTGGGGGTATATTTTCTCTATCTTTTATTGCAGTTCCTTTATATTTTATGCAATCGATATTAATGTCTGTGATGTTACCTGTCATATTTGAGGCTTGGTTTTGTATGGTTAGCCTTTAAAGAGTTGATTTTTTTCTTTTAAGTGATAGGTTTGTCATTTAAGCCATGGAGTAAAGGATGGTATATATACTTAATTGTGACTCTGTCAACCAGTAGTCATATTGGGCATATATCTCTTGATCCAGTTTTTTTACTTCAAGCATATAGCTTTTAAATTATAAATAAACAGATACTTATTAAAAATTAGTCCCCCCCTCCCCGCTCCAAGAAGAGCATAATATCAAGCTGAATTTAAGGGAATGCAAACAACTAGATGCATTGTGGAACTTCTCTTAATGAATCCCAGTTGTTTTAAGTTATTTAAAGTAACCGAGTTCTCCTCTAAGACCTACATAGAAAATAAACACTTCAGCAAGCCTTCATCAGACCTGCTTTTCTCTTGATTACTTTATAACATAGTTGCATACTGCTACTGCTAAGTCACTTTAGTCGTGTCCGACTCTGTGCGACCCCATAGACGGCAGCCCACCAGGCTCCCCCGTCCCTGGGCTTCTCCAGGCAAGAATACTGGAATGGGTTGCCATTTCCTTCTCCAATGCATGAGAGTGAAAAGTCAAAGTGAAGTCGCTCAGTCTTGTCCGACTCTTAGCGACCCCATGGACTGCAGCCCACCAGGCTCCTCCATCCATGGGATTCTCCAGGCAAGAGTACTGGAGTGGGCTGCCATTGCCTTCTCCACATAGTTGCATAGGAGCAGATATAAACAGTGGACCTTTGCAATGTCTGGTATTATTAGGGGGTGTTATCATCAGTGTGCTCTCCATCACTCAGCCATGTCCGACTCTTTGTGGCTACCCCACAGACTGTAGCACGCCAGGTTCCTCTGTTCATGGAATTTTCCGGGCAGTAACTCTGGAGCTGGTTGCCGTTCCCTTCTCCAAGGGATCTGCCCAGCCCGGGGATGGAATCCGTGTCTCTTGCATCTCCTGCGCTGGCAGCTGGGTTCTCCACCACTGTGCCCCTTGGGAAGCTCTTTGGTGATTCTATTTAAAACCCGCCGGTGTTCTACCACCTTGGCTTTTCATGTGTTCCCCTTTTTCAGGTGGGCCCCCTTAAGAGGCCATAACCTGATATCCTGATAACAGTTGATGCTTTTTCTTAAGGTGGCTCATGCGGTGAAGAATCTGCCTGCAATATAGGAGATCTGGGTTTGATCCCTGGGTTGGGAAGATCGCCTGGAGGAGGGAATTGCAGCTGACTCCAGTGTTCTTGCCTGGAGAATTCCATGGACTGAGAAGCCTGGTGGGCTACAGTCCATGAGATTGCAAAGAGCCTGAGCGACTAACACTTTCACTTTCTTGGGCTTGGCTTCCTTGGTAGCTCATCTGGTAACGAATCCACCTGAAATGCAGGAGACCCCGATTTGATTCACGGCTCGGGAAGATATGACGGAGAAGGAATAGGTTACCGTCTCCAGTGCTCTTGGGCTTCCCTGGTGGCTTAGCTGGTAAAGAATCTACCCCCAGGGCGGGAGATATTGGTTCAATCTCTGGGTTGGGAAGATCCCCTTGAAAAGGGATCGTTTCACTTTCATCTCTCCACTCCAGTATTCTGGCCTGGAGAATTCCATGTACTATATAGTCCATAGGGTCGCAAAGAGTGGGGCACGGCTGAGCAACTTTCACTTTCATTGTATTTTTGTTTTGTTTTGTGTTTGGCCTTTCCTTTGAACTGGCTTTCCTTGGGGCATAGACCTCAGGGTGCACTTAGGATATTTTCAGAGACTGGGACTCTCAAATGTTGGATGTATATTAATGTGTTAGTAAATGGCTTTTAACGCAGTTCCTTAAATACAGATAATTTGGATTCAAAATGCAGAAAACTAAATTGCTTTCCAAAATTAGAAATTAGGCACTTTTGTTCATTGTTGAACCTAATTTTTTAAGACTTTGCACTTAATTTTTGTGTTGGTACTGATTAATCCAGTAGTGCTCAAATGTGGGAGGAATTAACTTAGAGGGCTTATTGAAACAGATTCCTGCGACTCAGTAGTAAAGTTTCAATAGGTCTAGGACAAGCTGATGTTGCTTCTCCATGGGCCAGGAACCCTGGTCTAATCATTATTTCCCCTTTGAGGGGAAGCATACACCACTAGGTGGCACCAGAACACTTGTTAATCAGGTGCCGTTGGGCCCATACTGGGTTTGCTAATTGCAGGTTCAAGATTGTTTAAAAGGTATAATCACTAAGTTACTGAAATTTCATAACTTGGAACCTGAGTTATTCTGTATATCTAAGGATATAAAAAAATGTGTTGATTCTATCAGAACAACAGAAGGGTAGGGCTATTAAGGTTAAGGTGACCTCTTCCAGGAAGGAACGAGGACTATACCTCTCCTTTCCACTGGCTTTATTTCTATTTATCCAGGTTACTCAGTTCATTTACCAGAGATAGAGGCTGGCCCTGTCACAAAATAGAAAAGTACATCTCATATTTATTACTTACCATTCTACCTTAGTGAATCTTGTTGTTGTCGATAACATTTAAAAACCAGCTGTTCACACAAATATGAACAGTAGGTTTAACTCTATCGGTGGGCCAGCTGTAGTGGGGACAGTTCGGGGACGTTAGAAAGTGTGAAGTGTGTTTTCCTTTCCTGTTGCCTTCCTTAGTCAGAAAGCCGGGCTGTTTCCTTTTTAAGACCCACAGAGAGGAAAGTCTGGGCTGTCGCTGGCCTCACCTCACCTCGTGTTACTCTGCACTCTCACTCCATAAATTTCCAGCCATTCCAACACCTCCAGATTCTCTTTCTTCCCCTGACTTGAACAACCTGAGAGTTGGCATGGTTTCTACACGTGATGGAATGTGTGGAAATAATTGCTTGCTGTGCTCTCCTGTTTGCTAAGCTCTCCCCTTCACATTGGGATGTTACTTTTTGAAATAGTAAATGAGTCCTATTTTAGTTTTTAAAACAGAGTTTGTATAGTACCTCAATACTGCCTGCATTTTTCTAGATGCTGGAGAACAATCTTTGTGTTGATTTTACTTTTTAAAAAATCTTTGAAGCAAAAGCAGGGGTTTGGTTTCAAAGACCTAACAGGTATGAAAATGACTACCACAGAAAAAACCGAAATGGAGTCACTTGATTAGATTTTAAAATTAGATTGGCGCTTTATCATGTATCTTTGATCACTGAAAAGAATTAAGACTATTTTAATTTTAGGAAAAGGAGACAGTTCATAGCAGAAGTAGAACATACTTTAGAATCATTTTTGAAACATCAGGTCCTTTTTAAAAGACATAAAAGTTTGTCTTTCAGTAAGCAGAAAGGAGGTTTTATTAGATTGGTGATTAAAAGATGAAACCAATTTGATTATTGTACAGAAGATATTTATTATCGAGATCCATTTCTCCCTGTTTCTCTACTTTACACCTGAAATTACGTATGTGTGTGCCTCATAAATGTAAAGTATTATTTATATGTAGCAGCACTGTCCAGTAAAAATATGTGAGCCACATGTTTAATTAAAATTTTTTAGTATCCTCATTACAAAAAGTAAGAAAAAAGAGGAGACAATAATTTAGTAATATTTTATTTAATCTAATGTTGTCTAAAATATTATCTCAACATATAATCAATATGACAGTTGAGTTATTTTTGTACCCACATTCTTTTCTTAGTCTGGACTAGCAATGTTTCAGATGCTTAATAGTTCCATGTTAGAAGTGGCAGTTGTAATAGCAGCAAGTACAGAGGGCATTTTAGTTTCCGTTGAGTCTCTGAGGAGGGCAGAAAATTTTAATGGTAGTTAAATCAGTTAGTTTTGCAGATTTTTAAAAGTGGTTTTGGTGAGTATTCACGTTAAACCAGTTGGTAAAATAGGATAATATATTATCTGTTGATTTCTCTCTCTCTCTCTCTTTTCTTTTTTTAATTCTTATCAGTCCTCTACCACTGGTGAGATTGGTATTTTAGGTTTTTCCCAAAATTGTTTAACTAGCTTAAAATTACTTACTTCTGCAGATCCTATTAATATTTGTTTCTGTTTGAACTGTCACATGCTGATTTGACTCCACACCTACAGTATTTTCATATTTTGTAGTTGTGCTAAATTAGTTTCTTGCTGGTGTTGAGCAAGCGAAGCCTCTTAACTTAAGCAGCCAGAATATTTTGGTTGCTGTAAACCATTAGGCCTGTCAGCAGTTGACCTTGGAAATGCTAATTTGCTTCTCCCTGAGTGCTGCTCCAGGCACTGGCTTTCTCTCTGTGGGTGGGAGTTATGAACCCAATTTGGAGAAGAACTAGAGGCCCTTGGGGCAAGTTCCAAACAGATGTGCGTCTTGCTTCACTTTTGCATGTGACCAGCTCGCAAGAGGCATTCCTTGCATGAATTTCTTTAAAGGCATTTTTGAGTTGGCACTTAAGCCTAGACTGAAGTTGAGAGGAGGCTTCATTACCATTTGGATCTGCTCTTCCCCTGATTCTAGCAGCATCTGGGCCATAATGAGGTTGATTAAAAATGATCTCACTGCTGTTTCATTATTGCTCTTGATGGGATTTTACTTAGGATAACTAACCTAGCTTTCTTTTAACCCCCTCCCAGTTAATTGCCCTTTTTTATGGCTAAATAGTATTCCACTCTTTGGGTATACATTTTCTATGTACACTGATAGACATCACATTGTGGTTATTAATAAATTGTTATTTGTATGTTATTAAGAAATGCTGTTCTACACATTTGATTTGCATTTCCCTGATGAGCAGTGATATGAAACTTCTTTTCATGTTCTTTCTGGACATTTGTGCATCATCTTTGGAGAAATGTCTACTCACATCCATTGCCCATTTTTGTATTGAGTTATTTGTTTCTGAGTTATAGAATTCTTTGTTTTCTAGGTATCAGTACATTATCAAATAAATGATTTGTAATTTTTTTCTCATTCTGCACGTTGTCTTTTCACTTTCTTGATAGTAGTCTTTGAGGCATAGAAGTTTATTTGATGAAGTGCAATTATCTGTTTTTTCTTTTGTTGCCTGTGGTTTTGATGTCATACCTAAGAATTCATTGCTAAATCAAAGGTCTTGCAAATTTATGCTTAGTTTTTTCCCAGGAGTTGTATAGCTTTAGCTATTATATTAAATTTTGAGTGAATTTTGAACATGGTTTGAGTTAGTGGTCCAGTTTCATTCTTTCGCATGTAACTGCCCAGTTGTCCCGGCACCATTCCTTCTCCAGTGAGAAGGAATAAGACTTCTCCAGTAGTCTTTGTTCCTCTTTGTTGAAATTCAGTTGACCATTGGCATACATGATAATTTTTGGTCTCTCAATTAATTCTGTTCCATTGATAGAATTCTGTAGTCCTGTCCTTATGCCGGTACCGCAGCGTTTTGTAGGTCTGTAGTAAGAGTTGAAGTTGGGAAGTATAGTCCTCCAACTTTGCTCTTCTTTTACAAAATTGTTTTGGGTCTTTGGGGTCTCTTGTAATTCTATATGAATTTAAGGATCAGCCTATCAGTGTCTACAAAGAAGACAGCTGGGTTTCTGATGGGATTGCATTTATTTAGATCTTATTTAATTTCTGTCAACAGTGTTCTCAGAGCATTAGTTTTACATTTCTTTTGTTAATTTATTCTAAAGCGTCTTATTCTTTTTGGTGCTGTTGTAAATGAAATTATTTTCTTAATTTCATTTTCAAATTGTTCATTGCAAATTTTGAAAGTACAATTGATTTTTATTTGATCTTGTATCCCGCAATCTTGCTGAACTCACTTATTAGTTTATATATATATATATGTATATTGTGTATATATATGTGTGTTTTTAATGGATGTGGTAGGATTTTCTTTATGCAAGATCATGTCATCTGTGAATAGAAATAGTTTCATGTCTTCCTTTCCAGTCTTTTTATTTCTTTTTCTTGCCTGATGCTAGAACCTGCGGTAAATTCAGTGTTTAATAGAAGTGGCAGGAACAGGCATCCTTGTTGTTTAGGCAACCCCATGGACTCTAGCTCGTCAGGCTCCTCTGTCCCTGGAATTTTCCAGGCAAGAATACTGGAGTGGGTTGCCATTTCCTTCTCCAGGGGATCTTCCTGACCCAGGGCTTGAACCCGCATCTCCAGCACTGGCATGTGGATGCTTTACGACTGAGCCATTTGGGAACCGCAACAGGCATCTTAATGTGTTCCTTATCTTAGGACAGAAACATTCAGTCTTTCATCATTAAGTGTGATGTTCTCTGCAGAGCTCCCTTCCTCCTGCAGTGTCCTCCAGCACTACCCCCTTTGAGAAAGTTTAACATTCTGCTCACTGTAAGAAGAAATGCTTAAAGCAATTTCATTCATTACCACAGAGCATGTATAAAAAGATAAGCTTTGAGCTGGGAGAGGCAACAAATTGATTAACTGGTACAGCACACAAATGAGTAAGTAAAATAAAACTTTAAAAGCGCTGTGAGAGTACAGTATGTATAGTAAACAATGGGGGCACTGTGGGGTTAGTAAATCCTAGCTAAGGACCTTCCGGAGGAGTTTCAGGTAGAAGATGATGACCAGAAGATGAATAGCGGTTTCTGTAGAGTGGGAGAGGGTACCTCCGAGGAAAGCAAAGGTGAAAAGTGGTCCAAAGAGTTTGGTGTCAAGGTCTGTGGAGGGTCTGGGGTTTTACCCTAAGTGGATGCCATCAAGTTAGCCTGCCATGGTTGGATGGATGCTGGCAGAGGGCAGGAGACTCCTGAGACTGAGACAGAGGCCTTTTCTGTGGTACATCAAGCCTTGTGATTCTACCTACCTCCTGTAGGTTCACTCCCAATCTGAGTCCTTTCAGGGTTGACAGGGAACAGCTCCAGAGCTCAAGAGCGATACTGCAGTGGGCTTGTGTTGGAGTTGAGGAACCTTAAGCTTGGGGAACTCAGATGTTTTTAGTAGGCAGTAAGCCTGCCTGACTTTTGCTCTGGAGTGAGACTCTTGCTCTGTCTTAGTCTTCCAAAGCTTTGTTCATTATACAAACATCCTTGAAAGATAGTCTGGGACAAAAGGGCAGGTCTTGCTTCCGCGCATTGTGCAGAGATGTGTGAGGCACATGAAGAATTGCTTCCCAATACCTGACAGATCCAGGGAGGTGCAAGTAGTTCACCTTGAAGACTAGCTGCAGTTTGGCCCTTCTCAGATTTTTAGCACCATGTGTTAGAGCTTTAGTACCATTACAGCAAGATGACGTAGTACATTTCATCCTGCAGTAGGAAGGCCTCGGTTACTGCCACTTTCCTTCCTTCTTTTCCTTTTTGCCCGATAGGGCAGCAAAATACTTTGGTTGGCTAGGTAGAATAATTTAGGACTTTGAAGAACCAGGTCTGAAAGTTAATAGCATGGAGACTTGAGGTTTTGGCTTCTTCATCTGTAAAATAGGGGATAATATTGTCCTAATATCTAATGAGTATTTGATTGTGGGCCCACAAACAGCTCCTTTATTCCCACCTTATTTAGGGTTGATGTGAGAATTGAATAACATGTATAAAATGCCCTCCACAATACTTGGCACAAAGCACTCACATTTTATTGGTCAGTTACCTTTTTTTCCAAATTTTTGAACACATCCTCTCATTTATTTGTTTCCTTGTTTTACTGTCAGTTAATAGTTTTTATTCAATCTCCGAAGAGTCCACAGAGCTGTTTTCATTAGATTTTTTTTTTTAATTGAAAAATCGTTGTTAGTTTCAGGTCAATTACTTTTTGACCACTGCAGGTTTAAAAAAAAAAATGTTAATAGTTATTTGGGCCCTTTACAGAGGGGAATGTTCCTTTGGAGCTCTTGGTTGAGAATTAGTATTGTATAAAGTAAATATTGTACAAATTTAATATTATACAAATTCCCTGAGTTAAAATGCAAGTTCTGTTATCTACTATCTGTGTAACTTTAAACCAGTTTCTTCAGTTCTTTGAGCTGCTTTTTCTTTGTGGGTAAAATATGGCCAATATCTCCTTTTCACAGTTGTTCCTAGTTTGAGACAGTTTATGCACTTTGTCATGCCGGATGTACTTTTCACCTTGGCTTGTCAGCCTGTAAACACTTACCTTGATAATAAAGAGAATTGGTGGATAAATAATTGTAAAATATATACTTTCCCATTGGAATGGAGAATGACTCTGAGAAAATGTGTTGTGATGGCCAAGTTTGTGTGGGGGAAAGGGATTGGGGGTGGGCATTATCTTCTCAGTAGGAACGAAATGACGTCTATGATGGTTTCTGAAGCAGAAGTGTGTTCTAGTTTCAGAAAAATTAGTATGGGATTTAATTTCAAGCACAGAGGATCAGAGCACCTTTGGGACAGACTGAAATAGATATTTAAACTGGTTGCAAAAAGAGATTATGTGGTCTGTTACACAGAAGATGCACTTTTTGTTAGTGCTCTCTACTCTCTTAGGATGGAGCCTTCCGGAGTCCTTGGGTTATTTTGGAGTTTGTTGAATTTCAAAGAATTTCCCTGTATCTGCCTTATTTTTCCAAGGTGCACTATGCACCTGTGTTTAGATACTTAATAATTGGGAAGGAGAATACCAATAATAGTTAGTAATGAACCCTACTAAATTCATATATCAAATCCCTATTAATACCCAGAAGCCTTCTTATAGATCCAGATGAACTCAGAGATTGTTTCATATGATTGACTGTGAAGCAGTTTCTCTTTATTCTTTTCCCTTTTGATTAACTGATGGCATGTTACCATAATTTCCCATTCATCCAGTTATTTAAAGATATTAATATTTGCATTTTCACTCCAGTGATCTTGTTTTTGCTTGTCATCCTTAACTGTTCTCACCAGTAGGGGAACTTTGCAAAACATAAGCAAAATCCTTCACATTTTTATACAGTTAGAGCACAAGTGAAGCAGATGACTGCCTTATGAACAGGGATTTTAATAAACTTTTGTTCTGTGTTTATTTAATGGATTTCATTGGTCCCAACCAATGAGCACCATGGGAATGGATTTCTCAAGAACCTTTAGATAGTATACTTGCCAAAATTTGAATTTCCTGTCAGTGTTTAAGAGGTGACTGATTTAACTTCT